>NC_064926.1:254399565-255063176 GCF_023897955.1 Schistocerca gregaria
AAATTTAACACATCAGTGTATGTCTCAGGACTGTTATCTCTTCTGCATTTATGTTCAATTGAAGATGTGTCGTTTAATGCCACGAAACCTGTAGTGATCTGAAAATAAAGGACTAGACACATATCCTTCAAAGCAGTCACCAGCTTTGTGTGCAGTCTATTTCCAGTGGCATACTAGTCGTAGGACACACTTAGCAGTGCGAGTTGTGTTGATAGTTCGAGTGGAGCAGTCTGTTGCCTGACGAATCTCTTTAACATACGTAAACTAGCAGTTCACTCACCGCTCTTGATCTCCTGTCCGTAGTGGATGAACTGCCTGCTACCGGCACCTGCTGGAGCGTGGGCGAGAATCACGGGCAGCATCGTCTGCAAAAGAATACGGACACACATCAGATAAAATGCAGGCGAACACCTTGAGTTACAACACTGAACTTTGCCCTAAGGGAGTTGGACAACTATCAGAGACAAATTAAATAACGTTAGTATTGCCTTGTATTGTCACGGAGAACGAAAAGTTCGTCTGCGTTCTTGTGGCGACGAACACGCTGAAATCGTTTCTTATTAGGCGGCGAGGAACCCACCGTGCACACACCTTTCAGTACCCCAACTCGTGGACGAGTGTGTCAGGACTACCAGCGGAGACGTCCAGTTGTACAGCGAGCTGTTTGATTGAGTTTGCCCGCATGTTCCAATATTACGTGAGTCACAGCTGTGTGCGGCCAGTCGGCAAGCAGGAGATCGGACAGGTTTGCGCGACCTCGTGGCGATTATGACAAACACCTCGCCCGGCGACACACCGTGCTTTTGTTCGCTGCCGGATAGACGTAGACTTTCTGCAATGGCCTCCGAATATCTGCGATGCTCTGGTTTTCCACCAATAGAGACTCAATGACAGCTATCTGCTTGGAACCCACCTCTGTCACAGATGTCATTTTGAAAGCTACGTACAGCACAGTCACGTATCGCAAATTCATGTGACTTTAGGAGCTGAAGCGTGAACATTCCACGAAGTCTCAGGACAAATTCCGTATCCTTCAATCGAAATTAGCTGAAGAAAAAAATGTGTTTCATTAATCATTTTGGGGATGAAGCTCTTTTGTCCGTTTTTGCTTTAACAATAAATATGTTTTTGGATGGGATCCGCCTTTAGCAAAACACAATTTGCTTTTTTACCCCAAACATGATTCACTGCGATTGCAGTGATGATGCAGAAGCCGCAGTGAAACATGTTTGGGATTAAAAACAAAATTGTGTTTTGCTAAATGCGGACCTCATCCAAAAACATATGTATTGTGTTTCATTACTTATTTGACGTCCCTCGTAGATAAACTGCATAAAAACCGTTTTCTACTTGTAAACGATAGTGGGGTGAATATTTCCAGAGTTAATTAGACTAATGGAAAGTGGCTCTGTTTACCTGACATAATGGAATGATTGCGCTCCAAAATAATGAACTGGGATTGGTTCTTGCTTCCTGCTTTCAACTTCCAGCATAACTAGCTACATAGCAGTTAATACTGGTATCAAGCAAGATGACTCTGAATGAACACTGTTTTTCAGTACAGTGATGGAATAGGTGATAAAGAAGGTATTGGTTGGTAGTGGTTACGGAATTTGAGATGAAGAAATAGAAATCATGTGGTATGGTACCGATGCAGTCCTGCTGGTAAAAAGTGAAGATTACGTTTATAAGCTTTTACATATATGTATCGTGGCAGCTAAAAACCACAGCTATGACCACATTATGGAAACGATTAGACGCATGCTGAATCTGAGTTGGATTTAAGTCCAGGGAGTTTGGTGGCAATGTGTTCTTCGAACCAGGTAGGTACGCCGTGAGCTGTGTGACACGTGGCATTGTCCTGTAGTAGTTGCTATTATTCTGAGGAAAACCAAACTTCATGTAGTGGTGAACATGGTCCACAAGGATAGGTGCGTACTTGTGTTGATCCACTGTGCTTTTGAGAGTGATGAGTTCACCCAGGGAATGGGTGAAAACATTCCCCAGACCATAACGCTCCCTCCTCCGGCCCGAACACCTCGGACGATTGTTGTAGGGCGTTTTCTTTGTCCGATGGAGCGTAAAACGTGATTCACCTGTGAAGGCCACATGTCGCCACCCATCTGACCTCCAAGTTGCGGTACTGACGTGCAAATTCCACCCTTCGTCGTTGACGACGTCATTCAGCACGAGCGCACGAACCAGATGCCTGCTGCAGATGTCCGTACACAGCAATGTTCGTTGTTGGTTGATCCTTGGTTCATCTGGGCTATCGGTTATTCAACAACTGCAGCTCTATTCGCCCTTACACATCTCAGCAGCCACCGTTTACCTTTATCATCTGTGACCCATGGTACACCACGGTTTCCTCGGCACCAGTTTCTGAAAGCGCCATTTTGCCATGGTCGGTATAGTTTAACAATGGCGGCATGCCAACAGCATAGAAATTTAGCCGTTTCGAAACTGCTTCCACCCCTGGCCACGAAGGCAATGATCATGCCCTTTTGGACGTCAGATATATCGCTTCGGTCGCTCAGGACGACTACTGCGTTGTTGTGAGCGTTCCACAAACATGTTTTATGTACCCTCCACTGCTGATGGTGCCACCTGACACCTGTGAGTGGTTAGTGCACTATGAAGTAGAATATAGGCGATGGTCAAATTAATGTGGCTGGCAGTGTAATAGGATTCAGTGCACATGTCAATTGAGATAAACAGTTCAGTTAACAACTGTCAGCATATCTGATATCTTTATTCATAAATTTGCCGGAAATCTAGGTAAACGCATTACTTATTCACAGAAGTATATTTGGGGGAAGGGGCGAGGGGTGGTTTACAAACTATATTTTTCTTGTTATTGATACAGCCTCCACATCTAACAACAAGGAAGGTCGCAGTTCACTTGTTAATGATATCTGCTTAATGTCTTTTGAATGGCGCATATCTCGAGCGTTTTACCTTCTCAAGAAACTTAACGCTATTGGAAACTTGTATGCTTACCTTGTTCAGTTCTGCTTCGTTGAAGCCACCAATCATGAACATGATATTGGCGCATATATCCTGCGTGAAAGCTTCGTCACTGCACATGAGATCCCCTACGAGTTGCATGAACTCACTGTTCGGGTTGAACTCATTCATTCCTATCATCTGAAGAAGCACCTGCAACAAACGGGTTACTCTTTTAGTCATAATCTCATGGATTTAACACCTCGCTTCTGCGACTACTCTTGACAGCAGTAACGTCGACAACAGAGAACCGCGACTTAGAGAGTGGGAAGGTTCGATATCATTATAATGCACAAATCCTTTACACACTTTCTTGCCAGATATCTACCGTCCGAAGATCAAGGTGAACATGTTCGTCTTATTTCACCTGATGTTTATTAAGAATCATGCGGCCTTATTCCAGGATTTCAGTTTGACAGCCCTCATGAAACAGGTAATAGTAATTGTGCATAAGTATTTCAGCACTGATTCATAGGTAAGCAATGTAAATATGAAATCTTAGGTTTTTTTGAAGAACAACAGTCTATTGTTAGCTTTACGGAAAAACCATCAGTGTATCTACCTGTAAGATGCTTTTGTGACTGCTTAGTCCATGGCGGAAGATACCAACAACTCCCTGTACTGTTACGTTCTCGTATGGATAACTCCGATTTCTGTCGGAACAGATATCCATCATGGAAGGATAACAGAGTTCTGTAACAACACTCCTCTAGTCCACAACGCTCATGGTGCTTTCGATTACTATCATAGAACCCATGGAATCCCACCTGCATGTCCCCCATGACACACTGTTGCTTCATTACCGAGTTTCCAAAGCGCGCCGCATGTTAGAAACAGCCCTACGTCTATTTGGCGGAATATCTGGACACGATCATACACATATAACGTGATTCAGTGACCAGGTGACATGTTTCCATTAATCCAAGCTCCAATCTCAATTATCCCTACGATAGTAATTGACGATGCCGTTGGGTCGACAAGTGAGCACATATGGATCTTCTACTGCTGCGCCTCGTGTTCAACAGTACGTACTGAGGGGTATGCACTAGACATCTTGTGCCTGTACCAGTGTATTTGTCTCAGATCGCCCACTATGCACAATTATTGAGCGCGAAAGCTACCGACCTCGATGTTCTGTGATGAGGCGTGGATGTCCAACTCCTTGTCGTGCAGTCGTGGTTTAATCGTCATTCAACCATTTTACACACACTGAGGTGACAAAAGTCATAGGATACCTCTCAGTATCACATCAGACCTCTTTTTGTCCCGCTTACTGCAGCAGCGCGACGTGGCATGGACTCAACGTTGGAAGTCTCCTGTAGAAATATTGTACCATGCTGCGTCTATAGCCGTCCTTAACCGCGAATGTGTGGCCGGTGCAGGATTTTGTGCATAAGCTGGCCTCTCGATTATTTCCCAAAGATGGTGGATGGGATTCATGTCGGGCGATCTGGGTTGCCAAATCATTCGCTTGAGTTGTCCAGGATGTTCTTCAAACAATGGCGAACTCTTGTGGCCCTGTGATACGGCGTATTGTCATCAATGAAAAATTTCATCGTCGTTCTGGATCACGAAGTACATAAATGGCTGTAAATAGTCTCCAAGTAGCTGAATATTACCATTTCCAGTCAATGATCGGTTCAGTTGGACTAGCGGACCCAATCCATTACAAGAAAACACAGCCCACATAATTATGGAGCAACCACCAGCTTGCACGTTGCGTTGTTGACAATTTGAATCCGTAGATTCGTGGTGTCTGCGCCACATTTGAACCCCAACATCTGTTTTTACATACTAAAGTCAGTACTCATCTGACCAGACCACGGTTTTCCAATCGTCTAGGGTGAAATCGATATCGTCGCGAGCCCAGGAAAGGCGCTGCAGGCGATGTCGTGCTATTAGGAAATGTATCGCATCGGCCGTCTGTTGTCATAGCCCAATAACGTCAAACAGTCCAAACGGATAGTTTCGTCGTACGTCCACATTGTTTTCTGCGGTTATTTTACACACTGTTGCTCGTCTGTTAGTACTGACAGCTCTACCCAAAAGCCGCGGCTCTCTATAGTTAAGCGAAGGCCGTCGGCCACTGTGTTGTCCATGACGAAAGATAACGCCTGAAATTTGGCACAGTCTTGACCCTGATGATCTGGGCTCATTGAATTCCCCAACGATTTTTGAAATGGGATGTTTTTTGCTTCTAGTTCCAACTACCATTCCGGGTCCAAAGTCTGTTAATGCCCGTCGTGAGACCAGAATCACGTCGTAAAGCTTTCCGCTTGAATCGCGTGAATACAAATGACAGCTCCGTCAATGCACTGCCCTTCTATGTCTTGTGTAAGGAATATTACCGAAATCCGTATATGTAAGAATCGCTATCCCATGAAGTTCACCACTTTGGTGTAGATATTCACGACAGTATCACACGAACAAGTTCAGCCGTTTCCGAGATGTTCTTTACCAGGCTCTGGACAATAACAATTTGCCTTTTGTCAAAGTCGCTTGTTTCCGTATATATCCTCATTTGTTGCATTAACATCGCTGGAATAATTTCCGATTCGTCTTTGCTTCCCTTACATCCTTCGTACCGAGCGAGGTGGCGCAGTGGTAGCACACTGGATTCTCATTCGGGAGGACGACGGTTCCATCCCGCGTCCGGCCATCCTGATTTAGGTTTTCCGTGATTTCCCTAAATCGCTCAAGGCAAATGCTGGGATGGTTCCTTTGAAAGGGCACGGCCGACTTTCTTCCCCATCCTTCCCTAATCCGATGAGACCGATGACCTCGCTGTTTGGTCTCTTCCCACAAACAACCCCAACCCAACCAACCTTACATCCTTCCCTTACCCCGCCAGGCTTCCGCAGCACCACCACATGGTATTCAGACTCGTGATGGGCAATTGTCACAATGTCTTGGCTAGCGAGCTGAGAAATTCGTGCTAGCAATTAATGAGAATTTACCTGGTGATTATAATTGAAGTGCAGCTACCCACGGAGGTCCAGTGAAGACTGTAATTATCGTATGGCGGCGATGCTTGGTTAATATGCTAATGTGTTAATGTGGAACCGATTTACGCTGGAAACAACACAGTTACAATTTTGGCCACCAGGTGCAAATCTTGGGCTGTACAGCCTCTGGTCGACGCCTCCGGTGCTCATATTGAACAACTTCAGAAAGCGGTTACGAGTACAAGCGAATTATACCTTCCATAGCTGTCTGACTGTCTCTGCCAGCGTACAATTCCTAATCCATTGCACATGAAAATAATTGTATAAGTCTTTCTCGTATTCACAGTGCCTGATTTGCAGCTGTTGGCCAAAAGTAAACCTAATTTTTTTTTCCAGTATAAATCGGTTCCGTGTCAACGCATAACAGTATCTACCAAGTTCAGCTGTCATACAACAATTACGGCCCACACTGGACCTCCGTAAGTATCTGCACCTTAATCATAACCATCCGTTAGGTGTAAATTCTTCTTCCAAAGCGAAAACGCAAATTTATCTAATAAATGCTGTTCCACTGGAAATTTTATCCGGTGAACTATTTCACCATAGATAGTTCGATACATCTTTTTTTTCTACGTATAAATATCGAAAATACACGTATAACCAATTTTCGATTTCTGGCGAAGCTCAGTTAGAAAAGATAACGTGAGTAACAACATTTTTGCAAAATAAAAAGTAAATAAGGCAAAGTCGTATCTGTGCGCTCAATGTTCTGGTGCCACACCAGTTATGAGCGGTCAACGATCTGTAAAGGCACTCGTTGCGTAAAGCAGCCTAGGACTCAGTAGTGAGACTACCACCATAGAACAAAAATGCGGGTGCGTTTGTCTGCTAGTTAAACTGCGGTTGCGTCGTGTATAGGTAGGGGTCGGGCCTAAACTGCGAGTGTCTCATTTACGACACTGGCAATATCAACAAGTCATTGCGCGGTAACCATTACCGAATGCTTTGTGCTGTGTGATCCTCATTGTTTTCTTATTTTTGTAATTCTACTTTGTTAGCGCTCGCGGCCTAATGAAAATTTATAGTGTCCGAACTGTCCGCCATAGCGATCGGGAAACAAAACCTGTCAACGTATTCCGATCTCACGGAAAGTCTTCCCCTAACGTCCGAATAGAGTTTTTTTCGGCTCTACTTCTACACCACTTACACTGTCGAATATACAGGGTGAAAATAATTGAACTATATGAAAACAAAACGTAAATTATAATTAGTTACAAACTACAGCATGCACACACTTTATTCAACATTTAAACGTCACTACAGGTATTGGGATTTCAGTTGCGAAATGTTTGGTATAGCTGTTATCATTGGCAATGATGTGGCGCAAACGAATAGCGAAATTCTGCATGACTCGCATGTGTCGGAACATCGATTCTGTCGATGACCTCCTGAATGGCTGTTTTAGGTCAGCAATGGTTTTGGTTGTATCTGTAAACGTTGTCACTAGTACATCAGCACAAAAAGGAGTCGCATCAGATTTTGAGAATATGGCAGCCAATCAAATCCCACGCCAGTGGCCTCTGGGTACCCCAGAGCCAGAATGCGGTCCCCAAAATGCTCCCCCGCGTCAAACACTGTTTCGATGGGGCCGAGCTCCGCCTTGCATGAGCCACATCTTGTCGAAATCAGGACCACTTTGGATGATGCGGACGAAATTATCTTCTAAAACCTTCAAGAGCCGTTCAATAGTCACGGTGTCTTCAAGGAATATCGCACCGATTATTCCGTGACTGGAGGCTGCACTCGGCCACCCGTTGAGGGTGAAGTGACTTCTCCATCGCCAAATGCGCTTCTCAGTGCCACAAATCCGCCAATTTCGCTTTTTGACGAACCTATACTAATGAAAGTGGGCTTCGTCGCTAAATCAAACCGTACCGTGAGTACTAATTCCAATCATGCTCCGCGGCTAACCGTGAAGTTTGAATGTCCCACAGAAAACCGTTCAGGAATTATTACGATTTTACTTCATATAGTTCGATTATTTTCACGCTGTTTCTGCAGCATTCTCACATATGGAATACACCTTTATGAATGCCCACAAAAGGGCTAAATCAATATTCTGCAGATTTTGTGATTATCGAATTGAGCCGGATAAGAAAAACGACGTCGAGAAACAACTTAAATCAGGGAAGGACTCTGTTCACCGGCAAGAAAATGCTGCTGCTTGTCAACAGAAGTAGTCATGCGTTGAAAGAATAAATAGAGCCAAAAGAAGGAAAAGGAGCGAAGATCATTTTAGAAAAATTTTATCGCAAAGGCAAAGACAATCATACCGGTCAAATGCTCTCCAGTCACCCACTTTTTCTAACAGTCAATTTCAAAGCACTAAGGCTTCGTTTGAGGCATGTGGCGTGACTATCTTTTTAATTTGTACGTCTTAATCATTTACAAACTAAAATAATTTAGATGCGAATTTCGACAAAAATAGACACTAATTTGGCCAAAAATACATGCTATATTTTCAGGTCCCTAGTTAGGGCTCATCAGAGAATCTGTTTCTTAGGATTAAAGCACATGTAACTTTTAGGCCGTTTTATATGCTACTTTCAGTGATGCTTCCTTGAGCTAGTTAACAGTAAAGTAAGAAGACATCAGTTAATACTACTACATGCACGACAATCATTTTGCCGGTACCAAGCAGTAAATGTAGAACGACCAGAAGAGGTGAAATGTGATACCTACCTCCACTTGGTCTATGAACTGCGACACGATTTGCAAGAGTGGATTGAACATGTGGTCCATGAAGGCGACGGGAGCCAGACTGAACATGACGCGGACTTTGCCGTTGTACTCGGGCCGCATTGTGGTCATCACGTAGAAGGAAGTGGTGCCCTGGGAGTGGCCAGCGTAGTACAGGTCGGCCTGGCCCGTCTTGGCCAGGATGTAGTCGATCTTGGCCGGCAGGTCGTAGTAGCCGATCTCGTGCCAACTGCACAGGCAAAACGTGGCTTGCTTGGTGAGCAATATCAGATAATTTTGTTACTTTAGTTTTACTTTATGGGTGTCTCGAGGATCGTATTCCTGGCAACTCGGCATGAAGTAGAATGTGTCTCTAATCCCACAAGTGAGATACACTTTCTCTGTGAAAATGGCTACATATTGGCAGGACCGACTGCGGACCTCTGGTACAGAGCCGAGTAGAAGGTCTGAATGAGAGGCTTAGAAGGTTCTGCGACCGTGTAGGCTGCAGATTCCTCGACTTGCCCCGTAGGGTGGTTGGGTTTCGGGTTTCGCTGAATAGCTCAGGAGTCCACTGACGAAGGAGGCTGTTACACCGGCGGCAGGGATTGAGTGGCGTGGACTGAGCGGTTTTTTAAATTAGAAGGTCTCCTAATAACGTAAAATGGCTTCAGTCTCAAATGGTGCAGGCCGAACGCAGAAAGAACTTAGATGCAGGAATCATCGGTATAACAGTTGTAAACTGTCGTAGCAGTGTTGGGAAAGTACCAGAGCTCCAAGCGCTAATCGAAAGCACTGACGCTTAAATCGTTACAGGCACTGAAAACTAGCTAAGGCCCGAGATATGTCAGCCGAAATTTTTGCGACGAAACTAACGTTGTTCCGAAAAGATAAGCTAAACACAGTTGGCGTGATGTGTTTGTTTCTGTTAGAAGTAGTTTAGCTTGTTGCGAAATTGAAGTAGATCTTCTGTGAGTTAGTATGGTCAGAGTTCACTCTTGACCACCGGAACAAAATAATAATTGGATCCTTTTACCGACCTGCCAATTCAGATGAGGCAATTAATGAAGGGTTGAAAGAAAAATTTATTTTAATTTCAAACAAGTATACCACTCATAGAATTATAGCTGGTGGTGACTCTAATTTACCCTTGATATGTCGGCGATAATACATGTTTAAATCCAGAAGTACGCATAAAACATTATCCGGAATTGTGCTGGAGGCATTCTCTGACAATTACTTTGAGCAGTTAATTCATGAGTCCACGCGAATGGTAAATACATTCGAAAACACGCTTGACCTCTTAGCAACAAATAATCCTGAGCTAATAACGAGCATCGAAACGGATACACGGATTAGTGAACAGAGGTTGTTGTAGTGAAACTGAATATTGTAACCTCTAACGTTTGAAAAATGAACGAAAAATATACCTGTTCAGAGGAGCAGATAAAAATTTACTTCATGCCTTTCTGAGAGACAATCTCCACTCCTTCTAAATTAACAATGTAACTGTAAAATTGATGTGGCTTAAATTCAAAGAAGTTGTCCAAATAAATTAACAAACAACGGAGATGATCTCCCTTGGTACAAAAACGGGTCAAAAAACTGTTGCAAAGAAATGGTTCAGATGGCTCTGAGCACTATGGGATTCAACTGCTGTGGTCATCAGTCCCCTAGAACTTAGAATTACTTAAACCTAACTAACCTAAGGACATCATGCCCGAGGCAGGATTCGAAGCTGCGACCGTAGCAGTCGCACGGTTCCGGACTGCGCGCCTAAAACCGCGAGACCACCGCGGCCGGCAAAACTGTTGCAGGAAGAACGAACAAAACCTGCCATGTTTAAACAAAGGCAAAATCTCATGACCGGTGATCTATTACAGAAGCTCGTAATTTAACGTGGACATCAATGTGAGATCCTCACAGCAATTTCCACAACGAAACTTCATCTCGAAACCTAACAGAAAATCCATTGAGGTACTGGTGGTATGTAAAGTATGTTAGCGGTAAGACACAGACAATGCCTGCCCTGCGCGATAGCAATGGAAATGTTATCGACGACAGTGGTGCCAAATCAGAGTTACTATACACAGCCTTTCGAAATTCCTTCACCAACGAACGCGAAGTAAATATTCCAGAATTCGAATCAAAAACAGCTGCCAATTTTATGAACTCTCTAACCGAGGTGAGGCCAAACTTTTTTGATGTGTGTACATTACACGTAAAATTTCTTCAGTTTTTCACTAGTTCATATTTTTGAGATGAGGATGTAATAGGCTGAAAAGTAAAGCCTCGGAATTTTTACGTGAAAACCTTTCAGACTTTTTACATATAACAAACACTAACATTCTACATCTTACATCTTCATTTTTACATATTTATTTTTCAACATAGTCTTCCTGGCGACGAACACATTTCTCCCAACGAGGGACCAGTTGATTGATACACTCACTGTAGAATGTTTGACTTCGTTGACGGAGCCACAACCTCACCTCTGCTTGCATTGCATCTTCACCATCAAAGTAAAGTCTTCGAAGGTGTTTTGGAAACAGCTGAAAATCGGATGGGTCCAGTCGGGACTGTATGGATGTTGATTCATGGGCTTTGGATTTTTGAAGATGTCGCAGCGCTCGTGTGGAGTCTGACATTGTCATGCTCAAGGAGAGTGTGCTCCATGTGTGGACAAACTCCTAGAATTCGAAACTTGATTACAGCATTCTCACGCAACGACATAGTTGCGTTACACACCGCCAAGTTACACGCTACAATTAAGAGCCTACTAGCGACAGAGGGCTGAAAATATGTAGGCATGAAGAATAAAGATGTAGAATATTAATAAATTCTTTATTTAAAAAGCTTTAAAAGTGTACATACAATTCAGTGGCTTTCGTTTCAGTACCCTCTCGTTAAAAGCGCAGCTGGTACTGCTCACACTATTATTATACTTTCAAATGACAGTGTATATTCAAACTGTGACTGTATGTCGTGATTTTATATGATGTTATTGACAACAAGAGTGTCGATTAGCGTCGTATTTAATGGAATGAAAATCTGCCAGTATCTACATGGACGACAACAAAGTTCTTGGAAAACATTAGAAATAAATAAAGTACATCTTCATCTATACAGATAAGAGCATTTTTTTGGTACAGAGAGGAACAGTAGAACACCCTACAGTGAATCTTACAGAGTTCAACAAAACCAGTTGAACGAAATGACGCCTGAAATTAAAATGTGTGAACTCAACGTAGTAAATGTTTACAGTCATGAGCTTCGAAAACTGAAGGGGTCATATGCTTGCAAAACTATAAAACACAAAGAGATTACTAAATTTTCTCAGTGACCTAAACAAGGTAAAACCTTGAAATCGTCAAGGACAAGGACAACTGTTTTAGTAACTGGTGCACTTAGAAGTTTATAACGCGTAATCATACTTTCCTCTACCATTGTAACAGCAATTTCTTTTCTGTCGTATCATGGTGATTAAATCCTAGGCAGCAAGAAATTTCGTACTTTTTTTATCTGTGCTCAATGATGATGAATACTGGGAAGCCAACTAACACATGGAACACCGTAATACTCTTTATTTAGAAGGTACTTGTTTGCTTCATTCCTGCAACCAAAGTGGAACAAATTAGTTGATGTGTCTTGCAGATTATTAATTTCAATATGTAGGTACCTGCAGTACCAGTTCAGATGTGTATACACAATAGTGACACATACTTTAGTTTAATAACAGTAATGTACATTTTTTGTCCGCTGAAGACAATCCGCCGGCCGCGGTGGTCTCGCGGTTCTAGGCGCGCAGTCCGGAACCGTGAGACTGCTACGGTCGCAGGTTCGAATCCTGCCTCGGGCATGGATGTGTGTGATGTCCTTAGGTTAGTTAGGTTTAAGTAGTTCTAAGTTCTAGGGGACTAATGACCACAGCAGTTGAGTCCCATAGTGCTCAGAGCCATTTGAACCATTTTTTTTTGAAGACAATGAATTGCCTATAATAACTTTTTCGATTCACTTTTAAATTTTAGCGACGAGGAATGAAAGCCATTCGTCATTTTAGTTCTGTAATTATGAATATATTTACTATTTACAATAGTAATGAATAATACGTTCAAAAATTGTGTCATCGGCAGGATAAACGATAGTAGTGATCCAGGTAAGTTGAAAGGATTCTTTAAACCGTTTTTTAATCATATCTGTTGCGAATAAGCACTGAAGACACCAAGGCAGTACATGGTTTGCACTTGTTAAGTACTGGTGAGGCAGACGAAAGTCGTAGAACGTAACAAGTCGCCTCAGTTTACAGCTTACCTGAATTGCCAGAACTCGCTTGAGTCCGGGTTGATGGAAGTGTGGTTCCTGGAGTACTTGTTGCCACGTGCGTTTCCAAGCCATACGTCGAAGCCAGCGTCTGCCAGAATGTATGCTGCGAAAAAGTACAACGTTATACAAACTACTACAGAACTCCTGTTTATAGAATACAGCTAGTAGGTCAACTGTGTTTACACTCTGTAAACAGGAATTTATTTGATGTTCTGGTTTTTACGACTAATTCCAATAAATTATTCATCATAAATTATTCAGTGGCTATTATTAAATTTAACCAGAATACTTAGTAAAATGTAATCCCTAGTTTAATTAGCCTTTAGACAATATGCAGTCATTCTCAACTACCTTATTCTAGGCGTATACTAAGCCTGCGCCGTAAATTTCCAATTTAACCCTCTGAGTTCCAGTGGTTTCTGCCCGAAACCCCACCATTGGTGTCTGCCTGAAACCAGGTCTTTATTAATTTGATTTGGCTTACGAGTTTCTTTAGCCTGAAACCACAGATGTTGATACAAGGCATCAAGTGGTAAACTCTGGTAGCGCTAAGAATGTTTTATGTTGAAGCAACCACTTTTAGCATTCAGAGGAACATCAAAGGAACAGTCGGCGCGGAGATGGTCCTATGTGATTGTAGTATGTTGTGACATGCAGTTATTTTTACAGTGATCCTATTGGGGAGATCGCTGAAAGTAAAAATAAGTATATCTAAGGTTATTTTAAAATAAATGTGAGATCGTACTGTCGCTTTTAAGGGTGATTTCAAAATGAAATCGCTGGGTAGTATACAGTTTTCATATAAAATTTGTTGTTAACGTTTAGGCCCATTTCCGATTGTTACTTACGATTATAATGGAGAGGATCAGAAGCAAAAGGACACAAGTACACTTCTTGTGGTTTTGAGAACTATCTTGAGATCGTAAAATGAGCATTCCAATGTTTGTGTGTATTGAACACAAAAATACTTTGTAGCATTTTCTGATCGCATGCTGGAAAAACAGGTTAATATAAATTATATGTCCTATGTCACAATTCGTGATCTCTTTGCATCAAAAATACTGTGAATTAAGAAGAATGTGATTTATGTTTTCTCTATAGTGGTTTACTATTGGTCATTGTTAATTCAATTATCATAAAATTTAGAGGTGTAAAAACATCCATGTGTAGTGGGTAACACTAGTGGAACTTAAGAAGAAATAATACTGTTTAACGCATTATTTCAGAACTGAAAATATCTCACACCACTTGGGTCGCTTCCCTTTTCTCTCACGTATCACAAAAGGTCATTTAGATAATACACAACATAAAAATCAGTCTCACCCTGCATGAACACAACTGTTTGGTGACATCTTGTAACTAATTTCCTTTTCGTTTACCACAGAGCAACAAAAATTGTGGTTTCACTTGTATCCTTTTACTACAAAAATTTTACCTGCCTCCCCATGCTTTAGTACGTACATCTGTGAGCTATTTTACACCCAGAACACTAAGAACAGAGTATATCGTTCGATTATTTGAATACAGAGTAAAGATATTCACAGTATTTGTCACAGATTTCAAAACCCACGGTATAAAATTAATGGTGCATACAGTTTGATTTGCTGTGTTTTCTCATTACGTTTAAATTTTTCACTACCGAAGGACGAATATTAAAGCGTAGTTTTTGTAAAGTAGCTCATAGCTATCTACACCGTAAAAGAACAGATGGAAGACATCATTTCTACAATACGTATGTGACAGAGGCCAATTATAGCAAATAGAACTAGAGAGCCACTAACCATAATTTGAATCACCCAGATCTTCTAGCAGCGCCCGACGTTCTCTTTAGCCTTTTTGACGGTAGCAACTCATGGTGTGGACTGCACAAAAAGACCCGAAGCGATGGGGCACCATGTCAGAACCGTTCAATCCTCGCAAGCTGACCTACACTTACATCAATATCTGTCCTCCTAAAGCTATCAGAGTCAACGGTCTTGCCGCAGAGCAAGCGGGGTGCACTCTGGTGCAGATCGCCATGCTACTCTCTTCTGTGCAAGCTTCTTCATCTCCCAGTACCTACTGCAACCTACATCCTTCTGAATCTGCTTAGTGTATTCATCTCATGGTCTCCCTCTACGAGTTTTACTCTCCACGCTGCCGTCCAATTCTAAATTGGTGATCCGTTGATGCCTCAGAATATGTCCTACAAAGTGATCCCTTCTTCTAGTCAAGTTGTGCCACAAACTTCTCTTCTCCCCGATTCTATTCAATACCTCCTCATTAGTTATGTGATATACCCATCTAATCTTCAGCATTCCTCTGTGGCACCTCATTTGGAAGGCGTCTATTCTTTTCTTGTCTAAACTATTTATCGTCCACGTTTCACTTTCATACATGGCTACACTCCATAGAAATACTTTCAGAAATGACTACAGAAATGATCTACAATCGACAAATTTCTCTTCTTCAGGACCGCTTTCCTTATCATTGCCAGTGTACATTTTATATCCTCTCTACTTCGACCATCATCAGTTATTTTGCTCCCCAAATAGAAAACTCATTTACTACTTTAAGCGTCTCATTTCCTGATATAATTAACTCAGCATCAGCCGATTTAATTCTACTACATTCCATTATCCTCGTTTTGCTTTTGTTGATGTTAATTATATATCCTCATTTCAAGACACTGTCCATTCTGTTCAGCTGCTCTTCCACGTCCTTTGCTGTCTCTGTCATCGGCGAACCTCAAAGTTTTTATTTCTTCTCCTTGGATTTTCATTCCTACTCCGAATTTTTCTTATGTTTCCTTCACTGCTTGCTCAATTTACAGATTGAATAACATTGGGGATAGGCTACAACCCTGTCTCACTCGCTTCCCAACCTCTGCTTCCCTTTCATGCCCTCCTGGTTTCTGTACAAATTGTAAATAGCTTTTCGCTCTCTGTATTTTACCCCTGCCACCTTCAGAATTTGAATCGTCTGGGGTAGCGGTAATAAATTATGTACACAAATCTTTATCGTGAACCACTCTATCGGTGAAAACCATGAAATCTCTAAGAAGAGCCTGAGATTAGCCTACAGATACAGACACAAAAAGGCAATGAGGGGCTTTAATTTATAATGTGCATAGAATATAAGTCGCACAGACGTATAGATTGTGATCAGGTACGTAGAACATACGTATATGTTTGGGTCCGACTTTCCTGCTCTACGGGGTTTCGGTGGCTGCTTACTTCACTGTGTCGGCCCTCCCCCCCCCCCCCCTCCCAAAATATCGCCTCCTCTGTAGTTGACCAGCTAGTAGGACTCACCACTGCCACCAGATGTCCCTCCAAACGCCAATTACATATGGAGCTGATAACAATATATACAGGGTGATCCATACAAATGTTTCAAAATGCTCTTAGTGATGTATGCTGAGGCAAGTAATTTAATGTTAGACCCATGGGGCTGCAAATCTCGGGTTATCCCCAAAAGTGGATGACAAATGTTGGATATATGGCGTCACATCCAAAACACCGAGGATATTTTCGAGCGCGTGCGTGAAGGGATGATCAAGCCTTTTTTCAGACATTATGCACTAAAGAAAACGTAGAACGTGAACTACTTAGTCAAAGCCGCTTGTAAATAGCCTTTATTCTCGGTTACCGGTTTTGTTAAGGACGGTTACGATCTTCGGGTCTCGATAAAAGTTTATTATATGTCTCCTACACCAGCTGTACAAGTACTCTTTGTGAACCTTTGTAAGGTACTTTGACTGCTAGTATAGGAGACACATAATAACCTTTTGTATAGTTCCGAAGATGAGAAGCATGCTTACCGGAACCGGTAACCTACATTCTACATTAAAGATTGATCAAAAGTGATCTAGGCTAAGAAGTTTACTCTCTCAAGTAATTATTACAGATCACTATTACCACTCAAGATGAGTAAATTAATGAAAAACCTAGGTCATTTACTGGTAATGACACAATTTGGAATCTTAATTTCATTGACTTGTGACGCAGTACGGCAGGTTTTTGTTGTACTGTACTTTACAATAAACCTGCAGGGCCGCAATACCACTAAATAAAACACATAATTGTCTCAGACAACGAAAAAAATCTGCCTGCTAGTCGCATATTCGAACCCTGAGCCCCATCGCTGAAGTCGCTCACGTAGGCGCGGACCCACACCGGAGTGATACTAGAAATGGATTGGGATGATCGCCTGCGGCAGACCGATAACCTCAACGGCTGCACGAGCGGCGAGGAACGTCGCCAGGTGACGTCACATGTTCAACATTTGTCATCCACTTTTCGGGTATTTCCCAACGTTTGAGGTGCCTTGTGTTTTGTATTACATTACTTATCTCAATGTCATCTAAGTCGCTTCGGGGGTTTTTAAAAGTTAATAAGAATCACCCTCTATATTGCTCGTCATTACTATAATTTAAATCATATGCAGAAACCATCCTCGTGAATCATTTTACTCATTTTACTTGCTAGTGAAAAAAAAGCAAAATTACAGTCATGTCATCCTCAACGAATTGGGTCATGCAAATGCGGCATGGAGGTCCGGGAGGTCAGCACAGATACGCAAGTAGTGTAAGTGTGTTGAGATTTCATTTAAGGAAGAACCAACATCAGTTAAAAAGCATTTAAGATTACATGTCCATTTTGCATTTTGGTGATAAAAGTACACTACTGGATATTCTAGAAGAAACTGAAATATACGTCAGTAATCAGGCAGACCCATAACATATAATAAATGAGCAGATCTCAAGCAGTCGTAGGTCGTTCTTTGATTTTTTTCAGTGCTTTACTTGTGGACAGGAAAAAAAACAATGAGTCCCAAACCGCCTTCTTTGGTTTACCTTTAATTACGTTTTATGGAGTTTTTAACGACTGTGTGTACTTTTATTAATGAAATGTCTGTCATAAATGTTACTACAGAGGTAAAGATGGCATTTAACCGTACGTTTGTTCAACGAAATAAGTGCTATTGCATTGTATGTTACTATAGACCTTACGCAACTGCTCTGGTAAACATGAAATAATTTTTATTAACTTTCCCTTATTTCGAAATAATTATTTTACTTAACTTTGCGTCGGGTGCGCCCTCTACTGAAATTATGGACAAATCTCGTAAATGGTCCTCTATGACGCTGTTGGAAATGTAGTGATTTGCACTACTGTACTGTATTTTACAATTTACCTTCGTGCACACTAGTACTCACTGGACTTTTATTATTTCATACTAATATGTCAGTGTACACGTCATCAGAAGTATTGCCGTCCAGCGATAAAAGTTATCGTTATGGTTCCGTTAGCGGCAACTCGACATTGCAATCGTGGTCAGGTATTGGTAAGCTCGACTCTTCGTACACGACAACATAGCTTTTGCTTTACCTTTGTATGAACATTATTCAACGTCCTTATCAATGCTTTTAGTGATCTTAAATGGTATGTATTTATGTTTTTCAAAAATTTGTACAATTAATTTCATCCCGGGTTATATAATGTCATTCATTTGATTACGCTGGATTGCAAGATATCATTATTTGCGTTTATTATCATCTGTTGATGGGTTATGCCCGAAAGAGCACAATAAAGGATTCAGTACCATCTGCATCTGCATTACTTTTGCGATTTACCAGCATTTTTAAATTCAATTTGTTATATACACTCCTGGAAATTGAAATAAGAACACCGTGAGTTCCTTGTCCCAGGAACGGGAAACTTCATTGACACATTCCTGGGGTCAGATACATCACATGATCACACTGACAGAACCACAGGCACATAGACACAGGCAAGAGAGCATGCACAATGTCGGCACTAGTACAGTGTATATCCACCTTTCGCAGCAATGCAGGCTGCTATTCTCCCATGGAGACGATCGTAGAGATGCTGGATGTAGTCCTGTGGAACGGCTTGCCATGCCATTTCCACCTGGCGCCTCAGTTGGACCAGCGTTCGTGCTGGACGTGCAGACCGCGTGAGACGACGCTTCATCCAGTCCCAAACATGCTCAGTGGGGGACAGATCCGGAGATCTTGCTGGCCAGGGTAGTTGACTTACACCTTCTAGAGCACGTTGGGTGGCACGGGATACATGCGGACGTGCATTGTCCTGTTGGAACAGCAAGTTCCCTTGCCGGTCTAGGAATGGTAGAACGATGGGTTCGATGACGGTTTGGATGTACCGTGCACTATTCAGTGTCCCCTCGACGATCACCAGAGGTGTACGGCCAGTGTAGGAGATCGCTCCCCACACCATGATGCCGGGTGTTGGCCCTGTGTGCCTCGGTCGTATGCAGTCCTGATTGTGGTGCTCACCTGCACGGCGCTAAACACGCATACGACCATCATTGGCACCAAGGCAGAAGCGACTCTCATCGCTGAAGACGACAAGTCTCCATTCGTCCCTCCATTCACGCCTGTCGCGACACCACTGGAGGCGGGCTGCACGATGTTGGGGCGTGAGCGGAAGACGGCCTAACGGTGTGTTGGACCGTAGCCCACCTTCATGGAGACGGTTGCGAATGGTCCTCGCCGATACCCCAGGAGCAACAGTGTCCCTAATTTGCTGGGAAGTGGCGGTGCGGTCCCCTACGGCACTGCGTAGGATCCTACGGTCTTGGCGTGCATCCGTGCGTCGCTGGGGTCCGGTCCCAGATCGACGGGCACGTGCACCTTTCGCCGACCACTGGCGACAACATCGATGTACTGTGGAGACCTCACGCTCCACGTGTTGAGCAATTTGGCGGTACGTCCACCCGGCCTCCCGCATGCCCACTATACGCCCTCGCTCAAAGTCCGTCAACTGCACATACGTACGGTTCACGTCCACGCTGTCGCGGCATGCTACAAGTGTTAAAGACTGCGATGGAGCTCCGTATGTCACGGCAAACTGGCTGACACTGACGGCGGCGGTGCACAAATGCTGCGCAGCTAGCGCCATTCGACGGCCAACACCGCGGTTCCTGGTGTGTCCGCTGTGCCGTGCGTGTGATCATTGCTTGTACAGCCCTCTCGCAGTGTCCGGAGCAAGTATGGTGGGTGTGACACACCGGTGTCAATGTGTTCTTTTTTCCATTTCCAGGAGTGTATATACAGGGGTTGTACGAAAATATTCAAACACTTCGAGAAGTGCATATCTGACTTGCTGTTGTATTTAACAAAGAACTATATCCGTACAATATGAAGATGGCATCTGTCCTTTCGGACATGTCCGAAAGATTAGATGCCATCTTCATATCGTTTAAGGGTAACCGGCTGATGACCTGCTTCAGTGCGTATGCACACGATTTGTCTGAACTCTTATGGGACTCTGTGGATTGTCTGCCGCGAGTAATGGGTATAATGGCAGGGGCACTACGAATGTAGTGTGTGGACTATAAGTTGAGAATGTGGGTCTCACGGGGAGCGTGACGGCGATAAATCCCTGCAGTCGCACTATCCTCTCTGCCCTCGGTGGCTCAGATGGATAGAGCGTCTGCCATGTTACCAGGAGATCCCGGGTTCGAGTCCCGGTCGTGACACACGTTTTCAACTGTCCTATTTCAAGTATATCAACGCCAGTCAGCAGCTAATGGTATCGATTTAATTGTAGTTTCATATCTGTGCAATTCCCTCAATACGTTCCAAGTGTCAGTTGTAGTCAAAACAGTGTTCTGTGCTGTTGTGAGTGCGTGATGTCGGAGACAAGTAAACTTGGGCAAATTATTGGTACTGCTGGTGAGTGCTTCTGTAACCAAGGTAGCCGAAGTATTTTCTGCTTCAAAGAGGCACCTTATTCAAGATTTATATCGCAGAAAGGGAAAACGGAAAAACAACATCCGCTAGGTCACAACGGGCATAAAATATCTACTGAGCGATTGTGACAGGCGGTCACTGAATAGGACCGTTACGAAAAATAGAGAGGACCAGAACTCGGAATCATTGCGGATTTGAAAGTCGCAACTTCGAACTCTGTCATCACTAAAACAATCCGAAGGGACCTCCTGAAGATCGGATTTTCAGGACGAGTTGGAATCGCAAAACGACCCATCAGGGATGCGAATGCCCGAAACAGTAAATCGTGGTGTCGAAGCCATAAAACCTGGACTATGTAGCAATGGTGCAGGCAGCCACAAAACGCGCTCTAAATTCTGCTCTGCTTCGCTCTTTACACAGTCCAAATGAATGCATACACTACATTGCTAGACACAGTTCTAGATGGGTGTGCGTTGATTGACGGTCACGGCACGTCTCCCCTTTTCTGGCCGGATGTTCATTGTTCGGACGGCCGGGCAGAAAAAATTCTTACATGCAACGAGTGTCCAGTCGCTGCTGCACCCTTGTGCCACTTTGCACCAATACAGAACAAATGGAAGGACGTCATTTGGTGAGACAAGTCTTGTTTCACACTGTGTACAACTTTGGGGAGAGTTTAAGTCCCAAAGCGAAACCTCAAAGGGGCTCGGTGATGATTTGGACAGGCATATCGTGGTATTCCATGGGCCCCATGGTTACCGCCAAGGATTATGTGACCATTTTGGCTGATCAGATCCATCCCATGCTACAGTGTTTATTCGCCAACGGTGATGCTGTGTTCCAAGAGAAGACTAAATGTCAATCTTCGTGAGCACGAAGATGAACCATCGGATCTCCCTTGGCTACTACACTCGCCGGATCTCTATACTGTTGAGCATTAGTCGTGTACTTTGAAGAGAACGCAGAGTAATCGCTATCGACATCCAGCATCGTTACCTGAACTTGGCATCATTCTTCAGGAATAATGGTATAAGACACCCTTGTAAATCATAAGGCGCCTGTATTTCTTTTATTTCGAGTCGAAGCTCCTTGAATGCCAACGGATTCCCTACACCGTATTAGGTACGGTAATGTGTTTTTCGTGCTTGCTTATTTTTGTCCACCCGCTGTTTGTTTAGAGATAGAGTTTCTTTGTATCCCCGATTTATATTGGGCAAGAAGATTTTCGAATAAGAAGGTTTATATTTATAGAACAATTGTGTTTATGTGACCCTTTTGTGAGAAGCAAGTAACCAAACAATGTAGATTGTAAGCCCACAGGTCTGCGCGTTGTTGCTGATGCGGCGCCTTACCAAAAGCCTTGTCGGGCCCCATGACCACCCAGTCTGCGGCGCTGGACTCCAGGCCGTGCACGAGCAGGATGGGGTAGCCGGACGGGTCCTTCGCCTTGGGGCTGGAGGGGATCCGGTACATGCGCAGAATGTAGCCGTCAGCCGTCGTCACGAAATGCTCCTCCACTGGGTAGCCGTACTTCCGGATCAGCTCGGGCTGCAACCAACGACGTACAGGGTCCTTAGGTCACAGGAGAAAGGTAAAATCGTAGAGGTGTCATCGTTCTGATTCATTCCTGATGCCGTTCAACCTCAGATGAGAAAATAACACCAATCACTATGGAGCTGTAGGAGGGCAAGTGTTGTTGCACGTTGCTACCACAATAGACCGTACACATTTCGCGGTGTGGTGGTTGCCGCCATGATAGCTCGGCGTGTCCTCTCAAGAAGCCAGCCATTCTGTGTAGCGCAGGAAAAAAAAAAAAAAAAAAAAAAAAAGAGCTGGGCGATGTTCTCATCGAATTGACTTGAAAAATGTCATGCGACATGCGCACAGAACCATTGACGAAGGGAAGACAAAGAAACAAATCGAAAGAAAGTAGACAATATAGATAGCCTCGCTGCGTCTAGATCCAGGTGGGAGATTTTCTTCTCTCGAAGACTCGGTGTTTTCTTTTAGTTGTCCTGTCTCATCTTCATCGCAAAGACGTGCAAGTCGCCGAAGTGGTGTCAAATAGAAAGATTTACTCCAGCCAGCTGAACAACCCCAGAGAGCAGCCCCATGCGAACATTTCGCCACAATACACAGACCGACTGAAGTTTTGGTCATGAAACATCATTCGCCAGTCGATAAACGGAAAAGGATTTACGCGAGACGTGAAGACATGGTATGAGATCTAGTGGTCACCAGTAGTATCCAAGTTTTTAACAGGGAATCACTAACAACAACCCCGGTACAGCATCAGTACGAATGTTGATAGTAATGCAAATACAGGAAGAGCGACAAACAACGCATTTCAGATTTACAGATAGTTTTATGCTGCGGGCATCTGCAGCTGAAGTGATCCATATTTGAGACACAAACCGCTTCCAGCTGTATATGAACCTTTATTTACGGGAACACGAACGTTTTGGTGATATTAAATCACATCACCATGTGCTGTTATCTTTAACAGGAGTGTGGAGCGTGACTGTACGGCGACCCGTTGGAGGGATGCCTTCCGCCACTTCCTGAAACCATGTTAATGCTGTTTTAACACGCCAATTTTCTCAGTTGATGAATTCGATTCGTGACCCCCTGCTTGTTGCGGCTAACATCACTTTATTTAAGTAAGATTGATTACTGTCATCTACTTTCTTGGGCTTGCTGTTTTAGCGACGTTTGTACACTTGAGGATGTCCAGTCTATGAACCCCATCGGGAATGGGTTCCAGACTGAATAGCACCATTCGAAAATCGGTCGAACGAAGGTTTTGTATGCTCGTCACGAATTTAACCATTAAGAAGTTTCCGAAAGAAAGGCAGATTTACGATAATTATTCGTCACATACTGATGAACCTAAATCTGGAAACGAATTTTAGTTGCTGTCGTTATGAGAGGAGTTAATAATTTACTGAAGATGGCTTCAACGGTTAAAAACATGCACAGGTTACGTGAACGTCTTTCCGCTCGTGGGTGACAAAAAATACAGTAGAACGGCCATTTCGACGGTGGGGGATGTGCCGAAATGGGAAACTAGTGCGCCAGAAAGAATATGGATACTTACTAGGGCTTAGCTGGTAGGCCTCATGCTTGGCGTGAGGATTTCTGAAACGGTACGGCTTGTCGGGTTTTCGAGGAGTACTGTGGTGATTGTCTTCAACTCGTGGCGAAACCAAGGTGAAAGCACATACAGACATCGTAGGGTCAGGCGGCCACCCCTCAACCCGTCATTACAGATCGGAAGATTGGTTAAACAGGACAGGCGGCGAACTGTGGCGGAACTAACATCAGACTTTCATGCTAGGCAGAGTATAAGTGTGTCTGAATACACAGTGCACTGAACGCTCCTAAAGACGGATCACCGCACCGCCGCCCCTTGAATGTGCCAACATTATCACCACGACATCAACAACTACGACTGAAATGGGCACGGGACCATCAGCAATGGACGTTGGACCAGTAGCGGAGCATTGCATGGTCTGATGAATCCCGAAACCTTCTTCATCTTGCCGATGGAAGGATGCGAAACCTTCGTCTTCCAGGGAAATAGCTTCTTCTCACCTGTACTGCGGGACGAAGACAAGCTGGTGGCGGCTCCATTGTGCTCTGGGGAACATTTACACGAGTATCAATGAGACCAGTGGAGTTAGTGCAAGGCACCATGACGGCCAAGGAGTACTGTACAGTAGTTGCAGACAACGTACACCCCTTCACGACGATCGTGTTTCCCGACGGCAATGGCATTTTTCAACAAGATAATGCAACATGTCACGAGGCCAGGAGCGGGATGGGGAGTTTCGAGGGACACAGTGGTGCGTTTCAGTTGATGCCCTGGCCACCCAACTCACCAGATCTGAAACCAATCGAATACATGTGGAATGTGATTGAACGTGGTGTCAGAGCTCATCGCCCCCTCCATGGAATTTACGTGAATTAGATGACTTGTGCTGCAGATGTTGTCCCACCTCCCCCCCCCCCCCCCCCCAGCGACCTGTAAGGGCTCAAGCTTCCATGAAACGACGCATCGCTGCTGTTATCAATTCCGAAGGTGGACGTACCGGCTGTTAGGTAGCTGGTCATAATTTTCTCGCTGATCGGTGATTCAGGGTGAAACACAAAAATATTAGGGAATGGATTATTCAAGATACTAGAATATATCGGTCTAGATAAGCCTTTTCCATTCGATCTGTTCCTAGTGCTGCAAGTTTATTTCTTTGGAAAGTTAAAGGCTTAAAAACTCACTTGACGATCTCAAGGAAATAGAACTTATTTTAGATGCATATGCTGTATACTTCTTTTATTGACATACATTTATTTTAACACTAAAAAAAGTACGTGGGAGGTTTAGGTGTCCTAGATATTAAGTAGCTTAACCAGCATCATAAATTCAATATGAAACCACAGTGGGCGATACTTTGGTCTAATTTAGAAACTTTTTTTTTTATTTTGTTTTTAGGTTATGAAACGAAGAACAACGTTTTGAATACATCAGGAAAGCAAAATTATTTTTCCATTTCTTGTACCAGACATCTCATCAGTTCCTTGACAGCATTAAAACTGACATTTATGCCGATAAAATTAAACAAATCACGTTTTAATCTCGAATTGCATGTTAATTCAAAATAAACAGGAAATGGCGATACAGTGATTTCATATTTCTTTCGCAGCATGAGAATTGGCTTCTGCAATAACGCACATTTCTTTTCCTTTTTCGCATAATTCAACCCAAGCCGACGTGTAATGTTTCGCGCCTGAATAGTCATTACAATTCATGTTCGAGTTTTAGAAAGTGCTACAAGTCCGAAACACCCCCTCTTGTTATGCTGTTTGTAATGTTATCGCATGAGCAGACGTAGAAATTATGGTTTATACTTTTATCTATACATAGATCTCCGTGCCCTCCAGTCTTGTGAGAATATTAAGTTCAAGATAATTTAGAGATTATGGCTATCTTGTCTTGCGTGGGAAATTCCTCCAAGCCTGTTAGATTTTATATTGATAACATTCACCACACACTAATTGCTCTTTTCATATAAGATGTTATCTGCCGTTGGGTGTTCCGAAGACAGTGATTACAGGAAATGCCAGACATAATTACAGGAAGAAAATTTAAGTAAAAGGATGTGTTTATGCACCAAGCATTGACGAAACAAAAGATTCTGGTCCGGTGACAACAGACGCTCCCGAAGTATCTACAAATAAAAATCGAAACAACCGAAATACCAAGAGTTTCTAGCGTAATATTTTTCACCCTATTCGAAGCCATTAAACAACCACGATCAATTTACTTCTAGCAGCGAAATGTCAGATTCATATAATACCTCTGTGCTTACACTCACAAACATATTACACCAACGATCACGATTTGAACTGCAGTGCTGGCCGTGAGATACAATCTCTTACCTTGTTAGTAAGAAACAAGCAGCTGGAGGCTCTCCTGAGAATACAAACAAATTCAAATTAAATATTGCTATTTCATGTCCATTTACTGACACAGACGATTTGATTCGCTTAAAGCTGTATTTGCTGAGCTGGCAAAGAAAAACTTACTTTTCTCCTACAATGACTTGAGGAAATCATTTGTATGTAGAACAAATCAGTTGTGTGTAGTTATTCTATCTTTTGTCTTGTTTAAAAAAAATATAACAATACTGCTTGTTTTCCTTTTTCCAGCTATCTTCTTTCAGAATATCTTTTTAATTCTGCCTATTCTTCTTCGTAAATACCGGCATATTCTTCTGGCAGCTGTAATTATGCTTAGTTTAGTTTCTGGAAGTTCTACTCATTTTATACAGCTGACAAATTATTTTAACTGAAAATTAGTCATCGACGCTCTGCAGGTCTCTGCCAAACTACAACGACTACACCTACTAAATTATATTTGTTTCCATGACCAGTAATGTTTCACAATACCGTGAAGCTATTTGCATCTGCAGGTATACCTACATTACCAAAATAACTTGTTTTGTATACCACATTCTTCGTTGTATGTATGTGAAGATTTATACATGAGCCCCGAGAGATATATGCCTATTTGTATATAAACTATAGACCAATCACTCTTCAATAAGTAATGTGTAAGACATTTACTAAAATAATTAATAACTGCAGACCAAATAGTAATGGAGTTTACTCAGATGAAGCAACGAACTTGTAGAAGTGGATATAACACAAGGGAGCACTTACGTGTAAAGAATGAGATTACAGAACGGTGCAAACACCTTAAGTGGAATTTCCGGGACCTTTTGCTCAACAAAGTCTGTAGAACAGCTATATCTACATACATAATCCGCAAGCCAGCATAGGGTGCAGGGCTGAAGGTACCTCGTACCAGGACTAGTCCCATCTGCCAAAGCGACTCGCTATACGCATCCTTCCGAGCGCGGTCGTTATAAGAGATGTGTTTTGGTAGCTGTAGAACCTTACTGTAATTAATCGCAAGTGCTAGTTTTCTAGTCATTCTCAACGGTGTTTCGCGAAAAGAACTTCTTCCGTACAGGGATTGCCATTTCAGTTGACGCAGCTTTTCCGTATCGCTCGCGTTTTTATTGAACATACCGTAACAGATCTAATAGCATGCCTCTGAGCCCCTTTTATGTGTTCCTTTAATCTGAGCTGGTTTCGATCGGAAGTAGTGGAGCAAAGTAGGTCCTGTAACAGTGTGCCTGGTTGGTATCTGTCTTCTCCCCCCCCCCCCCCTTCTCTCTCGCTTTTCGAGGCCTATTATTGGTCAGGAATTCTAGGACAGCCTGCATGGTTAACAGGTTTATCCCGGCACACTAACCATGAGACAGATTCTTTGCTCTTGTTCTGTACACTATGTTGCAATTATCATGAACTGCCAGCAGCAGAGGTCGGACACCAACCCCAACTCCAGGAAGAATAAAAAAAAGTAATTTAGGGCATTATCCTTCTAGTTGTTACCCGATTATTTCACTTTAATTTATTTCTCACATCTGTGGATATGCATAAGGTAATAATTATTATGATTTAAAGTCTTCGAAAATAGTCGGTGCCGGACGAATCCAATTGACTCACCGAGTACGATATCAATGCCTCTTACATGTCCTCCACTTGTCCAAACCACAAATCATAGTTTTATGGAGGGGGGGAGAGATGGGAGAGCTAATTACATCAGTCTATCTCGTGGACATGAGACAGCAGCTCTGGGCTGCAACTGACCAGCTTCAGTCCTAGAGATGGTGTTACAAACCACAGTTCACTTCCAACCTCACTGCTAAGATAATGCACCTTCTTAACTCATACTGCACTGAATATTATAGTAAAACTTAATTCAGGCCGTTCATAAAATTATGAAATGGGAGTAAAGCCTCACTTTATCAATTGTTTGCCTAGCTGACATGTCTGGGTGGGCAGAATGGCATTTTCTTCTTCCTGTAGCGGCACTGAGCTGTCCCAGACTCACCCTTCTTGCTAGACATACTGCCGTTTCTTATGTCTCCTCAGCAGGCTGTCAGAGAAGAGAAACTAACAGGCGTTCCTGTGTGTTGTATAATACGTCAATTGGTGATACTTGGAGTAGTGTAAAAATAAAAACAATACGAGACCAAAGATATTATTCAGTTATTTCGAATAAATCAGTCATTTTTCTGAACATATAAGGATTTTTTGTGGAAACCAAGAAAGAATATTGTCCTTGGAGAAAATAAGTCTGGGCAAATGGTAGTAAATTGTAATCTTAAGGTTTTGCTGGCATCTGATGGGCTTCACCTGCTCTCTCAATTTGCGCCTAGAGGCATCATTCGGATGTTGCAATACTTCGGAAGGCTGACTTATCGCCATCGTCTTGCGGTTCTGATGACACCCCCACCTGAGGATAACATCAAGTTATCGTGCTGAAATGATGCTTCATCTGAACAATGCCAACAGGATGAAAATCCTGGAGCAGATCAAGTGCCAAAAGGCTTTTTTCCCCCTTACTTGTGAAGTGCTGAAACGGACTTATTCAACATGAGTCAGTACGTAGCCACTACTGCGTATTCAGTGAGATGTCGTTTCTTATTCATAAGTAAACTGCCAACTGAAAGACTGCTGAGAAGCGAATGTAGCGTTCTTCCATGCATACAGATGATCGAAGGAAAATACCTGCTACCTTGTGACAAACTAAGCTCAAAAAATTCATGAAAATTGCAGCACTGGGAAGGACAAAAATATGATTCAAGTGGCTCTGAGTATTATGGGACGTAACATCTATGGTTATCAGTCCCTAGAACTTATAACTACTTAAACGTAACTAACCTAAGGACATCACACAACAACCAGTCATCACGAGGCAGAGAAAATCTCTGACCCCGCCGGGAATCGAACCCGGGAACCCGGGCGCGGGAAGCGAGAACGCTACCGCACGACCAAGAGCTGCGGACTGAAAAGGACAGACAATTTTGTTTATTGTACGCATAACACACGATTAATAACACACGATTAAATTTCTACGTGATTTGGTGACTCATATGTTGCAACGCACGGAGCTGCCGCCTCTGGCAGCAACGATGGCTGTAGCCTGGCTTGATATCGAACTAATCTCAGATGGAACATATAAGTACATTATTCTAGACGGGTCACCTCTGTGCTAGAGTACATCAGCCATAGTGACAAGTAAGTGGTGATGTTCACGTCACTTGGCAACCCAAGGCCACATGTTTTCAGTGAGTCAAAGATACGGAAACAATAGATAGAACAAACTTCTACGTCGTAGTAGTTCACACCAGCACAGGGAAGATGCACTTCTGTGTTATCTTCATAAAAGATAATGTTATGATACCTAGAAGGCAGACCACATCCACTGGCCTTAAATGTAATGGCTTCTGACCAGATTACCGGCTAGGTGTACCCAGAGGTGATTGTGTTGCGCACCCAACGACACGCGGTATCATCTCGACAGATGCTGATACCTAGAAGGCAGACCACATCCACTGGCCTTAAATGTAATGGCTTCTGACCAGATTACCGGCTAGGTGTACCCAGAGGTGATTGTGTTGCGCACCCAACGACATGCGGTATCATCTCGACAGATGCTGAGCCCATATGATGACGAATGCAATCTGGTAATGTTCGTTGTTCTAGGTGCCTCCATACAAATAGGTCGAACATGATGCTGTATAGTGAACCAAAACATATATGAAAATACGACGTGGTGTTACTCCAGTGTACAATATTGTTGGGCGAAGCACTGTTGACAAATCTCTCTCAGCTGCTGCACGAAAGGAAGCAGCAACAATAGTCACCGTGCTCATAGTACGCGGTGTCACAGGCGTTGCTGTATAGTCCATATGGGTGCTTGCCGTGCATCAAACAAGCCCATTTACTAACTCAAGATGTGTGATACGAACAATATATTTGTCATCTCGGGCGCTCGTCGCTTGGGGCTGTCACGTGCAATCCTATGGCTTTGCGTGTGACCCCACCGAAACCATCGATTTGATATTCACATTACAGTCACCGCATCCCGACCAACACCAGCAGCATCTCTGAGAACAATAAAACACGCTCTTGACAGGCCGCTGTCGAATTCGAAACGTACTTTTGGATGTTTCTCCTATTTACACGATCTTTTCACAAACAATAAACATTAAAAAACGATTGCTGAAGGAGAAACCTCGCTGTGTAACCTTCCCTTTCACACAGAAGATACACTCAAGTGGCAAAGAAACTGGTAAAGAAATGCGCATTCGCTTTCAGAGATATGTAAACAGGCAGAACAGGACTCTGCGGTCGGCAACGCCCATATAAGACAACAAGTGTCTGGTGCGTTTATTAGATCGGTTACTGCTGCTACAATGGCAGTTTATAAAATTTAAGTGAGTTATGCGTGTTGTTACAGTCGGTGCACGAGCGATGGGACCCAGCATCTCAGAGATAGCGATGAAGAAGGGATTTTCCCATACGACCATTTCAAGAATGTACCGTGAATATCAGGAATCCGGTAAAACATCAAATTTCCGACATTGATGCGACCGGAAAAAAATCATGCAAGAAGGGGAACATCGACGACTGAAGGAAATCGTTCAACGTGACAGAAGTGCAACTCTTCTTCATATTTCTGCTGATTTTAGTGCTAGGCCATCAACAAGTGTCAGTGTGCCAACCATTCATCATCGATGTGGGCTATGGGAACCGAAGGCCCACTCGTGTAACCTTTATGACTGCAGGAGTTACGCCTCGCCTGGGCCCGTCAACACCGGCATTGCACAGTTCATGACTGGAAACATGTTGCCTGGTCGGACGAGTCTCGTTTCAAATTGTATCGAGCGGATGGACGTGTACGGGTATGGAGACAATCTCATGAATCCATGGACCCTTCATGTTAGCAGGGGACTGTTCAGGCTGGTGGAGGGTCTATATTCGTGTGGGGCGTGTGCAGTAAGAGTGAATAGGACTCCTGATACGCCTAGATACGACTCTGACAGGTGACATGTTCGTAAGCATCCTGTTTGGTCACCTACATCCGTTCATGTCCATTGCGCATTCCGATGGCAATTCCAGCAGGACAATGTGGCACCCCACACGTCCAGAATTGGTACAGAGTGGATCCAGGAATAATCTTCCGACTTTAAACACTTGCGATGGCAACCAAACTCTCCAGACATGAAAATTATTGAGCATATCTGGAATGTCTTGCAATGTGCTGTCCAGAAGACATCGCCACCCCCTCATACTCTTACAGATTTATGGAGAGCCCTTCAAGCTTCATGACGTTAATTCCGTGCAGCTCTACTTCAGATATTAGTCGAGTTCATGCCACGTCGTGTTGCGGCACTTCTGCGTGCTCTGGGAGGCTTTTCTCGATATTAGGAAGGTGTAGCAGTTTCTTTGGCTCTTCAGTGAAGATGGCGTTATGTATACTTGCTATGTGCGATCCTGCTAAATGGCTGATCATTTGCGTATCCAAGCAAATAGTATAGTTACACCAGTTTGACGTTTCTTGCATACCGCCTCGACGCTATATACTTTTGACGATCAGAAGTGTGCATCTGTAAGTGGAATCCAAGGACTATAACGGGCGGTCAAAAAGTTTCCGTTCAAAGACCACACACCTTGCCTAAATGTCGGTGCTCATACAACAGCTTCGGAGTCACGCTGGGTTGAACGTATGCCGCAACAACGCACTCAGAGGGAAACATTTTGAATGGCCGTTTATTTAGAGTAACACTATTCAGAATTTTTTGGAACAATGATCGATAAAACTTTAACGAACTTATTCCAATTAAGCAGTCTTGATCTGATGCAAGTTATTTACTAGTATTTTATTCGGTGACCGATTCATATCACTTATAGGATCATCATCAGACTCTTCTCCTCTGTGAGAAAGAGTAATACACTTTCTAAGAGGTAAGACGACTTAACACAGTCATAAGAATAATATAATGTAAAATTATGGCTTATATATCGTTAGTGATAGCAGGAGATGGTGGCACCGACCAGGCTGCTTTAGAGAGGCGTGAACCGTACAACTGACAAGTCTTGGTCGCTAGTAGTTTAACAGTGAAAACGCTACGCAGTACCCCCGGCATAACATCAGTAATATCCAATGGTTGTGAGACGCGACTACATTCAGTGGGATCCCTTGTACGCGTGTGGAGCTGTGTCGCCTCAGCTGCACATGTGGCCCTAACGATGCCTCGTTGTCTGAACGGCAGAGGGGCATCATTTAGATTCAAATGCATTTGTACAAGGAAGACTGAATGTTGCATGCGGCTAGGTTGCATATTTCTCAACAGCACAGATCACTATTAATTGATTATTTTTGGTATGCTGAAGACAAAATAAAGTTTCTATTTGGTACAGCCTGTCGGTATACGGGTAGATACACACAGTTTCGTAGATTTTCGACACGCAGGTTGCCACATAATCACGACTTCTTTAATTTCATAGTCGAAAAACGCCATTGACACCCATATGCTTATTTAAGTTCTGTGTCATGTTTGCAACCTTTTTTATGGAGACATAAAAGTCCTTCCTTAGGAGAATAACGTAGTACTCCGACGGTTTCGACGTAAAACAATTTGTGTTTTGACGGGAATTACACTGCAGATGGATCAGTCCCATCTGCACAAGCACAGGGGCTATTTCAGCTGAATCAGCAGTGTTGAAAACGGTTCGAAAACAGATGGAAGATTGGCAGTGTTCTCAAAAGTCTAGAAAACTATCCTTGTAATTCTTTGAAAGCCACAACACATTCTTCAAAATTCGCCTTTTCTTTGACACCAGCACGTTTTTGTACAATGCCATTTTCTTTTTTTTCGCATCAAAAATAAGTTGCTTCTCACCCTGCAACGGCTTACTGTGGGCAATGAGCTGTCTTGTCCTCTTACAAAGCAAGTTCTGCAATTAATTCTGGATGTTTTAATTTTTGTTCCTTCTTTCCATTTTCCCTTCAGAAATCGAAAAACCGTTCCGTAGCTGCCCATTGACTTAACCGGCTTACTTTCCAGTAATATATAATAGTCCCCATAATCTTCGTTCAATTCCATAAAAAACTAATGCCACTGATAGCGTATTAATAGGCGCAACTTCAGAAAATTTAGTATTAATGCCGCCAATTTCATCATATGCGCCATGTCTCCAAATGTAGCACAAAGCACTTTTGACCTACAGCTCTAATCTTTCAAATTTTGCCGTCGTGGTCTTTTCATGAGATGTATGTGGGAGGACCAATATGTTGCCCGACTCTCCGGAAAGAGCTCTCTCGAAATTTCAGTTGTAACCCTTTCCGTGATGCATAGTGCCTCTCTTGTAACGTCCGCCACTGGATCTTGTTCAGCATTTCCGTAACGCTGTCGTGCCGACTAAACAATCCCGTAGTGAAACACGCTGCTCTTCGTTGGTTCTTCTCTACGTCTTCTATCAGTTCTAACTATCGAACAAGCGCAATGTAAGCCACTTCCTTCGTGGATGAGCTACGTTACCTTACGATTGTTCCTATGAATCTGTATGGCATCTAATTTTTATACTATTTGTCTTATGTGGTCATTCCGCTTAAGGTCATTCTGGATAATTACTCCTAGATATTTTACGGTAGTATGCTGCACACCTCGCTAGTAGACTCTGCTAGTTCGATATAATCTCGCCGTCTTAGGGACGGCAAACACTAAAGGATGCCTAGCATCACAGGTAAGCATCAGTAAACATTTTGTCCATCACAAAAGTTTCTCTCTATGGCGGTGTCTTTTACGGCTAGAAGTTTGTCGCCAAGACCTTGAAACATTCTGTATAAAGAATTTCATGGTCTTTCAGATGTACCAACCTCGTCACCGGTTCCTTCAGATTCTTTATTTTATGTGCATTATATTCCAGAATAAAATTTTCACTTTGCACCGGAATATGCGCTCATATGAACCTTCCTGGCAGATTAAAATTGTGTGCCTGAACAAGACTCGAACTCGGGGCTTCTGCCTTTCGCAGGCAACTGCTCTACCAACAGAGCTACCCAAGAACGACTCAAAATACGCCCACACAGTCTTAATTCTGCTAGTACCTCAACTCCTACCTTCCAAAATTCATAGAAGCTCTCCTGCAGATTTTGCAGCACTAGCACTCCTTGAAGAAAGGTTCTTGTGTAGACATGGATTAGCCACAGCCTGGGAGATGTTCCCAGAATGAAATTTTCACTCTGCAGCGGAGTGTGTGTTGATATGAAGGTAGGAGACGAGGTACTGACGGAATTAAGGTAGTGGAGGCGTGTCGTGATTCGTGGTTGTGTAGCTCAGTTGGTAGAGCACTTGCCCGCAAAAGGCAAACGTCTCGAGTTCCAGTCTCGATCCGGCACACAGTTACAACCTACCAGGAAGTTTCATTATCTTCCATTCCTACACATTGAAAGAGTGTTACTTTTTGTGTGGACGTTTAATCCTTCCAACATTTCCTCGGTCAATGACGATGGATTCTTGCAAATCGCAGTATTGTCACCAGACGCTTTAATAACAGAGTATTCTACCTTGAGGATAGTGTAGTTAGGAACACATAATGCTTCCTGATCGGTGTTTTAATCAAGTGAACGGTTTAAGAACCACATGAAAAAATAAGCGTTAGAGGCAGCCATAAGCAGTTTCAGGCATTTTCTAGAGTTTTCGTTGTTGTGAAAAATGTGTTTTGTGCATCATTTGCAAATATCTTCAGTTCAATGCATTTCAATATTGTATAATACATTTATCCTGTTTGGAATATATTATTACGTTACAGGCTTTCGTTCTAAATAAAATTATGTATATTTTGAAAACTAGTCACAGCATCTAACGGGTGGACGATTAAGCCATACTTCGTCGGTCGCACACCATCTTGTATCTTGAAACGGAATGAGGTCTTTTCACCGTGTAAATTGTGATATTTGCAAAATAAATGAGTTGCTTTAATCTCTTAATAATATTACCTGTCTTGAAACTGAAAATCTGTGGTATATTCCCATAGCTTCTACACTGATGAGCCAAAACGTTATGACCACTGCTTACCCCGATATTGGGTGCCGCCTGGTGACTTTGTGGGCAAGTGAAACGCCACCATAAATATGTAAGCAAAGCATACACGGACGGGGGCTCACCCTAGCAAATATATGGGCTGCTAATGGAGAAATCCATTGAGATAAGCTACTCCTACAAAGGACAGATTATTATAGCGAAGAGCTCGTGAACGGGTATGTCGAAAACGGCGTAACTGATCGATGGGTCACTTGCTACTGTCATGACCATCTACGGCATTTGTGAAAAGAGGTAGAAGGACAGTGAAACTACCACTACGTGCTAAATGACTGGACGACCACGACTCTTCACATAACGTGGGATTCTGAAGCTTGTCTGCTCTGTAAAGTAGGATAGATGGTGATCTGTGGTATCTCTGCCATAAGAACATAACACTGGAGCACGTACAAGTGTTTCTGAGTATATCGTTCACCCTACATTGTTGAATATGGACCTCCGCCACAGAGCACCCCAAAATGTTCATATGTAGACCCAAAGACTTCGTCAACTACGATTGCAATGATCACGGGACCATCGGGACTCGACCGTCGATTAACTGAAATGTGTCAGCTCTACATTAGGCCGCTGGTCGTCTCCAAAAAAGCCGTCATCGAGGTAAACGGAGCTCGAAACGTGCAGCGCGCCAAGGACGCAAGCTGGAAGGAGCCGTATTGAGCTATGAGAGACATTCTACTGCGCTTGCGTGGGACTTTTCGGTATTAATCCAGCTGCGAACCACCTGCATCCCTTCCCGACAGCGATGTCATCTTTCAGCGGCGTAACTGTCCGTGTCTGGGTGCCAGAACCGTGCTGCAGTGGTTCGCGGAGCGTTACAGTGAACTCGCGTTGATGCCTCGGCGACCAAATTCGCCTGTTGTAGACCTTATGGCACCCATCGGGTCTCTACTGCGCGCCATCACCGCGTACGCAGATCAGTAGTCCGTTATTTTCACAAATTACACGATCTGTGGGAAGATATCTACTGTCACGCACCTTCACAAACTTTCAACATACTGTCGGATCCCTGATACGCAGAATCAGTTACGTACTTCGTTCAAAACAAGGACAAATAAGTTATTAAGCAGGTGATCATAATGTTTTGGCTCGTCAGTGTTTTTCCAAACGTATTTAGCTCACAAGGTTTTCTCGATTGCAACGCTTTTAAATTTTGGTAGAAAATTTCTTCCTAGGTAATCAAACCATATTGTAACTTGGAACGTGAGTCCACATCCGGAAAAACCTTACTTTTCCGGAGTAATTTTTGTAATTTCAGAAAAAGACTTCAGCACACCAAAGTGTATGCATCGTTTAGAAATGGGGTAAGGAAGTACATTAAACTTCTATTAAAGGACTGGATGGAGGCTAAAGCCCGAAATGTGTTCCAAGGTATAAGTCTCCCCTACTACTGAGCCTATATAATCCTAATCCTGTTACGATTCTATGGGGCACACCGCATTTATTTTTCGTTTTTTTCCGTATCGACAAGTATTACGTACTGCCTTCTCTTCATAAAGCATTCACCAAGCCAGTTATTAAACAATGGGAATTCCAAGATGAAATGTTCAAATGGCTCTAAGCACTATGGGACTTACCATCGGAAGTCATCAGTCCCCTATACTTAGAACTACTTAAGTCTAACTAAGGACATCTCACACATCCATGCCCGAGGCAGGATTCTAACCTGCGACTGTAGCAGCAGCGCGGTTCCAGGTTGAAGCGCCTAGAACCGCTCGGCCACAGCGGCCGGCCCAAGATGGAGTAACAACAGTATTATCGAAAGGATAGGTTGCTGCTCACCTTATGGAGGAAACGATTAGTAGTTGACAGGCACAACGAAAAGACTGCTCAAGAGATAAGCTTTCAGCAAAAGGTCTTTTTCCGAAGTAGAAAACACACACAAGCACAGCCTTAGCACACATGGCCACTGTCTCTCGACGGTGTGGTCTTTAGCAGACTACGCAGTACAGTGTCTAGCGTCTTCCGGGAATCTAACAAATCAGGAGACCATATCCTCGAAAACTTGCTGCATTCATTTGCTACCAACACTTGTTACCTAATTTCTTGCTTTGTGAAACTCTTGAAGCAATCACATATATCTTGTAGCTCGCAATGGAAAAAAATAAAGGAGTGGTGGTAGTATCGTGAGCAATTGTAGTATGAGATAAAAGGGACTTCCTGACCAATACTTTATTGCAAAGCTACTGTGCAACAACACATTTCCAATTACTGTTGTCGAGAGTATCACCTGTGTCGATCCGGCTTAAGCTCTACTCACCGTATCCAAGTCAGCATCCTCATTGTATTCGAGCGTCTCCACAAGGGGTCGACGGTAAGGGACCGCCCGGTAAGGGACTGCCCCTTCCGCAGCTATCACGAGGACCAGCACCAGTAAAGCGGCACACTTCATGGTCTCTGATCCCGTGTCACCACTGCCTCTCTGCCCGCGCCGCCTCCCATATTTAACTACTTGCTGCTTTATCTACCATCTGATACCGAATGCTTCTTGAAACGGTTCTCATAAACAACGGATGTGATTGCAGTATTAGAGAGCTGATCAAGGTCGACTAATAGCAGTCTTTAGATGGCAATAACGCCATTCATATCGTTTTGAAATGTACAAGGCGATTAAAGAGTGCAGCTACTCATAGAGGTCCAGTGTCGAATGTAATTATCGTACGACAGCTAATCTTGGTTGATATTCTGATACGTTAATGAGGGACCAGCTTACTATGGGAAAAGCTTAAGTTCCAGTTTCGGCCAACAGGTGCAAATCTGCCTCTGTGAATAGAAGAAAGACATATAGAAACTTTGCCTTATATAATGGATTAGGAAGGGGACGTGAGCAGAAAAGGTCACACAAGTGAGAAAGGTATAAGGTTGATTTCATTAATAACTACCACTTACGCCATCTGTTCCATATGATCACCGGAGATGTCGGCACATGCTGCATCCGATCTGATCCGACGTGATCAATAGCTGCTCGCGCAGTTCCGGCGGGATCTGAGCAACATCTTTCTGTATACTGCTCTTCAGATAAGGTAGAGACCAACCGTGGCCCTGGTGGGTTCTTTTAGATATCCGCAAAATCAAAAGTCACAAGGATTCGGATGTAAACTTGCAGTCCATGCCTCTGTAAAACCTCTGGATATAACACGTTCGTGGTTGGTTGCATTAACCAGATCTTTCACTGCGCGACAAATATGAGGTGTTACCTCATCTTGCATGAAAACAATGGTTTCCACACAATTGCGCTCTTCCAAACCATGAATCACGTGCTGCAAGGAGGTCTCGATAACGTGGAGACGTTATACTTCACCTGACAGGAACATCTGGTTGTATTCTCTTCAAAGAACGGACCGAGAATAAATTTCCTTATGAATCCACACTACACAGTCACATACAGCTCTTCGTGCACAACACGCTGATTAACAGTACCCCACATCCGGTAGTTCTGCGTATTCACTGCACCCTGTAGTGTAAAATGTTCCTGGTTACTCCAGAGAATATTCCCGGGCCACATGTCATCAATTTCGATCCGTGCCAGAAACCGAAGAGCAAATTAAAAACGTTGATGCAGACCGTGATGCCTCAGTTGCTGCACCATATGGATCTTGCAAGGATACCAGTGTCAAATAGACCGCTAAACTTTCCATACTGTTGATCATTGGATGGATAATTCTCTTGAAACTGCACGAGCATTAGCACTACACGAGGCTCGTGCTGCATAGTCAGTTACAGCAACAGCAACCTCATCAATAACTTACAGTGGGGTAAGACGTCTTTCTGTTCCAGATGCCACACCAAGCTCGTGTTTTCTAATTCTGTTATTATCTTGCTTAAACCATTTAATGACAACACGTATCTCCTCACACCTTTGAATCGGCGATACTCTCTCTATATAGCACTATACTATGGCTCTTGTTCACATAAAACAATTTCACTAACAGCGCACAGTCTCTTTTCTCTATAGCAGCATGGCCGAGATTCGAACCCAGCACGTAACCAGATTGTCAACTTAGCAACTAAATTTTAAACACAACACAATGAAATTCGCAATGGAATTTGGAGGGCGGGTGGGGGGGGGGGACTGCATAATTTTTTTTTATATTTAGCCATAGACATCAGTGATCATATTCTTACTTTCTAGATTTACAGGAAACATACCTCCGCTGATATCGTAATACCTACCAAATCTCAGCACCCAGTGACCCATAAACATGCTGCATTCCATTCAATGTCACTTCGTATAATATCTGTCCATGACTGAACACAACTTCCATATGGAATTAAATGTAATCAAATAAATAGCATCAAACAATGGCTATCCTCTTACCTTGGTGGACTCCATAATTCACAAAAATAGGAACAACTGGTGTCCTGTCTTGTTTACCCTGTTCTTGACCGACTACCTCAAGAATGCAATAAATGGTGACCAAAGCAATGTTGAGGAAAAGCCTCATTGAATGTAGACAGAAAGCTCAAATCCAGGAACTTAAAAGCAGCATTTAATATGCGCAAAACTAATGGGCACTTTTTGTCCAATGGCGAAGACACAGCTTTAGCTTTCGAAAAGAGTGGAATATATAAAATTACTTGTAATTGTGGGAAGTTCTGTATAGGTCAGTCTAACAGAGCAATACGCAGCTACTTATAGGAGCCCCACGGTAGTTGGAAATTTAAAAAAGAAGACTACTTTTGGAGACTACGTGCTTAAAGAAGGCCACAGTTACAAAGTGCAACATGAAGTATTACACCACATCCATAAAGAAAGGAAGATGAACTGTACTGAAACAGTGGAAATTAATGAACCTATGTCCATTGGTACTGAACGACCAGACTCATTTCTCTTACTCACCACTGCTAACTACAGATACTACTCACAGTCCCATCGAGGCCAAGTTTTAAATTAGCGTCTTATTCACACGCTCTATCTCACGAGTATATATTATCGGTTTGTTATTTAGGAATATTAAGGAGAAAATTATTTTGGTCAGCCACACCGTCAGAACATGTCACCGAAGTTCACTGTTCAATTTATTTTCTCCTGTGAACCATTCTAGTAATTTCTTTATAGTTCAGTAGTTAATGTGTCACTTATTTTATCTGAGCTACATAATCTTACACCGCATTTACACTGAAATAATTAATCTTGTTTTATCCCTAAATCTAGTGGTTAATTTTTTCATCTCTGGAAAGAAGGTACTCTATAGAAACACTAGTTTAAAATCTCTGATCCTACAAAATTTCAGTGAATCACATACCTATCTTTGTACCTGACGATGGCATAAGAATCAGAATTCGGGTTCCGATAGAAATACTAAATGCTGCAGAGTATTTCAACAATGCTGAGTGTGTTTTCATTGATAATAACAGACATATATCTCGATATTTTCTTGCCACGAATGAATATTAAATATCAATTTATTTCACCAGTAGCGAGATGCACAAATGTCTGAATTGAAAATAACGTTACGAAAAGTTCTGTGCTGATTGAAAATCAAACTCTGGCCATATTATCGTTACTGCCTACACGCGAAGGTACGTTAACCATCGTATTCTTTTTCACCAGCAACTAGGAGCGACATGTTTCAACCTGAAATCATGAAAAATTCAGTGTCTAACTGGTAGTGGAAATTGGTACCGATCAACATCTTTGACAACGCATGGAGAGACATTAAACCTGCATTTTGGTTTTCATATGCAACAACCTGAAATGATGCCGTGAACATTTTTATACTGGACCATATTCCGAACCCGCAACGCGCGCCTTCTGTGGACACCTCGAGGACTCTGGACTGTCGAGAAAACAAAGAGTCAAATACAGCAAAAGGAGACAGACAACTGAGGTTCAATCCCAGTCCAGCACCAATATTTTCAACAAACCAAGTTCATGTAGAATAACTGACCTTACACGACGACTGGCTCATCAACAAAACAAATCTTCTGTTGTAAGAAAGCTTATTGGTGACAGAGTTTCAACGTACCATGACTTCCTCCTCTACAATGGAAAAACCTACACCGGCCCTTCACCGTTGGGTATCACGTTGAGTGTATATTTAGAAACCCGAGACTGTTCTATTGGCGGTACCAGAGGTGAAGAGGGTCTGTTGGTACTCGTTTAAAAACGTCACCCCATCTCTGAAGAGAACCCAGAATTTAGGCCTACAATCATTCGAGCAGACCACCTTTTAATACCTTTATCGTCGTTTATTATTTTCTTCGATGAGATCGGGTCTGTGACGTCGTCACGTGACGTCTCCCAAACTCTGTCAATGAAAACCCCGAGGATTCCCAGTCCCGCGACCCAACGCACTGAGATGCCGACAGCGCTGGTTCATGATTTAGTCGTATAAAACGACGGTCTACAATGGACGAGAATTCTGCTTCCCTGTGGATTGATAAAAGCCTGTTCAAAACATTCATTTGCTTGTTCGTCTACATCGACATTCACTAGTTGCCTTGGCTACTCAGTGAATGCATTCGACTTGATTTTGTAACCACTGAAGTAAACTCGTACACTATGTGATCAAAAGTATCCGGACACCCCCAAAGCATACGTATTTCATATTAGGTGCATTGCGCTTCCACCTACTGCCACGTACTCCATATCAGCGACCTCAGTAGTCACTAGACATCATGAAAGAGCAGAATGGGGCGCTCCGCGGGACTCACGGGCTTCGAACGTCGTCAGGTGATTGGGTGTCACTTGTGTCATACGTCTATACACGAGATTTCCGCGCTCCTGAACATCCCTATGTCCACAGTGTCCGATGTGATAGTGAAGTGGAAACGCGAAGTGACACATACAGCACAAAAGCGCACAGGCCGACCTCATCTGTTGACTGACAGAGACCTCCGACAGTTGGAGAGGGCCGTGTTGTGCAATAGGCAGACATCTATCCGGACCATCACCCAGGAATTCCTAACTACATCAGGATCCACAGCATGTGCTATAACAGGCAAGAGGTGAGAAAACTTGGATTTCATCCGACCAGGGTGGCCGAGCGGTTCTAGGCACTTCAGTCTGGAACCGCGCCACCGCTACGGTGGCAGGTTGGAATCCTGTCTTGGGCATGGATGTGTGTGATGTCCGTACGTTAGTTAGGTTTAATTAGTACTAAGTTCTGGGGGACTGATGACCTCAGAAGTTAAGTCCCATAGTGCTCAGAGCCATTTGAACCATTTGAACTTGGATTTCATGATCGAGCGGCTGTTCATAAGCCTCACATCACGCTCGTAAATACCAAACTACGCTTCGCTTGGTGTAAGGAGCATAAACATTGGACGATTGAACAGAGGAAAAACGTTGTGTGGAGAGAAGAATCACAGTGCACAATGTTGCGATCCGATGGCAGGGTGTGGGTATGGCTAATTCCCGATGAACGTCATCTGCCAGCGTGTGTAGTGCCGATAGTAAAATTCGGAGGCCGTGGTATTAAGATGAAGAGCAATTCGGAGATGGCGATTGCATCTTTCAAGACGGTCGAGCACCTATTCATACAGGTGGTTACACGTCAATAACATCCCTGTAATGGACTAGCCTGCATAGAGTCCTGACCTGAATCCTGTTGAACACCTTTGGGATGTTTTGCAACGTCGACTTCGTGCCAGGCCTCACCTACTACCGACATCGATACACAGCGAAGAATGGGCTGCCGCTCCCCGAGAAATCCAGCATCTGACTGAATGTTTGCCTAAGAGAGTACAAGCTGTCATAAAGGCTAAGGGTGGGCCAAAATCATATTGAATTCCAGCATTACCGATGGAGGGCGCCACGAACTTGTAAGTCCGTTTCAGCCAGGTGTCCGGATACTTCTGCTCACATAGCATAGTATACGTCGGCCAGCTGCACGAACTGGCAACGGAGTAGGATGCAGAAATTTTTGCAGAAAGTGCCTTTTTCTGGAACTTCTGTGGTGTATTTCAATATGGTAGAGATCTGCAAATCGGGCGTTTTGCTCGCTGGCACTCTGCACTGGGGCATGGCTCTTTGTGTCTGCAGGCTGGTATCGATTCGGAAACACACTTCTGACATACTCCCACCTGCTGCCGGAACTACTACTACTACTACTACTACCACTACTACTCTGACAACCTACGCCCACTTTTCTCTTCTGGCTACCTTGTCTCTCCATCTTCTCACTCTCATCCTTCTTAAGTCCTCTTCCACGTTGTGTAGCCATCTGGCCCTTGGTCTACCCCTTATAGGATGTCCACCGGGTTTTACTTTGAAAGCTTTCATAATTGTGCTGTTCTCCACCATTCTTTCCACATCTCCCAACCAACGTAGTCTATTACGCTTTATTTCAGTCACGATATCTGGTTTGTTGTACAGCTCTCTGGTCTCGTTATTATTTCTGATTCTACAAAAATTCCTATCACTCACTGCCCCGTAGGTTTTCCTGAGTACCTTCCTTTCCCTTCTCAGCAGCAACCCCTCATCGTTTTCTGTCATAACCCAGGTCTCCGAACCATACATCACCACAGGTCTAACTGCTGTACAGTACACCGTCAGCTTCAGATTCCTACTAAGGCTCCTTGCTATAAACACTTTAACCAGTGCAAAGTAGCTCCTGTTACCAGCTGCAATCCTTGCATGTATTTCTTCTCTCATATCATTATTCTCAGTTACCAGTGACCCTAGATATTTAAAGCTCTCACGGTGTTCATATTCTTTTCCATTCAGTCATGCTTCTAAGTACTTCAATACATCTTTTTCCAGCTGTTAGCATACACTTGGGCTTTGATTGATTAATGGTCAGTCCCATCTCCGCACCATATTTTTCTACTTTCTCAACTTTTTATTCTAGGTCCTGTTTCCTCCTGGATTACAAATCAATATCATCCGCATATGCAAGCTCCTGAGTCACTCTATTAAACAGTGTTCCCCCCACGGTTGTTGCTTCGTGCCTTTCGCATTACACCCTTCAAGGCGACATTAAACAGAATAGTGGAGAGCACATCATCCTGCCACAGACCTTGGTTAACTTCAGTTGCCTTTGATAAAATGCCCTCGATCTTTACTTTGCATACTGTGCTTCTCAACGTCATTTGAACCAATCTAATCAGTTTGTTAGGGAATCCTATCCTCTTGCATTGTCTTCCAAAGTTGATCCCTTTTGATACTATCATAAGCTCGTTTGAAGTCAATGAACATCTGGTGGACATCGATGTTGTACTCATAACATTCTTCACAATAAAGCTCCTGGAGAAGGCAATATTACAGCAGAAATGATGCAATACGTTGGAGAAAAACTAGTAAGGGTTTTACAAATTTTAGCTGTATTGTGCGGCCCACTCATTTTACTTGAGCCTTTCAATATCTCTTTTTTGTCTTTATCCATTATTTATATTTTGTATTCCACACTGTTCCATTATCGACACATTTGTTCTTTTGTCCCACCAGTTACTCCTTGGGTCTGTCTTGGTATCTTCATTTTCTCTGCCAGTAACTTTTGTTTTATATTTTTTGTTTCTGCTGTGTATGTCAAAACAGGACATACCATTGTTTTATATATTTTTATTTTTCTCTCAGTTGTAATAAATTTGTTTCTTCATGCCATATTTTGCAGGCATCCGGCTACCTTTACTGTTTTTGATTTTTCAGTTCCATGGTTAAGTCTATATAGCTGGTGATAACAGTTCCTACATAATTAAAGTTTATCACTTTTTCAATTGACACGCCATATACTTCTAATATACATCGTATAGGTGTTTTTGACATTACCATACTCTTAGTTCTTTTAGATGAGATTTCCATGTTATACAGCTTAGCTGTTTTGTTAAATCACTGAAGTAAACTTTGTAGATCACCCTGATTATTTACTATCAGCACAGTATCATCAGCATATCATATAATATTTACCACTTTATCAACATGTTATAGCGCTGTTCTTTCATATGTCATCAATGATATGATCCATTATTAAGTTGAACGGAAGAGGGGTTAATGTGTCTCCTTGTTTAATTTCTTTATCTAGTATAATTTCATCTGTGAATCCTTCGTTAGTTTTAACTCTCGTTTTATTAATGATTTTCACTAAACACATTGTTCTCGCTTGTTGATTAAGGCTTTGTGTAATTCTATCAAAGGCTTTTGACAAGTCAACGAAGCACAGGTAGCTTCCATTATTAAAATCTATGGATTTCTCCACAGTCTGTCTGAAAGCGAAACTTGCATTATTATGCTTCTATTTCGCCTGAATCCTTGCTGTTCCTATGCTATTTCTATATAATTCTGCATTCTATCTCTAACTAGTTGAGTTAACAGTTTTAAGTTATGATCAATGAGGGTAATTCCCCGGTCATTATCTAATAGGCCTACTTACTTACACATTTTTTATATACTGGAATTGTAACACTTCCTTTCGATTCTCTTGATATCCTGTCTTCGTTCACAATACTGTTAAACAATATATGAGGTTGTTATATAAAACCCACCCTCAGTATTTTATTAATTCACTACATATTCCATCTGTCTCTAGAAAGTTTCTATTTTATATTTTTATTGCAAAGCATATTTCCCGCAATAAGAAATCTAGCTGGTTGTCATTTTCAGTGATTTGGTCACTAGTTTCAGCCTCCACCTTTGTTACGTCCTTACACTGTAACTTAAAATAATTTTCTCAATGATGGCTCTGAGCGCTATGGGACCTAACTTCTGGGGTAATCAGTCCCCTAGAAAATAGAACCACTTAAATCTAACCAACCTAAGGACATCACACACATCGATGCCCGAGGAAGGTTTGGAACCTGCGACCGTAGCGCTCACGTGGTTCCAGACTGAAACGGCTAAAACCGTTCGGTCACAACGGCCGGCTTTTCTCACTGAATTTTTCTTACACTCTGTATCTCAACTTCCATTAATATCCTTCATTTGCTTGTCGAGTATTCACCATACTTTCTTTTGTGATCCATAATGGCCTCATTCCATATATTTTGCATACTGCTCCCAAAATTCTTTTATTTTTCGAATATCCAACTTCAGCCTTTACGAATGATCTTATACTCCGTATAATCGTCTTTACTTTAACTGGTTTTATATTTTAGTAGTACTTTCTTCTCCTGACTAGATAATTCTTTAATATTTTGCTTAAGCCATGGTGTTCCGTTATGTAGTACTACACCTATCATATTCACTCTTTTAATACCTGAAGCTTCTCGTGCTGCCTTCTGTAAATTCGATTTGAGAGTTGTCCATCTAACTTCAAGCAACGTGTAGCGCCATTCTGTGGGCTATCTCATGAAGCTTGTCGACTGTTTCCCCGAAACTTCCCAGACAACAGCACAGCCGTGGCATCGAGCTGGAGCATTTCTGCCCAAAACATGAGGCTTTACCCATAAAACTGCTCCCGGCCATACTAGAAATAATGAGTGTGCGTCGCTCTCGCCCCTTCTGAACAGCATGTTGCAAGGCATCCCCGATATGCTCAATAACGTTCATGTCTGGGGAGTTTGGTGGCCAGCGGAAGTGTTTAAACTCAGAAGAGTGTTCCTGGAGCCACTCTGTAGCAACTCTGGACGTCTGGAGTGTCACAAGTCCGACTGAATGCGCAATGGACGTGAATGGATGCAGGTAATCAGACAGGATGCTTACGTACGTGTCAGCCGTCGTATTCGCATCTAGAGATATCAGGGGTCCATATCACTCCAATTGCACACGCCCCATACCATTACGGAGCCTCCACCACCTTAAACAGTCCCCTGCTGACATGCAGGGTCCATAGATTCATGAGGCTGTCTCCACGTACACGTCCATCCGCTCGATACAATTTGTAACGAGACTCGTCCGACGAGGTAACATGTTTCTAGTCATCAACAGTCCAATGTCGGTGTTGAGGGGCCCAGGAGGGCATAAAGCTTTGTGTAACACAATCATCAAGTATACACGAGTGGGTTTTCGGCTTCGAAAACCCATATCGATGATGTTTCGTTGAAAGATTCGTGTGCTGGCACTTGTTGATGGTCCAGCATTGAAATCTGCAGCAATTTGCGGAAGGACGGAACTTCTGTGACGTCGACCGATTCTCTTCAGTCGTCGTTGGTCCCGCTCTTGCAGGATCTTTTTCGGCCGCAGCGATGTCAGAGTTCTGATATTTAACGCATTCCTGATATTCACGGTACACTTGTGAGATGGTCGTACGGAAAATTCCCTCTTAACCGCTTCCTCTGACATGCTGTGTGCGATCGCTCGTGCGCCGACTATAACACCACGTTCAAACCCACTTAAATCTTGATAACCTGCCATTGTAGCAGCTGTAAACGAACAACTGCGCCAGACAGTTTTGGTTTTATGTACGCGTTGCCGATCGCAGTGCCTTATTCTGTCTGTTCACGTATCTCTGTATTTGAATACGCATGCCTATACCAGTTTCTTTGGCGCTTCAGTTTATTTCTTGATTGAAGACGGTATCGACAGACTTTGCTGTGATCTTCAGGTCTTAAGAATCTTTTTGTTGTGAGATGGGTTCATTTTAACACACGCCAATTCGTTAAGTGGATACAAATCAGAATGTTAAATATTATTGGGTGCTGATTCTTATCCCCTTGACAAGCTGGCGTGTAGTTCAGCGTAAAACGAACACGTTTGACAACAAACAGATTTTTAAGATCTGAAGATGACCGTTAAGTGCCGAAGCCAGTTATATTAAACAAACAAATTTTTATTGATTGGCGACTCCATAGAGTGCTGTGGGGACAACGTCCACATGATGAATATAATTAGTAAGAAGGTCAGCATAGGCCGTAATTTCGATGATTTATTAACAGCAAGATCGATTTTCGATCACAAAATGATCATCTCCAGTGCTGGAAGTTAAACATTACACTTAGCGATCAGTGAATAACAAAAAAAAGACCACAAATACAACTGAGTATAAACCAAGTGTTGGTAAGAACATACCTTTAGGTACAAATTAAAGCCCGTAGACACTGGTGACTAGTTATTAGCAGAAACAAAAGCTATAAAACGATCACGATAACTGAAGCTGCTGTTTACATTCACCCATACAGCAAACCTTGGTATGACAAGGGCTTGGAACGCCCTTTATGTGACATGTATTACGTGAAGACTTAACATTAATCTATTTGGCAAGAGATTACCACAAAATGCCAAATGTGCACTTGCAAATCATTAATTGAATATTTCAGTTTTAGAATTGTACATTAAAAACGTATAGCAAAAACGAAATGGGAAATGCACATCTTACCAACATACACTGGCGTGTTATTTTCAAAATAAACTTTAAAAAATCCAAGAATAAAAATCAACGGGTAAATAATAAGGTGTCAGATTACAGGACTAGTAAAAAAGAAAATTATACAAATAACTTGACATCAAATATAAAAGAATTTGTTGTAGTGCAGTAACCGCCATATGGCGTCGGAAGTCAGAGGTGCAAAGTTCTTAATTTACGTAAAATATTACGTTGAAACCAAGACCTCAAATGCATAAATAGTGGTGACTGGACGATATATACCCCGATTTAACTGATAAAAATGCCATGAAACACAATATTCTGTACTAAAAAATTTTAGGGTGTAGATTAACAATTTTATCGTATTTAATGATATGACGATCACAAATCTCATTCGTCCCGTCTGGACATGTTAACACATTATAACCGTATTTCTTGGGACAAAGCTTTTATACTTTAAAAATAACACTGTTTCCTTATACCTAAGTTCTGTTTGTATCATATGACGAAATTTTTTCTGTACATAATAGGTCTGGTAGTGGACGTTTCTACTAGGCTAGCGTATTTCGTACGGTTGTATCTCTAGCCAACATATCACTAATTCTTTGCAGTTTGTAACAGTAGTTCTTACTGATGAGTGCGCTAAGCGATCTCTGCATCCACAATGTGCTTTTATATCATTCGTCTTTTCATAATTACGATGATTTTTTGTAATTAAGCCTCAGAAACGGTTATAATGTGTTAACATGTCCAGACGGGACGAATGAGATGTGTGCATCATCATGTCGTTAAATACGATAAAAAATTATTAGTCTACACCATAAAACAATTTTTATAAAGAATATTGTGTTTCATGACATTTGGACCTGTTAAAGCGTGGCATATATTGTACAGTCACCACTATTTATTATCTGAGTTCTTGTTTTCAACGTAATATTTTACGTAAACTAAGAACTTTGCACTTCTTCCTACGCCAGATGGCGGTTACTGCGCTATAACAAATTCTGTTATATTTGATGTCACGTTATTTGTATAATTTTGTTTTTTGCTAGTCCTGTAATCTGACATCTTACAATTTACCTGTTGATTTTTATTCTTGAGCATTTCTAGGCACTACACTCTGGAACCGCGCGACCGCTACGGTCGCAGGTTCGAATCCTGCCTCGGGCATGGATGTGTGTGATGTCCTTAGGTTAGTTACGTTTAAGTAGTTCTAACTTCTAGGGGACTGATGACCTCAGAAGTTTAGTCCCATAGTGCTCAGAGCCATTTTTATTCTTGCACGATTTTTTTAGTTCGTTTTGAAAATAACAAGCCAGTGTCTGTTGGCAAGAGGTGCATTTCCCCTTTCCTTTTTTCTACACGTTTTTAAGGTACAATTTTAAATTTTAAATATTCAATTAACGATTTGCAAGGACACATTTGGTATTTTGTGGTAATCTCTTGCCAAATAGAGTAATGTTAAGTCTTTACGTGACACAAGTCACAAGGCGTTGGAAGCTTCTGTCACACCGAGGTCTGCTGTATACGTGAATGTAAACAGCGGCTTCAGTTATAGTGATCGTTTCATAGCTTCTGTTACTGATAAAAACTAGACACCAGTGCCAACGAGCTTTAATTAAAACACTAAATGTATGGTCTTACCAACAGTTGGTTTATACTCAGGTGTAAATTACTGGCCATTAAAACTGCTACACCACGAAGATGGCGTGCTACAGACACGACATTTAACGACAGGAAGAAGATGCTGTGATTGCAAATGATTAGCTTTTCAGAGCATTCACACAAGGTTGGCGCCCTTGGCGACACCTACAAGTGCTGACATGAGGAAAGTTTCCAACCGATCTCGCATACACAAACAGCATTTTACCGGTGTTGCCTGGTGAAACGTTGTTGTGATGCCTCGTGTAAGAAGGAGAAATGCGTACCATCACGTTTCTGAATGTGATAAAGGTCGATTGGTAGCCTATCGCGATTGCGGTTTATCGTATCGTGACATTGCTGCTCGCGTTGGTCGAGATCCAATGACTGTTAGCAGAATATGGAATCGGTGGGTTCAGTACGGTAATAGGAACGCCTTGCTGGATCCCAACGGCCTCATATCATTAGCAGTCGAGGTGACAAGAATCTTATCCGCATGGCTGTAACTGATCGTGCAACCACGTCTCGATCCCTGAGTCAACAGATGGGTACGTTTGCAAGACAACAACCATCTGCACGAACAGTTCGACGACGTCTGCAGCAGCATGGACTATCATCTCGGAGACCATGGTTGCGGTTACCCTAGACGCTGCATCACAGACAAGAGCGCCTGCGATGGTGTACTCATCGACGAACCAGGGTGGACGAATGGCAAAACGTCACTTTTTCGGATGAATCCAAGTTCTGTTTACTGCATCATGATGTCACATCCGTGTTTGGCGACATCGCGGTGAACGCACATTGGATGCGTGTATTCGTCATCGCCATACTGGCGTATCACCCAGCGTGATGGTATGGAGTGGCATTGGTTACACGTCTCTGTCACCTCTTGTTCACGTTGACGGCGCTTTGAACAGTGGATGTTACATTTCATATGTGTTACGACCCGTGGCTCTACCCTTTATTCGATCCCTGCGAAACCCTACATTGCAGCAGGATAATGCACGACCGCGTGTTGCAGGTCCTGTACGGGCCTTTCTGGATACAAAAAATGTTCGACTGCTGCCCTGGCCAGCACATTCTCCAGATCTCTCACCAACTAAAAACGTCTGGTCAATTGTGGCCGAGCAACTGGATCGTCACAATACGCCAGTCACTACTCTTGATGAACTGTGGTATCGTGTTGAAGCTTCATGGGCAGCTGTACCTGTAGATGCCATCCAAGCTCTGTTTGACAAAATGCCCAGGCGTATCAAGGTCGTAATTACGGCCAGAGGTTGTTGTTCTGTGTACTGATTTCTCAGGATCTATGCACCCAAGTTGCGTGAAAATGTAATCACATGTAAGTTCTATTATAATATATTAGTCCAATGAATACCCGTTTATCATCTGAATTTCTTCTTGGTGTAGCAATTGTAAAGGCCAGTAGTGTATTTGTGATCTTTTGTTTCTTATTCACTGAAGATGATCATTATGCGATCGAAAATCGATTTTTCTATTAATAAATCATCAAATCTGCGGTCAGTGCAGACCTTCCTTCTAAAGAAATATTTTATGCGATCTAAGCCGTTGCATTTTTTTAGCAAGTAAAACAAATTTCTCCCTCAACTCTAAAAATGAGAAAATTCATTGGAGTAGGATTAGCTATGAATAGGAAGGCAGGACAAAGAGTGAGTTACTCTGTACAGTTCGGTGATACAGCAAACCAACAACGATAACAATAGTTCAAGCATATTGCCGACGTCACAAACTGAAGATGAAGAGATGGAAGAATTCGATGAGGATTCTGAACGGATAATTCAGTATGTGAAGGGAAATGAAAATTTAATAATCATTTTGACTGGAATGCAGATGTAGGGAAGGACTAGAAGAGATGGTTACGGGAGAATATCGGATTGGTAGCAGGAATGAGAAAGGAGGAAGACTAACTGGATTCTGCAATAAATATCAATAACGAATAGCGAATACTCTATTTAGAAAACACAGAAGTAGAAAGTATACTTGGAAGAAGCCAGGAGATACGGGAAGATTCCGGTTAGATTATATGGCCAAGCAGAGATACCGATATCAAATACCGGATTGTAAGGTGTACCCAGGAGAGGACATAGTTTACAATTTAGTAATGATGAAGAGTACATTGAAGTTTAAGAGACTAGTCAGGAAGAAACAATGCACAAAGAAGTGAGATACTGAAGTAACAAGAAATGAAGAGACCCACTTGAAGTTCTCTTAGATTATATATACTGCGATAATGAATAACTCAGCGTGCGTTTCAGTTCAAAAGGAATCGACATTTCTAAAAAGGGCAGTAACAGAGACTGGAAAAAAAAACATAGATACAAATAAGGCAACTGCGAAGGAACCGTGGACAACGGGTGACATACTTCAGTCGATCGACAGAAATGATCAGAGAAATTCAAATCACTTAGAAATGACACTAATGGGAAGTGCTGGGAAACTAAGGCGAAATGGCTCCAAGACAATGTGAAGCAGTTGAAATAGGCACAATTGTCGGAAGGATTGTCCAGCATACAAAAAAGTCGAAACAACATTCTGTGCTATCAAAAATAAGGGCGGTAACATTAACAGTGCAATCAAGATTCCGCTGTTAAGTGCAGAGGAGAGAGCGGATAGGTGGAAAGACGCATTGAAGGCCCCTATTAGAGAGAGGACTTCTCTGGTGATATAATAGAAGAAGAAATAGGAGTCGACAGGGAATAAATAGAAGATCCAGTATTACCACCAGAATTTAAAAGAGCTTTAGATGACTTGACAAGAAATAAGACAGAAGGGGTATGCAATATTCCATCGGGTTTTCTAAAATCATTGGGGGAAGTGCCAACAAAATAACTATTCAAGTTGGTGTATCATAAAGGTAAAGGCAGCAGAGATGGATTTATGGAAGCAAGGTTGAAGAAAAATCAAGACACGTTCATAGACATTTTGAGCGTGTAAAACGCGTATAATGATGCAAGATGTTCAAAATCTCAGAAAAATGAGTAAGCTGTTGGAAAAGATGGATAATATACAATATATACAGGAACCAAGAGAATAAGAGTGGAAGACCAACAACGAAGTTTGCGGATTTGTAAGGGGGTAGGACAGGGATGTGGTCTTTACCCCCTACTGTGCAATCTATGCACTGATAAAGCAGTGATGGAAATTAAAGAAAGGTTCAAGAGCGAGATAAAAATTCAAGTGAAAGAATATCAATGATAAAATTTGGTGGTGATATTGCTGTCCTCAGTGAAAGCGAAAAAGACTTAGATTCTCTTAAATTAAATGATTAGTCTAATGAGTACATAATATGGACTCAGGGTAAATCCATGAAAAAAAAACCAAAGGAATGAGAAGTAGCAGAGATAAGAATAACCAGAAACGTTATATCAGAAGCTTTCATCACGAAGTAGACTAAGTTAAAGAATTCTACTACCTGCACGGCAAAATAATCCATAACGGACGGAGCAAGGAGGGTATAAAAAGCAGCTACAAGTCTACTTGTATCAAAAACACCCCTCGAGGAAGAAATTTCTGAGAATGTGCTCTGGAGCACAACATTATACGCTAGTGGAAGATGGATTGGGGGAAATTCGGAAAAGAAGAGAATCGAAGCATTTGAGATGGGGTACGGCAGAAGAACTCTGAAAAATTAAGTGGACTGATAAGGTAATGAATAAGGAGACTTTCCGCAGAAACGGCAAGGATAGGGGTGTGTGGAAAACACTGACAAGAAGGCAATATACGGTGACAGGACATCAGGGGATAAACTCGATGGCACCAGAGGGAGCTGTGTAGGGTAAAAACTGTAGAGGAAGACAGAGACTGGAAGACGTCCAACAAATAATCGAGGACATAGGTTGCAAGTGCTACTCTGAGATGAGTTAGAGATGGAGAACACCAAACAAAAGACTGATGACCACAAAAGATTATCTGTTGCCTGCACACTTTTATTTCCTTTTCTTTCTTGGTAAGACACAGACATCCTGCGGCCTTGTGTGTTAACACTCATATGGCAAATTGCCAGATTTAATAGTTCCATGCTACCGCTGTGATTTTCTCTTAGTCTGTCAGTACTCCCATTCGCCATACATGTTTCGTTACGACATAGCTGCTTCATACGAAGCTAATAACACTGACACTGCTATAGTATACTTTGATGACGAAAGTCATGGGATACCCCATAATATTGCGTCGGACCTCGTTTTGCCAAAGCTAGTGCATGGACTCGATGTGGCATGGACTCAATAAGTCGTTGGAAGTCCCTGGAGAAATACTGAGCCGTGCTGCCTGCACAGCCGTCCATAATTGCAGAAGTGTTACCGGTGCAGAGTGTTGTGCACAGACAGACGTCTCGATTATGTACCATTAATGCTCGATGAAACGCATGTCGGGCAGTCTGGGTTGCCAAATCATTGTCCAGATTGTTCTTCAAACCAATTGCGAATAATAGTGGCACGGTTACATGGTAACGTTGTCCAGGAATATGAAGCCTGTGAATGGCTGCAAATGATCTCCAAGCAGCTGAACATAACCACTTCCAGTCAAAGATAGGTTCAATTGGACTAGAGGACCCAACCCATTCCATGTAAACACTGCCTACACTGTAATGAAGCCACCATCAGCTTGCACAGTGCCTTCTTGACAACTTTTTGCCCTGGCTTGATGGAATCTTTGCCACTCTCTAACCCTACCATCTTCTCTTATCAACTGAACCCGGGCTCATCTGACCAGGCTACGGCTTCCCAGTCGTCCATGGTCCAATCGATAGCGTCACAAACCCAGAAGTTGATTTTTCATTCGATGTCTTGCTGTTACCAAAGGCAATTGCGTCGGTTGTCTGCTGCTATAATCCATTAACGCCAAATTTCGCCGGACTGTCATTACGGATATGCTCGTCGTACGGCCCACGTAGATTCCTGTTATTATTTCACGCATTGTTGCTTGTCTGTTAGCAGTGACAATTCTACACAAACGCCGCTAACTCCCTGTCAAGTGAAGGCCGTCGGCCACTGCTTTGTTCGTGGTGAGAGGTAATGCCTGAAATTTGTTGTAATCGCCACACTCTTGACACTGTGGTTGTCGCAATAGTGAATTTCCTAAATATTTCCGAAATGGAATGTCCCCATGCATGTAGTTCCTATACTACCTTTCCGTGTTCAGAGTATGCTAATTCACGTAATCACGTCGGAAACCTTTTCACGTGAGTCACCTGAGAACAGATGACAGCTCCACAAATGCTCTACCCTTTTGTATCTTGCGTACGCGATACCAAGTCCATCCGCATATGTGCGTATGCTACCCTTTAACTTCTGTCACCTCACTGTAACTTCCCTACACTCATTATTACAACTACTATTATTATAGCATTCACTGAAATGTTAGCTCTCTGAGTTGTCTGGTTAGGTGTACGGGTGTTGACTGAAAAATAATGCCTCCATCTTCGTAATTTTTCAATAGTTTGCAGCATTGGTATGCGGCAGGTACTGGCTTGTTCCGTAGTCTCTTTTCTCAGCTCCAGTTGGCGGAAAGCCTTAGCATTGAACGATTGTGTGGTTACAGTGTAGAGTATGGAACCCTGCGCAGACGGTCGGTCAATGTGATTTAAGCAACGTGCAGTCATTGAATTCTTGACAGCAGAAGGTGTCACCCCAAAGGAGATTCATCAGAGAATGAAAGCAGTTTATGGTGATTGTTTTTATGTGAGTACTGTGCGTCGCTCGGTGAGTAAGTTTAAAGATGTTGAGGCGGGGACATCTGACTTGCTTGACAAACAAAGAGTTGGGCGTCCTGTGACAGCAACCACCGAGCTTCACAAGCAAAATGTTGACAGATTGATTCAGGACGATCGTCGTATCACTCAGACAGAAACTGCAAGTACAATCGGCATTTCTCAAGAACGTGTGGGTCACATTATTGCTCTGCTCGGCTATCGGAAGATCTATGGACGACGGGCACCTCAGATGCTGACTTCTGAAATGAAGGTGCACAGACATAAAATTTCCCAGGAACTCTTCTTGCGTTACGAGAATGAAGGTGACGCCTTTCTCCATTCAATTGTGCCAGGGGACGAAACGTGGGTACACCATTGCGACCCGAAAACGAAAAGTCAATCTATGGAATATCGACACAAAGGCTCGTCCCAGAAAAAGAAATTCAACACGCAACCCTCAGCTGGAAAAACCATGACCACAGTGTTCTGGACACAAATGGTGTCATCCATGTTGATTTCCTCGATCGTGGAACAACAATAAGTTCAGAGCGTTACATCACAACGCTCGAACTCTGAAACGACGGCTCACAAGGGCCCGAAACGAAAAGGGAAATGTTTTCCTGCCGCATGAAAACGCCAAACCATACACTTTACATGCCACCAGAGTAGAACTTCAGAGACTAAATATCACCACCGTACGGCCTCCTCCATACAGTCCTAATTTAGCACCGTCTGACTTGCATCTGTTCCCGATAACGAAAGACGATCTGCGAGGACATCATTATGTTTCTGATGATGCCGTTGAGAGAACTGTGAGACTGTGGTTGCTTAAACGGTGTCGTCTTCTTCCATGACGGCTTCAGAAAACTTCTTCATCGTTGGTAGAAATGTATCCAACTGACTCGTGATTATGTGGAAAAGTGAATATTGGTAATTAAAGATCATGTTCTAAGGATTATTTCTACTTTTGATTTATTAAAATATTCCTATCCAAACCCAGTTAACAAGGGTGGAGGCATTACTTTTCATTCAATCCTCGTAATAAAAGACAAGAAGGATCTAATCTTCGCAGGTGAAATAAATGCATAAATAAAAGATATGGCATGTGTACGTGACATCGTTGTCACTGAGTAACGATTTGTATCTGCCCTGTGCATCTCTCTGACCTACTGCTGTGATAGCGGAGGACACCTGCTCGGCAGAGGACACGTGAGCAGCGATGGACGGTGCAACAACAGCTAGCAGTTTTGCTTAGTACTGGGGCCTAAGCGCAGTGGCCAGCACACTGGACTCGGGAGGACGACAGTTCAATCCCGCGTCCGGCCATCCTGATTTAGGTTTTCCGTGATTTCCCCAAATTGCCCCAGGCAAATGTTGGGACGGTTCCTTTGAAAGGACACCGCCGACTTCCTTCCCCATCCTTCCCGAGACCGATGACCTCGCTGTCTGGTCTCCTTCCCCAAAGAACCTAACCTAACCTTGGGCCTTGCAACGAACTTGTAACGTCACACTAGTAGCCATTTGCGATACAGTTTCGGAAAGCTTGGGTCCGTGCAGTGTCCACAGTAAATCAGTATTTAATTGAAAAAGTACCGATTAAATAATTTAAGTTGTTGTGTGCTATTGAGAACTTGCATGCATTTAAATGCGCAGTCAACTGTTACTAAAGTTTTCTGAAATGGTCGCTCCCCGCCGTGGACGGCTGCTGGCACTCGCAAGACCTGCAGTGTCACGTGGTGTGACGTACCCGCCGCGGCCTGTCTTTCTCGAGGGGCTCGCCTAATATGTGTGAGCGCTCGGTTGGGACGAGCATACCTGCAAGGCGGCGGCCTGGCCACCTCGTGGTTGGTGTTTGACTGTCGGCTACTCTACCACTGAAACAGGTGAGCTTTCTCCGGGAACTGTTGCTTACCCCTTGTGGACTACTTGGTGATGCCTTTTGTAATGGGCAGTAAGTTTATTTCTTGATTCACTACTTCTTGGTTCTTTTCTGGTCTACGTGGTATTTCTGGTCATTACTCTGATTTTCTGCTGTAAGCGAAGGCGCTCGTTGTATTTTTCTGTGAGGCTGCGTTTAGCCAACTTCCTGGACATGTGTGAGTGATTCGTGGTTAGCGTGGATTACGGTTTGGCTTTTTTGATTACTGCCCATGTTAACAGGTTCTGTGCCTTGGTTGTCTGTGTACTCAAGCCCGCGCTTTCTGTCAGCTTTTTCTGTAAAGTCAACTCAAAACTGTTTGACTCGTGCGTTTCCTATTTAGTGTTGGCAAGCTTTCTTTTATTCATTGGTGTTTAGTATTTTATTACAATGGTGTTCAATGCACTCAGTGCTTGCCGAACTCGTTTCATTCATTGGTGTTTGGTATTTATTAGAAAAGAATTTAAATCATGAGCGGTTTTTTTTTTTAGAATAGTTCAAGAATAAAAATGACTCTGAGCACTATGAGACTTAACTTCTGAGCTCATTAGTCCCATAGAACTTTGAACTACTTAAACCTAACAAACCTAAGGAAGTCACACACATCCATGCCCATGGCAGGATTCGAACCTGCGACCGTAGCGGACGCTCGGTTCCAGACTGTAGCGCCTAGAACCGCTCGGCCACCCAGGGCGGCTTTTAGAATAGTGTTTAATTCTTCTCACGTATGTGTCTTCCAGGACACACTAGCCTTATTTCTTGAATTCAGGAGCAAACTCGACAGGTGTCCTCGCTGTGTCCATTGGCTGCTGTTGCGACATTACCAATTCACTTTTAATGTAAGTTCCTCATGCATGTATGGAAAAGGAACTATTTTGGCAGAACACTCTGCCACCTGGTCCTTATTATTAAATGTTTTCCGAACTAGCTGCCTGTGTGATAATTATCTTGAGATTTGTTTAATTATCGCTTCTGCCCGCTGAGCTTACACGATTCCTTCTGAATATTTAGTCGGCACTGCTGTTGTGTAATTAACGGTAACAATAAAGATACCCCGTTTGCCTTACTTTGATATTCTGTGTCACAGCTATGTATGGTACCGATAAGGGGACCTTTATACACACATCAAAAAAGTTTTGCGTCACCCCAGTTCCCAGAACTTCTGAAGATAGACGTTGACTGTAGATATTCTGTCACAGACACAGTCCCTTTGACTGTTCATAGATGTCACTGAACCCACCCATAGACGTAAACAACCATGCATGAGCAGCGCCTATTAGACCGAGGGGCTCTGACAGCTGATCAGTTCCAGCCATTCCACCAGGAAGGAGGTAAAAGCGTCCTGTTGTCCGTAGTTCACCCATGCCTAGACGGTCAATACCGCGGTTCGATCGCGTGCGCATTGTTACTATATGCCAGGAAGGGCTCTCAACAACGGGAGTTTCCAGACGCCTCGGAGTTGTTGTTCGGACACGGGGGAGATACAGAGAGACAGGGACTGTCGATGACATGCCTCGCTCAGCCCGCCAAGTAGCTACTACCTATGGATTGTGGCTCGAAGGAACCCTGACAGCAACGCCACCATTTTGAATAATGCTCTCCGTGGAGCCACAGGACGTCGTGTTACACCACCATGTTGAATAATGCTTTCCGTGCAGTCACAGGACGTCCTGTTACGACTCAAACTGTTCGCAATAGGCTGCATGATGCGCAGCTTCACTCCCGACGCCCATGGCGAGGTCCATCTTTGCAACCACGAAACCATGCAGCGCGGCACAGATGTGCCCAACATGCCGAATGGATCGGTCAGGATTGGCATCTCGTTCTCTTCACCGATGAGTATCCCATATGCCTTCAACCAGACAATCCTCGGAGACGTGTTTGGAGGCAACCTGGTCAGGCGAATCGCCTTAGACGCACTGTCCAGCGAGTGCAGCAAGGTGGAGGTTCCCTGCTGTTTCGGGGGTAGTATTATGTGGGGCAGACGTACGCCGCTGGTGGTCATGGAAGGCGCCGTAACGGCTGTACGATACGTAAATGCCATCCTCCGACCTATAGTGCAACCACGTCGACAGTATATTGGCGAGGCATTCGTCTTCATGGACGACAATTCGCGCCCCCATCATGCACATATTGTGAATGACTTCCTTCATGATGACGGCATCGCTCGACTAGAGTGGCCAGCACGTTCTCCGAACATGAACCCTATCAGTATGCGTGGGATGGATTGAAAAGTGCTGTTTATGGACGACGTGTCCCACCAACCACTCTGAGGGATCTACGCCGAATCGCCGTTGAGGAGTGGGACAATCTGGACCAACAGTACCTTGATGAACTTGTGGATAGTATGCCACGACGAATACAGGCATGCATCAACGCAAGGGGACGTGCTGCTGGGTATTAGAGGTACTAGTGTGTACAGCAATCTGGACCACCACCTCTGAAGGTCTCGCTGTATGGTTGTATAACATGCGATGTGTGGTTTCCATGAGCAATAAAAATAGCGGAACTGATGTTTATGTTGATCTCTATTGCAATTTTCTGTACAGGTTCCGGAACTCTCTGAACAGAGGTGATGCGAAACTTTTTTTGATGTATGTATTCCTCGAGATTTAATGGAACTGATTTCACTTTCACACATGAAATTCATGCTTTGAACATAGTGTTCTGATTAGTCATTGGGTCGTAAAGTCCACTGTTTTTATAAGCTTGGTAACCTACCTGCCCGTGGAGGCATGTTCACACTAAACTTAAGTTCCATAAAAAATAGTTACTAATGACTTTACGGTACTTTAATCAAACCCTAAAGGAACTTTACCACTTTTAAAGCATTTTTTACATTGACGTTGGTCTTTGGTCGCCTTCTGCGATTGCCGATTAACGCCAAATTTCGCCACACTGTCCTAAATGATGCGTTATTTCACTCAGTTTTTCTTGTCTGTTAGCACTGACAACTCTACGCAAACACCGCTGCTCTCGGTCGTTGTCCAGGGTGACAGGTAAAGTCTGAAATATGGTATTGTCGGCACGCTCTCGCCGCTGTGGATCCCGGAATTTGAATGCCCTAACGATTTCCGAAATGGAACGTCCCGTGCGTCCAGCCCCGACGACCATTCCGTGTTCGAAGTCTGTTGGTCCCCATAGAGGGGCCGTAATCACGATGGAAACGTTTTCACGTGAATAGCCTAAGCATAAATGACAGCCCTGTCAAACCTCTGCCCTTTTACACCTTGTGTACGCGATACTATTGCTGTCTGTATATGTGCAGAAAGCTACCCCTTGACTTTCGTCACTTCAGTGTAAGTTACTTACAGTCATTACTACAACCTCTACTATTATAACTTTCATTGAAATGTTAACTCTGTAAGTTGCCTGGGTAGACGTAAGAAAAGACCTGAAGAAACATATCTTCTAAGTTAAAGTAACTGCATAAATGAAAGTAAATACCGTACGTGCCGTGGACACGCGACGTCCTTGGCTGTTAGTAACCAGTTGTATCTGCCCTGTGTATCTCTGTCTGTTGCTACGATACCGGAAGGGCGCCTGCTAGAGAGCGTGTGAGAGTTGAACGGTGGTATAGGGATATGTTCGGCAAGCAGTGGGGAAATGACTTCCTGGCAGCGGTGTGGAGGTATAGTTTTCCCTAGTAAATGTAGGCGCTCTGTTGCGCCGAACGTAGCTACAAGGGGGACATGTGGCCTGTGTTCTTGGCGCCAACATGCCGGCTGGAGTTTAACTGTCAGCTAGTCAGCCGTTGGAGGAAGCGAACCTGCTCGGTGAACCATTGTTACCCATGTTATGGAGTACATGGCGAGGTGTTTTGTAATGGGCAGTAATTTTGTTGTTGACTCACTGCTACCTGGTTCGTTTCAGTCTAGGTTGTACGTGTGGTCGTTACTCAGATTTTCTGTTGTGAGCGAAGGTGATCGTTTGTATTTTTCTACCAGGCCGTGTTCAGCCAATTTCCTGGACATGTACGAGCGTTTTTTGGTGAATGTGGATGTTTCATGTTTTTGTGTACTGCCCTTGTTATGTACTGCCCGTGTTGTGGCTTGGTTGTTTGTGTACTCAGGCCGCCCTTTCTTTCAGTATCTTCTGTAAAGTCAACTCTAAATTTTTAATCTGGCCTTTTACCTGTTTAGTGCTCGCCAGCCTTGTTACTCATTGGTGTTTTGTATTTCGTTAGAATATTGTTTAATGCATTCAGTGCTTCCCTAACTTGTTTTATTCATTGGTGTTTTGTATTTCATTAACATAGGGCTTAACGCATTCGCTACTTGCCGCATTTTTGTTATTTATATGTGTTTTGTAGGAATAGTGTTTAATTCTCTTCATTTGTGTGTGTGACAGGGCACATTGGCCTTATCTACTGAATTCAGAAGGGAACCCGGAAGGGGTCTTCATGTATGCTTTAGTTCTTCTTATGGCATTCACAAAATCATTTTGTAATGTAAGTTCCTCACTCATTGTGGCAAAGGGATCTATTTTGGTATGACAGCTGGCCATCCGTATTACTTCTTACTAACTGTTTTTCGAACTAGCAGCCTGTGTAATAATTATCTTGAGATATGTTTGTTTGCCGTTTCTGTCCGCTTGGCTTCACTGATGCCTCGTGTATATTTGGTCGACCACTGCTGCTGTTTGCTAACTGTAGCCCACGATATTAAGTTTGCCTTACTTTCGTATTCTGACCTAAACATGTGGACGGCACCGATAAGGGAACCTTTATAATTATAGTTTATTCCCTTAGGATTCAATGCAACTGCTTTCTCTGTTCCACACATGAGGCTCACGCCATGTATATAGTGTTCTGATTGGCTTTTGTTCCGTAAAGTTCACTGTCTTTATAAGCCTGATAACCTACCTACCCGTGGAGGCATGTTCATACGTAAACTTAAGATCCCTCAAAAATAATTGCTAATGACTTTATGTTACTTTAATCAAATTTGAAGTAAACCCTAAAGCATCTTGACTAATTTTAAGGCTTGTTTACGCAACCGCCCGACGCTGATTCATTTATTTTGTATCTGTCTTAAACGCTATTAAAGTTGTGAACATTTGTTCATTTGAGATTGGTCAGTGCTGCCATAGACTTCTCTTTATGGTCGAGGCATAGTGTTCCTTAATGAAATTTTTGTATAAGTACCTTAAATTACTTTGGCTTCATCTTGGTACACATTTTTCAGTGGGCCTTAAGCGGCTTATGTAGTTGCTAGGTGTACTTACTTGTTTGTCCCATTGATGTTCTTGACCTGTTAGCCGTTAACAAGTCGCGTCGTATGGCAATTAAAACCTCTGAATCCCGTCCCGTGGTACTGAAATCGTAGAGAGCTGGTTGGGGACTGGTAATGTACTGGGATTAAAAAATTATACACTTGAAGAGCAGCTTATTATAAGAGCAAGTAAATTCTTTACAAATGGAAAATACACAGTTTGATAGCGGAAACAGTGGTGAAGTGAATAAGGCAGTTAAAGCCAAGGCCCACCACATTAATAAATGCAGTTCTTGAAATGCACAAATGTAAGATGCTAACTACAATACTATATCGCATCACGTTGTCAAGCCCAAAAGTAAATTACCAACATAGTTTGCGGTACTAAGCAGTATCAACATGACTTATTAATTGCCATACGACGCGACTTGTTAACGGTTACAGGTCAAGAACATCAATGGGACAAACCAGCTGTATTTCCATGTTAGTATCTCTCTATGGTGTTATGAGTGTTCATGGACAGACAAACTCAGTAAGAAATTCTATTCGCGCCTGATCAGTTTCTAGCATTGTACACAGTTCTGCTTGTACTACTCTCTTGTATTTGGTTTTACTTATGTTCACTTCCAGTCCCATTTCTATTGCTACTGCCACCAGTGCTCTGTATGTTTCTTTAACATATATTTCTGTTCTTCCAATGATATCAACATCACATGCATCGAAACTGCAACATTCTATTGTATATTGTGCCTATTGAGTTGATTTGCACTGTCCTTACATTGAGCGACTAAAGCTGTGGGAAAGCGATATTCACATATAGATGGAGGTAGTATCAGGTACACAGCGTATAAATGGACAGTGCATTGGTGGAGCTGTCATTTGGACTCGGGTGATTCATGTGAAATTATTTCCGATGTTATTATGGCCGCACGATGTCACTAAAAAGACTTTGAATGCGGAGTGGTAGTTGGAGCAAGACGCATGGGAGATCCCATTTCAAAAATATTTAGAAAATTCAGTATTCTGAGATGTACACAAAAACATGAAACATCCACATTGAGATGTACAGTGGAATATTTATTTTTAACATATATCGAATTTTTCTTGTAAGAAACTTTAAATTCACAGTATGACACGTCTGAATACACAAGCCAATACAACTGGAAATTATTCTTGTTGGAAATTAAACAAAATATTCTGTCTGATAAACGTGTGCGTAGGCATCCACTCTTGAATGTAGACGCTTGCGCCTCTCGTCAGCCAAGTAATTTACAAATATCTATGCATGAGGCTAATGACTTTGTCGTAGACTAGTTCCTTAGCGTGGATGGCCCATAGATAGTCGAGGTGGTTGAATGAATCCAGCGATACGAGGAAGCGCCCTATGCAATTTGGTAGCTTGTCGTACAGTCTGTCCACATCCTGCAACAATAAACAGAAATTGTCTGAATGCACATCATAAAAAATTCAATAACTGGAAAGTAAAACTTTTGAGTAATGGTCGTTAATGACACACATCCATATTGCACAGTTGGTAAAGAGAAGACCGTCATTTAGTCTCTACATCGATGTGAACAACCCGCACCAACGCCGTAGTGTTCAGGCTCTCGAAAGCGCGCATTTCGATTGTATTGACAAAACGATTCAAGGATGTTTTATAACACCTGTCTGAATTTTATGAGAGGCAGTCAAATGAAAGCCGAACATCCGCCAAAACGGAACAACTGAGTGGCTCCATTCAAAAGTCACCACACACGATAAGGCATTTATTCCAGTGGGAGAAGATACGATCATTTATTGTTTCGTAGAGAGCGGTCGGCCGCCGACGGATCCACATCTATACCCAGTCTTGCACTTCGTCGTCCGACTGAAAGCGACTTCCATGCAAACGTGAAAATAACACGCTGAAAGATCCGGGTTGTACAGAGGATACTGAAGTGTTCCCCAAGCAAATCGCTGATGTGTAGCCATAATCCAATTTTCAATGGGCAGTTGTGCGTTATCGTGCAACAGGATCATCCTCTCCGATAGAATTCCAGGACGTTTTGAATCTACGGTGGGTCGCAATTTCTGGAAAGTGTCATCATAGTGCTGCGCATTGATTGTTGTTCCAGGCTCGAGAAACTTGACGAGAAGAGGGGCCTTGCAGTCCAAGAATAAAGTCATCATGATCTTACTGGAACTTGTATTAACAGCTTCGAATTTCTTTGCTGGGAGAGGTGTGGAATGTTACCACTGCTGGCTTTGCCGTTTGCGCTCAGGATTGCGGAATGCTGTCGCGGAATCATCCCGTTGCACGTTAAGAGCCGCCCCCGGAGTGTCAATCGGATGAAGACTACGCTTCATAGATTTGGCTGAGATCACTACATTATCCTCTGTACAGTCCTGATCTTTCAACGTGAGATTGTCACCTATTTGGTGGCGTACTGAAGAAAAACGTGCCTGGATGTCGGTCTGAGCTGCAACAGGAAGTGCAGGAGAGGGTGCCATTGTGGATCCATCAGCAGCCGACCGCGTTCCGTGAAACAGTAACTGATCGTCTCGTGTCCCAGTGGGATAAATATCTTAACGCGTGTACTTATTACTTTTAAATGCAGTCATTGCTTGGTCCCGTTGTGGTGACTGTTCGGTTTTCAATTGGCTGTCCCTGGTTCAAATGGCTCTGAGCACTATGAGACTTAACATCTAAGGTCATCAGTCCCCTAGAACTTAGAACTACTTAAACCTAACTAACCTAAGGACATCACACAACATTCAGTCATCACGAGGCAGAGAAAATCCCTGCCCCGCCGGGGATCGAACCCGGGAACCCGGTCGCGGAAAGCGAGAACGCTACGGCACCACCACGAGCTGCGGACGGCTGTCCCTGGTAATAAGATTGTTTAGATGCCAACATACAAGGTAATCACAGTGGTCTTGATTTCTTACTAATGAAATGTAAGTCTTCACTTAAAAATAAAATGCAACTGGCTTAAAACACACCGATTACGAAGTTTATGAAACTGGTACGGGAGCACTACAATAAATGTAAAAGAAATATTAACGACAGAAGTGGAACTTTAGAAATGTGTCTTAAGGTTGTTACCATGGAAGGATTTTAAAAGAAACTACAAAATGAAGATACTGTGATGAAGAACGAAACTTAAGACAGTTGAACGTTAGTGCAAGAGAGTACCGGGTATAGAAGTAAAATTAAAACAGTTATCTGTGTAGTCACTTTTATCTTCTCTCAAGACTGCTATACACGGCATAGACTGTCGTCTTCAGGCGGACCAGTGGCTTCTATGGGAATTTCTTTTTCTGGATGAGCTCAGTTGTACTCCTTGCACTTCATTTCACTAGCGATTAGTATTTGTGTCACTGGTTATCGCATTATTTCACTGACGTCAACTGGTAAGGCAGACAGTAGGCCAAGGGCGTACCCAGGATCTAAAGTAGGGGGAAGGCGGGGGGGGGGGGGGGAGGGGGCAGGTCATACTAGTCTTAGGAAACAAGGACGTGAGACAACATACAGCAGTTCTTATTAAATAAAACAGTAAACCAGTGAAAAACTGCTTTTAATAAATATTTTAAATATAAGAACGCACTTGTACAATCCGAGAAAACATGCAGCATTTCTTATTAAATAAAACAGTAAACTAGTAAAAACTGAGAATATCTTCTAGGGGGGGGGGGGGGGGAGCAACTGCCCAACCCTCCCCACCCACCTGACCCTCGCTGGGTTACGCCCATGCAGCAGGCGTCTCTTTCCTCCCTCAGTCTTCTGACTGGTCTAATGCGGTGCTCCACCATTCCGTATCTTGTGCCAGCCTCTTCATTTCAGAGTAGCGCTTGCACTCAACATCCTCATTTCGTTTTTGGGTATATTCCAATCTATGCCTTCCTCTACAGTCAGTATAACCCTCTACAGCTCATTCTAGAACGCTCTACAGCTCCTTCTAGAACGAAGAAAATTGTTCCATTACGTCTCAACAGATGCCCTGTTTTCTTGTCCCTTGTTGTCAGTGATCTCCAATACGTTTCTTTCCTCGACGATTCTGCGGAGAACCTTTTCAATTAGTAACCTTATTAATCCTCCTGAATTTCAACATTCTTCTGTAGCGCCATTGCTGACACGCTTTTCTCGTCTCCCCACAGTCCATGATTCACACGTAGGTCCACAGTCTCGTAAATTCCTTCCTGAGTTTAAGGTTCTATATTTGATACTAGGAGACTTCCTTTCATCAGGAACTGTGTTTATCTGTGCTAGTCTGCTTTTCATGTTCTTCTTTCTTCATCTGTCACGTGTTACTTGGCTTCCAATTCTGCCTATTTCCTTAAGTCCATTTACCTCATGGCCATCAGTTTTCGTAGCAAGTTTATCTCTAACCTCAAATCTGCTACTCCTTATTTCTTTCGTGTTTATTCAGTTTACCCTCAATTTATATTCTGTACTGATCAGCCTTTTCATTCCAGTCAACACGTTCTCTAATTCTTCTTCGCTTTTACTCAGGTTACCAATTTCATCTTATCAATGATACACTTTCCCTCTCCTTAATCTTTCTTTAGTTTCCGCCATTGCTTCTTCGATGTATAGATTGAACAGTAGCAGCGAAAGATTGCACTCCTGTCTCACGACATTTTCAAATACAACACTTTATTCTTGGTCTTCATTCTCATCATTCCCTCTAGGTTTTTTGCGTATTGTACATTACCCGCCTTTCCCTATAGATTACACCTATTTTGCTGAGCATTTGAAACATCTTGCGCCATTTTACACTGTCAAACGCTGTTTACAAATCGTATGAAGGTGCTTCCATTATCAAGCGCAACGCCAGAACTGTCCCTCCGGTGCCTTTACTTTCTCTAAAGCCAAGCCGATCGTCATCTAAAATTTCTTCAATTTTCTTTTCCATTATTCTGTATACTGGTTCTTCTGCGCAACTTGGATGCATGAGTTGTTAGCTAATTTTGAATAGTTCACGGAATTATCTGTGAATTATCTGCTCTCGCTATAGCCGGGAGTGAATGTACGATGTTTCTCCGAAAGACTGTTAGTAGGTCACCGGTCCAATAGGTTCTAGACACCAACTTTGATTGCCACTTCCGCCAATGATTTTATAAACATCTGTCTCCTCTGCTCTATTTGATCGTAAGTCTTCCAGTTTTTTTTAACTCTAATGCTGGATTTCCTATCTCTCAGACATCAATTCTAACTTCTTTTGTCAAGTCATCTGACAATTCCTTTCCCTCATATAGTCCTACGATGTACTCTTTCCACCAAACTCGTCTCTCTTCTGCTCTTAACAGTGGAATTGCCAAGCATCCCTTATGTCGCCGAACTTGCTTTTAATTTCAGTGAAGGTTGTTACGACTTTTCCGTATGCTGAGGCAGTTCTTCCGATGTTCATTTGTTTATTTCTTTTTAGATTTCTTCAAATCTTTCCTGCGTGCATTTCGCCGTGGCTTCCCTGCACTCCCTACTTATTTCACACCTAAGTGACTTATAATGCCATATTCTTGTCTTTAACTGGACATTTTTGTGTTCCCTGCTTTCGTCTTTTCTAGTACAGAGGGCTTCTTCGCAATCAGCTTCCTTGTACCTATGATTATCTGTGCAATTTCTCCGATTGCTCTTTTTATAGATGTTTATTCCTTTTCAGTTGAAGAGTGTTAGTCTTTATCGCAGTATGTACCGCCTTAGAGAACTTAAAATAAGCCTCATAATTCTTCAGTACTTCATCATCCCACTGCTTTCCACAAGCCGATTCTTTATATTTCATGGTTGTCCTTCGTCATTATTAAATTGTGATATGAATTTATATCTACAACTGGGAATGCCTTACACTCCAGTATCAGAATCTCTGCCCGAACAACTCTTTCTTCCATTCTTTTTCCTAATACCGTCCTCCAATTCCCCCGCAATTATTAGATTTTCACATCCTATTTACATACTGTGTTACCCGCTGACTGTACTCATAAACTTCTTCTCTCTCTTCGTCTTCCGCTTGTGATGTTGGCATGTGTATTCTGTCTGTTACTGAACTGTTCGTAGTAATTCGCTCTCTCCATTATCTTCTTATTCATGACGAATCGTACTCCGTTTACTCATTTTCTGCTGCTGTTGATATAACCCTAACTGACCACAAAACCTTATCTTCATTCCTTTTCACTTCACTGATCCCTATGATCCCTACTTTAGATAAACTTGGCCTTTGCATTTCCCTTATAAGATTTTCTAGCTTCCCTACCATATTTAGGCCTCTGGCAATCCACGCTACGACTCATGGATTCGTACCCTGTCGTTGGTTGTTTAATCTTTTCTAGTAGACACCTGCCCCTTGAAAATACTCCCGGAGATTCGAAAGGAGAAAAATTCGGAATCGGTTTCCAAAGGAAAGATCATCATAACAGTTTCTTTAATTACAGGTCAAGTGGCTATATCCAGGAAAAGAGTTTCTTATGTAATCCATTGATCCACCTGAATATGTTGGTATAAGCACTCGAAACACGACGTAGAACAAAATAAAAGTAACTGACACGGATAACTGTTTACTTTGTGTTCTATATAATCAACAGTCGCAGTCTCCTGATAAATGATCGTGGGAAACTGAGATACATATTGCTTCAAAAATAAAAATACGTAAGAGAAACGTTTCTTTTAGTGTATGAAGGTTACTTAGTTACTGGTGAAGACAGATTTCGTATGATAATAAATCAAAGACGTTTTACGTGGATTTGGGAAGAAAGTTGGCAAAAGCACGGAAAATGTAATTTATGTTTGTACATAAGACATTAGTTCACTAAGTCACGCGTATACGGATGCGGCAGTTCTCATTCATTTGTAACATCTGAATACCAGTTGCTGTATACTTAGGGGAAATTGTACACCAGTCTATGCAAACTCTTTAATAGATGCAAAGCCAAGTGAAAATGAGAGCTCGGAGGAATTTAATTTTGTTCATTGGGATGCTGCCGTCTTTGGCGCCAATAGTCAAGAAGGATGGGAGATTAGGATTTATCGTCCCATTGTACGTTCATTGGAAACTGAGCACATAGTCGGATTAGACAGTAATGGAGAAGAGAATTGGCGTTGTCCTTTTCAAAGAACCGATGTAGCCTTAACTACTTAAAGAAAAGTGCGCAAAATCTAAATTTAACCCTTGACCCGAAAAAGAATTGATTCTTCCATAATTTTTTATATTTAAATTGTACTGCCCCAAACTTTATGACTTTTTTTTCTAAACTTTCTGTGTACCTTACAACTGACATTAAAAGAACTGCTTGTCTCCCCCTTGATAAACCTTAATTTGCTACACTTGTGCTCCTCAGCTCAGTATGACACGGAGGGCTTAAAGATTCAGACTGTAAGAAAACAATTTTTTTTTTAAATATCGTCTTCTGACTGAATTTATGAGCCAAAATTTCCTTTCCTGTGCCAACCTGTTCATCTCACAGTAGCACTTTCAACCAACGTTCTCAATTTTTTGGGGGTGTATTCCAATTTGTGGCTTCCTCTGTAGCATTTACCCTACAAAGCTCTCTCTAGTACCATGGAAGTTATTCGCTGTCTTAGCGGATGTCCGTTCACCGTGTCCATTCCTCTAGTAGTGTTTTCCACAAATTACTTTCCCCTCCGATTCTGAGTAGAACCTCCTCATTTTTTAGCTTATCAGTCCACCTAATTTTCAACATTCGGCTGCAGCACCACATCTCAAAGTCTTTGATTGCGCTCAAATTTTTATAATGCACTCTCGTTAACAGTTAAATTTTATCAATTGTTGTGTGCAAAGGCAGTTCATGTCCCTATCGCAGTAATTTTTCATGAAAAACGAGCACTTTCCGATGAGCAATTGGAACCATTAGTAAATGCACCTCACAGCGAGGAGGATATTTCTGAAGATGAAAACCACACCAGTGGTGACAACATGCATCCTTCATCTGCTTCAGAAGACATTCCAGGTGTTGATACTTCAAATAACAATGTGTAAACTGTTCAACTGATTCAGTCTAAGGACATAAAAATCACGTGAAGCTTAGGATCTTTCCCGCAAACTGGAACAGTATCTAGTTCAAAGATTTTTATAAAACTGACTCCTGGTCCGACAAGATACGCTATCGCCAGAGCAAATGATATAAAACGATCTTTTCAAGTTATGATGAACGATAATATGCAGAGTATTGTGGCGGAAATTATTAATATTGAGGGTCGAAGAGTTTATGGGGATAGCTCTGAAGCATTAGGTGAAACTACACTTGAAGCCTGTAATGGGCTTTTATTGTTGGCTGGTATGTATAAATTATTTGGTGAAGCAACAAAGAGTCTGTGGGACCCAGAAACAAGTAGAGCCATCTCCTGCCGGAATGTCGTTGAAACCGTTCTGTTGTATCTCATGTGTGTTTCGTTTCTATGACAAGTTTGATCGAAGAGCACCAAGAATAAATGCCCAGTTGTCTCCTATAGGAGTTCTCTGTGGTTCGAGGATGGAAATACTTTCAAAACTATATACTTCTCGCAGAAATGTAACGGTTGATAAACAATTGGTTGCTTTTCCAGGATTTTGTCAATTCTAACAATATATACCGAGCAAACCCTCAAATTATGGGGTAAAAATGTAGACACTGTCCGATAGTACTACTTCTCACATTTTGAAGACACAAATCTATACAGGAAAATTACCTGCATAAGCACCTGCCAAAGGTGAAAGGGTGGTCATGGAGGAAAGGACATAATGTTAGATGTGACAAGTTTCTTCACATCATATGCATTAGGTCAAGGACATCTCATAAGATATCTCACATTGCTGAGGTCGGTGAGAAAAAACAAACCTTAACTCCCTAATAATATATCAAACAAAGTTCTTCTTTGCTACGAATACCACGGTCGCATCTTGCGTTCCACGGAAGTACAAACAGGTTGTCGTTATGAGCACAATGCATGACAGTGAGAAAATAACCAATGGAGAAGTCAAGAAACCGAAAATGATATTGCACTGTAATGCAAGCAAGGGAACAGTTGACACATTGGATAAGCTTATTGGCACCGAGAAGTGCAAGGGGAAAACCAACCTCTGGCCAGTAATCATCTTCCACAATATTACTGATAATTCTGCCTACGATGCTGTGGAGGGAACTAAATCCAGGGTGGAAAAAATGTTGTTTACAAAAGAAGAATATTTCTCAACGAATTGTGGGGAACACTAGTTACGTCTTACGTTGAAGCTAAAAAAAATGATGTCACGAAATGAGGAGTCAGCGGCCATGGTTAGAAAGATACAAGCAGGAAGTCCGTCAACAGAAAGCTCGTGTGACGGCAACGAAAACTACAAACGTGCCAGATGCTAACTATGTCCATCGGTTTGTGACAACAAGACACCAACGATATGTTCAAACTGTATTAACGTACTTGCAAAGCTCAATTAAATACCTCTGTCCAAATTGTGGAATTTAAGCAAAACTCTATGCTAATGGTTTCCGGGAGTGACAGTTTATACGCTACGTAAAAAGCTAAAGCGCAACAGGTCACTGAGGGCCAGAACTTAATCATTGTTGAGTTTTTTGCTACGTAATACTGTAAAATTTGTTTAAATTGTAACAAACCTAAATTTAAAATTATAATAATTTTTGACAGTTTATAATCATCATGTCCTTTAAGTACTACACTTGATAAGTATGATCCGAAAGGGCATAATTGTGTAGCTTTTTTAAGCATGATAGCAGGGTTAAGTGACTAGAGTGAAATTTGGAGACCTATACCGTAACCAACGTGCCACCTCGCTCGGTGATAGTCAGTTACTGTCTGCTGATGGAACTTTCTTCTGAAAACCATTTAACAGCATCCACCAGAATTGTGACAACACAAAAAAGCCGCAGAGGAGCAGATGTGTGAACAGAACGCAGCAGAGATGTACGAGCTTACCTTCACAGCCGCTAGCCAGTCGTTGTTGCTGTAGAAGAGCGCCACTTTGGCGGTGATTTTGCTCAGGTCGTAGTCTGGCGGCCAGAAGCTGCCGTACTTCTCCAGGTTGCCGAACATTCCATGGTCGTACTGGCGGAAGTGACCTGGAACAGTAAACACGCGTACCGTAAAGCGGCAGGCACTGTCAGACTGAGTAAGCGCGACGAGAGAACATATTCTCGATAATGTGGCTGTAACTAAATTTCTTGCAAGGGCAGCTTCGACATTCTAACGAAAACTTGTGTTCCAAACAAATCAGACGATTTTTCATACATGTGACACTTGATAATGGCGTAAGGCTGAACTCCTGATCGTGTAATAAAGCATATGGTACAGTCAAATTGCAGTTATGTCTTCCCGTCTGTTCTACACAAGTCTCAGAAATTTTGCTCCACCAAGAATGGTAGTTTAGACCATGGCTGTCCAACCCTCGAACCGCGGGCCGCATGTGTCCCAAAAAGAATAAGAATCAGTGCGGCCCAAGAGGTTAGCGTGTATCAAACGATCGGAAGGTAGGAAAGTCCTCAGGTTCCGTTTATGTAAACTCCTGCTACCCTTCCGCCATACCGCCTGCCGTCCCTCCCCCTGCTTCCCCCCCTTTTCTCTCTCTCTCTCTCTCTCTCTCTCTCTCACTCTCTCTGTGTCCCTCCATCCCCCCCCCTCTCTCTCTCTCTCTCTCTCTCTCTCTCGCCCACATATCGTGGCGCAAGTAATATAAAGTGAAGGACACTCCACATGTAGACGAAATAGAAATCAATAATTCTGCAAGATAAGCAACAGTACTCAAATAGAGATCTGTTCCACCTTAACCCACACAGGCAAATAACAACTTATGAAATGGCTAGCTGGTGTTGTCAGGGTATGCGTTTATTCCACATCTTCCGCCACATCTGTGATCATCTCGTCCTTCACCCTCTGTTTGTCCACCTCCTTCTCCTCACCCCCCCCCCCCCTCCTCATCACCACCACCTCTCTCCACATTATCGCCCCATCCCAGTAGGAGGCTGCTACGGTGTTACCCACAATGCATTTATTTCCGTATACTAATATGTCTACCAAGTTTGCCTGAAATCAATCCAGAAGTTCAGGAAGAAGTTTGTACCCACGTCTTTACAAACATACACACATGTAACATGTATTTGTCGTACACTGAAGGAAAAAAATAACAACAACAAAAAATAATTAACGTTGAGTAATGGAACTTAGGGTAAACATTCTTCAAAAAAATGGCTCAAATGGCTCTGAGCACTACGGGACTTAACATCTATGGTCATCAGTCCCCTAGAACTTAGAACTACTTAAACCTAACTAACCTAAGGACATCACACAACACCCAGCCATCACGAGGCAGAGAAAATCCCTGACCCCGCCGCGAATCGAACCCGGGAACCCGGGCGTGGGAAGCGGGAACGCTACCGCACGACCACGAGGTAACATATTTAAGTATTAACATTGAAAGTTCAAAGGTTCATGTAAACTCGAGATGAGCAATTGCATATGTGAAATGCTGGTACGTTGATGAACGATGTAATCGCCAGTATCTTGAGTGCAAGCATGCTAAGGTACATGCATTATGTTGTGCAGGTGCCGGACGTCAGTTGGTAGCATCGAGTTCCGTGCTAGTACACCTTGCTGGTCAATAAAAGACGCTGGAGGTATCCTCTGATGATGTCGCCCATGTGCTCGGTTAGGGACAGATCTGGTGATCGAGAAGGCCAGGGGAACACGTCCACTCTCTGTAGAGCATGTTGGGCTAGAACAGTGGTATTTGGGCACGCATTTTCCTGTTGGAAAACACCCCCTGAAATGCTGTTCATGAATGGGAGCACAACGAGTCGAATCACCAGATTAAGGTACGAATTTGTAGTCAGGTTACGTAGAATAACGGCGAGAGTGCTCCTATCATACGAAATCGCACCCCAGACCATAACACAAGGTGCAGCTCCAGTGTGTCTAGCGCGCAAAAGATTGGTTTGCAAACCCTAAACTGGACTAATTGTAAGCAACACACAGCCATCACTGACATCGAGGCAGAAACATCTTTCATCAGAAAACATAACAGAGCTCACCCCTGCCCTCCAGTGAGGTCTCGTTTGACACCACTGAAGTCGCAAACGGCGTTGATTTCGGGTTTAGTGCAATGCTCCCTATATGGCGTCTGTCTCTGAGCTGTCCTTGAAGAAACCGGTTTGTAACAGTTGACTGTGTCACCGTGGTGCGAACTGTTGCTCAGCTGCTGCTACAGATGCTGTACGATGCGCCAGAGCCACACGCCGAAAGCGATGGTCTTCTCCCTCGGTAAAACCATGCGGCCGTCCGAAGCCCGGTCTCCTTGCGACCGAACACTCCTGTGGCCACCGCTGCGATCAGTCATGTACAGTGAGTACATTCATGCCAGAATCAAGTACAGTGGCTACATTCCTGGCAAGTCTTTCAGCAATTTCGCAGAAGGAGCATTCAGCTTCTCGTGGCCCTATTACACGACCTCTCTCAAACTCAGTCAAGTGTTGATAATGGTGCCTTTGTCGCCTTAAAGGCATTCTTCACTAACTTCAGTTCACCACGTACAATCTCAAAGTTAAGCACCTATCACGACCATTACAGTGTGTATTTAAAGGAAAACAAGGTTTACATCCTCTTAGTGGCTCTATTAGCGGCACTCTTATGCTGCTATCGCAAAATTTGAATGGACACCATCTGTCAGATGTAGAAACACGCCTGCTAATTTTCGTTTATGTCACACAACTCTTTCTAGGTGCTATAATTTTTTATTTCATCACTGTATATTTAACATATTTCATTGATATTTGTACACATATTTCACCTGCATCTCTAGGGAATTTGACACTGCAGATTTGTTTTTACGCAGCTCAATGTTTATTACATCATATCTCGTGAACTATTTGTCGCATAACGATATACAGTATTTTTGCAAGTACTGCAAAACGTGTAGCGTATAGAATTATTGTTAAAAGTGTAATAAATTAAAAATCCATGCCCGATACGGCAGTTGCTATATGAACAAAGCGAAAATGTAGTAAGGGATTTTTTTTTCCTTTCACCATTTTCTGGGGGGAGGGGAGTGGGGTGCGCGGGTGTGAGCAAGAAAAAGTCTCTTAAAGGTTTGAAATTATACATACATCGGAAAAAGTTTTGCGTCACGTCGGTTCCGAAACCTGTACTGAAAATTAAAATAGAGGTCAACATAATCATCATTCCCGCCATATTTATTGCTCATGAAAACCACACATTGCATGTCGTATCACCATACACCGAGATCTTCAGAGGTGGTAGTCCAGATTGCTGTACACACCGGTAGATCTAATACCCAGTAGCATGTCCTCTTGCATTGATGCATGCCTGTATTCGTCGTGGCATACTTTCCGCAAATTCATCAAGGCAATATTGTTCCAGAATGTCCCACACCTCAACGGCGATTCGGCGTAGATCCCTCAGAGTGATTGGTGGATCACGTCGTCCATAACAGCCCTCTTCAATCTATCCCAGGCATGTTCGATAGGGTTCATGTCTGGAGAACATGCTGGCCACTCTAGTCGAGCGAAGTCCTTATCGCCTTCCTGTGTGGCCGTGCGGTTCTAGGCGCTTCAGTCTGGAACCGCGTAATCGCTACGGTCGCAGGTTCGAATCCTGCCTCGGGCATGGATGTGTGTGATGTCCTTAGGTTAGTTAGGTTTAACTAGTTCTAAGTTCTAGGGGACTGATGACCACAGATGTTAAGTCCCATAGTGCTCAGAGCCATTTGAACCATTTTGTGAAGTCCTTATCCGGAAGGAAGTCATTCAAAATATGTGCACGTTGGGGGTGCGAATTGTCGTCCATGAAGACAATTGCCTCGTCAATATGCTGCCGATACGGTTGCACTATCGGTCGGAAGATGGCATTCACGTATCGTACAGCCGTTACGGCGCCTTCCAAGACTACCAGCGGCGTATGTCGGCCCCACATAATGCCACCCCCAAAACAACAGCGAACCTCCACCTTGCTGCACTCGCTGGACAGTGTGTCTAAGACGTTCATCCTGACCGGGTTGCCTCTAAACACATCTCCGACTCCAACGATTGTCTGGTTGAAGGCGACACTCATTATTCAACATGCTGACGTTGCTGTCATGGTGCCTCCGAGCCATAATCCGTAGGTAGCGGTCATCCGCTGCAGTAGTAACCTTTTGGCGCCCTGAGCAAGGCATGTCATCGACAGTTCGTGCCTCTCCGTATCTCGTCCATGTCCGAACAACATCGCTTTGGTTCACTCCGAGACGCCTCGACATTTCACTGGCTGAGAGCCCTTCCTGGCACGAAGTAACACTGCGGACATGATCGAACCGTTGTATAGATCGTCTAGGCATGATTGAACTACAGAAAACGCGAGCCGTGTGCCTCCTTCCTGGTGGAATGACTGGAACTGATCGGCTGTCGGTCCCCCTCCGTCTAATAGCCGCTTCTCATGCATGGTTGTTTACATCTTTGGGCGGGTTTAGTGACACCTCTGAACAGTCAAAAGAACTATGTCTATGTTACAATATCCACAGTCAACGTCTATCTTCAGGAGTTCTGGGAAGTTGGGTGATGCAAAACTTCTTTGATGTGTATACTAAAATGCTAGATGAACAACCTTACATTATATGTAGACTACTGGCCATTAAAATTGCTACACCAAGAAGAAATGCAGATGATAAATGGGTATTCATTGGACAAATATATTATCCTAGAACTGAAATGTGCTTACATTTTCACGCAATTTGGGTGCATAGATCCTGAGAAATCAGTACCCAGAACAACCACCTCTGGCCGTAATAACGGCCTTGATACTCCTGGGCATTGTGTCAAACAGAGCTTGGATGGTGTGTACAGGTACAGCTGCAAATGCAGATTCAACACGATACCACAGTTCATCAAGAGTAGTGACTGGCGTATTGTGACGAGCCAGTTGTTCCGCTACCACTGACCAGACGTTTTTAGTTGGTGAGAAATCTGGAGAATGTGCTAGCCAGGGCAGCAGTCGAACATTTTCTGTATCCAGAAAGGCCCGTACAGGACCTGCAGCATGCGGTCGTGCATTATCCTGCTGAAATGTAGGGTTTCGCAGGGATCGAAAGAAGGGTAGAGCCACGGGTCGTAACACATCTGAAATGTAACGTCGACTGTTCAAAGTGCCGTCAATGCGAACAAGAGGAGACCGAGACATGTAAACAATGGCACCGCATACCATCACGCCGGGTGATACGCCTGTATGGCGATGACGAATACACGCTTCCAATGTGCGTTCACCGCGATGCGGCCATCCTGATGCTGTGAACAGATCCTGGATTCATCCGAAAAATGACGTTTTTCCATTCGTGCACCCAGATTCGTCGTTGAGTACACCATCGCAGGCGTTCCTGCCGTGATGCAGCGTCAAGGGTAACCGCACCATGGTGTCCGAGGTGATAGTCCATGCTGCTGCAAACGTCGTCAAACTGTTCGTGCAGATGGTTGTTGTCTTGCAAACGTCCCCACCTGTTGGCTCGGGGATCGAGACGTGGCTGCACGATCCGTTACAGCCATGCCTGTCATCGCAATCGCGATAGGCTACAATCCGACTTTTATCAAAGTCGGAAACGTGATGGTACGCATTTCTCCTCCTTTCACGAGGCATCACAACAACGTTTCGCCAGCCAACGCCGGTCAACTGCTGTGTGTGTATGAAAATCGGTTGGAAACTTTGCCCACGTCAGCACGTTGTAGGTGTCGCCACCGTCGCCAACCTTGTGTGAACGCTCTGAAAAGCTAATCATTTGCATATCACAGCATCTTCTTCCTCTCGGCTAAATTTCTGTAGCACGTCATCTTCGTGGTGTAGCAATTTTAATGGCCAGTAGTGTATATACAGACTATTGTGCAAATTTCGCTCAGATGAGGGAACAATAACTTCGCTTAGTGGGCCCTAGTTCGAAGAGAATTACAGAAAAGTCGTATTTTAGTGTATCCGTTGATAAAATTCTCTCGACATTCAAGCTGCGTCAAGTGATTTAAATTCCGTGTGATTTCGGCTGAGTGCTCGTCAATCATTGTCAACTGCTGGCTGTTTTTCGGTTGCCTCTACCGTTCTTATAAAGCAGCGCCGTCTTCTGTGGCGTCACTGGTTCCCCCTCCAACGCCCGCTACAACCTATCGATGGCCGAGTCCCGTGAGCCATGCTTACCTGTAAACAGCCGACTTTATTGGGGGTGTTATCACACCCTTATGAAGCCGGCCTACAACTAAGCTGGACTTGAGACTCGGCCATCGGAAGGTTGAAGCGGGTGCGGCGGGCGTGCAACGAAAACTTTACCTTGTATGGCGTTGGAGTGGCTACCAGTGGCGTCACAGAAGGCAGCGTGGCAACATAAGGACGATAGCAGGACTAAAAAAAACAGTCATCATGTAACGACGGCCGAGGAGTATTCGGCCGAAAGTTCGTGGATTTTAAACTACTCTATGCAACTGGAAGCTGCGAAACCATGCGTTCATATATTAACTGTATAATCGCAAATTACAACCCGCTGTCGAATTATTGGATTTACTATGGAAAGATGAAATTTCTTAACAGACTTCAGTCTTAAAAATTACGTAACCATTGCACTCCTACGTTGATTTTATGATCATGTAGTAACAGAATTCGGCTGAAATTAAGGTAACCTGTTCAGTTACGCTGACTTTACGTACCATCATATTTTTTTCCATTTGCTTGTGGAAATACACTGCTTTTTACAAAATAGGGAAAACGATGAAGACATCAGAAAGCTGTGAGAACAGAGCTGGCATGAAAGCATACTATAATTTATCACAGTAGTGTTTCTCGAAACTACATGTTATGCTGCTAATCCTCCCGCTCTACAGCAAATATACCTGCATCCAATAGGATTATTTATGCCTTTGAACTCTTGTTCTCTGTTTCAAGACATGACACTAAGCCACTAGAAAAAAAATGGCTCTGAGCACTATGGGACTCAACTGCTGTGGTTATTAGTCCCCTAGAACTTAGAACTACTTAAACCTAACTAACCTAAGGACATCACACACATCCATGCCCGAGGCAGGATTCGAACCTGCGACCGTAGCAGTCACACGGTTCAGGACTGCGCGCCTAGAACCGCGAGACCACTGCGGCTGGCTAAGCCACTAGAGTCTCACCTCTCCTGCTCTTATGCAAAATTTCTCATCACGGTTAATCTGTGTTAAAGTGCCTAGGATAGAATAAGCCCAGTCACACACGGTCTTCTGTAAGTGCATGTGTTACAGTTCTTGGGCTGTATGCTCCTGACTTCGGATCTTCTCTAATATCAGAAAGTGCATTGTTCATAGGAGTACCAAATACATTTTCTTTTTTCTGATCCATCAGACATCGATCTTTTGCGTGTTATTAGAACAACTAAAACGGTCCAGCGACCAAGTAGGTGACACGAAAACTGACCTCGACATCCGATTCAACCACAAGCCATGTGTCTCTTATTCTTCAGTTTCGTCCTGACATGATAAATTTGTGACAAAATACAATCCTTAACCGTTGTGCCTGCTGTGACGTGTGTCCATGACGTTGGTCACAGTAAGGACTTCAAACTCGTACCGACAATTTGTTCGGAATGTTTGGAATCGCGTAGCTCATTTATTACTCCTCATTTTCCAACATTTCTTTAATAAATCACTTTATTTCAATTGCATTGTACTTGTTGACTTCCATAGTGAACTGCCTGCTACACAACAATCTTATTGGGAGGATGAAGTTTTGATTCGCTACCGTCAGATTGAAAGTTCCAGTGAATTATTTTGCCGTGACATTTACCGGTAATGGACATAAGTAACTTACTTTCCAGTTTTGCCCTTATCATATACAAAAATGTATAATTTTTAACTGCCTACGTGTTTTCCATTACTGCTAAGATTGGGATCCTTCTCAACTCTGTGATTCAGGTCTACTGAAACGTTCGCTCTATTTCTAAATCAAAGATTGTTTGCAAGCCCTGATATATACTTAGTCGTTTGTTCGAAAGGGAGCCTAAATTTCTGCTTAACGAAAGCTGGATCTGATCTGACATGACAGGCACTTTCTAAACTGCATAAAATTTGCTTGGTATAACTCGTCTCTTCGCATAACCAATGTTTTGCAAATATTTACTTAGTCGGCTTTTTTGTGTGATTCACGTTTCCGCATTTGGTTTATGTTTTATGAATTATTTCCAGAGTTACTGAATGTATGGGAAGACAAAAACCACCTCCTCTTCGCAGCGTCAAAAGAGGTTTGTGGGAGATAACTCCTAGAAAGTAACACTGCAGTTCCTGATGCGAGAGCACTGCCCAACTTGCTTCCCGACACTTTCTTTAAATGACATTCTGAAGCAACTAAATAACAGCCGATGACCTCAATGCAGGTAATTTTTTTGATAAAAATTCGGCGTTTTAACTAATATTAGTTACTGTGAGTATCCGCAATTTGGACTTTAATAGTTTTTCATTTACTTTCACCTTACAGTGGTTCACTATGGTATGACTTATTTTGGACCCATCCACCGTATTGGAAACTGGCTGTTTTATTCCACGACGTACCGCCTTTTAGCGGTGTTTAGTTTTGACGGACAACGAATGTCAGTTACGAAGTTCTGAGTATTTTTGCATTAACGTTTTAGTTGCGTGAGTACAATATTTTAATATAGTCATGTAAAAGATGTTAATAGTTTATTTTTTTAAAAAAATCAGGAAACAATTTTAGAAAATTTATCGTATCAATGTATGGCTCAGGGTTGTTATTCCTTCTGTATTATTATTATACAGAAGTTCACCTAAATATGTGCCTTTTAGTGGTATGAAACCGGTAGTGATCTGAAAATAGAGGACTAGACACAGCTGAAGCGATTTATTAATACCCACGATCTGTCAAAGTAGTCACCAACTTTGTGTATAATCCGTTGCCAGTGACATGATACTCGCAGGATACACTCAGCAGTGTCAGTTGTGTTTTTAGGCTTCAAATCGAAACCACAAGGGCTTCTTTCCTGCGAGGGTGATTCCTTGACCTTAGGCTTCACATTGAAACCACAGGGGCTCAATTCCTGCGAGAGTGGTGTGTGATACTGCACTTTCCAGCCCGACACATCGAGCACACGCCCTGTAGTGTAATAAAAATATGAAATGTACTGAATCGACTGTGAGAAAGCTAAGTGGCAAAGACGTTATCTAAGAGATTCTATGATAATTATATCGTTGACTCGGAATATTACTTTCTCTGTGGTTTACTCGTAACTAAGGGAAACTAGAGTTTTTCTGTTCGCTTCTTTTGGTGTAATGTGAAGAATTGTACAAGAGACACAATGAACCGTTATTATTTCATGAGAACAAAGGTGAGCGTCACGACCTTTATTAGTATTTTTGGAAGTACTGAAATAGCAGAATTGTTTCAGATTGAATGCGACGTGTTCGGGAAGAGACGTGGACAACAGCACTCGAACCTGCAATCTCATGTATGAATAGTTGCTAAAAATATTCAGCCGTCTCTCCCATGGCTCTTCATACGCGCAACAAACAGTAATTCTTTTAACATCACTATCAGAGACAATTTTATCACGTTGTTACGAGCTTTTACTGCGAGCATAATACATCGACAACAGACAAACAAAAAATAGACAAACACATAAAATAATCTGCCACAGTTGGGGAAAGATGATCAGGACACCATATATTAGCACACACACAGTTGTCATAGCAACAAAAGTTTGTATTTATATTGTGATTAATATTGTATTGAATGATTCTTTTTCAAGTAACCATTTGTGACGAAACGAGAGAACAAAGTTACAACAAAGGAGATAAATAGCGGAGATATGCCAGTCTATTTCGCAGTTATCTATAAGGAGTAAGTGTACGTTGTCATATTCTATTCTGCTGGCTCGTCTATGGGTAGTAGCAAAGAGTTAAGTGTAGATACACACATACTTCCTTAGTAGATTAGCGCTAGTTTGTGTTACAAATTGTGTGTCAGTCCAATACGACTATTTGTCACAAAACGGTCATCTGCATAACCATCAGCACGTCATTAGCTACTGAGTAAACAGTATATGTTACACACGTTTTTAGCGGATCATTTAGTATTAATTATTGTATGATTATATGGTTAAGACATGATCTCAGACCAAGATGGCTGAATCGGGTGAAACTAGTGTGCCTCAAACTAATGTGCAGGAGGTAGTTGACCCTATGACAGTTTTACTGAAACGAATAGAGGAAATGTCTCGAGAATTTCGAGAAAGTCAAGCTGCGTCTCATAAAGAACTATAGTCTGCTCTGCAAAAACAAATAGCAGAATCACAGTCGATATTTAAATCAGAGATAAGTATAATGAAAAGAGCTTTACAAATACAGATTGTAAATACGCAAGAGGAACTTAAATTAAAATACAACAAGTTTCTCTTACGCAGACAGCTTTAATAACAGAGTTTAAATTTTTCGTGAAGCACAGAAGCACCTACCCGAAGCGGTTAACAATCTTCAGTTAGAATTTGATAAAGCGTCACAAAAGCAAGAGCAGCTATCGGTCACAGTAACAGAACTGTCACAGGAATTACATAACGTTACAATAGGGCAAGCTAACGTGGTTAAGCAACAGCTTACACATGAGATGGAAGAGTTTTCCGATGTTTTTAATCAGTGGCTCGATGAGCGTGATTCGCAATTAGCGGACGCTGTTGAGCAGAAAGTCCAGTCTGCAAGTCACCGAAGCTATAAATGACAGAGATTCTCAGAACAAAGAATTAACAAACGACTTATTGAAAATTCGGAAACAATTCGAAGAAGTATTGACAGACACAGAGCTTGTGCACCAAGAATTTTTCAAAGGTCTGCAAGAGGTGCGTAAACAAATTGACGATATGCGTCAGTCTGACTAACATTATCAGGCAGTAGGTTCCGGGAACATTTACACAAGCGAGAGAGTTAATCAATCTTCCATCCAATAAAATGCTGGTGCACATGAACATCGACATACTGACAATTCCCCATATAGCAGTGGCATGCAGGATCGTGAATCAGATTGTGCAACACATCTTATGGCGGAAAAACTTATTAAATATAGACAATTTCCAACTTTCAATCCAGAAAATAAAACCATTCATCCCATCGTGTTCATAAAGTCGTTTAAAGGAATTTTGCCCAGGATCTGGACAGAAAGACAGAAAATGAGTTATGTAAGTGGACATATGGTAGGAGACGGAGCTATGTGGAGTAGTGAGACAATAGACACTTATGTACTCAGCAGGCTTTTATCGACAAATATTGGTCTCCTGCAATACAGGAAAGGATAAGAAAGCAAATATATAACCCAGAACCATATAATTCCAGACTTGGAACACTCAGGAAATATTTTGAGCGATATCTCAACAAAACAAAATATTTGTCTGAACCAATTTCTTCCAAAGACTTGATTAGAGTATAAAAATCCAGATTGCCGATTGACATACAAACAAAATTGCTGCATGTCAACGACAATAACCTGAAAGAAATCTTGACAGCAGTCGATGCAGTTGATATGCTATTAGAGGATATTAAAGCTAGGTCCTACAATCCACATGAGATCAATGGTTTAAATGAAAGGAACTATAGCAGGCAACAACAATCAAAAAGCGATAATGGGCAACAAGGACAGAGTTACGGATCAAATAGTAATTCTCATCAAGATAATGTTAACAATTAGGGTTACAAATCCCATAACAACAGGGAGCAGGGAAGAAGATATAATCCTAGATATCGTCAAAATCCCAGAACATCATGTTGGAACCAGTCACACAATAACAACGATACTCCACACAATCACAACAATAAAAGCAATAATTGGAGAGATTGTTCCCCAATAATCACTGATGTTAGTGATGAACACAACTTACCTAACAATGGACAGGAAATCTAAAATCGACCAACTGTAGCCCTGTAAGGCTGGTCGGAACTTGTGAATGGGGTCGTGACCATAACATAAAATTGATTAGATACAACCACGCTGATATCAGGGAAGAATTGCTTGAAGGTGATTAAACTTGTAACTTTAAGCCACGAAGCATGCCACAAGGGGCTATAGAAGTTAATATTGAGGGTTTTAAATTCACAGCAATATTAGATAGAGTCGCAAGTGTAAATGCTATCTCCACAGCTCTCATGAAGAGGTTACAGGAACGAGCAAATATACCGGCCTTACCCGTGGCAAACTGCAAAATATTAGGGGCTGTAGGAGGACACTCCAAGTCAGTGAAGCTACAGACAAGAATTAAAATGAATTTAGGTAAAGGAGCCATTGATTGCACGTGCCTAATTGTCCCAAATCTTGTCGTAGACTTAGTTATAGGACATGAATTTCTGAGAGAGTTAAATGCAATTATTGACTTCGCCTCCAGTAAACTCATGTTGACTGTTGATGGTGTGCCTCTGACAGTTGATTTAATTCAAAAGCAGGAATTGCATGAACGCTACTGCCGTAGGATCGAAATTAAGTTGATAAAGAGAAGTTTCAACAGGAAGATTTCTAACCCTCTAACCGTAAAATCAGAGTTAACTATAGGAGAACAGATTAATGTTAAAGTAACTGCAGCAAACGCCCTGATAGCTCAACAGAAGCATGAGTTGAAACAATTGTTAAGCAATTACACCATGGTATTTGATAAGAAACCGGGTGTTATCAAAACTTATGTGTGCCATTTAAATATTAGGCCACACAAAACTTACTGTCACCGATATTACTCCATTCCATGGGCATTAAGATCTGCTACCGACCGGGAGATGCAGCAAATGATTAGCTGGAACATCACTGAACCATCCAACAGTCATTATTGTAGTCCACCACATGTAGTACCAAGGTTAGACGGTAGTGTACGTTTGGTTTTGGATGCTAGGGAGATTAACAAAATTATTCTTCCTGTGAGAACCCAACCTCCCAATATATAAAAACTAATTCATAAGTTTCCTGGTGTCAAGATTTTTTCTACAATTGATTTGCGATCCTCATTTTGGCAGGTTGCATTAGACATGGAATTATGGAAGTACACAGCATTCCTTTATAACGGCTACAGTTATCAATTCACGGTATTACAAGAGACACAATAAACCGTTATTATTTCATGAGAACAAAGGTGAGCGTCACGACCTTTATTAGTATTTTTGGAAGTACTGAAATAGCAGAATTGTTTCAGATTGAATGCGACGTGTACGGGAGGAGACGTGGACAACAGCACTCGAACTTGCAATCTCATGTATGAATAGTTGCTAAAAATATTCAGCCGTCTCTCCCAAAACTCTTCATAGGCGCAACAAACAGTAATTCTTTTAACTGCGTTACCAGAGACCATTTTATCACGTTGTTACGAGATTTTACTGCGAGCATAATACATCGACAACAGACAAACAAAAAATAGACAAACACATAAAAGGACCTACCACAGCCCTATGCCACCGAGCTTTGTTCTGCAAAGTGATGGACAGCTCTTACAGAAAGCGCCGCCTCTTGTTTCTCTAAGCTGTTTAGTTATGGAACACAATCTACAACCAGTTTAGGGAAAGAAGCGACGACATTTTCTGCTGCAACGCCCATCATTTTGGAGGACAACTCTCGGGCGCAATGGCGTACGTTTTATCTGATTTGTTCCATCGATGGGGCTGGAACGTGCAGTATCGCTCATCGCACTCCCATGATTTAAGCCCTTTTGACTTCAATTTGATTCCTAAGGTGAAGAAAGCACTTCAAGACACTCGATTCAGAACGGTTTCAAAGATACATTCCACAGCCTTGATATTTGGCGAGCTGCGCCGTTACTGATAGCCATCTCCCTCCCCTCGAGAGTAACATATGTAAACTAGCAGTTGACTCACCGCTCTTGATCTCCTGTCCGTAGTGGATGAACTGCCTGCTACCGGCGCCTGCTGGAGCGTGGGCGAGAATCACGGGCAGCATCGTCTGTAAAAGAATACCGACGCATATCAGATAAAATGCAGGCGAACACCTTGAGTTGCAGCTCTGACCTTTGCCCTAAGGGCGTTGGACGACTATCAGAGACAAATTAAATAAAATTTTTATTGCCTTGTATTGTCGCGGAGAAGGAAAAGTTCGTCTGCGTTCTTGTGGCGACGAAGAGACAGTCGTTTCTCGTTAGGCGGCGAGGAACCCACCGTGCACACATCTTTGAGTAACTCAACTCGTGGACGAGTTTGTGGACACTACCAGCGGAGATGTCCAGTTGTGCAGCGAGCTGATTTAGTGTGTCCGCATGTCCCAGTATACAGCTGTGTGCGGCCAATGGGCAAGCAGGACATCAGACAGGTTTGCGCGACCTCGTGGCGATGATGACAGACACCTCGCCCGGCGACACACCGTGCTTTTGGTCCCTGCCGGATCTCCGTAGACTTGCTGCAATAGCCTCTGAATATGAGCGATGCTCTCGTTTTCCATCAGTAGAAACTCAATGACAGCTATCTGCTGGGAACACACCTCTGTCAAAGATGTCATTTTGATGGCTACATACAGCACTGCCACGTATCGGAAATTCATGAAACTATAGGAGCTGAAGCGTGAATATTCTACGGAAGTCCCACGACAAATTGGCCGAGGAAAATAATGTGTTTCATTAATCATCTTGGGGTTGAAGCATTTTTGTCCGTGTTTGCTTTAAATATACATATGTTTTTGGATGGGGTCCGCCTTTAGCAAAACACAATTTGCTTTTTTACCCCAAACATGTTTCACTGCGATTGCACTGATGATGCAGAAACCGCAGTGAAACATGTTTGGAATAAAACATGTGTATTGTGTTTATTACTTATTTGACGTCCCTCGTAGATAAACTGCATAAAAACCGTTATCTATAGTGGGGTGAATACTTCTAGATTTCATTAGACTTACGAAAAGGGGCTCTGTTTACCTGACACAATTGAATCTTTGCGCTCCAAAATAATGAACTGGGATTGGTTCTTGCTTCCAGCTTTCAACTTCCAGCATAACTAGCTGCATGGCAGTTAATACTGGTATCAGACAAGGTGACTCTGAATGAACACTGTTTTTCGGTATAGTCTTGGATTAGATGACAAAGAAGGTATTGTTTGGTAGTGGTTACGGAATTGGGGATGAAGAAATAGAAATCATTTGGTATGCTAACGATGCAGTCCTGCTGGCAAATAGTGAAGATTTCCTTTATAGGCTTTTACATTATTTATCATGGCAGCTAAAAATCTAAATGCCGTCATGTTGTTGTTGTTGTTGTTGTTGTTGTTGTTGTTGTTGTTGTTGTCTTCAGTCCTGAGACTGGTTTGATGCAGCTCTCCATGCTACTCTATCCTGTACAAGCTTCTTCATCTCCCAGTACCTACTGCAACCTACATCCTTCTGAATCTGCTTAGTGTATTCATCGCTTGGTCTCCCTCTACGATTTTTACCCTCCACGCTGCTCTCCATTGCTAAATTTGTGATCCCTTGATGCCTCAAAACATGTCCTACCAACCGATCCCTTCTTCTAGTCAAGTTGTGCCACAAACTTCTCTTCTCCCCAATCCTATTCAATACCTCCTCATTAGTTACGTGATTTATCCACCTCATCTTCAGCATTCTTCTGTAGCACCACATTTCGAAAGCTTCTATTCTCTTCTTGTCCAAACTAGTTATCGTCCATGTTTCACTTCCGTACATGGCTACACTCCATACAAATACTTTCAGAAACGACTTCCTGATACATAAATCTATATTCGATATTTACAAATTTCTCTTCTTCATAAACGCTTTTCTTGCCATTGCCAGTCTACATTTTATATCCTCTCTACTTCGACCATCATGAGTTATTTTGCTCCCCAAATAGCAAAACTATTTTACTACTTTAAGTGTCTCATTCCCTAATCTAATTCCCTCAGCATCACCCGATTTAATTTGACTACATTCCATTATCCTTGTTTTGCTTTTGTTGATGTTCATCTTATATTCTCCTTTCAAGACACTGTCCATTCCGTTCAACTGCTCTTCCAAGTCCTTTGCCGCCTCTGACAGAATTACAATGTCATCGGCGAACCTCAAAGTTTTTACTTCTTCTCCATGAATTTTAATACCTACTCCAAATTTTTCTTTTGTTTCCCTTACTGCTTGCTCAATATACAGATTGAATAACATCGGCGAGAGGCTACAACCCTGTCTCACTCCTTTCCGAACCACTGTTTCCCTTTCATGCCCCTCAACTCTTATGACTGCCATCTGGTTTCTGTACAAATTGTAAATAGCCTTTCGCTCCCTGTATTTTACCCCTGCCACCTTCAGAATTAGAAAGAGAGTATTCCAGTCAACATGTCAAAAGCTTTCTCTAAGTCTACAAATGCTAGAAACGTAGGTTTGCCTTTTCTTAATCTTTCTTCTAAGATAAGTCGTAAGGTCAGTATTGCCTCACGTGTTCCAACATTTTACGGAATCCAAACTGGTCCTCCCCGAGGTCCGCATCTACCAGTTTTTCCATTCGTCTGTAAAGAATTCTCGTTAGTATTTTGCAGCTGTGACTTATTAAACTGATAGTTCGGTAATTTTCACATTTGTCAACACCTGCTTTCTTTGGGATTGGAATTATTATATTCTTCTTGAAGTCTGAGGGTATTTCGCCTGTTTCATACATCTTGCTCACCAGCTGGCAGAGTTTTGTCATGACTGGCTCTCCCAAGGCCGTCAGTAGTTCTAATGGAATGTTGTCTAATGCGGGGGCCTAGTTTCGACTCAGGTCTTTCAGTGATCTGTCAAACTCTTCACGCAGTATCTTACCTCCCATTTCGTCTTGATCTACATCCTCTTCCATTTCCATAAATTGTCCTCAAGTACATCGCCCTTGTATAAACCCTCTATATATTCCTTCCACCTTTCTGCCTTCCCTTCTTTGCTTAGAACTGGGTTACCATCTGAGCTCTTGACATTCATACACGTGGTTCTCTTCTCGCCAAAGGTCTCTTTAATTTTCCTGTAGGCAGTATCTATCTTACCCCTAGTGAGATAAGCCTCTACATCCTTACATTTGTCCTCTAGCCATCCCTGCTTAGCCATTTTGCACTTCCTGTCGATCTCATTTTTGAGACATTTGTATTCCTTTTTGTCTGCTTCATTTACTGCATTTTTATATTTTCTCCTTTCATCAATTAAGTTCAATATTTCTTCTGTTACCCAAGGATTTCTAGAAGCCCTCGTTTTTTTACCTACTTTATCCTCTGGTGTCTTCACTACTTCATCCCTCAGAGCTATCCATTCTTCTTCTACTGTGTTTCTTTCCCCCACTCCTGTTAATTGTTCCCTTATGCTCTCCTTGAAACTCTGTACAACCTCTGGTTCTTTCAGCTTATCCAGATCCCATGTCCATAAATTCCCACCTTTTTGCAGTTTCTTCAGTTTTAACCTACAGGTCATAACCAATAGATTGTGGTCAGAGTCCACATCTGCCCCTGGAAATGTCCTACAATTTAAAACCTGATTCCTAAATCTCTGTCTTACCATTATATAATCTGTCTGATACCTTTTAGTGTCTCCAGGATTCTTCCATGTATACAACCTTCTTTTATGTTTCTTGAGCCAAGTGTTAGCTATGATTAAGTTATGCTCTGTGCAAAATTCTACCAGACGGCTTCCTCTTTCATTTCTTTGCTCCAATCCATAATCACCTACTGTGTTTCCTTCTCTCCCCTTTCCTACTGACGAATTCCAGTCACCCATGACTATTAAATTTTCGTCTCCCTTCACTACCTGAATAATTTCTTTTATCTCATCATACATTTCATCAATTTCTTCATCATCTGCAGAGCTAGTTGGCATATAAACTTGTACTACTGTAGTAGGCATGGGCTTTGTCTCTATCTTGGCCACAATAATGCGTTCACTATGCTGTTTGTAGTAGCTTACCCGCACTCCTATTTTTTTATTCATTACCTGCATTAATGAATGCATTACCCGTATTTGATTTTGTATTTATAACCCTGTATTCACCTGACCAAAAGTCTTGTTCCTCCTGCCACCGAACTTCACTAATTCCCACTATATCTAACTTTAACCTATCCATTTCCGTTTTTAAATTTTCTAACCTACCTGCCCGATTAATGGATCTGACATTCCACGCTCCGATCCGTAGAACGCCAGTTTTCTCTCTCCTGGTAACGACGTCCTCCTGATTAGTCCCCGCCCGGAGATCCGAATGGGGGACTATTTTACCTCCGGAATATTTTACCCAAGAGGACGCCATCATCATTTAATCATACAGTAAAGCTGCATGTCCTCGGGAAAAATTACGGCTGTAGTTTCCCCTTGCTTTTAGCCGTTCGCAGTACCAGCACAGCAAGGCCGTTTTGGTTAATGTTGCAAGGCCAGATCAGTCAATCATCCAGACTGTTGCCCCTGCAACTACTGAAAAGGCTGCTGCCCCTCTTCAGGAACCACATGTTTGTCTGGCCTCTCAACGGATACCCCTCCGTTGTACTTGCACGTACGGTACGGCCATCTGTATCGCTGAGGCACACAAGCCTCCCCACCAACGGCAAGGTCCATGGTTCATGGGGAGAACGCCGTCATATCAACTCAAAATATATGACCACTCTTAATGAAAACGATTAGACGCATGCTGGAGTTGGAAGGAAAACTTATTCAACAGGTAATGAAATCTTTCAAACTCAACCGTCCAGCAGTTTAAATGTCAAAAAAGAAGTTAGAGAGCATGTAGCAAAAGCAAACAATGTAGCAGGATGTTTAAATGGCACTATACGGACGGAAAAAAGGCAAAACCAAGAACGAGTTGTGCGACATAACTGAAAGTTGGTAGGCGTCTTTCTACTTCTGCAAGGTGATGGCTATTGAAATTTCGCGGCAGTCGCATATGAGTAGCGCTAGTAGCACCACGAAGTGGATGCATATCAAGTTTTCTTTAAATACACGCTGTAACGGTCGTGAACGTTTTTTAACTTTGATATAGGACGTGGCGAGTTGTTAGTCAAGAATGTTTTTAAGGCGACAAAGCCGCCATTATCAACACCTCCCTGTGTTTGAACGAGGTCGTGTAACAAGGGCATGAAAAGCTGGATGTTCATTTCATTGTAATTTCATTCTAACGAGCTGCTTGGTCACCGATGGTATCTGTTCCTTCGGACATGTCCGAAAGAACAGATACCATCTTAGTAAATATATAGTTAAGGCTCACCGGCCACTGGACCATCTTCTTCTTCTGTGCGAGTGCACACACAGTGCCCGAACTCTTACGGGAATCGGCAAGTAATGAGTATAATGGGTGGGGGCACTACGAATGTAGTGCGGGACAATATGTTGATAATGTGGGTTTCACGGGAGGCGTGCCAGAGATAAATCCCTGCAGTCGCGCTGTTCTCGGTGGCTCAGACGGATAAACCGTCTGCCATGTAAGTAGGAGATCCAGGGTCCGAGTCCCGGTCGGGGCACACTTTTTCATCTGTCCCTATTGACGTATGTCAACGCCTATAAGCAGCTAAGGGTGTTCATTTCATTGTAATTTAATTTGTTCCTTCTGCGACACTGCAGAAAGACCTGACAGGTATATAACCACTGCACTGGATTGCTGGCAATGGTGGTCACGAGAATCTAAGGTTGCAAGAAGACTGGGATCTGGACCGCCATGTGGCACCATCGAGAGAGACAATCATCGTGTTCGGCGTGGAGCTTTGGCACATAGTACTGCGTCTGCTGCAGCAATTTTGGCTGCAGCAGTTGGCACCACAGTGACGCGTCGAACTGTTAAAAATCGATTATTCCAAGGGCCGATCTAGACGCCCTGTACCATGTATTCCATTAATCCCATTGCCACTTGTACTTTCAGTCGCATCAAGCAAGAGGTCATTGTAGGGCAGCCTGGAGGTCTTTTGCACTTTCTGATTAAAGCTGGTTCTGCATTGATGCCAGTGAGGGCCTTCCGTTGGTTACAAGGAGATAAGTTGAGGGCATGTGAACAACCTGTCTGCTTGCTACACCTGACCGACACTTGGAGATACAGGCTGGGGTGCGATTTCGAGTAACAGCAGAAGCACTCTCTTTGTTATTCCACGCACCCTGAATGCAAATTTGTTCGTCAGTCTGGTGACTCGGCCTGTTGTGCTGCAATTCAGTAACAGCATTCCATGGGGGTATTTTCCAACAGGATAACGCTGTCGTAATCCAACACGCTGTACAGAGTGTCGACGCGTTTCCTTGGCCTACTTGATCACCAGATCTGTCTCCACTCGAACATATGTGGGACATCATCAGACCAACCAAGTGTACTACAATGGAACTCGATACCACAAATTGACATCTAGCACCTTTTCAACATAATGCATTTACGTTTGCATATTTCTGTTCAACACTCTTTTGGTTAACCGGTTATTAATGTACAAGAATTTCACATTTGCAATGCCTAACGTTGAACTTACATTTACCTCTGATCTTGCAGTCTTCTTCGCTGAAATAGGGAAAAGTATTCTCGAGATTTCATTACTACACATTGATTATTTTTTGGTGTTGAAGTTTTTTCCGTCAGGTATTTGGAAAAACAAACATATAGGAAAATATGCAAAGGCACGAACCTACAAAACAATAGTGAGGACAGTTGTGACGTACACAGCTGAGACAAGACCTGCACGATCAAAAACTAGAATAGTTTTGGAAACCGTGGAAATTAAACTTCTGCGAGGGCTTACAGGCAACACAATGAGAGGTAGAGAAGTTTAAGCATTAAAAAATGATAAGTGGACTCCTTTAATGAACAAGTACATAAGAGAAAGGCTGATTGGAACGAACACATAGTCAGTGTGGATGAATGGAATATTGTGAAAATCCTAAGAAACATATCACCAGCCTACAAGAAATACTGACCGCTCAAGGGAAAGATGGAGTGACATCCTCAGGGTAGATTGAAAAGTACTGAAGGAAACATCTTCTAGCCAAAGAAGATTGGAAGAAGAAGATGGGAGGAAGGATAATTGTCCCCCATTTTACCGATGGCAATCTAAATGGTGCAATATATGCTGATTTCCTACGTAATGTTCTACCGATGTTACTACAAGATGTTTCACTGCATGACAGAATGGCGAAGTACTTCCAACATGATGGATGTCCTGCACATAGCTCGCGTGCGGTTGAAGCGGTATTGAATAGCATTTTTTATGACAGGTGGGTTGGTAGTCGAAGCACCATATCATGTGCCGCACGTTCACCGAATCTGAAGTCCCCAGATTTCTTACTGTGGTGAAAGTTGAAGGATTTTTGCTATCGTGAGCCACCGACAACGCCTAACAACATGCGTCAGCGCATTGTCAATGCACGTGCGAACAATACGGAAGGCGAACTACTCGCTGTTAAGAGGAATGTCGTTACACGTATTGCCAAATGCATTGAGGTTGACGGATATCATTTTGAGCATTTATTGCATTAATGTGGTATTTACAGGTAATCACGCTGTAACAGCATGCGTTCTCAGAAATGATAAGTCCACAAAGGTACATGTATCTCATTGAAACAACCGAAATACACACTTCAGTTAACAGCTGTCAGCATATCTGATATCTTTATTCATCCATTTGCCGGAAATTTAAGTAAACGCTTACCTTATTGACAGCAGTATATGAGGGGGGCGCGGAGGGGTAGTTTACTAACTATATTTTTCTTGTTATTGATACAGCCTCCACATCTAACAACAAGGAAGGTCGCAGTTCACTTGTTAATGATATCTGCTCAATGTCCTTTGAATGGCGTGTATCTCGAGCTTTTTACCTTCTCAAGAAATTTAACGCTATTGAAAACTTGTATGCTTACCTTGTTCAGTTCTGCTTCGTTGAAGCCACCAATCATGAACATGATATTGGCGCAGATATCTTGCGTGAAAGATTCGTCACTGCACATGAGTTCCCCTACGAGTTGCATGAACTCACTGTTTGGGTTGAACTCATTCATTCCTATCATCTGAAGAAGCACCTGCAAAAAACGGGTTACTCTTTTAGTCATAAACTCATGGATTTAACACTTCGCTTCTGCGGCTACTCTTGACAGCTGTAACGTCGACAACAGAAACCGCGACTTGGAGAGTGGGAAGGTTCGATGTCATTATAATGCACAAATCCTTTACACACATTCTTGCCAGATATCTACGCCTTTAAAGAAGTACCGTCCGAAGATCAAGGTGAACATCTTCATGTTATTTCACCTGATGTTTATTAAGAGTCATGTGACCTTATTCCAGGCCTTCAGGTTGACAGCCCTCATTAAACAGGTAATAGTAATTGTGCACAAGTATTTCAGCACTGATTTATAGGTAAGCAATGTAAATATGAACTCTTGGTTTTTTTTTTTAGCTGGAGAACAACAGTCTATTGTTAATTTTACAAAAAAAAAACCATCTGCATATCTACCTGTAAGATGTTTATGTGACTGCGTAGTCCATGGTGGAAGATACCAACGACTCCATGTTCTGTTACGTTCTCGTATGGATAACTCCGATTTCTGTCGGAACAGATATCCATCACGGGAGGATACTACCGTTCTGCAACAACGTTCCTCTAGTCCACAACGGTCATGATGCTTTCGGTTACTATCATAGAACCCATGGAAGCCCACCTGCATGTCCCTCATGACATACTACTGCTTCATTACCGTGTTTCCACAGCGCAGCACATGTTTGAAACAGCCGTACGCCTATTTGACGGTGTATCTGGACACGACCATAGACCTGATATAACGTGATTCAGTGACCAGGTGACATGTTTCCATTAATCAACGCTCCAATCTCAATTATCCCTACGATAGTAATTGACGATGCCGTTGGGTCAACAAGTGAGCACGTATGGAACTTCTACTGCTGCGCCTCGCTTTCAACAGTACGTACTGAGCGGTGTACACTAGACATCTTGTGCTTGTACCAGTGTATTTGCCTCAGATCGCCCGCTATGCACAATTATAGAGCGGGAGAGTTACCGACCTCGATGTTCTGTGATGACGCGTGGATATCCAACGCATTGTCGTACCGTTGTGGTTAAATCGACATTCAACCATTTTATATACACTGAGGTGACAAAAGTAATGGCATACCTCTCAGTATCACATCAGACCTCTTTTTGTCCCGCTTAGTGAAGCAGCGCTACGTGGCATGGACTCAACGTTGGAGGTCTCCTGGAGAAATATTTTACCAAGCTGCGTCTATAGCTGTCCTTAACCGCGAAAGTGTTGCCAGCGCAGGATTTTATACATAAACTGGCCTCTCGACTAGGTTCCATAGACGTTCGATGGGATTGACGTCGGGAGATCTGGGTGACCAAATCATTCGCTTGAGTTGTCCAGGACGTTCTTCAAACAATCGCTAACACTTGTGGCCCTGTGATACGGCGTATTGGCATCAATAAACATTTCATCGTCGTTTGGGGTCACGAAATACATGAAAAGCTGCAAATGGTCTCCAAGTAACCGAATTTTACCCTTTCCAGTCAATGATCGGTTCAGTTAAACCAGAGGACCCAGTCCATTCCATGTAAACACAGCCCACGCCATTATGGAACAACCACCAGCTTGCACGTTGCCTTGTTGGCAATTAGGCTCCATAGATTGGTGGTGTCTGCGCCACACTTGAACTCAAACATCAGATTTTACCTACTAAAGTCGGTACTCATCTGACCAGACCACGGTTTTCCAATCGTGTAGAGTGAAATCGATATCGTCACGAGCCCAGGAAAGCCGCTGCAGGCGATGTCGTGCTATTAGGAAAGGTATCGCATCGGCCGTCTGTTGTCATAGCCCAATAACGTCAAACTGTCCTAACGGATACGTTTCGTCGTACGTCCACATTGTTTTCTGCGGTTATTTCATGTGCTGTTGCTCGTCTGTGACCATTGACAGCTCTGCGCAAACGCAGCTGCTCTCGATAGTTAAGCGAAGGCCGTCGACCACTGTGTTGTCCGTGGTGGTAATGCCTAAAATTTGGTATCCTCAGCACACTCTTGGCACTGTTGATCTGAGCACATTGAATTCCCCAACGATTTCTGAAATGGAACGTCCCTTGCGTCCAGTTCCAACTACCATTCCGGGTTCAAAGTCTGTTAATTTCCGTCGTGAGACCAGAATCACGTCGGAAAACTTTCCACTTGAATCACGTGAGTACAAATAACAGCTTCGCCAATGCACTGCATTTCTATATCTTGTGTAAACGATATTACCGCCATCTGTATATGTAAGCATCGCTATCCCATGAACTCTGTAAGCTAAGTGTAGATATTCACGACAGTATCACACTAACAAGCTTAGCCGTTTCCGAGATGTTCTTTACCAGGTACGGCACCAAAACAACCTGCCTTTTGTCAAAGTCGCTTGTTTCCGTATATTTCCTCATTTGCTGGAATAACATCGCTGGAATAATTTCCGATTTGTCTTTGCTTCTCTTACATGCTTTCCTTACCACGCCATGCTTACGCAACACCACCAGATGGTATTCACACTCGTGATGAGCAATTGCCAAAATGTCTTGGCTAGCGAGCTGGGAAATTCGTACTAGCGATAAATGCGAATTAACCAGGTGATTATAATGTAAGTGCAGCTACCCACGGAGGTCCAGTGAAGGCTGTAAATATCATGTGCCAACGATGTTTGGGCTGATATCCTAATGCGTTAATGTGGAACTGATTTACGCTGGAAACAAAATAGTTACAATTCTGGCCAGCAGGTGAAAGTCTGGGGCTGTACAGCCTCTGGTCGACGTCTCTGGAGCTCATATTAAACAACCTCAGTAAGCGGTTGAGAGTAAAATCGAATTGTACCTTCCTTGGCTGTCTTTCTCTGTCCGCGTCTCATTCCTAATCTATTACACATGAAACCATTTTTATACGTCTTTCTTGTACTCACAACGCTAGATTTACAGCTGCTTGCCATAATTAAACCCAATTTTTTACAGCATAAAAGGGTTCGTGTTAATGCATTAAAATATCTACGAAGTTTCGCTGCCATACAATAATTACAGCCACATTGGACCTATGTAAGTGGCTACACTACAACTCTAACCATCCGTTAGATGTTAATTCTGTCTCAAAAGCGAAAACGCAAATTTATCTGGTAAATGCTGTTCCGCTAGGAATTGTATCCGGTGAACTACTTTACCATAGATAGTTTGAAACAACCTTATTTTCTACGTATAAATATCGAAAATATAACCAATTTTCGATTTCTGGTATTGCACATCATCTGACGAAGCCCAGTTGGAAAAGATAACGTGCGTAACAACATTTTTGCCAAATAAGAAGTAACTATTGCAAAGTCGTACCTGCGCGCTCGATGCTTTGCTGCCACACCAGTTATGAGCAGTCAGCGGTCTGTAAAGGCACTCGCCTCGTAAATCAACCTAGGACTGAGGAGTGAGACTACCATCTTAGAACAAACATGTGGGTGCGTTTCTCTGCTACTTAAACTGCGATTGCATCACATATTGTAGGGGTCGGGTCTGAACTGCAAGTGCCTCATTTACGACACTGTGAACATCAACAAGTCATTTCGCGGCAGCCATTACCGGATGCTTTGTGCTGTGTCATCCTCATTGTTTTCTTATTTTGTAATTCTACTTCGTTAGCGCTCGCGGGGTAACGGAAATGTATAGTGGCCGAACTCCCGCCATGGCGATCGGGAAACAAAACCTGTCAACGTCTTTCTATCACACCGAAAGTCTTCCCCTAATGTCCGATTAGAGTTTTTTCGGTTCTACTTCTGCACCACTTACACTGTCGATTGTACAGGGTGACAATAATTGAACTACATGAAAATAAAACGTAAGTTAGTTACAAACTACGGCATGCTTACACTTTATTCAACCTACAAACGCTACTTCAGGTATTGTGATTTCAGTAACGAAATGTTTGATATGCCTGCCATCATTGGCAATGGTGTGGCGCATACGAATAGCGAAATTCTGTTTTACTCGCAAGTGCCGAAACATCGATTCTGTCGATGACCTCCTGAATGGCTGTTTTCAGGTCAGCAATGGTTTTGGTTATATCTGTAAACGTTGTCACTAGTACATCAGCACAAAAAGGAGTCGCATCAGATTTTGAGAATATGGCAGCCAATCAAGTCCCATGCCAGTGGCCTCTGGGTACCTCAGAGCCAGAATGCGGTCCCCAAAATGCTCCCCCGCGTCAAACACTGTTTCGATGGGGCCGAGCTCCGCCTTGCATGAGCCACATCTTGTCGAAATCAGGACCCCTTTGGATGATGCGGACGAAATCATCTTCTAAAACCTTCAAGAGCCGTTCAATAGTCACGGTGCCTTCAAGGAATATCGCACCGATTATTCCGTGACTGGATGTTGCACTCGGTCACCTGTTGAGGGTGAAGAGACTTCTCCATCGCGAAATGCGCATTCTCAGTCCCACAAATCCGCCAATTTCGCTTTTTGACGAACCTATACTAATGAAAGTGGGCTTCGTCGCTAAACCAAACCGTACCGTGAGTACTAATTCCAATCATGCCCCGCGGCTACCCGTGAAGTTTGAACGTCCTAAAGAAAACCGTTCAGAAATTATTAGAATTTTATTTCTAATAGTTTAATTATTGTCCCCCTGTATCTGCAGCGTTGTCACATATGGGATGCACGTTTATGAATGCCCACAAAAGGGCGAAATCAAGATTCTGCAGATTTTGTGATTATTGAATTGAGCCGGATAAGAAAAACGACGTCGAGAAACAAATCAGGGAAGGGTCTGTTCACCGGCAAGAAAATGCTGCTGCTTGTCAACAGAAATAGTCATGCGTTGAAAGCTTAAATAGAGCCAAAAGAAGGAAAACGAGCGAAGATCACTTTAGAAATTTTTTTTCGCAAAGGCAAAGGCAATCATACCGGTCAAATGCTCTCCAGTCACCCAATTTTTCTAACAGTCAATTTCAAAGCACCAAGGCTTCGTTTGAGGCATGTGACGTGACTATCTTTTTAATTTGTACGTCTTAATCATTAACAAACTAAAATAATTTAGAAGCGAATTTCGACAAAAATAGACACTAATTTGGCCAAAAATACATGCTATATTTTCAGGTCCCTAGTTAGGGCTCATCAGAGAATCTGTTTCTTAGGATTAAAGGACATGTAACTTTAAGGGCCGTTTTATATGCTACTTTCAGTGATGCTTCCTTGAGCTAGTTAACAGTAAAGTAAGAAGACATCAGTTAATACCACTACATGCAGGACAATCATTTTGCCGGTACCAAGCAATAAATGTAGAACGACCAGAAGAGGTGAAATGTGATACCTACCTCCACTTGGTCTATGAACTGCGACACGATTTGCAAGAGTGGATTGAACATGTGGTCCATGAAGGCGACGGGAGCCAGACTGAACATGACGCGGACCTTGCCGTTGTACTCGGGCCGCATTGTGGTCATCACGTAGAAGGAAGTGGTGCCCTGGGAGTGGCCAGCGTAGTACAGGTCGGCCTGGCCCGTCTTGGCCAGGATGTAGTCGATCTTGGCCGGCAGGTCGTAGTAGCCGATCTCGTGCCAACTGCACAGGCAAAACGTGGCCTGCTTGGTGAGCAATATCTGATAATTTTGTTACTTTAGTTTACTTTATGGGTGTCTCGAGGATCTTGTTCCTGGTAACTGGGCATGAAGTAGAATGTGTCTCTAATTCCACAAGTAAGATACACTTTCTCTGTGAAAATGGGTAAGTTTTGGCAGGACCGACTGCGGACCTCTGGTACAGAGCCGAGTAGGAGGTCTGAATGAGAGGCTTAGACGGTTCTGCGACCGTGTAGGTTGCAGATTCCTCGACTTGCCCCGTAGGGTTTCGCTGAATAGGTCAGGAGTCCACTAACGCGGGAGGTGGTTACACGTGCAGCATGAGCTGAGGGGTGTGGACTGAGCGGTTTTTTAAATTAGAAGGTCTCCGGATAACATAAAATGGCTTCAGTCTCAAATGGTGTAGGGCCAACGCAGGAAGAACTTAGATACAGGTATCATCGGTATAACAGTTGTAAACTGTCGTAGCTATGTTGGGAAAGTACCAGAGCTCCAAGGACTAATAGAAAGCATTGATGCTTAAATCGTGAGAGGCTTCCTGCCCGCATGTCGTGGTCATGCGGTAGCATTCTCGCTTCCCGCGCCCAGGTTCCCGGGTTCGATTCCCGGCGGGGTTAGGGATTTTCTCTGCCTCGCGATGGCTGGGTGTTGTGTGATGTCCTTCGGTTAGTTAGGTTTAAGTAGTTCTGAGTTCTAGGGGACTGATGACCATAGATGTTAAGTCCCATAGTGCTCAAAGTCATTTTTCGTTACAGGCACTGAAAGCTAGCTAAAGCCGGAGATAAGTTCAGCCGAAATTTTTGCGATGAAGCTAACGTTGTTCCGAAAGGATAGACTAAACACAGTTCGCGGTAATGTGTTTGTTGCAGTTACAAGAAGTTTAGCTTGTTGAAAAATTGAAGTAAATAGTTCCTGTGGGTTAGTATGGGCAGAGGTCACTATTGGCAACCAGAACTGACTATTGGCAACCATAACTGACGGAGTACATCAGGAATTTCAAATAAGAGCAGTACGTTTTGTATTATAGCGAAATAAGTGATGCAGAATTTGGGGTGGACATCATTAAAACAAAGGCGTTTTTTGCTGAGGGGGATCGTCTCGCGAAATTTCTGTCACTAACTTTCTGCTCGAATGCGAAAATATTTTGTTGACGCCGATCTACAATGGGAAAACAGAGGTCGCAAGGAAAGATATAGGTGTTCGTTTTTTCCGCGCGCTGTATGAGATTGGAATAACAGAGAAATATTGTGAAGGTGGTTCCATGAAACCTCTACCAGGCACTTAAATGTGATATAAAACAACAAACTGATAGCCAAGATCGCAGCAATTCTATTCATTTCATGAGTACTGGTTTTGGCGAAACTAAACCGCCATCATCGGATCTTAAGACACACACAAGTTACAACATCAAGGCAAAGCTGGTGATATTAAGAGTTGCCTATAATACGCAGGCCTTGCAAAACTGCCGTAAGTAGCACATAGGCGTCCAAGAGAAATTGTAACACATAGTTTTTTCGACTGTTCAGAGGTGTTAATAAACCCGCCCAAAGTTGTAAACAACCATGCATGAGCAGCGCATATTAGACGGAGGCGGTCCGACAGCTGATCAGTTCCAGTCATTCCACCAGGAAGCAGGTACACGGCTCGTGTTGTCTGTAGTTCAGCCATGCCTAGATGGTCAATACCGCGGTTCGATCACGTCCGCATCGTCACTTTGTGCCATGGAGGGCTCTCAACAAGGGAATTGTCCAGGGGTCTCTGATTGTTATTCGGACATGGAGGAGATACAGAGAGACAGGAGCCTCGCTCAGGTCGCCCAAGGGCTGCTACTGCAGTGGATGGCCGCTACCTATGGATTATGGCTCGGAGGAACCCTGACAGCAACGCCACCATGTTGAATAACGCTTTTTGTGTAGCCACAGGAAATCGTGTTACGACTCAAACTGTTCGCAGTAGGCTGCATGATGCGCAAAAAAAATGGTTCAAATGGCTCTGAGCACTATGGGACTCAACTGCTGTGGTCATTAGTCCCCTAGAACTTAGAACTACTTAAACCTAACTAACCTAAGGACATCACACACATCCATGCCCGAGGCAGGATTCGAACCTGCGACCGTAGCAGTCGCACGGTTCCGGACTGCGCGCCTAGAACCGCGAGACCACCGCGGCCGGCATGATGCGCAACTTCACTCCCGACGTCCATGGCGAGGTCCATCATTTCAACCACGACACCATGCAGTGCGGTACAGATGGGCCCAACAACAAGCCGAATGGACCACTCAGAATTGGCATCACGTTCTCTTCAGCGATAAGTATCGCATATGCCTTCAACGAGGCAATCGTCAGAGACGTGTTTGGAGGCAACCCGGTCAGGCTGAACGTCTTAGACACACTGTCCAGCGAGAGCAGCAGGGTGCAGGTTCTCTGCTGTTTTTGGGTGACATTATGTGGGGCCGACGTACGCCGCTGATGGTCACTGAAAACTCTTCAAACATTTTACATAAAACAAACGTTATTAACATTCTACATCTTATATCTTCTTTTTGACGTATTTATTTTTCAACATACTCGTCCTGGCGACGAACACATTTCTCCCGACAAGAGACGAGATGGTTGATACCGTCAGTGTAGAATGTTTGACTTCGTTGACGGAGCCACAGCCTCACCTGTATTTGCATCGCATCTTCACCATAAAAGTAAAGTCTTCGAAGGTGTTATTTAATTTTTGGAAACAGTTGAAAATCGGATGGGTCAAGTCGGGACTGTATGGATGTTGATTCATGGGCTTTGGATTTCTGCAAGATGCCGCAGCACTCGTGTGGAGTCTGACATTGTCATGCTCAAGGAGAGTGTGCTCCATGTGTGGACAAACTCTTAGAATTCGAAACTTGATTACAGCATTCTCACGCAGCGACATAGTTACACACCGCCAAGTTACACGCTACAATTAAGAGCCCTCTAGCGACAGAGGGCTGAAAATATGTAGGCATGAAGAATAAAGATGTAGAATATTAATAAATTCTTTATTTAAAAAGCTTTAAAAGCGTACATAAAAATTCAGTGGCTTTCGTTTCAGTACCCTCTCGTTAAAAGCGCAGCTGCTACTGCTCACACTATTATTATACATTCAAATGACAGTTTATATTCAAACTGTGACTGCATGTCGTGATTTTATATGATGTTATTGACAACAAGATTGTCGAATTGTGTCGTATTTAATGGAATGAAAAACCTGCCAGTATCTACATGGCTGACCACAAAGTTCTTGGAAAACATTAATAACGAAGAAATAAATAAAGTACATCTTCATCTATACAGGTATATTTGTATAGAGAGAAATAGCAAAACACCCTACAGTGAATCTTACAGAGTTCAACAAAACCAGTTGAAGGAAATGACGCTTGAAATTAAAATGTGTGAACTCAACGTAGTAAATGTTTACAGTCATGAGCTTCGAAAACTGAAGGGGTCATATGCTTGCAAAACTATAAAACACAAAGAGATTACCAAATTTTCTCAGTGACCTAAACAAGATAAAACCTTGAAATCGTCAAGAACAAAGACAAGTTTTAGTAACTGGTGCACTTAGAAGTTTATAATGCATAATCATACCATTCTCTACCATTGTAATATATATTTCTTTTCTGTCGTATCATGATAATTAAATCCTAAACAGCAAGAAATTTCGTACTTTTCCTCTCTGTGCTCAATGCGAATAAATTCTGGGACGCCAACTAACACGTGGAGCATCATAATATTGTTTATTTAGATGGTATTGTTTGCTTGATTCCTGCAACCAAAGTGGAACAAATTAGTTCATGTGTCTTCCAGATTATTAATTTCAATGTGAGTACATGCAGTACTAGTTCAGACGTGTATACACAATAGTAACACATACTTCAGTTTAATAACAGTAATACACATTTTTGGTATGTTGAAGACAATTAAGTGCCTAGAATAAACTTATTCGGTTTACTTTTAAATTTTAGCGACGAGTAATGAAAGACAGTCTTCATTTTAGCTCTGTAATTATGAACATTACTATTCGTTTACAATAGTAATGAATAATACGTTCAAAAATAGTGTCATCGTCAGGATAAACGATAGTAGTGATCCAGGTAAGCTGAAAGGATTCTTTAAGCCGTTTTTTAATCATATCTGTTTCGAATAAGCACTGAAGACACCAAGGCAGTACATGGTTTCCCCCTTTTAAGTACTCGTGAGACAGACGAAAATCTTAGAACGTAACAGTACACCTCAATTTACCCTTACCTGAATTGCCAGAACTCGCTTGAGTCCGGGTTGATGGAAGTATGGTTCCTGGAGTACTTGTTGCCACGTGCGTTTCCAAGCCATACGTCGAAGCCAGCGTCTGCCAGAATGTATGCTGCGAAAAAGTACAACGTTATACAAACTACTTCAAAACTCCTGTTTAAAGAATACAGCTAGTAGGTCAACTGTTTTCACTCTGCAAACAGGAATTTATTTGATGTTCTGGTTTTTACGACTAATTCCAATAAATTACTCATCAAAAGTTGTTCCAGTTAAATAACTAGAATACTTAGCAAAATGTAATCCCTAGTTTAATTAGCCTTTAGACAATATGCAGTCATTCTCAACTACCTTATTCTAGGCGTATACTAAGCCTGCACCGTAAATTTCCGTTTAACCCTCTGAGTTGCAGTAGTTTCTGCCCGAAACTACAACCTAGTTTCTACCTGAAACCACCACTTGGTTGGATGTACGAGTTCCTTTAGCCTGAAACGACAGATGTTGACACAAGACATCAAGTGGTATAGCGCTACGAATGTGTTGCATTGAAGTAACCAGTTTTAGCATTTAGAGGAACATCAAAGGAACAGTCGGCACGGATATTGTGCTACGTGGTTGTAGGATGTTGTGACATGCAGTTTTCTTTTTTTTTTTTTTTTTACAGTTCTATTGAGGAGATCACTGAAAGTGAATGTAAGTATTTCTAAAGTTATTTTAAAATAAATCTGTGATCGTACTACCGCTTTAAAGGGTGATTTCAAATGAAACATCTCGATAGTATACAGTTTTCATGTAAAATTTATTGAAGTTTAGGATTATAATGGAGGGAGTCAGAAGCAAAAGGGCTCATTTCACTTCTTGTGGTTTTGAGAACTACCTTGAGATCTTAAAACGAACATTCCAGTGTTTGTGTGTGTTAGACAGGAAAATACTTTGTAGCATTTTCTTTTCGCATGCTCGAATAATAGGTTGATATAAATGATAAGTCTTATATCACAATTCGTGATCTCTTAGCATCAGGAATACTGTGTGTTAAGAAGAATGTGATTTATATTTTCTCTATAAGGATTAACTATTGGTTATTGTTAATTCAATTATCATAAAATTTAGAGCTATAAAAACATTTATGTGCAGTGGGTAACACTAGCGAAACTTAACAAGAAAAAATACTGTTTAATGCATTATTTCACTACTGAAAATATCTCACACCACTTAAGTAGCTTCCCTTTTCTTTCACGTATCTTAAAAGGTCATATCGTTTAAGGCTAACCGGCTGATGACCTTTACTACGGATGCACACGATTTGCCCGAACACTTAGGGGACTCGGTGGATTGTCTGCCGCAAGTAATGGGTATAATGGCAGGGGCACTACGAATGTAGCGTGTGGACTATAAGTTGAGAATATGGGTCTCAAGGGGAGCGTGCCGGCGATAAATCCCTGCAGTCGCACTATCCTCTGTGCCCCCGGTGGCTCAGATGGATAGAGCGGCTGCCATATAAGCCGGAGATCCAGGGTTCGAGTCCCGGTCGGGGCACACATTTTCAGCAGCTAATGGTGTAGATTTAATTGTAATTTCATATCTGTGCAATTCCCTCTATACGTTCCAAGTGTCAGCTGTAGCCAAAACAGTGTCCTGTGCAGTTGCGAGTGCGTGATGTCGGAGACAAGTAAACGTGGGCCAATTATTGGTGCTCGCATACTGGTGAGTGCTTCTGTAACCAAGCTAGCCGAAGTATTTGCTGCTTCAAAGAGGTACCGTATCCAAGATTTATACCGCAGAAAGGAAAATCGGAAAAACACCATCCGCTAAGTCGCAAAATATCTGCAGCGATTGTGACAGGCGGTCACTGAATGGGATTGTTACGAAAAATAGACAGGACGAGAACTCAGAATCATTGCAGGTTTGAATGTCGCAACTTCGAAATCTGTCACCATTAAAACAACCCGAAGAGACCTCGAGAAGATCGGATTTTCAGGACGAACTGTAATCGCAAAACGATCCATCAGGGATGCAAATGCCCGAAACAGTAAAACGTGATGTCGAAGCCATAAAATCTGGATTATGTAGCAATGGTGTAGGCAGCCACAAAACGCACGGTAAATTATGCGCTGCCTCGCTCTTTCCACAGTCCAAATGAATGCATACACTACACAGCGAGACACAGCTATAGCGTGCGCGATGTTTGGCGCTCACAGCCCGTCTCCCCTGTCCCAGCCAGTTCCGGGCGTGCACTGTGCGGACGGCCGGGTAGAAAAAATTCTCACATGCAGCGAGAGTCCGGTAGCTGCTGCACGCTTGTGGCGCGTTGCACCAATACAGAACAAATTTATTTATTTATCGTATGGCTTTACCAGTGCAAGTGCGGTATTGACATCGCAAATTTACATAACATAACATATAAATACAAATATACATATACACACATACATAATAATATAAACAGAACAAACACCAGTCATTATTAAATCTGAGCAAACTTGAAATATAATCACAGCTACAATTCGTCAAAAAGTTATGTCCAAATGTGACACCCATTTACTGGCAGCAGGGCTGGCCTCCACGAAGTCTCTCCAGTCACCACAGAATCTTCGCAGTGGGCAATCTCGCACTAGATGTTGTAATGTTTGTTCATCAGTTTCACAGTCACACATTGGGTTATCATTGGCGCCCCATTTGTACAGCACGGATTTAGTTCTCGCGTGTCCAGTTCTCACACGGTTAAGCTGGCACCAGATTTTACGAGGAAGCTGCATTCGTGGGAGTTGTTGGCTGGGGTCCTCTATATTGTGTCGGTTAATGTCACGATTGTCCCACTTGGTTTTCCAGCATTTGTGGCAGTCGTAGGTATTTCCTCGGGCAAGTGTTCTGTCTTCCCATATTGGCGCTCTTGATTAAGGCGATATCGACAGCGGTCATCTAGTACTTGGTGTATCGGTAGTACTCTTGCCTTATCTGAGTGATTTATTTTTTGTCATTCCTGAATTGTTGCCTGCTGTCTACGGATATCAGGCGGAGTGATGTTTGAGAGGACATGAAGCCATTCTAGAGGTGTTGACTTTAGTGCCCCTGTTATTGTCCTCATGGCTTCATTGATCTGGGCGTCAATCTTCTTTACATGGGCACTCCTACTCCACGCTGGGGCACAGTACTCTGTCACGGAATAGACGTGTGATATTGCTGCAACACGTAGTGTATTTGCGTCCGCTCCCCATGTGGTACCTGCTAATCTCTGGATGATGTTATTTCGCGTTTTCAATTTCTGGCTAGTTAATTTCAGGTAAGTGACCTGTCAAGAGTTATGCCTAAATATCTGGGAAATTTGTTATGTTTAATTCGTTTTCCGCGGAAAGGAAAGTGTGTAAACAACCTCCAAGATCGTGTCTCCCGGGCAACGGGCTGCATCAGCAGCACGGCAGAAAGTTTACACAAACGGCGACCAAGTGCACCCTCAGCGAAGAAACAGAACAAATGGAAAGACGTAATTTGGTGGTACAAGTCTTGTTTCACACTATGTCCAACTTCTCGGCGAGTTTTAAGTCCCAAAGTGAAACCTGAGACGGGCTCGGTGTTGATTTGGGCCGGCATATTGTGGTGAGCCATGCGTGGCTTATGTCCGTGCCATATTTCATTTGACATCCTGTTTTTACTGTTCTATCACCTCGTTATGATAATTTCAATTACTGGTGTCACTGAGTTGCCGTCAGTGGCAGCAACGGCGTTTATCTTTTCTGACTGCTATTACTTCCCGGTTGTCGTGTGTTGTTAGTTCTACTCTGCCAGTCAGCTGGAACGCTCTAGCAATGGAGTTCGGACCTGGCAGTGTTTGAATTAGGACGCGGCAGAAGTTCAGTCGGGGCGCGGCTGCAGTGAGGTCCGGACAGCCATGACTCGCGCGACGGTTGCCGATACATATCACTTGAGTGCGGATCACATTGGTTGGTCGTCTTGTCGGACGACGTGTATGTTGGCCGGCGATCGCTTATGGGTTGCCTCTGTGTGCCGACTCGTGATTCATCCTTGTTATTGCACAGTCGTTGCCGTTAGTATTGTCTAGTCCTTCGTGCAAGTGTTCGTGAAGCTGTCTGTAGATTGTAATGTCGACCGCTCAGTTATTTTAGTGCTGTCTCCGTGCTGATGTGTGGCTGTCGGTCCGTTGGTGTGGATCAGCCAGGAAATTTCCGTGGGGCGCTGTGGGCCGGGTCCGCTGGCAGTCTCTACGCAGTGTCGGAGTGTGTGGAAGCTGTTCCGACTGCTACGAGGTTCGTGGCTCAGGACATCGAAGTTTAGAGGTGATTTAATTACCGAAGCCAGACCGTTCACATTTTGCCGTCGGTTTTCATGGTTGGTTGTTGGGGGTATTCCCGTGAGCAACAGCGAGTGTTCGAGTTAGCGAAGGTTTGGCCACTATCCGGTGCAGTTTACCTGTATTTGAAGTCCAAGTGCACCAGCGGAATTTTCTTACTTGTGGCCGTTAGCGTTCCGGTTACCTTCCTTGGCCGCTGACGTAAAATTGAGGCAGTGTCCTTTCCTCACCGTGTTGTCGCTGTCCAACAGGTGTGTGTTGTTTTGACAGCTTATGCATACTTGGTTGTGGGCGGCTACGCCTTTTACGTTTTGGCTTTGGAATTCCTTGTGCACTGATCGGGTGGAAAGCAAGTCGTCTTGTCAGAGGGTCCGTTGACTCTCTTGGTTGGGCTGCCGACAGATCGGATGTAGTTGGGCCGACTACCTGTCTCCCCTAAGCGAAAGTTAATATTTCAAGTGCAGACCGACCCCCGCAAATTTCTGAGCGCCGCTGTCCATACTGCCTTTTCTTATTGGTGTTTGATTGTGTATTTTAATGGCTTGTAGCCAATGGTTTGAATTTGCATGCTTTTAGTTGGGCTTCAAATAATGGGCCTTCAGCCGCTTTAAAATTGAAAGTTTATTACTTGTCAAGTCTTGCATTGTTTAGGCCTTGAGCCTCATGTACAATATTTTTTGGATAAAATTTTGGGCCTTCTGCCTTTTGAAAATTTATTGTAGTTGTGTTTTTCAATAATGGGCCTTCAGCCGCTTTCAAATTTAAATTTCTTAATTGTTAAATCTTACATTGTTTGGGCCGTCAGTCTTTGTAAATTATTGTTTAAAGATAAAGCTTTGGGCCTTCTGCCTACTAAAAATTATATTAGTTCTTTTAAGAAATCGGTCTTCAGCCGTTTTTAAATTAAAGTTCATATCTTTCAAGTATCAGACTGTGTGGGGCCTTCAGCCTAATTGTAGATAAAGCCTTCTGCCTTGTGAGTGTGTGGGTATTTTTTTTAATTAATTTTACCTTCAGTTTTAAATCACGGGCGTTCAGCCGTTTTTAAATTAAACTTGTTTGCTTCTCAAGTGTTAGACTTGTTGGGCCATCAGGCAAGTTACAGAACTTACTTATGTGAGGCCTTCTGCCTTCTAAATATTCTGTTTTGAGTCTGAATTTTAAGTTAATGGCTTTCAGCCGTTTTTAAATTTAACTCCTTAAGGCATAAGGTAGTGTGGCCTATTCAGCCAATAAGTAAGTTCAAAAATTTTTGCTGTATTGTTTGGACAACTAAATAAAGTTATATGTGTTTAAGTGTAACAGACAGCCCCTTTTTGGCACCGTTCCACAATTCCAACTGCCGGCCGTAGTGGCCGTGCGGTTGTACGCGCTACAGTCTGGAACCGAGCGACCGGTACGGTCGCAGGTTCGAATCCTGCCTCGGGCATGGATGTGTGTGATGTCCTTAAGTTAGTTAGGTTTGATTAATTCTAAGTTCTAGGCGACTGATGACCTCAGAAGTTAAGTTGCATAGTGCTCAGAGCCATCTGAACCATTTTTGGACAATTCCAGCTACCTCTTCTGTCCTGCGGACTTAACCAGGGCCCATGGTTACTGCCAAGGATTCTGTGTCCATTTTGGCTGATCAGATCCATCCCATGGTACAGTGTTTTTTTCTCCAATGGTGATGCTGTGTTCCAAGACAAGACTAACTGTCCGACGTCTAGTACTGGATTCGTGAGCACGAAGATGAACCATCGGATCTCTCTTGGCTATCACACTCGCCGGATCTCTATACTGTTGAGCATTTGTCGTCTTCTTTGAAGAGAACGGTGCGTGGTCGCTATCGACATCCAGCATCGTTACCTGAACTTGGCATCATTCTTCAGGAATAATGGTATGACATACCCTTGTAAATCATAAGGCGCCTGTATTTCTTTATTTCAAGTCGAAGCTCTTTGAATGCCAACGTATTCCCTACACCGTATTAGGGGCGGTAATGTGTTTTTCGTGCTTGCTTATTTTTGTCCACCCCTGTATATTTAGAGATATATCGGGTGATCAAAAAGTCAGTACAAATTTGAAAACTTAATAAACCACGGAATAATGTAGATAGAGGGGTAAAAATTGACGCACATGCTTGGAATGACATGGGGTTTTATTAGAACAAAAAAAAACAAATTTCACAAAATGTCCGATAGATCTCTTGCGCGCGTCGATTGGTGATGATCGTGTGCTCAGCCACCACTTTCGTCATGCTTGCCCTCCCAGGTCCCCAGACCTCAGTCCGTGCGATTATTGACTTTGGGGTTACCTGAAGTCACAAGTGTATCGTGATCGACCTACATCTTTAGGGATGCTGAAAGCCAACATCCGACCACAATGCCTCACCATAACTCAGGACATGCTTTACAGTGCTGTTAACAACATTATTCCTCGACTACAACTATTTTTGAGGAGTGATGGTGGACATATTGAGCATTTCCTGTAAAGAACATCATCTTTGCTTTGTCTTACTTTGTTATGCTAATTATTGCTATCCTGGTCAGATGAAGCGCCATCTGTCGAACAATTTTTTGAACCTTTTTTTTTTGGCTCTAAGAAAACCCCATGTCATTCCAAGAATGTGTGTCAATCTGTACCTCTCTATCTACATTATTCCGTGATTTATTCAGTTTTCAAATTTATACTGACTTTTTGATCACCTGGTAGTTTCTTTGTATCCTCGATTGATGCTGAGCAAAAAGAATTTCGAATGAGACGGTTTATATTTATAGAACAATTGTGTTTATGTGACCCTTTTGTGCGTGCGGTAGGGTTCTCGCTTCCCACGCCCGGGTTCCCTGGTTCGATTCCCGGCGGGGTCAGGGATTTCCTCAACCTCGTGATGGCTGGGTGTTGTGTCTTGTCCTTACGTTAGTTAGGTTTAAGTAGTTCTAAGTTCTAGGGGACTGATGACCATAGATGTTAAGTCCCATAGTGCTCAGAGCCATTTGAACCATTTTTTTGACCCTTTAGTGAGAAGCAATTAACCAAATAATGTAGATTGTAAGCCCACAGGTCTGCGCGTTGTTGCTGATGCGGCGCCTTACCAAAAGCCTTGTCGGGCCCCATGACCACCCAGTCTGCGGCGCTGGACTCTAGGCCGTGCACGAGCAGGATGGGGTAGCGGGACGGGTCCTTCGCCTTGGGGCTGGAGGGGATCCGGTACATGCGCAGAATGTAGCCGTCAGCCGTCGTCACGAAATGCTCCTCCACTGGGTAGCCGTACTTCCGGATCAGCTCGGGCTGCAACCAACGACGTACAGGGTCTTAGGTCACAAGAGAAGGTCAAAATCGTAGTGGTGTCATCGTTCTGATTCATTCCTGATGCCGTTCAACCTCGGCTGAGAAAATAACACCAATCAGTATGGAGCTGTTGGAGGGCAAGTGTTGATTGCACCTTGCTAACACAATAGACTGTTCACATTTCGCGGTGTAGTGGCTGCCGCCATGGTAGCTCGGCTAGCCAACCTGTGTAGTGAAAAAAAAAGCTGGGAAGATTGGTTAAACAGGACAGGCGGCGAACTGTGGCGCAATTAACATCAGACTTTCATGCTGGGCACACTATATGTGTGGCTGAATACACAGGGCACCGACGGACCACCGCATCCGACGACCCCTAATGCATCAACATTAACACCACGACATCAGCAACTACGACTGAAATGGGTACGGGGCCATCAGCGCTGGACGCTGGCTCAGTGGCAGAGCATTGCATGGTCTGATTAACCCCGAAACCTTCTTCATCTTGCCGATGGGAGGTTGCGAATCCTTCGTCTTCCAGGGAAATAGCTTCTTCTCACCTGTACTGCGGGACGAAAACAAGCTGGTGGCGTCTCCATTATGCTCTGAGGAACATTAACACGAGTATCCATGAGACCAGTGGGGTTAGTGCAAGGCACCATGACGGCCAAGGAGTACTGTACAATAGTTGCAGACAACGTACACCCTTCCTCGACGCCAATGGCGTTTTTCAACAAGATAATGCTCCATGTCACAAAGCTAGGACTGTGATGAAGTGGTTCGAGTGACCCAGTGGTGAATTTCATCTGATGCGCTGGCACCCTACTCACCAGATCTTAAATCTATCGAATACATGTGGAATGTGATTGAACGTGGCGGTAGAGGTTCATCGCCCCCTCCATCAATTTACGAGAATTAGATGACTTGTGCTGCAGATGTGATCCGAATCCCTCCAGCGACTTCCAAGGCCTCATTGCTTCCATGAAACGACGCGTCGCCCCTGTTATCCGTGCCGAAGGTGGACATACCGGCTATTAGGTAGCTGTTCATAATGTTCTGGCTGATCAGTGATTGAGGGTGAAACACAGAAATGTTAGGGAATAGATTATTCAAAGTATTGGAATATAATGGTCTAGACAAGCCTATTTCATCTGATCTGTTCCCAGTGCTGGAAGTTTATTTATTTGAAAAGTTAAGGGCTTAAAAACTCACTTGAAGATCTCAAAGAAAGAGAGAATTAATTTAGATGCATATGCTATACACCTCTTTTATTGACAGATATTTATTTTAACACTAAAAAAGGTACGTGGGAGGCTTAGGTTTCCCAGATGGTAGATTAGCAACATATAAAGAATATGAAACCACTGGTCTAATTTAGAAACTAATTGTAGTGATGTTATAAATTAAAATTCAACTGTAATTTTGAAGGTTTTCGAATTTTTTATTTTGTTTTTAGGTTATGAAACGACGAACAACGTTTTGAATATATCAGGAAAGCAAAATTATTATTCCATTCCTTCTACCAGACATATCAACCTTTCGTTGATGGCATTAAAACTGACATTAATGCCGATAAAACTGAACAAATCACGTTCTAGTCTCGAATTACGTGTTAATTCAAAATAAACAGGAGATGACGAAATAGTGATTTCATATTTCTTTCGCAGCATGAGAATTGGCTTCTGACATAACGCCCATTTTTTTTCCTTGTTGACATGGTTCAGCCCAAGTAGACGTGTAATATTTCGGGCCTGAATAATAATTACAGTTCATGGTCAAGTTTTAAGAAGTGCTACAAGACCGCCACCCCTCTTCTTGTTATGTTATTTGTAATTTTATCGCATGGGCAGATGTAGAGATTATGGTTTATACCTTTATCTATACATACATCTCTGTGCCCTCCAGTCTTGTGAGAATATTAAATTCAAGATAATACAGATATTATGGCTATCTTGTCTTGCGTGGAAAATTCCTCCAAGCCCGTTAGATTTTACAGTGATAACATTCACCACACACTAATTGCTGTTTTCATATAAGATGTTATCTGCCGCTGGATGTTCCGAAGACAGTGATTACAGGAAATGCCAGAGATAATTACAGGAAGAAAATTTAAGTAAAAGGATGTGTTTATGCACCAAGCATTGACGAAACAAAAGATTCTGGTCCGGTGACAACAGACGCTCCCGAAGTATCTACAAATAAAAATCGAAATAACCGAAATACCAAGAGTTTCTAGCGTAATATTTTCCACCCTATTCGAAGCCATTAAACAACCACGATCAATTTACTTCTAGCAGCGAAATGTCAGATTCAAATAAGACCACTGTGCTTACACTCACAAACATATTACACCAACGATCAGGATTTGAACTGCAGTGCTGGCCGTGAGATACAATCTCTTACCTTGTTAGTAAGAAACAAGCAGCTGGAGGCTCTCCTGAGAATACAAACAAATTCAAATTAAATATTGCTATTTCATGTCCATTTACTGACACAGACGATATGATTCGCTTAAAGCTGTATTTGCTGTGCTGGCAAAGAAAAACTTACTTTTCTCCTACAATGACTGGAGGAAATCATTTGTATGTAGAAGAAATCAGTTGTGTGTAGTTATTTTATCTTTTGTCTTGGTTAAAAAAAAATATAACAATACTGCTTGTTTTCCTTTTTCCAGCTATCTTCTTTCAGAATATCTTTTTAATTCTTCCTATTCTTCTTTTTAAATATCGGCGTATTCTTCTGGCAGCTGTAATTATGCTTAGTTTAGTTTCTGGAAGTTCTACTCATTTTATACAGCTGACAAATTATTTTAACTGAAAATTAGTCATCGACGCTCTGCATGTCTCCGCCAAACTACAACGACAACACCTACTAAATTATATTTGTTTCCATGACCAGTAATGTTTCAGAATACCGTGAAGCTATTTGCATCTGCAGGTATACCTACATTACCAAAATAACTTGTTTTGTATACCACATTCTTCGTTGTATGTATGTGAAGATTTATACATGAGCCCCGAGAGATATATGCCTATTTGTATATAAACTATAGACCAATCACTCTTCAATAAGTAATGTGTAAGACATTTACTAAAATAATTAATAACTGCAGACCAAATAGTAATGGAGTTACTCAGATGAAGCAACGAACTTGTAGAAGTGGATATAACACAAGGGACCACTTACGTGTAAAGAATGAGATTACAGAACGGTACAAACACCTTAAGTGCCGGCCGCGGTGGTCTCGCGGTTAAGGCGCTCAGTCCGGAACCGCGTGACTGCTACGGTTGCAAGTTCGAATCCTGCCTCGGGCATGGATGTGTGTGATGTCCTTAGGTTATTAGGTTTAAGTAGTTCTAAGTTCTAGGGGACTGATGACCACAGCTGTTAAGTCCCATAGTGCTCAGAGCCATTTGAACCATTTTTTGAAACACCTTAAGTGGAATTTCCGGGAGCTTTTGACTCAACGAATTCTCCAGAACAGCTATATCTACATACACAATCCGCAAGCCAGCATAGTGTGCAGGGCTGAAGGTACCTTGTACGAGGACTAGTCCCATCTGAGAAAGCGACTCGCTATACGCTTCCTTCCGAGCGCGGTCGTTATAAGAGATGTGTGTTGGTAGCTGTAGAACCTTACTGTAATTAATCGCAAGTGCTAGTTTTCTAGTCATTCTCAACGGTGTTTCGCGAAAAGAACTTCTTCGTCCAGGGATTGCCATTTCAGTTGACTCAGATTTTCCGTATCGCTCGCGTTTTTATTGAACATACCGTAACAGATGTAATAGCGTGCCTCTGAGCTCCTTTTATGTGTTCCTTTAATCTGAGCTGGTGGCGATCGGAAGTAGTAGAACAAAGCAGCTCCTGCAGTCTGCCTGGTTGGCAGCTCTCTTGTCCCCCACCCCCCTCACTGTCTCTCTCTCTTTCTCTGTCTCTCTCTCACTTCTCTAGGCCTATTATTGGCCAGGAAATGTGCGACAGCCCGCATCGTTAACAGGCTTATCCCGTAACACTAATCTTCATACAGATTCATCGCTCTTGTTCTGTAGACTATGCTGTAAGTATCATGAATTACCAGCAGTATTATTAATTATTTTTGGCATGCTGAAGAAAAAATAAAGTTTCCTTTTGGTACAAGTTGTCGGCATACGGGTAGATGCAAACAGTTTCACAGATTTCGATACAAAGGTTGCCACGTAATCATGACTTCTTTAATTTCATAGTCGGAAAAAGCCATTGTCACACATATGCTGATATAAGTTTTGTGCCCTGATAGCAGCCTCTTGCTCAATCAAAGATCTTCCTGAGACAAACAGAACTCCGACAGTTTAGACGTAAACCAATTTGTCTTTTAAACGGGAATTGCATTGCAGATGGGTCAGATCCATCTCCACACGCACAAGGACTATTTCGACTGAATCAGCGAACATTGATGAAAACAGTTCGAAAACCGATGGAAGATTGGCAGTGTTCTCAAAACGTCTAGAAAACTATCCCTGTAATTCTTTGAAAGCCACAACTAAATATTCAAAATTCTCCTTTTCTTTGACATCAGTGAGTTTATGTAAATAGACTGTGTTTTTGTCAGAATGTGTGGACTTCACAATTTGATTTGATTTTTAGATGTATCCCCTTCATATCAGAAATAAGTTGTTTCTCACCTTGCAACGTATTACTGTGGGCAATGTTCAGTCATGTCGACTTACAATTGGAGTTCTGCAATCCATTCTGCATATTCTGATTTTCGTTCCTTCTTTCCATTTTCCTCCATAAATCTAAAAATCGTTCCATGCATGCCCATTGACTTAACCAGCGTACTTTGCAGTAATATACACTATACCCACAAAGAAACTGGTACAGGAATGCGTATTCAAATACAGAGATATTTAAACAGGCAGAATACGCCGCTGCGGTCTGCAACCCCTCTATATAAGACAACAGGTGACTGGTGCAGTTGTTAGATCGGTTACTGCTGCTACAATTGCAGGTCATCAAGATTTAAGTGAGTTTAACGTGGTGTTATAGTCGGCGCACGAGGGATGAGACCCACCATCTCCGAGGTAGCGCTGAAGTGGGGATTTTCCCGTACTACCATTTCAAGATGGCTAGAGGACAAATGTAAGGATGTAGAGGCTTATCTCACTAGGGGTAAGATAGATACTGCCTACAGGAAAATTAAAGAGACCTTTGGAGAGAAGAGAACCACGTGTATGAATATCAAGAGCTCAGATGGCAACCCAGTTCTAAGCAAAGAAGGGAAGGCAGAAAGGTGGAAGGAGTATATAGAAGGTTTATACAAGAGCGATGTACTTGAGGACAATATTATGGAAATGGAAGAGGATGTAGATGAAGACGAAATGGGAGATAAGATACTGCGTGAAGAGTTTGACAGAGCCCTGAAAGACCTGAGTCGAAACAAGGCCCCCGGAGTAGACAACATTCCATTGGAGCTACTGACGCCCTTGGGAGAGCCAGTCACGACAAAACTCTACCATCTGGTGAGCAAGATGTATGAGACAGGCCAAATACCCTCAGACTTCAAGACGAATATAATAATTCCAATCCCAAAGAAAGCACGTGCTGACAGATGTGAAAATTACCGAACTATCAGTTTAATAAGTCACAGCTGCAAAATACTAACGCGAATTCTTTACAGACGAATAGAAAAACTGGTAGTTGCGAACCTCGGGGAGGATCAGTTTGGATTCCGTAGAAATGTTGGAACACGTGAGGCAATACTGACCTTACGACTTATCTTAGAAGAAAGATTAAGAAAAGGCAAACCTACGTTTCTAGCATTTGTAGACTTAGAGAAAGCTTTTGACAATGTTGACTGGAATACTCTCTTTCAAATTCTGAAGGTGGCAGGGGTAAAATACAGTGAGCGAAAGGCTATTTACAATTTGTACGGAAACCAGATGGCAGTTATTAAAGTCGAGGGGCATGAAAGGGAAGCAGTGGTTCGGAAAGGAGTGAGACAGGGTTGTAGCCTGTCCCCGATGTTATTCAATCTGTATATTGAGCAAGCAGTAAAGGAAACAAAAGAAAAATTTGGAGGAGGTATTAAAATTCATGGAGAAGCAGTAAAAACTTTGAGGTTTGCCGATGACATCGTAATTCTGTCAGAGACGGCAAAGGACTTGGAAGAGCAGTTGAACGGAATGGACAGTGTCTTGAAAGGAGAATATAAGATGAACATCAACAAAAGCAAAACAAGGATAATGGAATGTAGTCAAATTAAATCGGGTGATGCTGAGGGAATTAGATTAGGGAATGAGACACTTAAAGTAGTAAAATAGTTTTGCTATTTGGGGAGCAAAATAACTGATGATGGTCGAAGTAGAGAGGATATAAAATGTAGACTGGCAATGGCAAGAAAAGGGTTTCTGAAGAAGAGAAGTTTGTTAATATCGAATATAGATTTATGTATCAGGAAGTCGTTTCTGAAAGTATTTGTATGGAGTGTAGCCATGTACGGAAGTGAAACATGGACGATAACTAGTTTGGACAAGAAGAGAATAGAAGCTTTCGAAATGTGGTGCTACCGAAGAATGCTGAAGATTAGATGGGTAGATCTCATAACTAACGAGGAGGTATTGAATAGGATTGGGGAGAAGAGAAGTTTATGGCACAACTTGACTAGAAGAAGGGATCGGTTGGTAGGACATGTTCTGAGGCATCAAGGGATCACAAATTTAGCATTGGAGGGCAGCGTGGAGGGTAAAAACCGTAGAGGCAGACCAAGAGATGAATACACTAAGCAGATTCAGAAGGATGTAGGTTGCAGTAGGTACTGGGTGATGAAGAAGCTTGCACAGGATAGTGTGGCATGGAGAGCTGCATCAAACCAGTCTCAGGACTGAAGACAACAACAACAACAACAACCATTTCACGAGTGTACCGTGAATATTGGGAATCAGATAAAACATCAAATTTCTGACATCGCTGCGGCCGGAAAAAGATCCTGCAAGAACGGGACCAACGACGACTGAAGAGAGTGACAGAAGTGCGACTCTTCCTCAAATTGCTGCAGATATCATTGCTGGGCCATCAACAAGTGTCAGCGCACGAACCATTCAACAGAACATTATCAGTATGGGATGTCGGAGCAGAAGGCCCACTCGTGTACCCTTGATGACTGCACGACGCAAAGCTTTACGCCTCGCCTAAGTCGTCTACACCGACATTGGACTGTTGTTGACTGGAAGTACGTTGCCTGGTCGGGCGAGTCTCGTTTCAAATTGTACTTAGCGGATGAACTTGTATGGGTTTGGAGGTAACCTCATGAATCCGTGAGCAGTTGTGGTGATATGATATCTCTGATACATTTAGATACGACTCTGACAGTAGACAAGTACGTAAGAATCCTGTCTGATCACCAGTATCGATTCATGTCCATTGTGCATTCCGACGAACTTGGGCAATTCCAGCAGGACAATGCGACACCCCACACGTCAATAATTTCTACGTAGTGGCTTCAGGAACATTCTTTTGAGCTTAAACACTTCCGTTGCCCACGAAACTCTCCAGACATAAACATTTTTGAGCATATCTGGGATGCATTGCAACGTGCTCTTCAAAAGAGATCTACACCCGTTCGCACTCTTACGGGTGTATGGACAGCCCTTCAGGATCATGGTGTTAATTCCATCCAGCACTACTTCAGACATAAATCGAGTCCATGTCACGTCGTGTTGCGGTACTTCTCCGTGCTAGCAGGGGTCATACACGATATCAGGCAGCTGTACCAATTTCTTTGGCTCTTTAGTGTATATTAGTTTCCATAATGTTCGTTCAGTTCCATCAAAAACTAATGCTACTGATAGTGTATTAATGGCGCAACTTCAGAATATTTACTATTAATACCGCCAATTTCATCACGTGCGCCATCCCTGCAAGTTTAGCAATAGAGATATGTAAACAGGCAGAATACGGCGCTGCAGTCCACAACGCCTGTATAAGACAGCAGATGTCTAGCGCAGTTGTTAAATCGGTTACCTGTCACTCGTGGCAGTACGTAACAGATACGGAAAATTCTTCTCTTTCTGATTCCCACTCATTATCGAGGATTTGTAATAATAGATCGCTAGACTGTCTCGTTTCGTACGAATATCCACCGGATCTGCGAATTTGCTTTATACGATGAACAAACAGCCAAGGATCAACAGCACTGTCACAGCAATTCTGCTGAAATGTTATGTTATGTTAACCGGGGACCTAGAAACGACGGAGAGGCTCCGTCCTCGCTGCAGCCGCAGTGGTCCGCAACCCCACGACGACTACCGCAGTCCACTTCATCCCCCGCCGCCCCTGCCCGAACACAGGGTTACTGTGCGGTTCAGCCCCCGGTGGATCCCCCAGGGAACGTCTCACACCAGACGAGTGTAACCCCTATGTTTGCGTGGTAGAGTAATGGTGGTGCACACGTACATGGAGAACTTGTTTGCGCAGCAATCGCCGACATAGTGTAGCTGAGGCGGAATAAGGGGAACGAGCCCGCATTTGCTAAGGCAGATGGAAAACCGCCTAAAAACCATCCACAGACTGGCCAGCTCACCGGACCTCGACGCAAATCCGACGGGCGGATTGGTGCCGGCGACCGGCGCTCCTTCTCACCCGGAACCGCAGAAATGAAGAAAATCGTGCTTACCGTAAAATACCGCACCGCGCTGTTAGACGAAATGTCACGCTGTTATATGTATTTCAGAGAAGATTCTGAGAAGAAACGAGCAAAGCCGAGACATCGGCGTAGTGCCGAGACATGCCGAACCCCCAGACTGCATGCGTGCAGCACATCGTGCACACATGCAGTTTTGCCCACCTTGACCGTGCCTGTCTTAAAGGAATATCCACACTGAGAAAACGGGAACACACACACACACACACACACACACACACGCACACACGCACGCACACGAGACAAACCACTGCGCGTCGCTAGACTGAATACCAATTCGCTGGCATGTGACGCAGTGAGAAAATTATGTAAGTGGAGCAGAGACGAACGCTGAATCATTCTAGTGGCAACACGGTCAGCAAGTAGGGAAAAACCCCTAACATAAATGACCTTGACAAAGGACGGATAGTTTTGGTCTGGCGCCTGAAAACTGGCATCTTGGAAGCACCTTGTTGTTTGTGTGCTACTGGCGTGAGCACCTATGGAAGGTGGCTGAAGGACAGTGAAACCGTGAGTCTTGCGGTTAGTGGTGGGTGCACATTTATTATACTAGTATCCTGTGAGTCTATGGTTATGAGATGGTACTCAGAAGTCACATCTAAATAATTATTCTAGTTCGTCTAGTCAACAAAGTGTGGGAAATATTGCCTTTAAAGGTGTATGACTCAAGTCACTTTGGCTATGTGACACAATGTGTCATTTACATTCAACTGCATCTTGTACAGAGAACTGTCTGTTGCATGGCAGGAGCTACATCCTATTGCATTTGAGAGTAGGTTGACAGTGAAGTCACTGTTTAAAAGTCTGTATATGCATCCCAAGCTCTCTTATTCTCATGATCCCTAAATCTTGCACTGCCTACCCCTAACAACAAGCCTTTAAACTTATCCAACATGGCTTCACATAATTAATCTCAATTTTCTTCCAAACATTTTCATTCATTTCTCCTAGTGTACCTGATACGTTCTCTTTTGAATTATGCTGACCTGTTATGATCCTACAATCTACTAAGACCCTAACACCGCATCTCTGCAACTGTCTGATGTCTTCTCCAAACCAAGGGACAGGATGGAAGAGGAGGAGGAGGGGATGATTAGTGTTTAACGTCCCGTTGACAGCGACTTCATTAGAGTAGGAGCACAAGCTCGGATTACGTAAGGACGGAGAAGGCAATAGCGCAGACTCTTTCAATGGAACAATCCCCGCATTTGCCTTAAGTGATTTTGAGATATCAGAGAAAACCTAAACTGGGACGGCTGGACGAAGGTTTAGGCCTCCCCAATGCGAGTCAAGAGTGCAAATCTAGGAACAGTACTCTACAATAAGTTACACTGGCGTCTTGTGTGCGATTTCTGCACAGGCACTCTGCGCTTTTGCAGATCCCTTCCAACAAATCCAAGTCTTCCTTTCCCCTTCCTTTCGCGTTCATTCCGTTTCTTAGCGTTTGTTTATATCCTCCCTGAATATACGGGGTGTTTCAAAGTCTTTGCGACAAATGTCTAGGGGTGGTAGACCGCATCATGAGGAACAACTCTTGTTAGAGACAAAATGTTTGCTGATCCTACCTGGCGATGCTTGTCGTCTGAGACTGGTTCTGCCCCTGAGAGTCATCTGAAAGTAGGCACTCTGTGTCGTTCGTATGTAATGTGTGTTGCCTATCATCCAGTAACATGCTCTGCATGCAAAACAGGTGAAAGGAAGTAGGCCGAGGAAAACTGAAGTTCCTGATTCTGTTCAAAAATGACTTTCTCTGCTTAGAGACACTCATTGATATGGTTTTCTTGCTGAAACTCACTCTGTCAAATTACTAGGGTACTATGTCTACGTCTACATCATACTCCGCAAGCTACCTAACATCGTGTGTCAGAGGGTACTTCTGGTGCCACTAAATGAACCCCCCCCCCTCCCCCATGCCCTGTTCCACTTGCTAATGGCGCGTGGAAAGAATGGTTGTTGATAAGTTTCTGTATCAGCTCTAATTTTTCGAATTTTCTCGTTGCGGTCTTTTCGTAAGGAAGTAGTATGTGGCCCGATTCTCCCCGGAAAGTGCCCTCTCGAAATTTAAGTAGTAACCCTCTCCGTGATGCACTGCGCCTCTTTTGTAGTGTCTGCTAATGGGGCTTGTTGAGCAATCTCTGTAACGATCTCGAGCCGACTAAACGACCGAGCGTAGTTGCGCAGTGGTTATCACACTGGACTCGCACTCGGGAGGGCGACCGTTCAATCCCACGCCGGCCATCCTGGTTTTGGTTTTCCGTGATTTCCCTAAATCGCTTGAGGAAAATGTCGGGATGGTTCCTGTGAAAGGGCACGGCCGATGTCCTTCCCCACCCTTCCCTAATCCGAGCTTGTGGTCCGTTTCAGATGACCTCGTTGTCGATGGGACGTTTAAATCCTCCTCCGACTAAACGAACCCGTGGCGGAACGCACCGCTCTTCGATGGATCTTCCCTAGCTCTTCTATCAGTCCTACCTGGTAAAGATACTAGACTGATGAACAATCGGTCGAACAAGCACATAATCCACTTCATTCTTGCTATGAATCCGTCTGGTACATGCTCTTCCTATTATATGTTTTATGTGGTCATTCTACTTAAGGTCACATTGGATAATTGCTCGTAGATGTTTTAGGTAGTATGCTGCACACCTGGTAGGTAGACCCTGCTAATTTGGTTAAATCTTGCCTTCTCAGGGACGGCAAGCACTAAAGGAGGCCTAGCGTCATTGGTAAGCATCAGTCAACATTTGGTCTGTCACAAAAATTGTTCTCTATGACGGGGTCTCTCACCACTAGACGTTTGTCGCCAAGACTTTGAAACATCCTGTATAAAGAATGTCATGAGCTTCAGATGCTGAGCGGCAGCATCGTAACCAGATACTTCAGACTCTTTATTTTATGAGCATTCTTCCACTTATCCACTTTGAAAGAAAGTTGCGTTTTGTGTGGAAGATTTCTCTAATTCTTCCTATATTTCCTTGCGATCGGCCGATGACGATGCTTTCTAATTGAAAGCAGAAGTATCACCAAATACTTTGATAATAGGGGAGAATGTTCTATCTCGAGGATAGTGTACCTAGGAACAAATGATGCCTCCTGATCAGTGTTTTAATCAGGTGATCGGCTTCAGAATCACATGAAGAAACGAGTATTAGAGACAGCCGTAAGCAGTTTCAGGCATTTTCTATAGTTTTTGTTGTTGTGAAACATGTTATGTTTTGTGCATCAGTTGCAAATTTTTCATTTCTACGCATTCAAGTATTGTATAATGCATTAGACCTATTTGGAATATATTATTCAGTCACAGAACTTTGTGTTGAGTGAAATTCAGTTTATTTTTAAAACTAGTTACAGTATGTAAGGTGTGGACGATTAATACCATGGAAATTGTGACATTTGCATCCGAAATGAGTTGCTTTCATCTCTTAACAACTCTATGTGTCTTGAAACAAAATTTGTGGTATTTTCCCGTAGCTTCTACACTGACGAGCCAAAACTTATAACCACTCCCCATAGTGACGTTGGATGCCGCCTGGTGACGTTGTGTGCACGTGACGCGGTAACAAAAGTATATAAGCGGAGAAGACCCGGCGGGGATCAACCTAGCGAAGATATGAGCTACAAATGGGGAAATCCATTGAGATAAATGACTTTCACAAAGGGAGGATTATTATTACGCAGAACCAGTGAACGAGCATTCCGAAAATGGCGAAGCTGCTTGAATGTTCACATGCTACAGTCGTGAGCATCTATGGAAAGAGGTAGGACAGTGAAACTACCACTACGTGCTAGATGGTTGGACGACCACGACTCTTCACAGAATGTGAGGCTCGGAGGTTCGTCTACTTTGACAAGTAGGATAGATAGTGATCTGTGGTATCTGTGTCGAAAGAGCACAACGCCGGTGCACACACGAGTGTTTCGGGGTACATTGTTTATCCTACATTGTTATATATAGAGTTCCATAGCAGACCATTTTTGCTACACTACATCGCTGATTGTCGCCACAAACGCCATCATCGAGGTGAACGGCGGCTCGAAACTTAAAAAATTTGAAATTTGTAGTAAGTTCCTATGGGACCAATCTGCTGAGGTCATCGGCCCCTAGGCTTACACACTACTTAATATAACTTAAACTAACCACCCTTACACTTGTTGACCCAGCGACATCATCAATTACGATTGCAGTGCTCATGGGACAATCGATCAATGGAAACGTGTCGGCTCTTCGTATGAATCAAATTTTTGCTACACTACATCGCTGATTGTCTCCACAAACGCCATCATCGAGGTGAACGGCGGCTCGAAACGTAAAAAATTTGAAATTTGTAGTAAGTTCCTATGGGACCAATCTGCTGATGTCATCGGCCCCTAGGCTTACAGACTACTTAATATAACTTAAACTAACTTACACTAAGGACAACACACACACTCAGACCCGAGGGAGGACTCGAACCTCCGACGGGGGCAACCGCGGGAACCGTTGCAAAGCACCTTGGACCGCGCGGCTACACCTCGCGCCTCGAGACGTCAAGCACGCCACGGACACAGGCTGGTGGGAGCAGTGTTTGCTACTGAAACATTCTCCTTGCGTGGGACCTGTGGTAGTTATGGAAGACACGATGACAGCTGCGAACCACGTGCATCCCTCCACGCTTTATGCCTTCCTCCGTCGACGATGTCATCTTTCAGCATCATAAATGTCCGTGTCTCGGAGCCAGAACCGTGCTATAATTGTTTTAGGAGCATTACAGTGGACTCACATTGATGTCTCTGTGTCAAAATTCGCCTGATGTAAATCTTATAGAACCATGCGAGTAGCTATATGGCGCTATCACCGTGTACGCAAATCAGCGGCTTGTCATTTTCGCGGATTACGAGACCTGCGCGTAGACATCTAGCGCCACTTACCTGCACGAACTGTCGGATCCCTGGTATACAAAATCAGTGATATATTTCGTTCTAAAGACGGACAACCAGGCTATGAAGCAGGTGTTCATAATGTTTGGCTCATGAGTGTATTTCAAAATGTATTTAGCTGGTAATTAGTTTCTGTAATAGTTCTAGTTAATTTGCTATCACTTGCTTAGTACTGGTGTATATTAGGGTAATAATGTAACAGATAAACTATTAAATACATTACTGACAAGGTTTTCCGACTGCAACGCTTTTAAATTTCAGTAGAATATCTCTTCCTGAGTACAATACAACACTGTACCTTGGAACGTAATTGCATATCTGGAACAACCTTGCTTTTCCGTAGTGACTTTCGTAGCTTCAGAAAATGACTTCCGCAAACAAAAAGTGTATGCCATCATCTACACTCATGCTCATAAATTAAGGATAATGTTGATACATGGTGAAACAACGCTCTGGGGGGCGGTTTGCGGGTTTAAATCACCTCGGGGTATGACCATGCGGTGCACTTGACCTGCGGTCGCTGCACGGTGGCGCTAGCAGCAGACCACATGCGCAGAGGTGTGTTGGTGCATATCAGAGTACCGTGCAGCGAGTAAGTGTGCAGAAGTTTTCAGACGTGCTAATGGTGACTGTGTGTTGAAAATGGCTCAAAGAACACATATTGATGACGTTATGAGGGGTAAAATACTAGGGCGACTGGAGACTGCTCAAACACAGCACGTCGTAGCACGAACTGTGATCTCAAGATTATGTCTACGATTCAAGCAGACAGGAAACGTGTCCAGACGGTACAGTACGCAGTGTACAACACCACAAGAAGACCGATATCTCACCATCAGTGCCCGCAGACGCCCACGGAGTACTGCAGGTAGCCTTGTTCGGGACCTTACCGCAGCCGCTGGAACAGTTGTCTCCAGACACACAGTCTACAGACGAATGAACAGACATGGTTTATTCGCCTGGAGACCTGCAAGGTGTATTTTACTGACCCCTGGTCACAGGAGAGCGCGTAAAGACTGGTGTCAAAACACAGTACACGGTCATTGGAACACTGGTCTCACGGACGAGTCTGAACAGTGATTCTCGCCGGATTTTCATCTGGAGTGAACCAGGAACCAGATACCAAGCCCTTAATTCCTTGAAAAGGACCTTCGTGGAGGTCGTGTTTTTATGGTGTGGGGTGGTATTATGATTGGTGCACGTACACCCCTGCATTTCTTTGACAGAGGAACTGTAACAGTTCAGGTGTATCGGGATGTCATTTTACACCAGTATGTCCGCCTTTTCAGGGGTGCAGTTGGTCCCATCTTCCTCCTGATGGATGATAACGCACAGCCCCCCCCCCCCCCCCAAGCTGCCAATGTGGAGGAGTACCTAGAAACAGAAGATATCATGTGAATGGAGTGGCCTCCCTGTTCTCCAGACCTAAACAGCATCGAGCGCGTCTGGGATGCTCTCGGTCAGCGTATGGCTGGACGTCTTCAAACCCCTACGACACTTCAGGAGCTCCGACAAGCACTGGTGCAAGAATGGGAGGCTATACCCCCTACAGCTGCTCGACCATCTGATCCAGAGTATGCCAACCCGTTGTGCGGCCTGTGTACGTATGCATAGTGATCATATCCCATATTGATGTCGGGGTACATGCGCAGGGAACAGTGGTGTTTTGTAGCACATGTGTTTCGGGACCGTTTTCCCAACTCATCACCAATACTGTGGACTTACAGATCTGTGTCGTGTGTGTTCCCCATGTGCATATGTTATTAGTGCCAGTTTTGTGTAGAGCGTGAATGTAGAAAAGGGATAAGAAAGTAGAAACGAGATAAGAAAGTATATTAAACCTCTGTTAAAGGACTGGCTGGTGGAGGAAGCTCGAAATGTGTTCCAAGCCCTAAGTCTCCCCTACTACTAAGCCAATCTAATAGTAATCCTGTTACGACACTATGGGACACTCGTTTCCTTTCCTCGCCGACAAGTATTACGTACTGCTATCTGTTCATAAAACATTCACCAAGCCAGTCACATGATCGTTTGTTGCTTAATAAAAAGTGGGAATTCTAAGATGGAGTAACAACAGTATTATCGAAAGGAGGAGACGATGAGTAGTGGACAAGCACAGCGAAAAGGCTGCTATAGAGTTAAGCTTTCGCAAAAGGCCTTATTCCGAAGTAGAAAACGCACAATAGCACAGCCTACACACAAATTACCACTGTCTCTAGATGCTGTGGTTTTCAATAGACAGGCAGTACAGTATCGAGCTTCCGCCGGGAATCTATCACCATATACTCGAAAACCCGCTGTATTCATTTGTTACCAACCGTTGTTACCTAATCTCGTGCTTCGCGAAACTCTTGAAGTAATCACATATATCTTGTAGCTCGCAATGGAAAAAAATAAAGGAGTGGTGGTAGTATCGTGAGCAATTGTAGTATTAGATAAAAGGGACTTGCTGACCAATACCTTATTGCAAAGCTACTGTGCAACAACACATTTCCAATTACTGTTGTCGAGAGTATCACCTGTGTCGATCCGGCTTAAGCTCTACTCACCGTATCCAAGTCAGCATCCTCATTGTATTCGAGCGTCTCCACAAGGGGTCGACGGTAAGGGACCGCCCGGTAAGGGACCGCCCCTTCCGCAGCTATCACGAGGACCAGCACCAGTAAAGCGGCACACTTCATGGTCTCTGATCCCGTGCCAACACTGCCTCTCTGCCCGCGCCGCCCCCCATATTTAACTACTTGCTGCTTTATCTACCATCTGATACCGAATACTTCTTGAAACGGTTCTCATAAACAACGGCTATGATTGCAGTATTAGAGGGCCGATCAAGGTCCCTTAATAGCAATCTTCAGATGAAAATAACATGATTCATATCGGTTTCAAATGTACAAGGCGATTAAAGTGCAGCTACTATAGAGGTTCAGTGTGGAGTGTAATTATTATATGTCAGCGAATCTTGTACATATTCTGATACGTTAATGCTTGAACAGTTTACACTGGGAAATATTAATTTCTAATTTTGGCCACAAAGTGCAAATCTGTCGCTGTGAATAGAAGAATGACATATAGAAATGTTGCCACTTGTAATGGATTAGGTATGGGACCTAAGCAGAAAAGATCTCACAAGTGAGAAAGACATAATGTTGGAACAATTTGTTCCATATGAGCGCCGGAGACGTTGAAAGATATGTGCTAAGGTCTGATCAGGGTAGCTCCCGAAAATAGTCGGTAGTTGCCAACCGCAAGGTGGAACGAGTATAATATCTTTGAGTAGGAGGATCTTTGATGGTTAAGAGAGCCGGGCACGTGCAGTAAATAACCGAAGAGTCGCAGGTAGGTGCCCGGAGGAAGCAGACGTGTGCAGACAGCTATAAGGGAGGAGTAGCAGGTAGGTGCGCGGAGGAAGCAGACGTGTGGTGACAGCGTTAAGGTAGGTCCCTGCCCCTGACCAAACTTTAGCATATAAAAGAGAAAAGGTAAGTAATCATTTGAAATTGGTTTTTTGTTAGATAATGTTCAGAGTTAGGATTTGTGCGTCCAAGGTTTGACGCAGTAAGCGTTTTGTAAAATTTTTTGTAAGAGTGATTCGTGCTACGAATAGTAGATTTTTTGTATGACTTAAAATTTTAACAATATATATATTGAGATCAACATTGTGTTTAAATCTAAAAGCCTGAATCATACTCCACGTCCTTTGCTTGTATTGAATATGAAAATGAGTAGTAAACTAAAGCTACCCACCAACGAAAGAACCTAGTAAACATCAGGGCCAAAAGTTAATTTTCCAGTACCATCTTACTGCCATTGCACAAACGGCATTATTCTCTTAAACTTGATTGGCTGAGTCAAATACATGTTACATTTCTGGCAAAACGGAGGAGTGCAAGAAACAAGTTCACAGACGCAGTCAGAAGCAGGTTTGCTGAATAATTAATTTAGAACAATCTTATCACAGATACTTTCACAGAATAAAAGGACACAATTTTGGTTAGATAGTTTCACTTCGCGACATCCTCTGTGGTGACGTTCTTGGATATATTTTCTGTAACTATGGACTTTGTTTCCGAGCGTTCTTTTCAACACCACTGTTTTAGCTGTGCGCTGCATAGCTAGTTGCGTAATATTGCGTTTGCTGCTACTCCACTGTTTCAGCTGTGCGCTGCATCGCTAGTTGCGTAATATTGAGTTTGCTGACACTTGTGAATATTTATTTTTTGCTCTGCTTCTGCTTATGCTGATTTTATGAGTCTATTCTAAATATTTTACCTTTTGTGTACAGAATATCGTCTTGTGAGTTACTACCATTTTGAGATTTTGTCCGCCCTATTGTCTTTCTCAAGATGCCCAAAAGAAATCGACAGGGTGATAAAGTGCAATTACGCAATTCCTCAAAATCGCATAAGCTACAACAACCGGACAATGACCTAGCTTTGTCAACTAACCCTCCTACTTCACAAAGTGATCAGGAATTTGACAACAGTGCTACGGCAAGTAATGACGCCACAGAGCCACAAAATTCCGCATCGGTTCCTCTTTTGCCTTCGGATTCTCAGAACACAGGAAGACAAATAGAAACAGTTTCCTATGACTTGTTCATGTTAATTCAACCTTCACAAAGTCATGTGGTTGATTCCGACAACCAATTTCTCTTGCAATATTCTTCCACACACGGAGAAATTGTTTCATCTGAGAATTCTCAAAGAGTTGTTAGCAACCCTCCCCAGCAATATGAGTTGCAACACTCAAATCCAGAGTTGACATCCCCTGCTCTAGCTGAAGAAAATTAGATTGTTTTCTTCGACTACTAAGCGAACGTCACGCAAAGCGTGATGAACAGTTCGCTAAACATGATGAACAGAACGTAAAACGTGGCGAGTACCCCACCGGTAGCATTCAGAAATTAACTCAAACTATCGACACATTTAAAGAAATAACTGACAATAAATTACGCGACAGAATCAATGCAGTACTTCCACCAGAATCTATTGAATAGTTGCAACAAACTTCCGCTGCTATTTCTGAGCACCCTTTGCTTGTATTGAATATGAAAATGAGTAGTAAACTAAAGCTACCCACCAACGAAAGAACCTAGTAAACATCAGGGCCAAAAGTTAATTTTCCAGTACCATCTTAATGCCATTGCACAAACGGCATTATTCTCTTAAACTTGATTGCTGAGTCAAATACGTGTTGCATTTCTCGCAAAATGGAGGAGTGCAAGAAACAAGTTCACAGACGCAGTCAGAAGCAGGTTTGCTGAATAATTAATTTAGAACAATCTCATCACTGACACTTTCACAGAATAAAAGAATATAATTTTGGTTACATACTTTCAACGTCGGCACATGCTGCATCCGACGTGATCAATAGTTGCTCGTGCAGTTCCAGTGGAATCTGAGCAACATGTTCCTCTATACTGACCTTCAGATCAGGTAGAGACCAACCGCGTTCTTTTAGATATCCCCTGAGCCAAACGTCACATGGATTCATATCAGGTAAACTAGCAGGACATGTGCTGTAAAACGTCTGGAGATAACATGTTCGTGGAAGGTTGCATTCAGCAAATCTCTCACTGGCCAAGAAGCATGAGGTACTGCCCCATATTGCATAGAAACAATGGTTTCCACACGGTTGTGTACCCTCAAAGCAGCACTCACAAGCTGTCCAAGGAGGTATTGATAACTTGCAGACGTCACACTACAGGCCGGAGTGGCCTTCTGGGTGTATTCTCTTTAAAGAACGAACCAAGAATAAATGTGTTTGTGAATCCCACTACACAGTCACACGCAGCGAATGCAATGGCTCTTCGAGTGCAACACGCTGTTTAACAGTACCCCACATTCGGTAGCTCTGTGTATTCCCTGTGTCCTGTAGTGTAAAATTTTCTTCGGCTCTCCATAGAGTATTGTCAGGCCACATGTCTTCAACTTCGATCCGTGCCAGGAACCGAAGACGTTGATACAGATCAGGAGGCTTCAGTTACCGCGCCATCTGGATCCTGTATGGATACCACTGTAAAATACACCACAAAACTTTCCGTACTGTTGATCGTGGGATGGACAGTTCTCTCGACATTGCACTAGCACTACACGGGGCAGGTACTGCATGGTCAGTTACAGCAACAGCAACCTTGTCAATAACTTCCACCAGGATAGGTTGCCTTCCTCCTCCAGATGCCACACCAAGCTCCAGTTTTCGAATTCCATTATTCCGTTATGGCTTGTCAAATGGCAGTGCGGATTCTGTACCGTCATACAGAGTACAGTGCCAGATTTTCACTTGGTGGCCACAACTGGAACTAATTTGTTTTCTAGTGTAAATCAGTTCCTCACTAACGGATTAGCCTCTCTACCAAGTTTCGCTACCATACGGTAATTGCAGCCCACCCTGGACCGTCGCAAGTAGCTGCACTTTAATTTTAACCACCAGCTACTATCATGCTCAATAGCTTCGGTCGATCTTATCTGTGTCCCACCTGATTCGTATGCAACCCGCATAACATGACTGTCTTGCAGGTCTTCTTCTCTTGATGGTACAGCCTTACGGCTGTGAAAAATGGTTACTTCACTGCCTGAAAAAAAGTCACCTGGAGAGACAACGGCCATTTTGATCCGATGACGACATGTGCCCCCTGGCGGTAGTAAATGTACTGATAATGGTTCCAACGTCGTCCGCTAATAGCATAGTGGTATAGCTGCAAGAGCCCCATCTGTGTCTATGCTTTAATAGGGAGTGCTCCCAGCGTGAAGGCTCAATGTGACGCAAACATGTGAAACAAGCTGGCAACCATGCCATGGAGATGAACTAGTGCTTCCTACAGCCAACTGGACGGGTCTGAAAGGGGTCAGATCGTGGCCTTCCGGATGGCGGGACACTACTTTCGGAAAATTGTCACACAAGTTGAGCCTGCTGCATCAATTGTGGAACGTTGCTGGTAGCAGTGGTCACGCGAACATTCTCGCACCCGTAGTTGAGGTTCGGAACCTCAACGTTGCACAGAAGCGCTCCAGTGGCAGATCGTACAGCTACCACAACACAGGTAAGAGGCCTTGTGGGCCCAGACATGTCAACATGAACTGCCGAGAACCACTTATTAGCAGTGGGATTATGGGCATGCACACCTATAGCCCATCTTCCACTCTCGCCAGAGCATCAACTTGCACCGCTGGACTGGTGCCTTCAGAGGCTCACTTGCAAGAAACCGTGGTCTTCAACAACGAAAGGAGATTCTGCTTGCAGGCAAATGATGGACGTTTGTATGTACAACACAGACTGGTGAGTTCTGTCTCGTACAGTGCATTCGTCCAAGACATACTCAACCCAAACCAAGCCTTATGGTCTGGGGTGCGATAAACTACCACCTTCGTTCACTTTTGGTTCACTCAGTATGTGCAGAGTGTTGTTAGACCCATTCTTTTGCCGTTCTTGCAATAGAAAGGTGATTTATTTTTCCAACAGTATAATGCTCGCCCACACACTCGACGTGCTCCGCTAGTGTGCACCAACTTCTCTAGAAAGCCCGATCTCCTGACTTGTCTCCAATCTAACACATGTGGGATATGATGGAATAAGAAATGACTCGTGAGACTCGTCGACCTTAGAGAAGTACGTGAACAGGCCGAGCAGGTGTGGCATAACGTATCCCAGGTTAGTATTCGCCATTTGTACGATCGACTGGATGCCAGAGTCAACGCCTGCATTGTTGCCCTTGAAGGCTACAACACGTACATAAAGGGTGTTTCAGCATGGGTTGATACCTGGTATCTCAGGACCGCTTCTCCTGTTGATCTGTAGTCACTTCATATACCCTACATGCACTGTTGCAACAATAAATGTTCAGTGAATTGGAAACCTCTGAAAGGGTGTACTAATTTTTTTCATTAATGTACAAGAAACGGTTAGAAAAAAACTGGTCTGAATGGTAATCAGTCCTTAGGCAAATTTATACTGCTATAATTAAAATATCAGAAAACATTTTGTTAGAGATGACACAGTCTTCAACACGCAAACTCGATTTATTATACGAGACTATCAAAAAGTTTCCGTTTGAGGAAGTTGCTGCAGCTTACATGCAACCCAGCGCGACTTCCATGCAGGCATTTAGGCAAGGAGTTCGTGTGGCCATCGAACGGAAAATTTTTCATTGCCTCTTATACAATAAATGGCATTTCAAAAAGCAAGTTTCAACTTGAAATTATATGGCAAAAATTTTAGTACTTGACCGCAACTAGGCAATCCAGTGCACCAACTATTTCGCATGTTAACTAACCATAAAATACATTAAATATGGTTTCAATCACAAGTAACAAAGATTATGCATGTTTAAACCCTTAATAACCTGGCGAAAAGTTTTGTGTTGGACGGGGATTCGAACCCAGTACGTAATCTGACTGTCAATTAAGCAACTAAATTCTAAACACAACAGTATAAAATGTGCAATGTAATTTGGAGGAAATAGCACAAACTTTTTACATCTAACCACTGATCATGTTCACACTTTCTAGATTTTATAGGGAACCTATCACCACAGATATTGTAATACCTGGAAATTCTCAACGCCTAGTGACCCGTAAACATGCTACCTTTCATTCCACGATACATTGGCTAATATCTATCCATAACCGAACACACCTTCCAAATGGAGTTAAATCTAATCAAACAAACAGCATCAAACAAGGGCTACCTTCGTACCTTAGTGAAATCCATAATGCCCAAAAAACAGAAACAACAGGTGTACCCTCTTCTTTAACTGATCTTGACCGGCCATCTCAAGATGCAATAAGTGATGCACGATTCCATGTTTAGAAGAAGTCTCACTGAATGTAGCCAGAAAGTTCCAATACAGGAACTTAGAAACGTCATTTTTTGTGCGCAGAAACTGTTGAACATTTTTTGTCCAATGGTAAAGACCGCGCTTCGGCTTTGGAAACGACTGAAATTTATAAAATACTTGTAAATGTGGCAAATTCTATGTAGATCAGTCTGACTGAGCAATACGCAGCTGTTTGAAGGAACACCACAGTGGTTGGAAATTAAAAAATAAGATTCTACTTTTGCGGACCACCGGCCTAGAGAAGGCCTTAGTTACGAAGTACAGCATGAAATGTTACATCAAATCCATAAAGAAAGGAAGATGAACTGTCTTGAAATAGTGGAAATTAATGAACAGATGTCCAGTTGCTCAAACTTGGTACTGAATGACCAGACGCATTTCCCTTACTCACCACTTCAACTACAGATACTACTCACAATCATATCTAGGTCATGTTGTAAGTTACTATCCTACTCACACGCTCTATTCTCCTTTATTTACCTGCTTAATCTCACTCATATATATGTTCTGTTTGTTATTTAGGCCTAAGAAGGACAAAATTACTTGTTCAGTCATATCCTCGGAACATGTCACCGAAGTTCATTATTCAATTTATTTTCGTCTATGAACAATGGAAATTTGTTTAGAGTTCAGTCGTTGATGTGTCTCATATTTTATCTTAGTTAGACCTATATCATCCCCTAGAAGTCAAATCAGGCAAAATGAGAGAACTGGGTTTTAAACCCAGTCCAGCACCAATAGTTTCAACAACCGAAGTACATGTATAATGAGAAATAAGTGGCCTGAGACCTTACACCGCGATTGGCTCATTCATAAAACAAATCTTCTGTTGTAAGAATGCTTGCTGCTGACAGAGTTTCAACTTGCCGTCACTTCCACCACGTCTACAGTGGCAAAACCTACACTGGCTATTCTCCAATAGGTATACATAGGCATCACCTTTAATGTATATTTGGAACCACGTTGCAGCCCTACCCTGTTCTACTGGCGGTATCAGAGGTGCACGTTTAAAATTGTTGCCCGATGTCTGAACCGAACCCGGAATTTAAGTTTACAATTATTCGAGCAGACCTTCTTTTTATACCTTTATTTTCGTTTATTATTTTCTTCGATGATATAGGATCTGTGTGGTCGTCGCAGGACGTCTCCCAAACTCTATCGATGAAAAATTAACACAGTTTGTTTTCGTTACAGAGGATGCCCAGTCCCGTGACCAAAAGCAGTGAGCTACAGACAGCACCGGTTCATGATTCATTCGTAGCGAACTGTGCTCTATACTGGATGAGAATGCCGCTTTCCTGGAGGTGCATTAAAGCCTGTTCAAAACATTCATTTGCTTGTTGGTCTGCATCAATATTCATTAGTTCCCTTGGCTACTCATTGTGTGCATTGGACCTGATTTTGTAACAACTGAAGTAAAATCATACGTCGGCCAGCTGCACGAACTGCTTTCTCTGCCTCGTGATGACTGGGTGTTGTGTGCTGTCCTTAGGTTAGTTAGGTTTAAGTAGTTCAAAGTTCTAGGGGACTGATGACCATAGATGTTAAGTCCCATAGTGCTCAGAGCCATTTTTTTGCACGAACTGCCAACGCGGAAATTTTTGCAGAAAGTGTTGCTTTCCTCTTGAGCTTCAGTGATGTTGTACTTAATTATGGCAGAGGTCTGCAAATTGGGCGTTTTGCTCGCTCACATTCTGCGGTGGGGCATGACTTGCCCGAGTACGAATGCTTGAAGTGGGCAGGCTGTGGTCGAACGAGGCGCCATGTAAAGGCCAGATGCCGCCTGGTCTGGCGCGCTCGTCGTGCTTCTGCCGTGACAGTTACAGGTGTAGCTCATTGTGTCTGCAGGCTCGTATCGCTTCTAACATACACTTTTGACGTACTCCCACCTGCTGATGGAACTACAGTCATATCAATTTACGCTGAAGAGCCAAAGAAAATGGTACATGGTACACCTGCGTAATATCTTGTGGGACCGATGTCTTTTGTAGTCTGGTCCCTTCAATCCCCACAAACCAAACAACCTAATATCGTGTAGGGCACCTGCGAACACACAGAAGTGCAGCAACATGACGTGGCTTGGACTCGACTGATATCTGAAGTAGTGCCGGAGGGAACTAACACCATGAATCCTGCGTGACTGTTCATAAATCCGTAAGAGTACGAAGGGGTGGAGTAGAAGATTCTTTCCTTGTGTATGCGCAATATGTTAAAGTTACTTATGTTCAGGGTCAACTGCCAGAAGCTGCATCATCCATCAATCCTCTGAAGGTCGTTCTGCAAATTGATACTCTCTTCTGGCACTGCTACTTCCTTGTAGACAACCGCATCATCTGCCAATAGTCTCGAAGAGCTTGTGACACTTTCTACTACATCATTTATACTAGTTGCAAACAGTAACGGACCCATCACACTTCCCTAGTGTACTCAGGAAATTACTTCTACATCTGTCGATTTTGTTCCGTTAAGAGCAACGTGTTTAGTTCTATCTGATATGAAGTTACAAATGTGGTCCGATATTCCGTAAGCTCGTATTTTTCACTAAACGACAGTGGGAAAGATAGTAAATGCCTTACCGAAGTTAAGAAATACGGCATAAACTTGAGCGCCGTTGTCTGCAGCCCTATGGACCTCTTAGAGGAACAGAGCGAGCTGCGTTTTGCAAGATCTCTGTTTGCGGAAGCCGTGTAGATCTTTATATAGGAGATTTTCGTGCTTCCAAAACCGTCACATTTCTTGAGCATAAAACATGTACAATAATTCGACAAGAAATTGGTGTCAAAGATATAGGCCTACAATTACATGCATCTGTTCTACGACCCTTTTGGGAAACGAGAATGAACTGAGCTTTCTTCCAGTCGCTAGCTACCTTTCGTTGCTCCAGCCATCTAGGATAAACTGCTGCTGGAAGGGGAGCAAGTTCTTTCGCAAAATCTGCATAGAATCTTATAGGTATCTTAACTGGTCCTGATGCTTTGTTGCTTTTATATTCCGCGATGGTTATCTCAGTATCTGCCATTTCGACGTTCGTGTGATGATTGAAAGCAGGGACTATGTTATGATCTTCCATGGTGAAACAGTTTCGACTTTCTTTCTGTTATCTTCCATTTCATGTTAGTATAGTAACTGACCGAATGAATGGAGAAATTCTAACCGCTTACCCTTTTAGGTTAAGACCAAAACCTTTTAAGGTTTTTACTAAGATCGTCTGACAAAATACTACTTTCAAAGTCATTGAACGCTTCTCTCATTGCTCTGTTTACACTTCGTTTCTCTGCGTTCGGCTTCTGCTTGTCAGAATGAGATTTTCACTCTGCAGCGGAGTGTGCGCTGATATGCTTGTCAGCTAGGTTATGACTTCCTTTGAATCTGTGATAATGTTATCTTTGTTTGTATAACAGTTTGCTGATATATATACATATAAACCAAACTGGGGAGAGTTCAGAACCTGATCTGTGGGAATTCATTGTAGTATTCGTTACTGAGAACTATACGACAGCTTGAAACTTCATGGCAGATAGAAACTGGGTGCCGGATCGAGACTGGAACTCGGGACATTTGCCTTTCGCGGGCAAGTGCTTGCCCGCGAAAGGTAAAGGTCCCGAGTTCGAGTCTCGGTCGGGCACACAATTTTAATTTTCCAGTAAGTTTCATATCAGCGCACACTCCGCTACAGAGTCAAAATCTCATTCTGTATACGACAGCTTGCTGGCTGCCACTCTACACAGCTATTAGGAGCAGAACTTGGCGGCTGGAGCCATGAGAATCGACAGCAGCTTCTAGAGTGTGGACAAAACGGAGCCGGCCGGTGTGGCCGAGCGGTTCTAGGCGCTACAGTCTGGAACCGCGCGACCGCTACGGTCGCAGATTCGAATCCTGCCTCGGGCATGGGTGTGTGTGATGTCATTAGGTTAGTTAGGTTTAAGTAGTTCTAAGTTCTAGGGGACTGATGACCTCAGAAGTTAAGTCCCATAGTGCTCAGAGCCATTTGAACCATTTTGAATTTGACAAAACGGAGACTCGACGCCAGAACTAAGCTACTGTAAAATATGCGCGTGTGAAAGAGCAGTAAAATGATGTACTAAAGTGTTAACTCTTATAAATGACTAAACATTTGAGGACAATTTTAACCTTACTGACAAATTAAATTTTACCGATATTCTATTGTAATTACAGTTTACAAGCGAAAGACGCATAATTTAACGCCATTTTATTATGTTTCTGTATATTTAATCACTTATGTATATTTAGTGGACAATTAATTAACATATCATTTGTTTCTTTAATTTTCTTAGCGGTTATTAAGCCTTTATATTTATAATTTTAATTTCATGTCCTAGCAAATGAGCTCATGCTGCTTCATCACGACCACTAAGTAATTTACACCACTGATGTGATGCGAATGTAGAATACGTTTAGTTTTAAGCATGGTGCTTAAAAAAGTCCGTAAATGCCACATTTAATGGAGATATTGTAACATAACGCAAATGCTCGAGAAATCAGCTTCAGAGAAGTTTTAAAATATATCGTGACAGTGGGGTCTGGCTGCAGGGAACTTCCGCATGCGCCATGGACATCGATAAAGGACTGGCCAGCACGGAACGATAGCAGGGTTTTCCACCATTAGTAGTGAGCAACCAGAGGATCTCCACGCTGGGCTACATTGCTTGACTGGTACAGTGGCGGCTTTTGCAAAAATATAGAAGATAGCCATATTGAAATACCTCATAATTCTATAATAATTCAGTTTCACAATACGACAAATCCAAGCATATCAGCATGCTTCCTGCACTAAGGCTCACTTATTAAGACTGTCATATTATAAATATCACAAAAGCTGTAAAAGTTAGCTGAACACGAATGAAAAATATACTTACAATAGCCACTGCAAATTAATAACTGCTGAAATATCTAAGAAGGTATTATAAACGAAGTATTGGATGATAGCTCAGAGCTCTAGCTACCATCTCTGAAAGGCACACATTGAAACAAATGTTATTAATTATTTTATTTTTTTTATAATGTAAATATGATGGGTCATAGTATCTTCCCGTATAAGTGCGGGGAGAGGGGGAGATTGTTGCGTCTCGGTTATGTCGACAAGGTACAAGAGGTCCATTTGCCAGTACTTATCAGGTGGGCGTCCAGGGCTGACGTTAAATGGTAAGACAGGAAATTTGGTGCAATACCAAGCATATGCCAGTCTAAAAGGACGAACAAACTAAAGAATCGGGCAACAGGAGGGGAGGCGGTTCACGTTAAGTTCTGTGCATGGCTGGTGATGGAGCGCAGAGCCAGAGGTTCCGCCCTCCGAGAAAGACGTCTGTTCTACGTTAGGACCAGATCACAAGAGAGCAAAGCAGCTGTCTTCTGCCCTGCAGAATCCTCTGAAGTACACACCCGTCACCTGCCTTCCACACACGATATTATCTGAAACTGACCGCTTGAATTCGCTAGCAGTTTCACAGAGGGCTGAAGGCGTCTCTTGTCTGCAGGTTTAACCCGACAGAACTGCCTTGGCCCTGAAAGGCAGGTAACTTGCGTCACAAAAGCACAGTAGAAACTGCTCTGAGAGAAAATTTGTAAGGATTTGACTGGGGCCTTTCAAATAATATTTTTAATCTAATTCCCTCAATATTCCCTGACTGGCTGCCACATTGTACATTCCTTCCCCCTACCAGAGGAGTTGGGACTCACATTATTTACTATTGCCTGTCATCCACTCCCTCGAAAGGCGGTTTTCCCCAGTAGGGACCTTAAAAATTATGGGAGCGGTCTGTTAAAGAATTTCATTTAGTATAAGTGAGAGGGGACCTACATGTAGTAGATAAGTTCATCAAATTTCACGAGATAAGTAAAAAGCAAAATATTAAATGTACAAATTCTATGAAAGGACGTAATATTCTTAGTAAATTAGGTAGCCAGACTAGTAAATAAATGATAAGTGTACAATAATGGAATACATTTTGATGAATCAAAAAAGTTCTTTAGGTTGTTTATGGTTTAAAGGGCTAAACTCAGGGTAGTAAGCGAGTAGATACTGACCGAACTTAACCAATACTTTTCTTTTAATGGTTTACAGGTGCCCCCTACAAATATGTAGGTGTTTGCGTTGTCTGTAAAATATTAATCTCGTTGCTACATGATGGAACCAGCACCAAAATGCAACTGCGTCATCAACATAACAAAATACTTATTTCACTAAAAATTAGCGCATTTGGACGTCAGACATAATAAATGAAAGTGATGTAAATGCTTATACCTGACTTGGGTTAGAACTGGATTATGTACATTTAGAAAAGAGTAAAAACAAAGGTGAAACCTTGCTGTATCCTCCATGTGTTAATTGTGGACAATGGTTGAGGAAAGTTCCACAGGCTACAAAATATTAACACAGTTTCAATAAAATGCAGAAGAAGAGATGGTGTGCCATAAAACATATGAAAACCTTATCTACATTATCCCATGTTGAAACAGGAACGTAGAAAATATTATCTTATTTTACGTAGCATATCACCGTTCAGAGTAAAGGAAGTATTTCTAGTTGCTGCATACAAGCAGGTGGTTTATTCCGTTAGAACGCCAGAATAGCAATGACGTACAGTAAGATAAAATAGAAATTTATGAGACATAAGTAGGCTGTTCCACTTGAAGGGGTAGTACTTGAATTAAGTTTAAAAAGAGGGTGCTAAAATAGATCCCAAGGTAAACATAATTAAAAATGGTAATTTTAGTTGCCTAAGGAAAGTGGATAAAAGTGAAATGCATCTCATAAAAGCAACTGTTGAAATATTTAATCTCTAGGTTTGAGTCCACTACTATGGATCAATTTAAAAGACAATACACTGACAAAATGATGAACTTATGGATAAAATTATGAGACAGCAAGGCTACACAATAAAACCTGCGAATCCATAATATTAAAATTCTGCTCACCTTAAAATATTTTATATCACCTCATAGAGTGACAGTTCTTCAAAACATCGCATATTCAAATAGTTGGCATTTTTTTAGTCATCAGTCTTCTGATTGGTTTGATACAGCCCACAACGAATTCCTTTCCTGTGCCAACCTCTTCACCTCAGAGTAGCAACTGCAACCTGTGTCCTCAATTATTCGCTGGATGTATTCCAAACTCTGTCTTCCTCTACAGTTTTTCCCCTCTACAGCTCCCTCTAGTACCAGGGAAATCGTTCCCTGATATCTTACCAGATGTCCTACCATCCTCTCCCTTCTCCTTGTCAGTGTTTTCCACATATTATTTTCCCCTCCGATTCATTGCGCAACCTCCTCATTTCTTATCTTATCAGTCCACCTAATTTTCAACATTCATTTATAGCACCACATTCCAAATGCTTCGACTCTCTTCTCTTCCGATTTTCCCACAATCCATGTTTCACTACCATACAATGCTGTGCTCCAAATGTACATTCTCAGAAATTTCTTCCTCAAACGAAGGCCTATGTAAGATACTAGTAAACTCACCCTGGTCAGGAATGCCCTCTTCGCCCGTGCTGGTCTGATGTGCTCCTTATTCCGTTCGTCATTGGTTATTTTTCTGCCTAATAGCAGAATTCCTTAACTTCATCTACTTCGTAGAGTCTTATGTTAAGTTTCTTGCTCTTCTATTGTCTGGTACTTCTCCGATTTACTCTCAATCCATATTCTGCACTCGTTAGATGTTCATTCCATTTAGCAGATCTTGTAATCACTGAGGATAGCAATGTTACCAGCGAATCGTATCACTGATATCCTTACCCCTTGAATTTTTAGTGCCACTTCGGAACCTTTCATTTGTTTCCATCATTACTTCTTCGATTCACAGATTGAATAGCATGAGTGAAAGACTACATCCCTATCTTACAGCGTTTTTAATCCGACACTTCGTGTTTGGTAGTCCACTGTTATTATCTACTCTTGGCTCTTGTACATGTTGTATATTACACGTCTCTATCTACAGCTTACTTCTGTTTTTCTCAGATTTCGAACATCTTATACCATTTTACATTGTCGAACGATTTTTCCTGGTCGACAAAAGCTATGAAGGTATCTAGATTTTTCCTTAGTCTTGCACCCATTATCAACCACAACGTCAAAACTGCCTCTGTGGTTCCTTTACCTTTCCTAAAGCCACACTGATAATCATCCAACATATCCTCAATTTTCTTTTCCATTCTTCAGTATATTATTCTTGTCAGCACGCACTTGTCAGCTCTTGCAATCATCAGAATTGTATGGACTGATGTTTTTCAGAAAGTCAGATGGTATGTTACGATGGGTAACAGAAAAAATACTTCAGCTGATCAATAAAAGAACAACGTAAAAAATGTTCAGGGAAAACCGGGAATACAGAAATACAAGTCGCTGAGAAATGAAATAAATCGGAAGTGCAGAGAAGCTAAGAACGAAATAGCTACATGGAAACTGGAAAGAGATTGAAAAAGAAATTATTGTCGGAAAGACTGACTCACCATATAGGAATGTCAAAACAACATTCGATGAAATTAAAAGCAAGGACGGTAACATTGCGAGAGCAGCGGGAATTCCATTATTAAACGCAAAGAAGAGTGCGGATAGGAGGAGAGCACATTGAAGGCCTCTATGAGGGGGAAGATATACATGCACAAATTTCTTTGCTTCCGCTGAAATTTTTTTAGATTTTTCTTTAAATCTTGACCAATACTAGTTCACCAATGCTAAAACTAGGAGGGGAAGCTTTTGCGTCATGCCTTCTTTTTCTATCCAAGGCTCTTTTACGTATATTTGCCCTAGCGTGTGCTCAGAGACATTTGAAAAAAATTTTGAACTTAATCTACCTCAAATAAGGACGTTTTTGTTCCAAATTTAGTTTTCAGTAAATTACTCGAAAACTAATTAGAGGTAGGCAAATCTGGTCACGTAGTTATTATTTTTATGTTGAACCGCAGTGTCATTTAAATTTTCACATTTCGAAGTCCATTATTTAGCGCTTTCAATTTTTCGTAACAACGTGGATATTGACCAAATTGTTGCTTTAATCATGTTGAGACTTGTACCAGTTAATTCTGACATACATCTGCGCATTATGACCAATTTCTGGCTTCCTAGCTTTATTATTTTCCGCCACTTATTTTTTCTTAAAACGAAGTATTTAGGTAAAATATTGACCTAATCAATCTGATTCTTAACAGTTTAAACATTACTGCCCTAAGGCATATGTTGACAAAGTTTGAAACAGTAAGTTTAACTTTTAATTTCATTCTTAATTACGGTGCAATGCTCGTCTGCAACGCACATACGCGTTATGGTTACTTGGCGCTACTAGCAGTGAACTGGGGGAAGTCCCGGCACCCACTCGCTCGCCCCTGTACCTCTCATCTCTCCAAATTCCAAGTTTCAGTCCTTAGCGGTTTGGGCTGGGCGATGACGAGTCAGTGAATCAATCTGGACTTATCCCACCCCCTTAGGGGCTGAATTTCCAAAAACAGCTAAAAACGTATTTTTTTTCATTTCTAATCGAGAATCCAAATACCAATTGTCGTAGATATACCTTAGAAATGCTTTTACCATGAAATATTATCATAAAACATTTCAATCCATGTTTCACCCCCTCAGGGTTTGATTATCCAGAAACTAGAAAATGTATATTTTTTTATTTCTGACAGAGAAGCTAAATACAAATTTTCATAGATTTGTCTTCACATATGCTTTCTTAATGACATATTTCAAAGTCTTCCCCGTAGGGTTTGAATTTCCAAAAGCAATGAAACACACTTTTTTTTAATTCTAATCGAAAAGTCGAGTACCAGTTTTCACAGATGTAGTTTCAAAAATGCTTTATTATTTCTTTAATTACTGAAGATGATCGTATGGCATTGTTGGCCGGGAGGCCCCATGCGGGGAAGTTCGGCCTTTTTGAGTTGACGCCACTTCGGCGACTTGCGAATCAATGATGATGAAATGATGACGAAAGACACACAACACCCAGTCATCACGAGGCAGATTTTCTCCCACAGGTGTTTAATTTCAAAAAAATGAAGAAACACCGATTTCTTTAATTTTGACCGAGAAACCACATCCCGATTTTCGTAGGTCTAGCTTCAAAACTACCTTAATAGCGACATCATTACAAGAAATTTCAATCCCTTGTTTCCCCCCTTGGGGCGGAATTTCGAAAAATTCCTTCCTAAACGACATCTACAGTATAAGATCAACACCCTCTCCGAATTTCAAGTTTCTATTCTTAGTGGTTTGATTATGTAACTGAGTGAGTCAGTCAGTCGCTATGCTGCATTTTATATATTGAGATTATACTGCACGCTTTTACAGTGAAAATTATGAAATGCTTCAAAACGCGAAACAATGAGTGTTGATTTCAAATCCCACAAATCTTTTGCCATATTTGTTGCTAATTTTCTTCTTCTTTGTCTCGGCCAACTAGGAGCGACGTCAACTCATTGCCTCTTTTCCCGAGACGTAACTGCTGGCCACAGCTCCTGCATTCGTTTTCTCTCTTGGATCCACGCCTTCCCTATCTTCAGATAAGGCTTTTCTTGCAAACGTTACGTGCGTTCGTAATATTTCCTGAAGTGGCTCACGCTCCTGCATATCTTTAGGAGAAATTTCAGTTCTCGCTCATCTTCTTCGACTACATTTCTATGAAACATGCCCCTTTTGAAGGCGTGTCACTTCCCTATCTTCAGATAAGGCTTTTCTTGCAATCGTTACGTGCGTTCGTAATATTTCCTGAAGTGGCTCACGCTCCTGCATATCTTTAGGAGAAATTTCAGTTCTCGCTCATCTTCTTCGACTACATTTCTATGAAACATGCCCCTTTTGAAGGCGTGTCACTTCCCTATCTTCAGATAAGGCTTTTCTTGCAAACGTTACGTGCGTTCGTAATATTTCCTGAAGTGGCTCACGCTCCTGCATATCTTTAGGAGAAATTTCAGTTCTCGCTCATCTTCTTCGACTACATTTCTATGAAACATGCCCCTTTTGAAGGCGTGTCACTTCCCTATCTTCAGATAAGGCTTTTCTTGCAATCGTTACGTGCGTTCGTAATATTTCCTGAAGTGGCTCACGCTCCTGCATATCTTTAGGAGAAATTTCAGTTCTCGCTCATCTTCTTCGACTACATTTCTATGAAACATGCCCCTTTTGAAGGCGTGTCACTTCCCTATCTTCAGATAAGGCTTTTCTTGCAAACGTTACGTGCGTTCGTAATATTTCCTGAAGTGGCTCACGCTCCTGCATATCTTTAGGAGAAATTTCAGTTCTCGCTCATCTTCTTCGACTACATTTCTATGAAACATGCCCCTTTTGAAGGCGTGTCACTTCCCTATCTTCAGATAAGGCTTTTCTTGCAAACGTTACGTGCGTTCGTAATATTTCCTGAAGTGGCTCACGCTCCTGCATATCTTTAGGAGAAATTTCAGTTCTCGCTCATCTTCTTCGACTACATTTCTATGAAACATGCCCCTTTTGAAGGCGTGTCACTTCCCTATCTTCAGATAAGGCTTTTCTTGCAATCGTTACGTGCGTTCGTAATATTTCCTGAAGTGGCTCACGCTCCTGCATATCTTTAGGAGAAATTTCAGTTCTCGCTCATCTTCTTCGACTACATTTCTATGAAACATGCCCCTTTTGAAGGCGTGTCACTTCCCTATCTTCAGATAAGGCTTTTCTTGCAATCGTTACGTGCGTTCGTAATATTTCCTGAAGTGGCTCACGCTCCTGCATATCTTTAGGAGAAATTTCAGTTCTCGCTCATCTTCTTCGACTACATTTCTATGAAACATGCCCCTTTTGAAGGCGTGTCACTTCCCTATCTTCAGATAAGGCTTTTCTTGCAAACGTTACGTGCGTTCGTAATATTTCCTGAAGTGGCTCACGCTCCTGCATATCTTTAGGAGAAATTTCAGTTCTCGCTCATCTTCTTCGACTACATTTCTATGAAACATGCCCCTTTTGAAGGCGTGTCACTTCCCTATCTTCAGATAAGGCTTTTCTTGCAAAAGTTACGTTCGTTCGTAATATTTCCTGAAGTGGCTCACGCTCCTGCATATCTTTAGGAGAAATTTCAGTTCTCGCTCATCTTCTTCGACTACATTTCTATGAAACATGCCCCTTTTGAAGGCGTGTCACTTCCCTATCTTCAGATAAGGCTTTTCTTGCAAACGTTACGTGCGTTCGTAATATTTCCTGAAGTGGCTCACGCTCCTGCATATCTTTAGGAGAAATTTCAGTTCTCGCTCATCTTCTTCGACTACATTTCTATGAAACATGCCCCTTTTGAAGGCGTGTCACTTCCCTATCTTCAGATAAGGCTTTTCTTGCAATCGTTACGTGCGTTCGTAATATTTCCTGAAGTGGCTCACGCTCCTGCATATCTTTAGGAGAAATTTCAGTTCTCGCTCATCTTCTTCGACTACATTTCTATGAAACATGCCCCTTTTGAAGGCGTGTCACTTCCCTATCTTCAGATAAGGCTTTTCTTGCAATCGTTACGTGCGTTCGTAATATTTCCTGAAGTGGCTCACGCTCCTGCATATCTTTAGGAGAAATTTCAGTTCTCGCTCATCTTCTTCGACTACATTTCTATGAAACATGCCCCTTTTGAAGGCGTGTCACTTCCCTATCTTCAGATAAGGCTTTTCTTGCAATCGTTACGTGCGTTCGTAATATTTCCTGAAGTGGCTCACGCTCCTGCATATCTTTAGGAGAAATTTCAGTTCTCGCTCATCTTCTTCGACTACATTTCTATGAAACATGCCCCTTTTGAAGGCGTGTCACTTCCCTATCTTCAGATAAGGCTTTTCTTGCAATCGTTACGTGCGTTCGTAATATTTCCTGAAGTGGCTCACGCTCCTGCATATCTTTAGGAGAAATTTCAGTTCTCGCTCATCTTCTTCGACTACATTTCTATGAAACATGCCCCTTTTGAAGGCGTGTCACTTCCCTATCTTCAGATAAGGCTTTTCTTGCAAACGTTACGTGCGTTCGTAATATTTCCTGAAGTGGCTCACGCTCCTGCATATCTTTAGGAGAAATTTCAGTTCTCGCTCATCTTCTTCGACTACATTTCTATGAAACATGCCCCTTTTGAAGGCGTGTCACTTCCTTATCTTCAGATAAGGCTTTTCTTGCAATCGTTACGTGCGTTCGTAATATTTCCTGAAGTGGCTCACGCTCCTGCATATCTTTAGGAGAAATTTCAGTTCTCGCTTATCTTCTTCGACTACATTTCTATGAAACATGCCCCTTTTGAAGGCGTGTCACTTCCCTATCTTCAGATAAGGCTTTTCTTGCAATCGTTACGTGCGTTCGTAATATTTCCTGAAGTGGCTCACGCTCCTGCATATCTTTAGGAGAAATTTCAGTTCTCGCTCATCTTCTTCGACTACATTTCTATGAAACATGCCCCTTTTGAAGGCGTGTCACTTCCCTATCTTCAGATAAGGCTTTTCTTGCAATCGTTACGTGCGTTCGTAATATTTCCTGAAGTGGCTCACGCTCCTGCATATCTTTAGGAGAAATTTCAGTTCTCGCTCATCTTCTTCGACTACATTTCTATGAAACATGCCCCTTTTGAAGGCGTGTCACTTCCCTATCTTCAGATAAGGCTTTTCTTGCAATCGTTACGTGCGTTCGTAATATTTCCTGAAGTGGCTCACGCTCCTGCATATCTTTAGGAGAAATTTCAGTTCTCGCTCATCTTCTTCGACTACATTTCTATGAAACATGCCCCTTTCGAAAGCGTGACATGTATCTTAGCACATATTGTGTATGTTCGTATAGTTTATGATTTTGACGCCTTCTTTGGTAGGATCCAGGTTTTTTCGTAAAATCTTCCTTTCATTGGTTTCAAGTTTCTCCATTAGACGATTCTTATGCATTGTATCAGACTATGCAGCATATAGGGTCACCAGTATGTAGTAACATGGCAGGTAGTGTTTGATGTTGACGTCCAAAGTGTCTATCGCTTTTGGTAGACTCCTTCAGTCAGTTATATTATGTAAATGTGTGATAAGAAGGCTTCTTTCTCAGACAGGTTACGCTCTATCCATTTACCATTGTCATTAAACATTTCTGCCTGCTTACTTTTTCTTTGTCCGGCCTCCAGTTCTTATTGGTGGTGATATTACGTCTTTCATAATGTGCGTCTTCCCAACGGAGGTTTGGAGGCCAGAGTTCGTTGCCTGTCTCTTCAGCTGGTAAAGCTGAACTGCTGTCATATAAACTATAGCAACTTTGTGGAAGTTGCTGAAGCTTAGTGACACCTATACCGTGCACGATGTTATTTAAATCTCGTGGGCAATCCATGATGCTTCGAACTTCAAGGCTGTGTGGTCTACGTGCTTGATGAGCGCTGCCATCTCCTAGAGAAATTGGAAACTACCTATTTTTACAATGGTATCACAAAGCCATTGTTCAGCGCCGCTACGGACACTGACGCGTCCTGCCGAAATTTCACTTTCGTGACAGAGAAGTAAGCAGACTAGTTTAGTGGAGGTGAGAGAGTTCAACAGTTTATTTGTTGAAAACGTCTGTGTCAAAACTCGTACCTGTAGTGCATTAACGAATCTTATGGATATAAATACAATATTGTAACACAATGCCGGTGTCACAAAGTTGTCCTGGATTATTACAGATCACAGATATTTTTGGATTTAGCAGTATTTCTGGCTTTCTTCATACATTTAGATCATATGGCTTCAAAGTCAAGAAGGAAAGTCTGCTCACACCAATATCGCAATCATACAACAGAAACTTTGCTTGTAACATTATATCAGATTAAATTATCTAAGTTATCTATTGGAATGCAGCTGAGAAGTAAGTCTGTACATATCAGTACCTTTCCTGTCGCAGTTATTGGTTTAATTGTTGGATTGTGTTGTAACGTCGATATTTAATTTTTTCTGGTATGGCATACACAGGGGATGAAAATAAAAATTGGCCAGGTGCGAGTAAAATTCGCGCACTGAAATGAAAAGAAACGATCGTGTGAGGGTTCCGTATAAAGTTAAATGGGTACACAAACAGTTCATCCGCTCCGAGAATTACATATCTCTACCATTTTTGCCTGTTATCGTCATTGATACTGGCGAGATATCGGTCCCACGGATCCCAAGCTTTGCAAGAAGTTTTATCTTCAATAAAACAAATGTGACATAAAGTCGTGCATGAGGCAGGCGACCATTATTACAGTAAACAACAGATTTCCATTCAGGCTGACTGGTTTGCAATGGTAAAAGTCAAACATCAGACAAGGAATGACTTCATTGCTCATACGATGAGTTTCGGAATTTATCCATCATTAGATATCCAGGCGAGATTACAGCATGCAGATATGGCGTATCAAGTTGTGCACGAAACAAACACGCACATACGACTTGAAATGTGCGAAACAAACACTTACATAAAACTTTAAATGCCATATCTATGTGCAGTAATCGCTCCTGGATATCTGATGATGGATAAATTCCGATAGCGTCATACGAGCAATAAAGTCATTTTTGCCTGGTGTTTGTTTTTCACCAGTGCAACGAAGTTAGCCTGAATACGGAATTACTGACTGTAACAAACGACAAAAGAAATACTTTTTTCGTACGATGGAAATACAATTTAACAGTTTTCAAATGTTTTCCCTTTACTTGTACTGTGAAATCTTACTTGTTGCCAAATGTCATCATTGTAGGTCAACGGGAAGCACGTTACAGGTTTTTATGAACGAGTTTGTATCATATAATGTAAAATAATTGGTCGTATCCTTTGTCTGCATGGACTTAGAAGCTTCAATTTTTTACACCGCCAAGAGACCACTGACCTCAGTACGCGACACATATTCAAACTTGACACGTCTACATGTTTCTCGGAAAAAGAGTTTCCAACAGTCAAATAGGCACACATACAGGCAGACAACTAAGCAACCCTATACAGGTTCCGCTTTTACCGATTGAGGCACGAAACCCTAAAAAACAAAAATCGGTTCACTCGCGGTCATCCTACCATATTATTCAAAACAGAAGAGGAAATTAATTTCCAGTTCTGGTTTTCGTCTCACAGGATTCGATCTGAGATGTACAGTGGTGCCATATATTAGTGGCGAGGAAGAAAAGTCAAATTTCTTTAAATAATTTTTCTGGAACCGAATAACTAAACACATTTATGACTCGCCATTGTATCCTGACTCAGAAATTTCTTCAGAACATTTCGATTGCTAGGGCAACTGTCAATGAAAATGTTATAAACAGATATTTTGATCAGCTCTGTCGTGAACTTGGAGGCGTTCCAAGTTCCAGTACCTGAACCTACGACGAGACTTATCTTGTGGTTGGTGCTGGATCCACCAAAATCATTACAAAGAGGGGCATAAAAGATCCCGAGAAAATAAAGAATGTCACCAAGGCCTGTACTTCCATTATGTTCTGCGGAAACGCTGATGGTCAGTTTGCTCCTGTTTACATTAACTAAAAATCTAAGCATTTGTGGAGCACATGGACTGAAGATGAGCTTTTGTGTGCTGCATACAACTGTACTTCATCAGGGTGGATTAACTATAGCGTATTTTTAAAAATTATGAAGCTGTTGCTTCCTATCCTGACAAGACAAGAAGCGACAAACGTATTAACTGGCAACAGTCTGTGCTCCCACCTGGACAATGAAGCTATTCGACAGTGCCAGGAAAATCCGTGACATAGCTTTCCCACCAAATTCTACACACTTGTTTCAGCCACTGTATCCGGCACTCTAACGACCGCTCAGGAGGCACTGGAAAACAATCTTGACTGACTGGAAAGAGTCTTCAGTTGGTATGAGGTGTGCAACAGTACCTAAAACAGGAGTTCCCTGCATTGGTAAAGAAACTCTAGAGAAAGTTGGCGATAATAATGGTCAAAATCCGCGCGTAGGATTTAAGAAATGCAGAATTAATCCAAACGGCAGAGAGGAGATCTGAACTAGGTTATGCGCTCGCTTAAATCAAGAAGACAATTTACGGTTACAAAGAAAAATAAGTGACAGCTTCACATAGCACCTAGCAAAAAAAAGGAGCCTACATGACGGAGAGAAAAAAAATTAATAGGGAAATGAGTCAACGTCACCCGCAGGGAGAGCAGCTCCGTCCTTGATATGCGAAGCTCATCAACAGTGTGTGCTGCTACACAAGTATCAAGTTAAAAAAGAAGCCAACTCGTAGCATAACTTGCAACTGTAGTGAAAGTGATGAAGACAGTGTAGCGTACGCTGAATCAGACTACAGCTTGTTTGAATATTTGCACTCTGAAGCAGATGTCGCAGAGAATACTGATTTCAAGGAAGAAGACAAGACAGTGAAAACTATACATACATGAAGTAAGGCAGTATCGAAGTATAATGACTAAAATCTAGAATGACGGCGCACTTATTAATGTTGTGGCGTCAGGGGGGAAAACTGGAGATGATCGACAACAAAAGACGTTACTTTGAACAATACTTAAGCTCTGGGTTCGATTCACACATCAGGTAACATGTTTTAACAAGCACTAAAAAACACTGGTCACCGCTGGTAAAGACAGCTGAACAGCACATGGCCTACACCCGAAATTTTATTTTATCAATGAGTCAATCGTCATGTAAGGTCACAGGGCACACTTCTCAATGTATTTGAACTTGAGATGTTGGAAATATTGGTGCTGGAATGGGACTGGAACACAGATCCCCGTTTCGATGGATTTGATCTCTTTGGGACAATGCAGTTCGATCGTTTTGTTGTTTACCCAAGATTCCAAATTCCTGAAGGTGCCCATTAAAGGTGCGGGTCTGGATCCGAATCCTCGTCCGGCACAAAAATGTTTATTGTGTCATTTCAAGCTGTAGCATGCAAAAAACAAACTACAGCGCGAGCGAATATTAACTCCATATTGAAATTTTTTTCATAGTTTTATTAATGCTTAAATTATTTGTTGAAACAAACTACATCTTGTTCCTTATAGTGGCAGAATTTATTATATTATATCACATTTGTCATTTCAGATTTCGGGCGTACAATGGCGCAACTCTAACCTTGCTTGAACGTGCGCAGCTTACATAACATCCTCGTACGAACTATCATTAGGAGTTGCCTCTGGAAGCTTATGGGCACAAGTTCTGTATCTGTCCTCAACGTACAGGAGGAAGGAAAATTTGCAAGTGGTTCACTCTAAACCCTCAGAAATGACAAAGACAGACATCTCGTGAAAGTGGTTTAACCCGACACACAACCCGAACTGTTCTGAAGAAGGATTTGAATTTTTGTCGGTGGAAACAACATTACTGCCACGAATTATCGTCGGAATACTGCGATCATTTTTTGGAACATGGGGATACGGTACTTGCTTGGAATTAAGACTGGTCCAGTATTTTCGGTAATATGCAGCAACGTTTCATGTTGGGGGCTTTGTTACCCGGCATAGTTATTATTGGACAACAGAGGATCCGTGGATGGTTGTAGAGTAAAGTCAACATCACCCAAAGGCCACAGTGTGGTGCGGTATGACGTCCACGAAAGTTGCCAGGCCATATCTCATTTGGGGCCAAAAAAACACAGGATGGTACCTTGACATGCTTGAAAATTACGTGCACGGTATTATATCCACATGGGTCAAATACAAGGAACTAATTCTTACGCGAGACGGGGTCCCACTTCACTTCGCATATCCCGTCCGCGGATAACGCCCTGCGATTTCTTCCCCTAGGGGTGAGCGAAACAGAAAGCTTATCGCACTAGACTCTTGTTGAAATGGAGGTGCAAATTCGCCAAATTCTTGGAAACGTACCGCTGACTGCAGATGTCTGTTACAAACATTCACATCCGTTTAGGGAAACTGGTAGATAATGGTGGTGCTTAAACTGAATTTTAGCAATGCATAACAAATCTGCCTTTGTAAGTAAGAAATCGATTTTGTTTCATAAAATTATGATGCGTATTGACACTGAGAACAGACATCGGCCCAACTTATGTACAAAAACAGCTAACAGCTTTTGAGCATGAAGTTGCTCCTTAGGAAAGGAGTAAAAGAAAACTGAACACATTTGCACGAGTATTACAGAAGAGGGAGAAATGAAGGTGGAGGAATGGTGAAATGTGGGAAGCAGAAGGAGTTTGTGGTGTTATAAGTTACGAGGCGAAAGAAAGAGTCGTGTTCACTGGACACCTAGTTACAACCTCTCTTCTCTACCAGAGAAATGCGCATCTTACTCTTTCAGTTTTCGAGAAACTTCTTTCAGAACTGCTGTTGAAGGCTGTTTTCCTTCGGAAGCAAAGAAATTTCGAACGGCCCTGTCTGCTATTTATGGAAGAGAGGAGTTCAAGGATGTGTGTAGCTTTGAGCTTCCTTCATTACGTAACAGATACTAATCTTTGTGATACATTGAGCGAATCTGTGAAACTCTTGAAAGCGATAATTACAATTCCAAGGACCACATCACTGCCCTGCAACCTGAGCCGAACGTCAACGGCAGAGCCCTCCCCGCGACAGCCTCTAGCCGCCCGGGGCGATCCCCCTTCTGGCCAACTGACGACAGCGTCTGCGTCACTAGATTGGGGCGTGCACTCTGTGGCCGGTTTTTCGGTCGGTGTTCAAGGACAGTTAAAAACCGATACAGGTATTTTTCGGCGTTTATTTGATCTCGGTTATAGTAGGTGTTTTTTACACTGAAGCGCCAGAGAAACTGGTATAGGGATGAGTATGCAAATACAGAGATATGAAAACAGGCAGAATACAGCGCTGCGGTCGGCAACACCTATATAAGACAACAAGTGTCTGGCACAGTTAGCTCGGTTACTGCTGCTACAATGGCAGGTTTTCAAGATTTAAGTGAGTTTGAACGTGGTGTTATAGTCGGCGCACAAGCGATGGGACACAGCATCTCCAACGGAGGGATGAAGTGGGGACTTTCACGTGCAACCATTTTACGAGTGTACCGTGAATATCAGGAATCCGGTAAAACATCAAATCTCCGACGTCGCTGAGGCCGGAAAAAGATACTGCAAAACGGGACCAAAGACGACTGAAGAGAATCGTTCAATGCGACACAAGTGCAACCCTCCCACAAATTGCTGCAGATTTCAATGCTGGGCCATCAACAAGTGCCAAAGTGCGAACCATTAACGAAATCTCATCGATATGGGCTTTCGGAATCGAAGGCCCACTCGTGTACCCCTGATGACTGCGCGACACAAAACTTTGCGCCTCGCCTTGGCCCGTCAACACCGACCTTGAATTGTGATGACTGGAAACATGACGAGTATCTTCTGCTGCGCGGGATTAGCCGAGCGGTCCAGGGCGCTGCAGACATGGACTGTGTGGCTGGTCACGGCGGAGGTTCGAGTCCTCGCTCGGGCATGGGTGTGTGTGTTTGTCCTTAAGATAATTTAGGTTAAGTAGTGTATAAGCTTAGGTTCAAAAATGGTTAAAAATGGCTCTGAGCACTATGGGACTTAACATCTGAGGTCATCAGTCCCCTAGAACTTAGAACTACTTAAACCTAACTAACCTAAGGACATCACACACACCCATGCCGAGGCAGGATTCGAACCTGCGACCGTAGCAGCCGCGCACTTCCAGACTCAAGCGCCTAGAACCGCTCGGCCACATCGGCCGGCTGTAAGCTTAGGGACTGCTGACCTAAGGAGTTAAGTCCCATAAGATTTCACACACACCTGGACATTTTTTGAGTCTCTTCTCAAATTGTATCGAGCGGATGGAGACACCCTCATGAATCCATGGACCCTGCATGTCAGAAGGGGACTATTGAAGTTGGTGGAGGCTCTGTGATTGTGTGGGGCGTGCGCAGTTAGAGCGAAATGAGACTCCTGTTACGTATAGGTACGACATACAATGACATGTACGTAAGCATCCTGTCTGATCACCTGCATTCCAACGGACTTGGACAATTCCAGCAGTACAATGCGACACGACAAGAGGTTTCAAGAACGCTCTTCTGAGTTTAAACACTTCCGCTGGCCACCAAACTCCCCAGACACGAACATTATTGAGCATATCTGGAATGCCTTGCAATGTGTTGTTCAGAAGAGATCTCCACCCTCTCGTACTCTTACGGATTTATGGATAGCCGGTATCGTGGTGTCAGTTCCCTACAGCACTATTCCAGACATTAGTCGAGTGCATGCCACGTCGTGTTCCAGCACTTCTGCGTGCTCGGGGGTGGCCCTACACAATATTAGGCAAATGTATCAGTTTATTTGGCTCTTCAGTGTATTTTTTACCAATAACAGAGTAAAAAATTGTCTTAGCGCTAGCGCCAAAACTTTTCGCTTTTAAGTAAACTTTTTTTTTTAAAAAAAAGGAGTAATTTTCAATCGTAAAACGTGCAATGGTTTGGAGTAGTATGCTATTACAGAAACTGGTAAACGTCATTAGTGCTATTTCAGCAACAACGCCGACAGCATCGTTGTTTCTGCGAATCGCTTGTTGTGTCACAGAAAAGCGCATCGGAATTCCATTGCTGGAAACTCGAGCAGGCGTCTGGTGGGAGCTTCGGTCAGTCGCTTTGCCATCAGCAAGTGAAGGCTTGGAAAGTCAGCATGATGTCGGAGAAAGATGATCCCTCGTATACGTAAGGTAAAAGTTACTTTTGAATTATTCACTTCTTCAATGCCGTAATGATACCTATTGGAGATTCTTGTTGAAATATGTATCTTTGTTTTAGTATTGTCGTTTTCCAAAAAAAAATGTACTTTAAAAGTAGTTTTATGGTATACTGTATTTTTGTCGCCATATGGCAACCCTAGGTAATAAGCGCTTTTCCCTATTGTTGACATTTTTGGTATGCTATTGCATATTTTGTGGTGTTTTGAACAGTTTTATTTAGAACTGATGATTGATTACAATGGATGGGTAACTTTCTCTCTGTTTTCACGTTATTTTAGGCCCATTTCACTGAAAGAAGCCCTTGATCACTTAGAGGAAATTATGGATGAAGATAATTAGCCAACAGCATTGTATTTACAACCCCCTGAAACCGAAGATGGAGCTGTTAGCGGAGAAGATAACAAGGAAGATGAAGAAGGTGGGTTACCAGATAATGTGTGCCATAGGCAGTTAAAAGGTAATTGTGAAATAGTTATGAAAAGTGGCAGCTGTATTGAGACAATTGCACAAATGGAATCACAACAAAACGTGGAAGCAGAAACTGAAATAGATGACAAAATCTTGGCTGAAGTTTTAGAATGTTCTCAACAAACTGTGAGTACTACTAACGAAGACATTATGAACAAACAATCTCGCAAGCCTTCAGTGAAGTTACAACGTGTTCAGTCAACGAGGCCTACATGTATAAATCCATCATTCAACAAGAACGCAGATTTAAAATGGGTGGAAGACGAATCTGAATCATAAATTTTTCGATGACGCTTTATTACAACATATTTGTGATCAGTCAGGAAAGTATACTATATTTTTTTGGGAAGCCTAATCCAAACATTACCGAGGAAGAGCTGAAAGTCTTTATTGGCATTTTACTTGTAACTGGATACAACCATCACCCACATGTACGATCATTTTGGAGCAGTGCTGGTGATCTAAAGAATGAAATGGTCTCAAACGCTATGCGAAGTAACCGCTTTCAACAGATAATGCAGTTTCTTCACTTTGAGGACAGTCAGAAAAAAGGAAGTGAGGGGGATAAAATGTGGAAATTACTTCCCATTACAGGCCATACACAAGCAAATATGCTAAAACATTTCTATCCCGAGCAGAATCTTTCATATGATGAAAGTATGATAGTGTACTTCGGACGTCATGGCTGTAATCAGTTTATAAATGAAACACCACTGCGATTTGGATACAAGATTTGTTCTTTATGCACACAAGCAGGTCACCTAATAAATTTCGAAATATATCAGGGTAAAAATCCACAACAGTTCAAGAGTATGAAGAAAGATTTGGAAAATCGGCAGCTCCACTTATGACTATGATTGATGCGTTTGAAACAGATGTGCAGCAGCTCCCTTTCTCATTTTATTTTGATAACTTATTTACTGAATTTTCACTGTTAGTGGAACTGAACTCTCGTGGGTTCTCTAGAACAGGGACTATCTGTGAGAACAGAATTCCGAAAAATTACCCACTTGGAAGCAAAGCAGTTCTAAAGAAATGGCCAAGAGGATATGTTAAGTCTATCAAAATGGAGGATACTGGTATAATTATCACCAAATGGTTAGGTAATGCTGTTGCAAATGTTGCATCGACATCATATAGAAAGAATGCCGTTGCATTGGTGCAGCGTCATATCATAGAACACAATAACAAAATCAGTGTTAGCTGGCCCTGTGTTATCAAAGAATACAGCAGATCTGAATGTAAACCTTTATCGAATTGGGAGTCATGGTAAAAAATGCTAGAGTTACATCTTTACAAGGTTGGTTGATGTGTGCATGCATAATGCATGGCAACTACACAGAATTGCCCATCCCACCGTATCTCATTTAGAATTTCGCCGCCACATTGCTATCTACTATTGCAATCACTACGGAGAAAAATCCAAAGGCCCAGGACCGAAGTGTGCATTACATGGTACACATTTTGAAAAGCTACGTTATGATGGATTTAACAACTGGCCAGTTCCAATTGAGAAGAAAAGGAGCTGCGCTGGTGAAAACTGCTCCACAATCGGACGAACTGCATGCTCAAAGTGTGAAACTGGACTATGCACAAAATGTTTTCAACATTACCATTCAAACATTTAAAAAATGTACTAAACACATGTAAAATATTATTGTATGTTCATATTTCATGCAAATAATGAAATTTCTCATATCTATATGAAATGAAAAATACGTTGGAGTATTATTTTCCTGTGTATGACGCAGCGTTCCCATATGGTAACGCATTGTTGGGAGAAAGTGAGACATGTGAAAACGAAAGTATTGATAGTTTTAGTTACAGGCATCGCTATAGTTATGGTTACGAACATTTGTAGTATTTTTTTAAAGTAATTCGGGACATAAGGGGTTAAGGAACGCATGTATGTGCATGATTTGCCTCCACCTGGTCTATAAGGTATTTTCTCGCTTTCGTTGCCAGACTCCGTTGTATTGCAGAATGGCATCAGTTATAGTCTAGAAATATTTTCTTGAAGTGATGTGGCAGTGAAGCACAGTGCTTCATTTGCTTTAAGAGATTAAAGATTTGTCTGCCACTTCTAAGAAATGATAAAAGATGACATAAACTATGGTAATAATAATAAAGAAAAAATGAAACTATTCGTTCCTATCATACAACAAAAATAGAAAGTAGCTGATTTGTTGCCTGTCAAAATAATTACCTCTATCTACTTCCAGCCCATGAAGACGGACCAATTTGACACGAAAATTAGTTCTTCAACCTCAGCACTAACGATTGATAAAATAGTGGTATGATCTCAGATTATAACACAATTTTAGCCGAGTTTCAAAAAATTTGAATCATTAGTAGAATAATGCGATTTTTTGCAGTATTCAGTCACTTGTAACTTTTCAAAGAAAAGCAGCAAACTGTGGATGGACTAAGTTTTCTTTCATATGTCTGCTGAAATTAATATTTTGATTATGTGTGTCTTGCAACTCAGTGAGTCCAATTTTTTTCAGTCTTTGTTCCATTTCCACATTTGTTATGGGAAATAGTACGAACAAAAAAAATCAGTTATTTCAGAAACAGATTGTATTGGTCAGTTTTAACAATGAGGTTAAACTGGCATGGAAGAACACCGACACAAGCTGAAACCGGTTGTTTCAGCGAAAGCCGCCATCTCTGCGATTTTCCCAGTCACTCGCAAGCTGGATAGAGGTATGTGCACGAAGAGCCGCTGTTGTTCCATTCGCTTTCTCCTGGGGTGGAAAAACCCACCGATTAAAACTGGTACCAGAATCTCATAATTTATGTGAATAACTGGTATTTTTCGGTATTTGTTTCTTCTCCGTTTTAAGATTTTTTATTACTAATAACTGGGTAAAAAATAGGGTAAAAAATTAGCCACCAAATACAATCCTAGGCTCATGTCGACACATATATAATTCTATGAGACATGTAAATAGATGAAATAAACATGTACGACATTGCCATACACAAACGAGAAATGGTGACGGTGCAACAAAAAAAAAACTCTTTCTAAATACATAGTCACAGAGTAGCAGAAATCACGATACTATAACATGAGACCTCAGAGACTGAGCGCCGTATACCGATAAGCCGATTCTCCAAAGACCGTTTACCAATGTGATTCAGATATACGAACGAAACACGCATAATGATAGTTTGAAAAAACGCGTCCTACGTATATGACAGCAGTGCAGTCACCACCGTATTCATGACGAGAAGTGTGTCTCCGTCAACAAGGACCGCGACTCCTACAGAAGCCACTGTGATCCGGCTGATAGCGGTGCAACACCTTGCTAACGCGCATCCTAGAGGAAGAGCCATCCCTTTGGCTCCAAATAATCGTGGGAAAAATCATACGCAAACTGAGAGACGAGGGAATCACCAAAGAATTGTTTTCCAATGGCCTTCGTCTTATAACTAGCACCACCTCCGACGCTGTGCGGCAATTGGAACAGTGGACGAGAATAGATTTTACTAGGAGAAAAACGTTCCGACAGAAATATGCACTAACTTGAATCATGTTTTCCATAGTGATTGGGCTCATAAAAAAGCGTTCTGATAACTTATGTAGTGTTACATTACGATAGATGTTTCACAGGACAGACTCATACGCTGTTTCCTACGAAAAGGAAAGAAGAGCTATGATCAACCAATGTGCTTAATAAGGTTGCTGACCAACTTAGTAGCAGCGACTCTTTTGTCGCTGTGACACATTTTTATACACTATTATAGGTCTTGATTGTCTTTTTAAGTACAGTATCAAGGTATTGCAGTCTACTATTACCGAATATTCCATTACAACTATAGACATCTACAATATTTAAGTGTCCAGCTATATAGGAGTCATAATCACAGGTGACATTATGAACAGTTCGAACGGAGCTAGTACTACTCACCTCAAGCACACAATTTGCAAGAAGATTTCGATAATTTTAATAGGTCTTCTCGATGAACAATGTCCCCCATATGTTTCAGGAAGGCGTAATTTATTTTATATCACAACCAGCCAGACCCTCTGGATCACATACGTAGTTGTTCTTTGCATTCTCAGATTCACTCTCAGTAGAATTTTCCATGCTAATTTCTTTACGGCGAACAGACAGTCGTCTGAATGTGCAGTATCGAACCCCACCGAGATATAGGCCATAATACTACTGTCAGTATCCCGTTTCATATTTTGTGTAACGCTTTATCAATCCAGTTTCGTGGGAGTGGATGTGCAACCACCAATCATATCTAAATTAATTTTCTGTATGGAGATTGGATGATTCCACATCAGTCAATCTTAGTAATTTTGTATATCTGTCACTTTGTCATTGATGTGTAGTTCAACCCCTGGAATGCATGTTTATATGTTAAAGAATTAAAACTACAATGATCCAGTTCTGTAATCGATTATGCGACCTCATTATCAGGACCATATGTGGCTCTTTACACGTCAACCATAACGTCTACAACTCGCCGGAATATTGTGTTTTAGATTTCACATGGACCTGTCTTAGTATTTGCCATCTCTCTCTCCCTCATGTGTCAACTTTTATATGTATATGGTAAACACAAGATTGATAATTTCTTGTACCGATGATAGAAAACAACTGAGTAAAGATGAAAGCACTTACGATCACATATGGTCGCTGTGCATTCAGCTACGTAGCTTCGTCTACTTTTTAAAGATCATCCAACTACCCCCCCCCCCCCCCATAATATATACACGTAAACCCAGTGGCGGATATAAAAATTGCTTCCTTAGGCACACCATATTATATGCGTCCCCCCCTCCCCCCAGGAAAAACATGTTTTAAATAATAACTACTACCCGATCTCTTCACAATTGTCGTTTTGGGTGAGAGTGCTGTGAGTTGTTTCCGTACTCTGCTATTCGTTCTTCTGAAGGACGCGTCAGCGGTTTAGTCGCGCTCAATCAAAATGTAATATGGTTCGTGAAATGTAAAACAAAGTTAAAATTCCATTGTGTTAACACATTCTTCTGTCGAGAGACAACAGAAACGAACACAAGGAAAATAACTTCTCTTTTATGGCCTAAAAATTCAGCATAGCGTGTAGGAGACAGCGGAGTTTTGTTATACATTCACTTTTAATATGTTCTTTTAAATGAAACCGTTGAAAATGAAATAAAAAAATTGTGTTACGATCTAAAAATTGAAGCGAACGTGTCATACATTAGAAATTAATACGCACTTTTACAGAGATGCGTCCAAAAGTAAAATTAAACTTCCGTTTTGCTATCTAATACCTTTAATGTGTAGCAGATAAAAAAACACGTTCGGTATTAATACGTAAATCTATAGCAAAGCGTAAGAATAGAGATTTCGGTGCGCGAACTAGTAACTACTTACAGACGAACAAACACAGAACTGGATTTGCTATTACATAGTTTTACAGACTCGTGTGGAGAAAGTCAAATCTGTTTTATAATCTGATAGTTAACATGTAAAGCATTAGGGTATGTGTAGCTAGATGCTGCATAGTAAGTAGACACAATACCTTTAATCCACGTAAGGGCTGAACATTTTTATACTGCAGCTACTGCTCTCACCATAGCTCTTTATAACGGTATTGGCAAAGCTTTTACATATTTATCGACAGAACTGAACTACGTTATTTATTAACACTTTTTCATCTAAGCGTACTCTCCGATAACATATATTTCCACGATAATTATACATTTCAGCAGTCGCCAAGAATACGCATCAGTTATAATATACTACACTATCAGTATGATTTGACTGTACAGCGCCGAGCGGCCTGGATCATTTTCGGGTATTGTTTAGTATTGCCGGGCGCCTTCGGTCACGTCTGTACGTAAACGAGGTTTAGTTCCGCGTTCTGCCATCGGCAGCTGTAAAACAAACAGGAAATACGTAGTTTGTAAATCCAATGAATGTGCTCTAAGTTAGAATAAAAATCACATTATAATCTTAAATTTTTAAAACTAATTTGAATAAATAAACAAACTCACCAGTCAGCAAAGTTTGCATCTGGCTTTGACGGCAGAAAACTCGTTGGTCCTATCTTCATAGTTCAGACGGTTATCAGTTAGCCAACATGAAAATAAAAGGTTTGTTAATAACACTGAAAGAGGAATGACTTCAGGTGAGAGTTTACGTTTTGAATCTGGAGGGTTATTATTCTCAACAAAAATAAAATCTACTGGAAAACCTTTTAAATAATTACTTAACGTAGGTATATAGACTTTGTGACAGTGGTAAACATACTCATTCTATTTTGGATTAAATTTTAAAAGTAACATAAAACTGGACTGCATTTCGTTGGTAGCCCTAGTTTTCAGTCTATGAATACAACAAATAATATTTCATTTAGCAGATAAAGACCTTTTTTGGGCGCTTCATGAGAAAATGTCGAGCAAGATTAAATGTAATACCTTTTTATATGTGACAGGCATCTCTGTTTATCTTTCCTTTGTCCCCATCGACCATGCTCTATTTAAGTTAACTCAGACGCTGTAAGAGCGTAAAACGTTGCGTACACGTTACTGCATAGGTCGGCCATCTGTTGGTAATATTATAAAGTATTACGAAGCTTTATTATAGGAGCGAGGCGAAGCAAGCGTAGCCGCGGCTGAGCGGCGAACTGGGCAACTTCGCCAGGCTTCCGTACTTCATGAATGAACTACCTCATTTGAACGCTTCACGGCAAAGAGTGAAATGAATGAAGTAGTTCGCGGGAATGAACGCGTTCGACCCATCTCTACTACCGGCTGGAATTCGTCTAGTAAAGAAAAAGGGACAGTCCCTTTTTTGGCTTCTGTTTCCCGCGTCGCCGGAATCTTAGCTGGGACGCAAATGTGTACTGGATATTCTTGACACTGTCTTTCTAATTTAAAAAGCAAATCATTTTTGCAATTTCTTGCACTGAGGTGTGCTGGATCGACTCCTATCCCACTCGTTATTATAACACTTAAGCGGTTTCTGTGGGCAGAGAAGACAAAGTTCAAGTAGTCTTGTTGGCAGTTGATATGATGTGTTGTCATATGTGTGAACACTGCTGTTATGTCTACACGCAAATGTACCTTTTGTTCCAGCATTAAATAAAAATAACCTTTCCTCGAAGAAAAATGCTTAGTTAAGAAGTTTTATATAATTTGCAATGCCACGTACCATTCGATTGCACAGAGTGGGAACTTTGATACCGTGAAGGCTTCGGCTCAATAAATGAGACAAACGAAAGTTGGTTTTTTCTTCTTTTTTGCCAAAAAAAGTAAGTAAATAGATAAATAAAATTTTTAAACTGTTGTGAAGTATTTTTTCACGTATTATTAGATATTCCGCTGATGTTCATTTCGTATTAACATGTGTTTAACGAGTAAAACATTCCCAGTATCAACATCTTTTGTTAAACGGGTGTCATTAAATCAGAGCTCAGATATTGAAGACCACAAAGCTTTGAATTAATTACAGAATTGCAGTAATGGAGGGTTGACTTGACACTTTCCCGTAATTTCTACAAGAAATGTAAGTAAAGTCGAGTTTTACATATTTAGGCCCATACATGTTACAGTATTTAAGAAACTGCTGATTAGTTTATCACAGCTTTTCAGGGGTCCTGGTATTTTCACGGGGAAAATACGGTAGGGTTAATTGAAAGCCACCACAGGGTGGATACGACCCGGGAAATCCGGGAATTTTTTCATCCGGGAGAAAACCTGGAAAAACCCGGGAATTTTTCGGAATTCCGGGAATTTTTCGTTGTTTTAACTTTCAGTTAAATTTTTGTAATTTTGACTGCAGAGTTAATTCTCTAGCAAAGAATGTTATTGTATCCTGCTACTGGCGAATGATACTGCAGCAATAAAATATAAACGAAAGGGAGAAAAAATAAAACTTTAGTTGCAAAGGACATGTGCAATTTTCGACAACAAAACACCGTGCACGCACAAGCGTCTGCAGATAGTAAAAATATGTCAAAGGCCGTAGGGCGCCGACTGTAATTATTCGTAACAATAAACTGCTTGCTATGAGCATGACGTCGCAAGTGTTCACATTATGTTCGTTTGACCATTTGCCAGCGGTCTGTTGCGCATGCGAATTTGACTCGCGTAAAGCAGCACCTTCTCCCGCTACTTGAAGTTTGGCTATTAGCTGTATCGGTAGTAGCAGCAAGCAGCCCGATGCAAACAACAAAAATTTTTCTCGTGCGCCCTAGGTGCCGGATTCACGCTTGCACAGAGTTGTGGGGAGGGGGTTAACCTCCACGTGACCCGTGTTTACGTTGAGTGATTTCGCTGCTTGCATTCGTGTACAGCTCCCACGTCAAATGAACACAAAACGGATTTCTGTGGCCGAGAGCTATCAAGTGAATTAAAATACATTCACATAATTACGGAGGAGAAAAATATATTTTAAAATTTAGTTTACTGATTTTATTTTATTTCCAAGTTAGTAGCAGTCAAGCATTAATCGCCCTCCAGAACAGTGAAGTTATTTACGCAAGTTTGCTAACGAAATTTGGCTTTGTTAATCTTTCAGCCGAGGCAATCATTTTATTTGAAACTAAGTGTTTCATTCTACAGTATTGGCTAGTTCCAACTGTTCGCTGAATTTCAAGTGCACATTGTCATCTTCTGCCATATATGGCATTATGCCGTAATAAAGAACCAAAAATGAGATCGTAGACTACTGGTACTCCAAGAAAATTTACATCCCAAAAACCACACCGAAAAGCTTAATATCAGATGGGACCTACTTCACTGTGAATCTAAAATAAGCCAATTTGCACTTTAAGCCGAATTATGCATTTTAGTATGGTTTACGAAATTCCCCCCCCCCCCCTCCCCATGAACCATGGACCTTGCCGTTGGTGGGGAGGCTTGCGTGCCTCAGCGATACAGATGGCCGTACCGTAGGTGCAACCACAACGGAGGGGTATCTGTTGAGAGGCCAGACAAACGTGTGGTTCCTGAAGAGGGGCAGCAGCCTTTTCAGTAGTTGCAGGGGCAACAGTCTGGATGATTGACTGATCTGGCCTTGTAACGTTAATCAAAACGGCCTTGCTATGTTGGTACTGCGAACGGCTGAAAGCAAGGGGAAACTACAGCCGTAATTTTTCCTGAGGGCATGCAGCTTTACTGTATGATTAAATGATGATGGCGTCCTCTTGGGTAAAATATTCCGGAGGTAAAATAGTCCCCCATTCGGATCTCCGGGCGGGGACTACTCAAGAGGACGTCGTTATCAGGAGAAAGAAAACTGGCGTTCTACGGATCGGAGCGTGGAATGTCAGATCCCTTAATCGGGCAGGTTGGTTAGACAATTTAAAAAGGGAAATGGATAGTTTAAAGTTAGATATAGTAGGAATTAGTGAAGTTCGGTGGCAGGAGGAACAAGACTTTTGGTCAGGTGAATACAGGGTTATAAATACAAAATCAAATAGGGGTAATACAGGAGTAGGTTTAATAATGAATAAAAAAATAGGAATGCGGTTAAGCTACTACAAACAGCATAGTGAACGCATTATTGTGGCCAAGATAGACAAGAAGCCCATGCCTACTACAGTAGTACAAGTTTATATGCCAACTAGCTCTGCAGATGATGATGAAATTGAGGAAATGTATGATGAGATAAAAGAAATTATTCAGGTAGTGAAGGGAGACGAAAATTTAATAGTCATGGGTGACTGGAATTCGTCAGTAGGAAAAGGGAGAGAAGGAAACATAGTAGGTGAATACGGATTGGGGGGTAGAAATGAAAGAGGAAGCCGTCTGGTAGAATTTTGCACAGAGCATAACTTAATCATAGCTAATACTTGGTTCAAGAATCATAAAAGAAGGTTGTATACATGGAAGAATCCTGGAGATACTAAATGGTGTAAGATAGATTATATAATGGTAAGACAGAGATTTAGGAATCAGGTTTTAAATTGTAAGACATTTCCAGGGGCAGATGTGGACTCTGACCACAATCTGTTGGTTATGAACTGTAGATTAAAACTGAAGAAACTACAAAAAGGTGGGAATTTAAGGAGATGGGACCTGGATAAACTGACAGAACCAGAGGTTTTACAGAGTTTCAGGGAGAGCATAAGGGAACAATTGACAGGAATGGGGGAAAGAAATACAGTAGAAGGAGAATGGATAGCTCTGAGGGATGAAGTAGTGAAGACACCAGAGGATAAAATAGGTAAAAAGACGAGGGCTGCTAGAAATCCTTGGGTAACATGAGAAATATTAAATTTAATTGATGAAAGGAGAAAATATAAAAATGCAGTAAATGAAGCAGGCAAAAAGGAATACAAATGTCTCAAAAATGAGATCGACAGGAAGTGCAAAATGGCTAAGCAGGGATGGCTAGAGGACAAATGTAAGGATGTAGAGGCTTATCTCACTAGGGGTAAGATAGATACTGCGTACAGGAAAATTAAAGAGACCTTTGGCGAGAAGAGAACCACGTGTGTGAATGTCAAGAGCTCAGATGGTAACCCAGTTCTAAGCAGAGAAGGGAAGGCAGAAAGGTGGAAGGAATATATATAGAGGGTTTATACAAGGGCGATGTACTTGAGGACAATTTATGGAAATGGAAGAGGATGTAGATCAAGGCGAAATGGGAGATAAGATACTGCGTGAAGAGTTTGACAGATCACTGAAAGACCTGAGTCGAAACAATGCCCCCGGAGCAGACAACATTCCATTAGAACTACTGACGGCCTTGTGAGAGCCAGTCATGACAAAACTCTACCATCTGGTGAGCAAGATGTATGAGACAAGCGAAATACCCTCAGACTTCAAGAAAAATATAATAATTGCAATCCCAAAGAAAGCAGGTGTTGACAGATGTGAAAATTACTGAACCATCAGTTTAATAAGTCACAGCTGCAAAATACTAACGCGAATTCTTTACAGACGAATGGAAAAACTGGTAGAAGCGGACCTTGGGGAAGATCAGTTTGGATTCCGGAGTAATGTTGGAACATTTGAGGCAATACTAACCTTACGACTTATCTTAGAAGAAAGATTAAGAAAAGGCAAACCTACGTTTCTAGCATTTGTAGACTTAGAGAAAGCTTTTGACAATTTTAACTGGAATACTCTCTTTCAAATTCTGAAGGTGGCAGGGGTAAAATACAGAGAGCGTAAGGCAATTTACAATTTGTACAGAAACCAGTTGGCAGTTATAAGAGTCGAGGGGCATAAAGGGAAGCAGTGGTTGGGAAGGGAGTGAGACAGGGTTGTAGTCTCTCCCTGATGTTATTCAGTCTGTATATTGAGCAAGCAGTAAAGGAAACAAAAGAAAAATTTGGAGTAGATATTAAAATTCATGGAGAAGAAATAAAAACTTTGAGGTTCGCCAATGACATTGTAATTCTGTCAGAGACAGTAAAGGACTTGGAAGAGCAGTTGAATGGAATGGGCAGTGTCTTGAAAAAATTATATAAGATGATCATCAACAAAAGCAAAACGAGGATAATGGAATGTAGTCGAATTAAGTCGGCTGATGCTGAGGGAATTAGATTAGGAAATGAGACACTTAAAGTAGCAAAGGAGTTTTGCTACTTAGGGAGTAAAATAACTTATGATGGTCGAAGTAGAGAGGATATAAAATGTAGACTGCCAATGGCAAGGAAAGCGTTTCTGAAGAAGAGGAATTTGTTAACATCGAGTATAGATTTAAGTGTCAGGAAGTCGTTTCTGAAAGTATTTGTATGGAGTGTAGCCATGTACGGAAGTGAAACATCGATGATAAATAGTTTGGACAAGAAGAGAATAGAAGCTTTCGAAATGTGGTGTTACAGAAGAATGCTGAAGATTAGATGGGTAGATCTCATAACTAATGAGGAGGTATTGAATAAAATTGGGGAGAACTGGAGTTTGTGGCACAACGTGACAAAAAGAAGGGACCGGTTGGTAGGACATGTTTTGAGGCATCAAGGGATCACAAATTTAGCATTGGAGGGCAGCGTGAAGGGTAAAAATCGTAGAGGGAGACCAAGAGATGAATACACTAAGCTGATTCAGAAGGATGTAGGTTGCAGTAAGTACTGGGAGATGAAGAAGCTTGCACAGGATAGAGTAGCATGGAGAGCTGCATCAAACCAGTCTCAGGACTGAAGACCACAACAACAACATACGAAATTCCGATGCTCTTTGGAGTGTCGTCTGATGCCCTGTTTCTTTTATGATGTAATTTAAACTCTCTTAGTGCTTTATACACACGAACATACGGGCTTCCTACACCACTGCAGTTGCACACGCACAACAATGCCTGTTTTCTGGCCTCTCTGGCAACTGGTAAATCGAACCTATATCTAACAGTCTCCGGATAGTATTGCGAACGGTGGTTAGAAAAGCGTTACTTTCAAAGTAAATTTCTTTTTACGCAAGATGAATTATGTTACGTGTGAGAAAGTGGAATAGCTTTCCTTGTAGATATACGGTACTGTGTACATTAATGTAAACCGTTAACTTTTCCTCTTGCGTGTTCGCGCTATGTAACAGGTGATCTTGCTATTGGCTGACTATAACACGTGTCCTATGCTCTGAATAGCTGCTGTCATCGAGATCTCGTGGATTGAGATATGACTCGCTTACAAAAGGACATCGCAACCTCGGTTTCAACGCTCCGGAAACGGACGCGCTGTGTCCGGAAACGGACGCGCTGTGTTTGGTGCAATCCGAATTTATACTTTCGTAATACGAAAATATGCAGCGTATATGTTACTGCAAATCAAAGGTCTTTCCAAAACTTCTCTCCTTGTTTTTTTTAATTAAAAGTCTCTCCAAAACTTCATTGCCCCGTCTTTTCTTTCTTTTTCCGGGAAGTTCTACGTGATTGTATGAAACGTTAACCATTCAAAGGATTGATAAGTTTTACAGTTCCGAGGGAAAATCTACCGAAGACCTGCTGTCACTTAGCACAGAATAAGCATATTTTTTAAACGAGATATCCGGGACAAATCCGGAAATAATCCGGGACTTTTTTTCCTTGTCCCCGTTTACACCCTGCAGCAACATTCTCGGAATCATAAGTTTTCGAATATTGTTCATTAGATTGCCATCCTGACAGTTCACTTCAAAGTATTTTGAACAATCATGAAGGTGATACTAGACAGAAACCCAGTGTTAAACTTCCATTCAGTCAACAAGTAAACTACGTAATTTCCCAGCTTGTATTGTCGAATTTCGTTCTTAAGTCGTATTTCAACTAGCGAGTTGTTAAACAATATATTAAACATTTTTGTCGTTTGTCAGCGCAGTTATTTTAAAACGTAAACGGTTAAAATGAGTACAGAGAAAAAAGAAATGCCGCCGCCCCCCCCCCCCTTTAGGTGCCACCCCTCCTAGGCCTGTGCCTATATGTAAATCCGCCACGGCATAAACCATTGTATATACTATATAGGAAATGTCTAAGGACTCTTGGCAGATTGGCGAATAAGACAAGCAAATATTCTTGTACAGATCTTAATTCATTTCTGCATACAAATTTACATCGGAGAACATCCCTTTCCTTATGTTTTTGGGTGTAGTTTTAATAACGTCTAGTTTAATTTTTAGCTCATAACCTAGATCCACATCTGAATCAGATATTTCTTCCTCCAGCCAGTGCTTTGACGGGTGCAAAGAAGGTATGCTCTCGAATTCTAGTGCATGCTCAGTTTTCTTCCGCTAAAACATCACCTTTAACACATTAACAATTAGCTCTGTTCCTTCTAAGAACTGCGTCTTAGAACAACATTCGGGGATTTTGATTTTACCCCCTTTTTTCTCCTTTATGACACAATTTTTAAAGATTTCGACATCTTTTTCTGTGTTCGCCAACAGCTCTTCTGCACATTCGTGAGGAATTTCTGTATAGAACTGTAATTTTACAACTTCCGCAAACATGTCATTAAATGTAAACATTCCATCGATTTTAAACTCTACAAATAGTTATTTTGTTGCTACGTGCACTACCTTAAGTTCGCCACATTTGGATAGAATATAACCACTTTTTAAGCCAGTTCATATGGAGATGGAGTTTTGTAAAACAATATTTTGTGTATCGTTCAGCGTAGTAAAGATTCTCGATTCCATTAAGTTCGACCAGCACTGCAACACTTTACCAGTTTCCCTTGCTATTTACTGTAAATGCGGATATCTTATGTCCTCCAGTCGAATCTCAATTCCTCCCTATACTGTGTTTAAAGCCATATGCGAATCTTCATTGTAAATCCGCAATAGCTACTTCTTTTTTTTTTTTTAATGTAATTCATATTTTTCATTTATGGTGTCAGTCCTTGCCGTACCGGTATATTCCAGATTTTGTTTCTTGACTTCGATGTTCTCCAAATAGCACTTTATTCTTAGGGGAGTGATTTCCTTAATATGAATCGGTTTAAGTCTGTTGACACATTGGTTCTTTTCCTTAAGACTTGTGTAGTAACGCTGTTTGTGGGAACCAGGCCCAGTTCGCCAATATCTGTATTTGATGGTGTTGTGGAAAAAAAATCACTTCATTGGGAAAACCATGTTTCTCCTGTTTTAATATAAAACATCTGTACAACACTGATACCGTCTTTGTTGAGTCAGTGTTAAGAATCTCCACTTAGTTTACAGGTAGATAATTAAAACTGTATGCAGACAGAACATAACTTACAAGCTTTTCTCGGTCTTGAGAGTCTGGCAAATCTACTTCTACACTTGTCAATTTATAGGTATCCTTTTTACCCCAGAACACACTCCGCAGATCATTGTTAAAAACCACACACTAGCTGTTCCTGAAGTTATTAGTTATCTGACACCACAATGGATGTGATTCGCACAGAGTACAATGGCTCACATTGTAGATACTATTTCTACAGTCTGATAAACTTAAACAAACTTGCACAGGGTCGAACAAACATCCATTCTGTAGTCGTCTCATGTAGCCACCAGCCTGGTAATACCACGCTCCTTAGCCAAGGACGACATTAGAGTTTCTCGTAGTCGCTGGATACTTTTTAAAATCAATAAGGTGGTTACCGATAACTGTTTACTCTTGCACTTGTGATCAGACACACAAATTTGTTACGTATCTTTACTCTGTCATTGGTGCTCATCTACATTAAACAGTCACTCCCAACTGTCTTATTGTTTCCAGAATGAAATTTCCTCTCCTCAGCGGAGTGTGCGCTGATATGAAACTTCCTGGCAGATTAAAACTATGTGTCGGACCGACACTCGAAATTGGAACCTTTGCCTTTCGCGGGCAACTGCTCTATCGACTGAGCCACCGAAGAACGACTCATGACCTGTCCTCACATCTCTAATTCTGCCAGTACCTCGTCTCCTTCCTTCCAAACTTCACAGAGGATCTCCTGCAAACATTGCAGTGCTGGCACTGTTAGAAGAAAGGATACTGTGGAGACATGGCTTAGTCACAGCCTTTTGTTAAAATTCTCAGCAAAATCCTGCGACATGACCAGATCCAAAAAGTAACTGTCGTCCACATTAAGCTGCTCCAATATCCCAGGCAACTCTTCCATCACAAGACCCATTTTAATGTCAGCTAATTCCTATTTTTATGGTACAGCCACATGATTTTTTATATTTATTCAAAATGGTGTCTGGTGCTTCCTTACTGACTTTTCCCAATATTCCACTTGTTATCACACTGTATCAACAGCAGCAGAAAATGGTATAACAGGTGTAGGATTTGTTATGAATAGGAAGGTAGGGCAGAGGGTCTGTTACTGTAAACAGTTCAGTGACCGGGTTGTTATAATGAGAATCGACTGCAGACCAACACCGACAACGATAGTTCAGGTATACATGCCGACGTCGCAAGCTGAAGATGAACAGATAGAGAAAGTGTATGAGGATATTGAAAGGGTAATGCAGTATGTAAAGGGGGATGAAAATCTAATAGTCATGGGCGACTGGAATGCAGTTGTAGGGGCAGGAGTAGAAGAACAGGTTACAGGAGAATATGGGCTTGGGACAAGGAATGAAAGAGGAGAAAGACTAATTGAGTTCTGTAACAAGTTTCAGCTAGTAATAACGAATACCCTGTTCAAGAATCACAAGAGGAGGAGGTATACTTGGAAAAGGCCGGGAGATATGGGAAGATTTCAATTAGATTACATCATGGTCAGACAGAGATTCCGAAATCAGATACTGGATTGTAAGGCGTACCCAGGAGCAGATATAGACTCAGATCACAATATAGTAGTGATGAAGAGTAGGCTGAAGTTCAAGACATTAGTCAGGAAGAATCAATACGCTAAGAAGTGGGATACGGAAGTTCTAAGGAATGACGAGATACATTTGAAGTTCTCTAACGCTATAGATACAGCAATAAGGAATAGCGCAGTAGGCAACACAGTTGAAGAGGAATGGACATCTCTAAAATGGGCCATCACAGAAGTTGGAAAGGAAAACATAGGTACAAAGAAGGTAGCTGCGGAGAAACCATGGGTAACAGAAGAAATACTTCAGTTGATTGATGAAAGGAGGAAGTGCAAACATGTTCCGGGAAAATCAGGAATACAGAAATATAAGTCGCTGAGGAATGAAATAAATAGGAAGTGCAGGGAAGCTAAGAAGAAATGGCTGCAAGAAAAATGTGAAGACAGTGAAAATGATATGATTGTCGGAAGTACAGACTCAGCGTACGGGAAAGTCAAAACAACCTTTGGTGACATTAAAAGCAGCAGTGGTAACATTAAGAGTGCAACGGGAATTCCACTGTTAAATGCAGAGGAGAGAGCAAATAGGTGGAAAGAATACATTGAAAGCCTCTATGAGGGTGAATATTTGTCTGATGTGATAGAAGAAAAGAAAGGAGTCGATTTAGAAGAGATAGGGGATCCAGTATTAGAATCGGAATTTAAAAGAGCTTTGGAGGACTTACGGTCAAATAAGGCAGAAGGGATAGATAATATTCCATCAGAATTTCTAAAATCATTAGGGGAAGTGGCAACAAACCGACTATTCACGTTGGTGTGTAGAATATATGAGTCTGGCGACATACCATCTGACTTTTGGAAAGGCATCATCCACACAATTCCGAAGACGGCAAGAGCTGACAAGTGCGAGAATTATCGCACAATCAGCTTAACAGCTCATGCATCGAAGCTGCTTACAAAAATAATATACAGAAGAATGGAAAAGAAAATTGAGAATGCGCTAGGTGACGATCAGTTTGGCTTTAGGAAAAGTAAAGGCACGAGAGAGGCAATTCTGACGTTACGGCTAATAATGGAAGCAAGGCTAAAGAAAAATCAAGACACATTCATAGGATTTGTCGACCTGGAAAAAGCGTTCGACAATGTAAAATGGTGCAAGCTGTTCAAGATTCTGAAAAAAGTAGGGGTAAGCTATAGGGGGAGATGGGTCATATACAATATGTACAACAACCAAGAGGGAATAATAAGAGTGGACGATCAAGAACGAAGTGCTCGTATTAAGAAGGGAGTAAGAGAAGGCTGTAGCCTTTCACCCCTACTCTTCAATCTGTACATCGAGGAAGCATTGATGGAAATAAAAGAAAGGTTCAGGAGTGGAATTAAAATACAAGGTGAAAGGTTATCAATGATACGATTCGCTGATGACATTGCTATCCTGAGTGAAAGTGAAGAAGAATTAAATGATCTGCTGAACGGAATGAACAGTCTAATGAGTACACAGTATGGTTTGAGAGTAAATCGGAGAAAGACGAAGGTAATGAGAAGTACTAGAAATGAGAACAGTGAGAAAGTTAACATCAGGATTGATGGTCACGAAGTCAATGAAGTTAAGGAATTCTGCTACCTAGGCAGTAAAATAACCAATGACGGACAGAGCAAGGAGGACATTAAAAGCAGACTCGCTATGGCAAAAAAGGCATTTCTGGCCAAGAGAAGTCTATTAATATCAAATACCGGCCTTAATTTGAGGAAGAAATTTCGGAGGATGTACGTCTGGAGTACAGCATTGTATGGTAGTGAAACATGGACTATGGGAAAACTGGAACAGAAGAGAATCGAAGCATTTGAGATGTGGTGCTATAGACGAATGTTGAAAATTAGGTGGACTGATAAGGTAAGGAATGAGGAGGTTCTACGCAGAATCGGAGAGGAAAGGAATATGTGGAAAACACTGATAAGGAGAAGGGACAGGGTGATAGGACATCTGCTAAGACATGAGGGAATGACTTCCATGGTACTAGAGGGAGCTGTAGAGGGCAAAAACTGTAGAGGAAGACAGAGATTGGAATACATCAAGCAAATAATTGAGGACGCAGGTTGCAAGTGCTACTCTGAGATGAAGAGGTTAGCACAGGAAAGGAATTCGTGGCGGGCCACATCAAACCAGTCAGTAGACTGATGACAAAAAAAAATCACACTGTAGGAAACCGGCAGCTTCACCTTGACATCCTGTCTCACAGTGACGAACTTGGAGAATTTACTATGTAGATAATAATTAAATGATCAACAAATCTTCTTCTTCAACATTACAGACCACCCTTTCTCTAGTTGCTCTCGACAGTCCACTTGATTACTGATTTTAACAACTGTAATTCTATTGTAGAACAGTCCTGTAATGGGAGTAAGCACACTTAAGTTCATCTTGCTAGGGAGTGTGGCATTCTCGGTATAATTTATACTACCAACATCAGTAATAAAATTGTTCAGGTTCTCCAGCAATAACCACAAACCAAAGCATTCTTTGGTTGGCCTCAGCTTCGTCCCTAATTGCTTAGAGATGTTTAGCACATTGGAGGAATCCATGTTGGCACATACCGCTACCACAGAAGACTGATCGGTCTTAGCTCCCAAAACACCTTTTATACTCTAAAGATTCATTAAGGTATTTTTCCAGAGAGACTGAAATATGACATTGTTAAATTATCTTTAAGAAAGGTTATAAGAGGGCCATTAATAATTATCAAACTGTATTACTGCTGACATCATTTTCCAAAATTTTTGAGAAGGTGATATATTCCACAATGTCACCTTAGCAGCAATAATATCCTCAGCAAACCACACTTTGGGTTTTAGAAGAGTTTCTATACTGAGAATGCCATTTACTAAATTTTACAAGCATCAAACAATAAAATAGTGTCACTTGGTATTTTCTGCAACCTATCTAAGGCCTCTGATTGTGTGACTCCCAGTATTTTCCTAGATAAAGTGAAGTTTTATGGATTTGGTGGTATAGCAACAAATGGTTATATCTAACCAAATGGATGCAGAAAGCTGTACTCAATCATTCAGCTAATATAGTCCAGGGGGTGTAAATCTGGCTGGGGAGAAATCATGTATGGGATTCCCCAAGGCTCAGGCTTAGGTCCACTATTGTTCATCTTATATGTAAAAGAGTTTCGTCCAATTTACAACAAGCCGAATTAGATCTTTTTGGAGATGACACTATTATTTTAATCAATCCAAAAGCATACATACAGAAACAGAGGTGGTAAACAATCTTCTTAAAAGTATCATGGACTGGCTTTCCATAAATGCCTCACCATCAATCTTAAAAAGACACCACATATTCAATTCTACACATCTATGAGTATTACATGAGTGGTAAGTGTAGCACATTGTGAGGAAATGATGAACAGCATGAAAACTTCAAAATTATTAGGTGTCTATACTGATGAGAATATAAATTGCAAGAAACATACTTTGGAACTCCTAAAACATAGTTCAACCAATTTCCACTTAAAATCATTGTAAATCTTGGGAAGAGACAAATCAATAAGTTGATACATTTTGCATACTTTCATTCAATAATGTCTTATGGAATCATGTACTGGGGTAACCCATCTTTCAGCAAGAAGTCTTCATTTTTCAAAAACATACTGTGAGAATAATGTGCGGTGCTCTCCCATGATTATCTTGTAGACATCTGTTTAAAGATTTTGGTTTTCTGGCCACTGCTTCACAGTATATCTAATGGCTCATGAAGTTTGTTTTAAATCATCAATTTCTGTTCAAAAGGAACAATGATGTGCATAATTACAATACCAGAAGGAAAAGTGAAATCATTACCCCATATTAAGGTTTCTTTATCAAAAAACAGGTGTCCAATGCTGCATCTAAAATTTTTAATCACATGCTCAATGAGTGGCAAGGAATTACTAACATGCATGTGGATGTTTAAAAAAGAAATTGATGTTCAACTTGTAGCCATATTTGCAAATTAATTTGATGTGAATGTAAAATGTCCTGAGACTGGTTTGATGCAGCTCTCCATGCAACTCTATCCTGTGCAAGCTTCTTCATCTCCCAGTACCTACTGCAGTCTACATCCTTCTGAATCTGCTTAGTGTACTCATCTCTTGGCCTCCCTCTACAGTTTTTACCCTCCACGCTGCCCTCCAATACTAAATTGGTGATCCCTCAATGTCTCAGAACAAGTCCTACCAACCAATCCCTTCTTCTAGTCAAGTTGTGCCACAAACTCCTCTTCTCCCCAATTCTATTCAATACCTCCTCATTAGTTATGTGATCTACCCATCTAATTTTCAGCATTCTTCTGTAGCACCACATTTCGAAAGCTTCTATTCTCTTCTTGTCTAAACTATTTATTGTCCACATTTCACTTCCATAGATGGCTACACTCCACACAAATACTTTCAGAAACGACTTCCTGACATTTAAATCTATACTCGATGTTAACAAATCTTTCTTCTTCAGAAACGCTTTCCTTGCCATTGCCAGTCTACATTTTATATCCTCTCTACTTCAACCATCATCAGTTATTTTGCTCCCCAAATAGCAAAACTACTTTACTACTTAAGGTGTCTCATTTCCTAATCTAATTCCCTCAGCATCACCCGACTTAATTTGACTACATTCCTTTATCCTCGTTTTGCTTTTGTTGATGATCATCTTATATCATTTTTTCAAGACACTGTCCATTCCATTCAACTGCTCTTCCAAGTCCTTCGCTGTCTCTGACAGAATTACAATGTCATCGGCGAACCTCAAAGTTTTTATTTCTTCTCCACTGATTTTAATACCTACTCTGAACTTTTCTTTTGTTTCCTTTATTGCTTGCTCAATATACAGATTGAATAACATCGGGGGTAGGCTACAACACTGTCTCACTTCCTTCCCAACGACTGCTTCCCTTTCATACCCCTCAACTCCTATAACTGCCATCTGCTTTCTGTACAACTTCTAAATAGCCTTTCGCTCCCTGTATTTAACTCCTGTCACATTCAGAATTCGAAAGAGAGTATTCCAATCAACATTGTCAAAAGCTTTCTCTAAGTCTACAAATGCTAGAAACGAAGGTTTGCCTTTCTTTAACCTTTCTTCTAGCATAAGTCATAAGGTCAGTATTGCCTCACTTGTTCCAACATTTCTACGGAATCCAAACTGATCTTCCCTGAGGTCGGCTTCTATCAGTTTTTCCATTCATCTGTAAAGAATTCGCGTTAGTATCTTGCAGCTGTGACTTATTAACCTTATAGTTCAGTAATTTTCACATCTGTCAACACCTGCTTTCTTTGTGATTGGAATTATTATATTCTTCTTTAAGTCTGAGGGTATTTCGCCTGTCTCATACATCTTGCTCACCAGATGGTAGAGTTTTCTCAGGACTGGCTCTCACAAGGCTGTCAGTAGTTCTAATGCAATGTTGTCTACTCCAGGGGCCTGGTTTTGACTTAGATCTTTCAGTGCTCTGTCAAACTCTTCACACAGTATCATGTCTCCCATTTCATCTTCATCTACCTTCTCTTCCATTTTCATAATATTGTCCTCAAGTACATCGTCCTTGTATAGATCCTCTATATACTCCTTCCACCTTTCTGCTTTCCCTTCTTTCCTTTGAACTGGGTTTCCATCTGAGCTCTTGATATTCATGCAAGTGGTTCTCCTTTCTCCAAAGGTCTCTTTAATTTTCCTGTAGGCAGTATCTGTCTTACCACTAGTGAGATAAGCCTCTACATCCTTACATATGTCCTCTAGCCATCCCTGCTTAGCCATTTTGCACTTCTGTTGATTTCATTTTTGAGACGTTTGTATTCCTTTTTGCCTGCTTAATTAACTGCATTTTTATATTTTCTCCTTTCATCAATTAAATACAATATTTCTTCTGTTATCCAAGGGTTTCTACTAGCCCTATTTGATCCTCTGCTGCCTTCACTATTTCATCCCTAAAAGCTATCCATTCTTCTTCTACTGTATTTCTTTCCTCCATTCCTGTCAATTGTTGCCTTATGCTCTCCCTGAAACCCTGTACAACCTCTGGTTCTTTCAGTTTATCCTGGTCCCATCTCCTTAAACTCCCACCTTTTTGCAGTTTCTTCAGTTTTAATCTACAGTTCATAACAAATAGATTGTCGTCAGAGTCCACATCTGCCCCTAGAAATGTCTTACAATTTAAAACCTGGTTCCTGAATCTCTGTCTTACCATTATATAATCTATCTGATACTTTGTCGTGTCTCCAGGATTTTTCCATGTGTACAACCTTCTTTGATGATTCTTGAACCAAGTATTAGCTATGATTAAGTTATGCTCTACGCAAAATTCTACCAGGCGGCTTCCTCTTTCATTTCTTAGCCCCAGTCCATATTCACCTACTATATTTCCTTCTCTCCCTTTTTCTTCTCTCGAATTCCAGTCACTTATGCCTATTAAATTTTCGTCTCTCTTCACTACCTGAATAATTTCTTTTATCTCATCATACATTCCATCAATTTCTTCGTCATCTGCAGAGCTAATTGGCATATAAACTTGTACTACTGTAGTAGGCGTGGGCTTCTTGTCTATCTTGGCCACAATAATGCGTTCACTATGCTGTTTGTAGTAGCTTACCCATACTCCTATCTTTTTATTCATTATTAAACCTACTCCTGCATTACCCCTATTTGATTTTGTATTTATAACCCTGTAATCACCTGACCAAAAGTCTTGTTCCTCTTACCACCGAACTTCACTAATTCCCAATATATCTAACTTTAACCTATCCATTTCCCTTTTTAAATTGTCTAACCTACCTGCCTGATTAAGGGAACTGACATTCCACACTCCGATCCGTAGAACCCCGGTTTTCTTTCTCCTGATAACGACGTCCTCTTGAGTAGTCCCCGCCGGGAGATTTGAATGGGGGACTATTTTACCTCTGGTATATTTTACCCAAGAGGATGCCATCATCATTTAATCATACAGTAAAGCTGCATGCCCTCAGGAAAAATTACGGCTGTAGTTTCCCCTTGCTTTCAGCTGTTTGCAGTACCAGAACAGCAAGGCCATTTTGGTTAGTGTTACAAGGCCAGATCAGTCAATCATCCAGATCGTTGCACCTGCAACTACTGAAAAGGCTGCTGCCCCTCTTCGGGAACCATACGTTTGTCTGACCTCTCAACAGATACCCCTCCATTGTGGTTGCACCTACGGTACAGTTATCTGTATAGTTGAGGCACGCAAGCCTTCCCACCAACAGCAAGGTCCATGGTTCATGGGGGGGGGGGGGGGGCATAATTCATAATGGTGAGTATGGGACAGTCAGTCAGTTGTGCTATTTTTTAATTACATAATTCATAATTTAAAAGTAGCACAACTGACTGACTGTCCCATACTGACCATAGTGCAGGTACTTGAGGTAACTTGTTTGCTTGCTGGAGATCACAGTAAACAAATGGAAAAACAAGGAAATACACACTGGATATGTAGTCCCATTTATCTCAACCACGTCAAATGAGTAGCATTTCTACTGTCTGTCTGTCAGTGTACTCACATGAACCTTCAATTGAAGATAGCTGAATGACCGGTATGCATGTTTCTTGTGTTAACATTTGTTGACTATAGACTCTAGCAAGTGGACTAGTGACATTATACCAGTCATTGGCACCATGTGCTAGTGCAGGAGAGTGTTACGGTGCTTTAATAATGTCAGCTTTACACGAATGGTTCACTTTGATACATTTTAGAGCAAGTCGTGAGGAGAGGAAGTGGACTGCCAAATAAAAAGTATATGATTCTACTTAAAAAAGATGTAGTGCAATACATATCTTTGTAATGAACGAAGATACAAAGAAGACAATCTTCCTGAATAACATGCCCATGGTAGTAAACAATACCTGGCAGATATATTTTTTTTATTTTTCTACCAGACAAATGTTACTTGGCATGGTCAAGATAAATGGGGCACTCTAAACTCCAGGTGGCTTTTTTCACACTACAGTAAAGTTTGAATTGGCAGCATTCTCTCAGAAGATAACTTTGAAGGTATTAAAACACTATTTTTTTCACAAAAACTTTGAAATGCATTGTTGGAGGGTCATCTTTTGATTAGATGTTGCAGGTTTATTGTGAATTTCTTTTTCTTTTGATAATGTAAATAATTGTCTTATTTACATCAAAAAACAGAATGTGGTGGCAGGGCAACATACATACACAAAAGGATTTTACTTTTATAAGCTTTTGCACCTCCTAAAGCTTGTAAAATTTAAATCCTTTTGTGTGTGTGTGTGTGTGTGTGTGTGTGTGTGTGTGTGTGTGTGTGTGTGTTTTCCTGCTCCCAAATGGTGAATAGCAGTAACTGATTATTTTTGTTGTTAAAAATATTATGTGATTGTTAAGAACTTTTTCATTTTCTAAGTAATACTATGAAACAATTAAATACAAAAATTAAAAACATATGACATTTAAAAATATGTTGTGAGAAACTAATTTCAATCCTGGGATAAAATAATACCCAAGCTTCCAAAGAGTGACACCAAAATCAGTCATGAAACAAAATAATTTTTTCTGGTCACTATTTATTTTTCAACTTCTGCGAATGGCCATTTTGATATAAGTGTCTACACTTCATGCAATGTGTTAGAATTTCACAAGGAACACTTCTTGAAAATTTCAGGAACTCAATAGGTAAGAGCATGTCATAACATGTCTGTTTTCTTGAAATGTTGCAACAATAGCCTGCACTGTCTTCAGTGATGACTTTGGGTCATCCACTGTATACATCAGCATTAATGTTAATACAATCATCTTTAAATGCTTTAGCCCATTTTCTTGTCATTTCATTGCTTATAATGTTTTTTTCATGAACTTCACTTTCTGGTGATGAATATCAACTTCTTTCAAGGGTTTTGCAGGCACAAAATGAATCTCAAGCATGTTTTTCACACCGGGCGCAATTTTCAAGTAACTGAGGCATTTTAAATAACCACATGCTCATGCACTGCTGTATGTTCTCACCTGCCACCTGTCTGTCTAGTAGCAGACGACATGTCACCCAGCAAAAAACTATGTCAGAAACTGAATGCATCCAAACACAGTAGCTGTCTCTGCCATGTGGCTCTTTGCCACAGCACAACGGTTTTTTCCCTAAAGCATATTACAAGAAGTGTACCCAACTCCAATCACTTTCTGCACCTGCTTCCTGCACCAGTGCTCCAGGTGCTGTCCTGTGAATGTCCTTATCTCCCCCCCCCCCCCCTCTAGTGGACCAAAATTTTCCCATGTCCATAATGACATTGTAGGACCGCTTCTATCATCAAAGAGCCACTGTTGCAGCCTTAACATCATCTACATGTTCACTTCATGGCTGGAAGCCATGCCTCTGTCAGACATCATTTGGTGGATGCAGTGGCAAAGGCTTTCATGGACAACTGGGTCTTGTGTTTTGGAACCCCCAAACATATGACAATTCACATATTGCCTGTTTAAAGCACTCACTGAAGCTTGTAGTACACTTGTCCATTGTATTATTAGTTACCATTCTGCTGCTAACGCTATGGTCAAAAGACTCCATAGGACCCTAGAAGCCGCCCTTACCTGTCAATCTGTAACTTGGTCAACGACTCAGCTAAAAGTTCTCCTAGACTTGCGGGTAACCCACAAAACGAAACTGGGTGCATCCACTGCCAAAGTTGTTCAGGCAGCTACTTGCTCTCCCAGAAAACTTCATCTACCTGCAGCAGCTGCTAGCCCCCACCTGCATCCTGGCTCTTGAACAGCAACTGCATGACTGCCTGGTTTGCCTGCACCCCAACAGCACCATGGCGAGTGCAAATCCTTTGTGCAGCCGGACCTCTGTACGTGCAATTATACCACGCTCGGGGTGGACGATAGACAGCCACCACTTCACTCACAGTACACAAACCTGCACCTTGTGCTGAAGCACTTGGAGAAGTCCTTTTCTGTATGTCTTTGCAGTGCTGCCACCACAGCAGCCATTAACTGAATGAAGCTGGCATACACATTCAGCCTCTCAGCCCTTGTACAGCACCAGTAATTAAAATCACAGTAGCCCTGAGCAACAATAATGGTACATAGGCTGATGCCATTAACCTGGCAGGCAGCACTTGGGAACCAAGAGCATAGGCTGCCCTGCCATTCACACCAATGCCTGCCCGAGGAGAGCCACCTACAACATCTCCTGCTTTGCAACCACTGCTGCACCTGTACTCTGGCCGAAGTCACGAGGTGCCAACACCACAGATTTGACACTGAAGAACCTGACACCAACCACTTGCCACCAGCACATGCCTACACTGCACTGTGTGATCTGTTTTACCAGCGATAGGCAGTGGCAGCAGCAGCAGCAGGTGCCTATGGTGCCTTCAGAGGGCGGCATGCATTACGCCAACCATAGCCATCATCTGTACAGATCAAAGTCATGTGTTAGAGTAGTTGGGTGGCAGGCACAGTGTGCCACCTGCTGAGCACAAACTGCCTGAACACCAGCACACTGCTGCACCCTCTGCCAGGCCCCTACCCTTGATCAGTGGACTGCAACAGGCAGTGGCACAGTGTTGGTGTGGCTGGGGCCAGTGGTGATGATGGACATAGTGTGTTTACAAAGCAAATAACATTGCAGGCTCTCGTAATGCCTACAGAGAACTAGTAGGCAAGAGTGATATTACACTTCAGGGCAGCATCATTCAGCACCCACTTTCTGATCTTATGGCCTGAGCATGGAGTATCCGATTCACAGAGCTCATGAAATTATAGCAAGTGTGGCAAGTTCTGACCTCTTTTCTGTGAACTATCTGCAATCCACTGTGGTGCCATACAGCCAGCCATTAGTACCGAAATCTCCAATAGTTTTAGTTCAGCCTCAGCCACAGTACCTCAAGTTCGTTTATTTGTAGTTTACAGTTGCTTTAGTCACTGTGTTAGATTAGCTTCACTTACAGTATCTCAAGTTTATTTAATGTGGCAGCTGCTCCCCCCCCCCCCCCCCCCCCCACCGCCAAAAAAAAAATGTCTTTTAATGTCGAGTGATGTAATGGCGCTGGCTTCAGGGACCTCATGCTGGGTTTGGATTTCATAGGTGTGGTGCCTAGATGCAAACAGATTGTTTTTAGTTATTTCTTATTTTGTCAGTCCATCACTCGGTTGGGTTCTGTTTGGTGTTATTAGTCAATCTTGTTTAAGAGGAAAAACCTCATGCTTAAGGAATTTATCTCTGCTAAAAATTTTAACTGTGTTGTTAACTGTGACCAATCTTGCAAGGAAAATAAACAAAGAAAAAGAAAAGGCCACAGTGCCAAATATGAAATTTTTGTCTTCACTCACTGAATTCTGAGGTTAGCTACAGTGCTGGAACGTTTTTCTCACTGAAGATATAGAGGCTGTGCCCAGTCCTGGTAATTGATATTTGTTATTTTTTTTATTCTAAAATTCAGGATGTTGCACTGGGCAAGTTTCTAATATTCTTGTTAAAGTTAATGGGAAATTGTATCTAACTTATTTGTGTCCATTACTGCTCTCCCAAACTGTGCCTTTTGTAAAAATATATAGAGTCTGTGGTTTAAATGATGATAAAATTTGGTCATGATTGACATTAAGGGCTTCCATTTTATGGACTTGTCTATGAAAAGCTATAATTTCATGAAAGGCCTTGTTTCATGTTAAGTTGCACTCTGCATGGTGTCATTTCAATGATCATTCACAGCATGATTGTCTCGGTTAAAATAGAGAATTTTCCCTATTGCATCATTTGCCATTTCCTAAGTTACTTTGTTTAGTCACTGCTGTTTCTTTTATTGTATTTGTTTATTATAACTGGTCATTGTAATTAATTCTGTCCTATTTGCAGGAGTATTGTCAAGCATGGCATCACACTGTAGTCCTTTCTTAAGCAAGATCATTTGATGTATGAGGCCAGGGTATGACAACTCCTGTCTGATGGAAGTGTCACTAACTTAGTGGCTCATTTGCGCACAGCCTTGGACAGCCATTGAGACAACTTGGACAGCCATTGAGACAACATAGATGGTGCACTATGTGATTGCAGCACTGCCATACCAGCAATTACACCAAAATGTACACTGCTTAGAAACTAGCCAACTCACCCGTAAACAAATTTATAATATCAAAGTCGAACTAATTTACAAGGACAACCATTTGAACAATGTTCAGCAGTTTAATGAGCCTTTTTCTCCAAAGAATTAAGCAACTCTTGATGGGGAATCTAAAGCAAGATAGAATTTGTTTTGTGGCTTACTGTTAAATTTGAATTCCATGCTAATGCTTTTTGGGGATGTCACATGATTTGTACTTCAATCACTGTATCCTTTGAGAGGTTTTAAGCCATATATTTTCCAAAATTTTGCTAAAGAAAGGGGGACTGAAGGGTCTGTGGGAGCGTATTTCTGAGATTAAGTCTTTGCCCCAAATGAACTAAAACGAAATCACTTTTGGCAGGTTCAGGCCACCAATGAAACTTTGGCTAGGTATATTGCGCAAATTTCAACCACAGTCTCAGCCTTGGAATCGGAGGTCACCAAAACCCAAATATTTGATAATACAGGGTGATTATAATTAAAGTTAAACTTTCACAACACTGTAGATATAACATGACATGTGATATGACCTTGTCACAGTGGATGGGCTTACATAATTAACAGTATCACACCTGTACACCCATGTACAGTGAGTAGTACTGTTTGTTTAACATCAAACATTCACCTTAAGCATTGTTGAATGATTCACTATTAAATTATGTTTTTTTTCTGACTTTCATTTTCACCATTCTCCAATAATATTCTGTTGCAATTTGATGTCATTCTGACCAGTGATGTTATTTCTACTCTGGTTTGAAAGTTTAACTTTAGAAAAGCTGACACAATCAGAAACACAAGAGGATAGGATACTTGCTCCCAAAATACTGTCACCACATTACAGCTGTGTCAGGTATATTTGCACCCAGATTAACCAATAACCTATTCTGGCAATTCAGTTTCTTGTCTTCACTACCAGTGGAACCTGGAACACAGGGCTATCTGTAGATTGCCATGCTTGTTTCCTTCCTCCCAAGTGATGGCTCTGGTTGGGTAATTGTGAGCCAAGTTAAGCATGGTTAACTTTTCATGGCTGATCAATTTACTCATGGCCAAGAACTTGTCTGTCAATTTAAGAGTGCAGTTTAATCCGGAATATTGGGTTAATGTTGGATTATCAGGATAGAGTTGTTTACTTCAAGTGCATTCAGTTGAGAGGTTTGTCTTGTGTTCCTGTAACAGTTATTTGGAAATTTATAGTGTGTTATGACCCTTCGGAAAATTTGAGGCCAGTCACTTGAGTCCATATGAGGCCAATAGATTTTTACAGCTTCTCACTCTTTCCCCACATGTCTTACCAGAGAAGCTGGGCATAACGAATAAGATTCAGTATAAGATCACTCTTACTGATGAGGTACCAGTTCAGCAAGCTCCATTTAGGCTATTTCCTCTGAAAATAAAGAATTTATGTTTCTTGACAGGTAGTGTGCTACGTGATTGAGTGATCAGACCCTATTCATTGTCCATATTTATAGTACCTAAAGCCAAGAGTGGGGAGTTCTGTCCAGTGGTTGACTATAGATTAGTGAGCCAAAAGGTTGTTTTGGAATCCATACCCTTGCCTGAGTTACAAAATTGTTTTACATGGTGTGCTGGGGCCAAGTTATATCTGGTTCTTCATCTTAATCAGGCATATTATCAGATCCCTGTAACTGAGTAGTCTAAACATATTAGCCCCTCCTGTACTGGCTGGAACTTACATGAATTCAATGAGGTTTCTTTTTGGTTGTCCACTGGTGTGGCTGTTTTGTCCTCCATTTTAGATTGGGGCTTGGATAATCTGAAGTTTAAATGCATATGAAACTCTCTCAACAATGTGGTGGCTTATAGCGACACCTTCGCAGATCATCTGAAACACTTAGAGGCAATTGTGGAGTGTCTTAGGGAGCCAACGTTGACCATGAAATCATCCAAAATTACATTGGCACATCAGCAAATATAATTTCTTGGACATTTAGTTTCTGTCAAAGGTATTAGGATTGAACAAGATTGCGCTAGGGATTTGTGAAGATTCCCTGTGCCTAGAAAAAAAAATGCTGTGGTTTGGTTTATTGGCATGGCAATTTTTTTTTTATTTTGATCCAAATTTTGCTCCATTAGCATGGTCTCTTAATGACCTCCATAAGAAAGGGTTGCTTTTGGCTGGGACAAGAGTCATCAGGCATCCTTTGTGGCAATGGAAGAGGTCCTTAGTAATCCTTTTGTTTTGGCTGTTCCCAATTTTGAGCATCCATTTGATTGGGCAATAGGGATTTTGAGGGAGGTCCCTGAACTCTTCACTAAATTGAAGGGGAAGCAAGATCTTGACCCTAGAATTGCCAGGATTAAACAGAGGTTATTACAAGGGGAACAGGTCGCTGTGTATAGTCTGCACAAAGGCCTACATTGTTATAGTCACTGCAGCAAACATGAATCTAAAAGTTGTTTGCCAATGAAGTTGTAGGTCCCGTATTCCGTTACTTTCTAGTCACAATGGTTGGTGGCACCTTGGGTATTCTTAAAACCATCGAAAAGTTAAGGAACATGTTACTAGCACTACCCTTTATAAGGATATTTGGAGACTGGTGTGGCAGTGTGAATTTTGCAAGAGCATTAAGCCCAATTCCAAGTCACATAAGAGGCTTTTGCACTCGACTAAGGAGGATTGTCCCATGGAGAAACTTTTTATCAATTACATAGGACCCGTTCCTTATACTCTGCACTTCCTTGGTCCCTGTGAGTTCATATAAGAACTAAATGACCCCTTCCCCTTTACTGGTTTTGGTGGAGGACACTGAGCCATATCAGCTCCCTTTCCATTTACAAATTTCCCGCCTCGTCCGCATGAGTTCATGGCCATGGTGTAGAGTGTGCTTTTCACCTAGAGCATAGTGGTGGTGTCGCAATTCAAGAAGTAAGGCATTGCCATGGGGAGAGGTGAGCTGGGATTGGCGGTGCTTGGGTGGCATTGTCCTCCTCTCTCAGGGTCAAGGGGGTCATGAGACTTGAATTTGTGGAGAGGAATACTGACTTTGGGCATTGGGAAGCTCATGAGTGTACAACACTTTCTGAGGTCAGGCACTTTCTTAGTATGGAGCTCACTCAGGTCTTCCCAAATTGATTGCCTTGTGGTAATCTACTTGCACTTGATTCTTGAGCACAGAGTTAAGTTCCCTTGTTGCATCTTCGCCTAGTGTGAATTTTGGCTCCAAGAAACCCTCTCCTTGTCTGCAGGTGGGTAGACAAAACATTTTGCAAGTAAGAATGATTGCTCCAGTCTAGTAAGAGTCACTGCTCAAACTGTCTCATTCCCACTATCTTTGTAAATTGTAGAGGAGCCAAATTGAGTAGCAAATTTCTTGCTGTTTAGGTTTCTTAGTCCTTGCTAAGCAGTATTTTTGGAATTATTTTTCTATTCTACCATCTTGCTTAGTGATACCCACAGTGAATGTGTATTATAAGATGTTCACCCAGTTTCAGTCATCTCGGTGAGTGGCAAAATGCAGCAGTGTTGAGGGTGCAGTGATGGCCCAGACTTAGACATGTCTTTAGTCTGTCCCAGCATCACGGACAGTGTGGTATGTCATCTGGCTTTGGGTACCTTGTGCTTGCTTTACCATTCTCCCAAACTCTGCCATAAAAAAATATATATACAGTCTTTTGTTTAAATAATAACATCACTTGGTTGTAATTTGACATTAGAAGTTTCCAATTTTATAGGCTTGTCTATAAAGAGCTCTAATTTCATAAAAGCCCCTGTATCATTTTATAACTGTTTCCGGTATCCAAAGTGTTGTCTCCCCCCCCCCCCCCCCCCCATCTTTTTAACTTGCTGTTTAATGTATTTATTGCTGATCTAAGAAATTGTTTCTTGTAATACATACATTTCTTTTTTTAATGGTAATAAAGTTTTTCAAGTGGTGAATTATGTGTACTCTGGCCCAGTCCTTTCACATGTTACATTTTGGTTAAGCCACACTCTAAACATCAGATTTCAACTTCAGGTGGGCAGAGTGGCCTGTGGTTAATGTGGCTTAAGGTAATTATCAGCAGGCAAGATTCTTGTATTAGGTTGTATTGCTCCAAATTTAATGAGCACCACTGTCCTTATTTTCCATTTGAGCCACATAAGGTAAGCCACAATACTATAGGCTTTAATTATGTAAATTTATTTGTGTGACGAGAACTGAAGCATTACAGATGTGGACGATACGGAGGAATGTTGAAAGTTAGTTGGATTGATTAGGTAGTGAAAGAAGGGGTTCTCCATAGAATCAGTGAGGAAAGGAATACATGGGAAATGGCAACATAAAGAAGGTACTAGTTGTTAGGATATCTGTTAAAATGTCATGCAATAACTTCCACTAGAGGAAGCTGTAGAGGAAGACAGAGACTGGAACACATCCAGCAAGTAACTGAGGACATCAGTTGCATGTGCTACTCTGAGATGAAGAGGTTTTCACAGGAGAGGAATTCATGGTGGGTCACATAAAAAAAAATAGATGAATAAAAAAAAGTGTGTTTTCATGAGTGTGTACTAAAATGGCGTTTTCCATCTTTTTTGTGTTGCATGAAGAAGATCCTGGCAGGTGAGTCATCACTGTTCCACCAATGCAGCAAATCAGCAGTGCAGGTCACTAATCACAAGAACACTGACAACAGGACAACAGTCCATGGCAGCGAGAACATCAGGTCATCATTGTCAGCATCACCTTTGTACATTGTTAACAACTGATTCTTGAAATGAACAAATGAAAATGAATTGGTTCTACATAATGCCTTGAGCTTGTGTGACCATTGTATGTTACCAATGTTTGTAAAATAAACTGTATGTTAACTAAATGTGTTTCAACTACATCTACTGATAAGGATAGCAATTGTACCACTGAACCATACTAAAGATACTGGAATTGGACTTCTTGGATTATTTGAAGGCATCTGACTGATAATATATTGGAAGGATAGATCTTCTACTTTGTTATTGTTGAAACCAATTTTAAAGTTATTAACTGACAAGATAATTTTGTAAATTAACACATTACAGAATACATAGTACAGGGTTTCAAATTTATTTAAGTACCAGAATTAGATTTGGGAAGTGTTCCACAACAGGAAACAGTAGCTTTCATTAAAGTGACAAACTCTGGGCAGAGAGACAAATAGTTTCATTTGATTGCTCGACTTCAAATTTTTTCTTGGATGGTCATTTCAAATAATCATTTTCTTCATGTGAACTTTCACCTTGCATTAAATATAAGAGACTCACTGATCAACATTTTAGATTAAAATGTGTCTGACAGTAAATTGAACACAGGAATTTAAAATAATATTACTTCTTAAAGTCTCTTGTAGCTGATTGGCTGTTCATACAGTATAACAGGTATTTACATACAGATGTTAAAACTTTTAAAATAGAAAACTGAATGGAAAGTCCAGTAGTCCACAAAGACGTTGATTAGAGACTCTCACAACCAATTTCAAAACTTTTCTTATAAGTCACTGATTGACATTTAAGAAGAAAGTAAAGGAAAATGACACATACATCAAAAAACAGTTTGCAACATCCCAGTTCCCAGAACTCCTGAAGATAGAAGTTGATTGTGGCTATTGTATCACAAATACAGTCCCTTTGACTGTTCACAGATGTCACTAAACCTGCCCAGAGATGTAAACAACCATGCATGAGCAGTGCCTATTAGACGGAGGGGGTCAGTCTGCCGATCTGTTCCAGTCATTCCACCAGGAAGGAGGTACACGGCTTGTGTTGTCTGTAGTTCAACCATGCCTAGACGGTCAATACCACAGTTCGATTGTGTCCGCATTGTTACTCTGTGCCAGGAAGGGCTCTCAACAAGGGAAGTGTCCAGGCATCTCAGAGTGAACCAAACTGATGTTGTTCGGACATTGAAGAGATACAAAGTGATGTGAAACTGTCAATGACATGCCTCTCTCATATTCAAAAAGATTTCGGGCTTGCAGCCGGTCATCATTAGCTTCCATCCATGATATTTCGACTGAACAACTGCCAGCCATCTGCAGGTGAACCACTGAAGATTGACGAAGATACACTCCATTCCGCAATATATAGCGTGCAGCGAGTATTCAGCGCATGCGTCAAAATCATATTGACGGACGAACCACACCGCCCGCCAGCAACGCCGTCACTCGTGGAACTGCAGAACTTAGCTGTCTGCGGCGTTGTCAATTGCTGCGGCCATCGGGGTACTCTGACGTCTTCACCTGGAGCAGATCTTAGAGATGACGGGGCTCCATAATCCCCTTTACGGGGATGAGATGGCCTCACATGTAAGTTTCGACAAACGACGTGGTAAGAGAGCTAAGCTTTTGTGTTCTTTGACCTTTTTATTGAACTGTCGGGACCATGGCATAATACCAAAATTTGCCAGAGTGATGCATTTTATTAAGACTGCCACTGCACAGAAGATAACAGAAAAGGCCAGTCACACTATTGTTAAGGAGAGGATTTACCACACAAGATGAAGACTGGATGTCATTTCAGAAGAATTGTTCCACCTGCATCTGAAGATTGCAGCACATTTGTCTACTGTATCATGGGACAGGGTTAATGGAGTGACTCCCGACAAATTTGAGTGGGTACACAAGAATGCAAGTTCTTGGCAGACGTTAAAATTTAATCGTCTGGTGCCACAACAGTCATCGCCACAGGGGATTACTGCACAACGTTCCGTTGTTAACTTCATGGACAAGAATTTGGACAACATGATGCTGTCGGTATTAAGTAAGGGTTTGAATTTTGCACCTACACCTAGAACACCACCTTTGATAAGTTTTGTGAGTGGTGTTGAAGAAGCCGTACGATGCCTTCCTATGGAAACTGCAGAAGAAGTAAGGAGGGAAACTTGCCATGCTCTTCTGGAAGCTCCTCCTCAACACAGTAACAACCTCTGCAGAAAGGACTGCACTGTGAAATCTCCGAGAAGATCCAGACATTGTGGTACTGAAGGCTGATAAAGGCAATTAACTGTACTTTTACCTCACAGTTTGTATGTGGAAAAGATGTATGGTCTACTAAGTGATTCTGCCTTCAGGAAGATTGGCAAAGATCCTACAGGATGTGTGCAACAGAAGACATCTACACTCCTGAATTCTTCCTCGTTGCCTCCAGAGGTGATCAAGCGCTTAAGACCTCATGGCAGTGTACCCCCAAGACTGTATGGCCTTCTGAAGGTACATAAAGACGGACTACCCATACGGCCAATAGTGAGCAATACTGGGGCCCCCACTTATGATTTAGCCAAACATCTTGCATCCTTGCTGAGGCCATTTGTGGGCAAATGTCCACATCACATACAAAACTCAGCCGATTTTATCAACAGATCGAAGACTCTCCGCCTAAGTACTTCAGATCAATTAGTTACTTTTGACGTGGTGTCTCTTTTTACAAAGGTACCCCTCACAGACTCCTTGGCACTGATTGGCAATACATTTCATGTGGGAATCACTGCTTTTTTTCACCACGCTCTCTCCTCAACATGTTTTCTGTTCAACCAAGAATATTTTGAACAGATTGACGGTGTCGCCATAGGTAGACCCTTGTGCCCTTTGGTGACCAACCTTTTTATGGAGGATTTTGAGGAGAGAGCACTTGAATCAGCAGCCCTCAAACCAACTGTTTTTTTGAGGTATGTGGATGACACTTTCGTAGTGTGGCCTCATGGAGAAGACAAATTAATGGAATTTTAGATCACCTCAACTCCATTCATGAGAACATTCAGTTTACCATGGAATTAAAGAAAAATAGTTGCCTCCCTTTCTTGGATGTGCTAGTTAGATGGAAGAGTGATGGCTCTCAGGGGCATTCAGTTTATCGAAAGCCCACACATAGTGATTTGTATTTAAATTCGTCCAGCTGCCATCACCCATTGCAAACAATGAGTGTACTTAAAACACTTGTACACAGAGCTAATGTAGTGTTACATGCAGATAGTTTGCCTGAAGAGCTTGCCCACCTGAAGAGGGTTTTTAAAGAGAATGGATATTCTTCCTGGCAAATTAGCAAGGAACTTGCAATTAAGCCAAAGAAACAGGGAGTGGAGAAAGAAGAGAGCACGCCTACTAAATCTTTAGCTTTTCTTCCCTTTGTTGGCAACATTTCCTTCAAAATTGCAAGAATCGTCCATAGTTTCAAAGTGAAAGTGATTTTCCGTCCAGCATCAAAGATTTCTGACCTGCTGGGATCAGTGAAAGACGATCTGGTATTGCAGAAGGCGGAAATTTATAAAATACCTTGTCAGTGTGGCATGTCATATATAGGACAAACATTGCGAACAGTAGAAGAACGTTGCACTGAACATCAATGCTGTACTCGCCTTTTGCAACCTAGCAAGTCTGCAATTGCTGAGCATTGCATTTTCCACTGGACACTCAATGGAGTATGACCAGACAACAATTTTGGCCACAGCAAAATCCTTTTGGGACTCCGTCATAAAAGAATCAGTGGAAATTCGCATGACAGACAATCTTATGAACCGTGACAATGGCTACCAGCTAGATAATGCGTGGAACCCCGTCATCTCTAAAATCTGTTCCAGGCAAAGACGTCAGAGTACTCCAATGGCCACGGCAATAGGCAATGCCGAAGATAGCTGAGTTCTGCAGTTCCACCAGCGAGGGCACTGCTGGCGGGCGGTGTGGTTCATCTGTCAATACGATTTCGACCCATGCGCAGGATACTGGCTGCACGCTATATATTGCAGAACGGAAGTCATCTTCGTCAGCCTTCGATGGCTCACCTGAGGATGGCTGGCAGTTGTCCAGTCAAAATATCGTTGATGGAAGCTGACAATGAACGGCTGCAAGCCTTAAATCTTTTTGAATATTTAGTTAGCCAGGAAAATTTAAATTTCACATGCCTCTCTCAGGCCACCCAAAAGCTACTACTGCAGTGGATGACTGCTCCATACAGATTATGGTTCACAGGAGCCTTGACACCACCTTGTTGAATAACGCTTTTCGTGCAGTCACAGGACGTTCTGTTATGACCCAAACTGTGCACAATAGGCTGCATGATACGCAACTTCACACCCAACGTCCATGGCAAGGTCCATCTTTGCAACCATGACACCATGCAGCAGGGTACAGATGGGCGCAACAACATGCCGAATGGACCACTCAGGACTGGCATCACGTTCTCTTCACCGATGAGTGTCGGATATGCCTTCAATCAGACAACTGTCAGAGATGTGTTTGGAGGTAACCCAGGCAGGCTGAACACCTTAGACACACTGTCCAGTGAGTGCAGCAAGGTGAAGGTTTCCTGCTGTTTTGGGGTGGCATTATGTGGGGCTGACGTATGCTGTTGTGGTCATGGAAAGCACCATAACAGTTGAACGATAAGTGAATGCCATCCTCCAACCCATAGTGCAACCACATCGCCGGGATAAAAGGTGAGGCATTCATCTTCATGGAAGAAAATTCATGCCCCCCATCATGCACATCTTGTGAATGACTTCCTTCAGGATAATGACATCGCTTGGCTAGAGTGGCCAGCATGTTCTCCAGACATGAACCCTATCAAACATGGCTGGGATGGATTGAAAAGAGCTGCTTATGGATGATATGACCCACAAACCATTCTAAGGGATCTACGCTGAATCGCCATTGAGGAGTGGGTCAATCTGGACCAACAGTGACTCGATGAACTTGTGGATAGTATGCCACAATGAATACAGGCATGCACCAATGCAAGACAACATGCTACTGGGTATTAGAGGTACTGGTGTGTACAGAAATGAATGGTTTAAATGGCTCTAAGCACTACAGGACTTAACATCTGAGGTCATCAGTCACCTAGACTTAGAACTACTTAAACCTAACTAACCTAAGGACATCACACACATCCATGCCCAAGGCACTTCGAACCTGTGACCGTAGCAGCCGCGTGGTTCCAGACTGAAGTGCCTAGAACCGCTCGGCCACTGAGGCTGGCAAGGTGTGTACAGCAATCTGGACCAATCTCTGAAGGTCTCACTGTATAGTATGTGTGGTTTTCATTAGCAATAAAAAGGACGAAAATGATGTTTATGTTTATCTCTATTCCAATTTTCTGTACAGGTTATGGGACTCTCGGAACTGAGGTGATGGGAAAGTTTTTTTGATGAGTGTCTTTTAATTTTATGCAGCAGAACTGTTAAAGAATATCCTTGGTCAACAGAGTTTTTTCAAGTTTATGTGCCACTGTTTTAGTGAAGCAGAAAAGCACTTCTTACATGAGAACCTGATTTATTATAAATGTACTGGATGGCCCCTTCTCAACTAGGCAACTAAACATGTAAAGAAAAACAGGAATATAATTCTATTTACAGAAGATATGAAATCCCCTACAAATAAATTTTAGTATGAAATATAGTCTCCTGATAAGCACAGTCATTTATGTTATTGGAAGGCATCTTTGAAGAAATTTAATTAACTTCTGAAGAAAGAAATTTAATTAACTTGTGAGGAAAGAGTACTACATTTTATCATAATGTGGACACTGGCTTGGCTCTGAATTACTGAAGGCAGGTACGCCCTTAATTATTAAGACTGTATTAAGGAGAAAAATTTGTTTCCAGTGGAAGAGAGTATCACAGTAAATAATGGGATGGAACATCTCATTGTGGCCACCAACATGCACAGGATGCCACTAGAAGAGAAGAGGACTAAGAAATATTGAGGGATAGGTTGTCAGGGGAAGACTGAGCTCGCTGGAAAATGTGTAGAGAGAGAGAGAATTCTCTTACTTTGGAAGCAATCTTAAGTTTGTCCTGGTGCAGTTGAGCTATCCACATATGGGGTCTGAGCAACATCTTCTAGTATGTTAGTGCAGGCAGGAGGCATCTTCAAGACAATGCTAACAGTCTTTCAGCAGCAGTCAAGGAGACATCTACAAGTCAACATCTACAGTCATTGTCAGCCAACAGAGAGCAGCCACTGGCAATCTGTCACGTTGTAGCAACTGTGGTGAGTCAAAGTCTGCAGTATAGCAGTCATTGGCATTGAGGTGGCAGTTCAACAGCAGTGGTGATATACAATAGTGACAGGTTTTCAGCACAGACAACAGTGACAGGTTTTCAGCACAGCTGTAGCTTGTGTATAAATATATTTACTGTTGAAGTGTTTACTGAAAACAATTTTGTTGTGTGGTTGTCAGTAAGTAGTGGATATACTTGGGTGTGTTAATTATCCTACATGTTAATTGTATAGTAGTCAGTACATTAAGTAGGAATGGAACCGGATATAATTCAACTGCTTAAAGAATTAAGAGAGTGGCTAGAGAAGGATGAGAGAGAGGTGTGAAAGAAAAACAGAGAATGAAGAAAGGGTTTCACTGAGCATATGCCCAACAACAGTAAAGATTTGGAAAGGGAATACTCTGAGGAAATGTCTAAACAACCGTGAAGCAAGTGAGTAACACTAATAAGGCTCTTACTGAGCAAGTACTTTATTAGATACCCAAACTAATGTCTAATTATTATCAGGCTCTAAAACTGGAGTTAACTGATCAATTAATTACTATAATCACTGAGATAAGGTATTATGATAATAATAAGACTACTGTTGCACAAGTTACTACTTGCTAAGGTCTCAGAGAAAATATCTAATAATAGTTTAGCTTTTAGTCAGAGACCTGTGATCAGGCATCTGAAGTTAATACTCAAATTCCGGCTCATAATGATGAATCTTGAGCTGACAAGTTGCAGGTGTGTAATAAAAGACAAAAATGAGTATCTTTCCAGTTTATGACTGAATTTGCTTAGTGATCTGGTAAAGATAAAGACAATTTGTGTAGAAAAGTAAATGTAAATATAAATGTAAGTAGACAAAAATCCATGAAATACAGTAACAGAGTAAAACTCATTTTTGATAAGAAGCAAGATGAAGGTTTATCTCATTTAAGGAAAGAACTCTGGTTAGAAGGTGGTAGTAATTTATCTCACTGTCATCTAACATTGAAACAGTAGGGTGCAATACACTTTTATAATTTTCTTAGGGATAGTTTAGCAAATTTAGAGTTCCTCGTGGAAAAAGAGAAGTAAGAGTGTCTTGTGTAAGTAAATCCTGGTTAGCTCCAGAATGTAGGCTCAGGGAGTTCACACACTTTGTGAACATGTAGCTCACAATTGCAGAATCCTGAGTCATTTCATTTGTATCTTCCTCTTGCATTTTCTGTACACCATTAATATCCTATACCTTATGTTTGTAGTTTCGCTGACTGTAACTCTCTTTGTAGGTAAACTATGAATCAGGGAAAGGTACATGCTTTGAAGGGTGGTAGAACGGTGTGAGCCCCAAGTTGAGCACCCCTATATTCAAAAATATTTTGTAGTGAGGAATTGCATTTCTTTCCAGAGGGAATGTTTGTGTTGGAACAGATGATCTTGAGGGAGATGCTTATCACATGGTGTCCAAGCAGTTTCCCCACCCATTTGATGCCAGTCTTGGGTTACCTGTGTGCAAACAAACATGCATTTTTACCAGGATGCACGTTTGTTCAGTCCCAAAAGTTACTTGAAACAACAATCCTCCTTAAAATGTCAGGAAGATTTTAGTATACCTTTTCCTGAAACAAACATTGTTAAAATCTCAAGTCTTTATACAGTAATATAGGTGACTGATTATTACCATTTAAAATACTTCAAGCAGTAAGAAATGGAAGCAATGATCTTTGATTCTTATAGTATTATTTACCATTTCTAGTACTAAATCACTCATTTCACTATAGGAAAGTGATTTTATTTCTATCATATACTTAGAGCAATGGCACTGCTTATATTATTACATGTTTCACTGGAACTATATTTCCATTCCTTTTGCAATTAAGCTCTTTTTACATTATTATTTTTCTTTAATACTAGGAGCTCCACATCTTGAGATTAAGTTTCCTTAAATTAATTGCTTTGACAATATGCTCTGGATGTATGAGTGGCTGTTTCATCATGTGTATTCGGGTGTTTTTCCAGCACTGATTAGCAACCTTTACAACTATTCTTATTTATTTTATCCATTTTAATTAAGGATTACTTGAGAAAAACTTCAAAATATGTGTCCTTTGGCCACAAACAATATGGGTTTGTTAGGATGCTTTTGACTAATTATCTTAGTGTGTACTATTTTGGAGGTATTGCTTAGTCCTGCACCTCTGACCAAATTCTTTATAATATGTATTCTAACAGTATCAGTGATGTAAAATGTGGGTTACTTAATCTTCCTTTAATATACCAGCCCTAAGGAGCTCTTGCCTGGATTAGTACCAACACTTTCTTATGCAATGAACCTCGGTCCATGTGCAAATATTATACTTCAGGTAAAGTCACTGACAAGATTGCCTCCACATAATGCTCAAAGGCATGAGTCACAAAGTAATAGAAACTACCTTAGTAGAGGTTACTGCTAAATGGGCTTTAACAACACCTGTTACACTGACATATTCTTAATTATTTCCATAATTGTCTGAGATTGATGGTGCCAACATCCTCATTCATCCTCACATGCTTTACTATATGTAATCCATTCACTCTTATCTTAACTTTCACTTTATCTCTCACTTCCTCCACAAATTATGCTTTTGAATTGAGAATGGCAATAATTCTGAATTCACTTCTTTTTATTTCTTACTTCCCTGCCTTTGTGGCATACTATTGCTTTCTCCTACCCTATTTCAGCTAACAATTGGGATTAGCTGCTTAGCTGGCTGTATAGTTCCATGCTGGTACATGCAGACATCTACAACTACTGTCATAGTATGAGGAATGAATTATTGAAGTTTGACACAGTTCTCAGGATTAATTGCAGTGCACAGTAAATCATTTAAAAAAAAAGGTCAGTGGATTATAGAAAGTTCTCCCAGACATAAAATTTAGATAAAACTTGGCAAATTGTACAAGTAGTAATTTGTGCTAATTCAATATTTTTAAACACAGACCTTGCTCGGTTCATGACTTGCTGCAGACTGACTTAAAAGGCTCCAGTAGCCTCTCTTTTATAATATTACAACAATTAAGAATACTTTCAGCTACTGTTGCTTGGTATCTTTAGCAAATTACTATTAAAGATTTATGCTTCTGACCAAATGAATCATAAGGGAAGATGCATAGACTCACTCACTCACTCTCTCTCTCTCTCTCTCTCTCTCTCTCTCTCTCTCTCTCTCTCTCTCTCTCTCTCTCTCTCTCTAGACGTTTTTTAATTAGAGTCTGATTTCGCTAAAGGAATAAACAGCTATTTCTTCAACACTTGGCATACTATTACTGGTCGCAATTTGGTTTAACAGTACTTCTATGTGTGCATTCTGTCATACATAATGATTTAGGAGGAAAGGTACATGCTTTGATGGATGATAGTATTTGTGATTCTGAACAAAAAGTTTCATATGAACATATGCCCTATTTCCAAATGGTTTCTGAGATAGAACACATTTAATGCACATTGATATTTATTTTCTGTATTGTTTAAACGTTGTCACAGTGTAACACTATTATGAAAAGGAAAGTTGCTACTCACCATGTAATGGAGATGCTGAGTCAAAGATGGGCACAACAAAAAGACTGTCACAATAAAACTTTCGGCCATTAAGGCCTTTTTCAACAGTACACACACACACACACACACACACACACACACACACACACACACACACGTGCGTGCAAAAGACTGAGTGTGATAGTGGAATGACAGCTATGTAGTGCTGCAATGGGAACAGAGCAAGGGGTGGATGGGAGAGGACAATGACTAATGAAGGCTGAGGCCAGGAGGGTTACAGGAACACAGGATATATTGCAGGGGAACTTGCCAACTATGTAATTCAAAAAAGCTGGTGTTGGTAGGAAGGATCTGTATGGTACAGGCTGTGAAAGTGGCCATTCATATGGACACACAGCTTGTTGGTTGTCATGCCAACACAGAATATAGTGCAATGGTTGCAGGTTAGCTTGTAGATAACATGACGCCAGCTTTTTTGAATTGTGCAAATGGGAACTTTCCCTGTACCAATAGTTCCAAACAATTTACTCACTCATTTTATGTGACTTCAGTTTCCAATCAAGTTTCAATTTGCAACACCAATAAACAAGACTCAAAGTCAGAGAGAGGGGGTTGAGGAGAATAATGACTGGAAGAAGGAGGTGGATGTGATCAACAGAGAATGGGGGAGATGGAGATTAGGACATACACCCATTTCGCATACACGTGAAGCAATCCCAGGTTTGCTGGTAGAATGTTAAGTACAGCAGATCAAAATAACCATAAGAAGTTCTAACAGATGTTAATACAAAATTTATGAAGGTAACATCATTACAAAATGTAATACGCTAAAACCAATGTTGATGACGGTTAGGTATAAGTAAAAATCATCATCGACAGTATACCAAGAAATCCTAATTATTAAATGAGAAAAACCCATAAGTAGTCAGATTCTAATGCAAACAATGATAAAAGTATGACCTATGCCATGAACATTAAATTGTCACAATTGATGATAAATGTCAGCTATCAAGACTTGCTGAATGTGGAAAATCATTCATTCCAGAACGAATTTTCTTTAAACAAGAAAATCTTTTTCTCTCTTTTTGCACAAAAGCCTCACCCCTCACACACAATACGGATGTTTTTAACTGTCGTCACTGCCTCCCTCCTCCCCCATTAAAACCAAAGTGAATAATTTGTTGCAAATTTTAGATCTTTTCACATTTGCAGTTATTTTACTATGATTAAACAGTGCTAATAAATTTTGAGAATGCAAAATCCAATATGTATCTGCAAAATAAATACTGTAGGTTCAAGTAAGAAAACAACAGTTGATAAATATATGCTCACAGCATTATGCCACTGTCACCAGGTTAAATGGCATCAGACATCAGGCAGCAAGTGGTGTGTGGCCAGTAACTGGTCGCCACTCAACAGATGTAATGTTACCTTGTTTATCTCTGCTAATTTACCTCCAGTAGCAGTGCCTTTGTAGAATCTGAATGTAAAGTGATTCTTGAAAGTAGCCTATTTCAAATGACGCTGTCTACACCAAGTTACAGTTCAAAACACTTCAACTGTACTTCAATATTAAATAACCTACTGTTCATGGCTAAAATAAGTCTCATTTAGTATTATTTATGTGTAGATAATAGGAAGCCACATACTACACTCAACTGATGTCCTATAATTATTATAATTGTTCCCAGTGCTGTAAACTAATATACATGCAGATCTACAACAATGTGTGGCAAGTGAATCACTAATACATTTGCTAATTACATTGTCCTTCCAAGTAAACAGACATATTGAAACATGAAAGAGCTGCACAATAAGCATAATTTGGAAATGACACCATTCAGAGTCCAATAACTACTGTCATAGTATGAGGAATGAATTATTGAAGTTTGACACAGTTCTCAGGATTAATTGCAGTGCACAGTAAATCATTAAAAAAAGGTCAGTGGATTATAGAAAGTTCTCCCAGACATAAAATTTAGATAAAACTTGGCAAATTGTACAAGTAGTAATTTGTGCTAATTCAATATTTTTAAACACAGACCTTGCTCGGTTCATGACTTGCTGCAGACTGACTTAAAAGGCTCCAGTAGCCTCTCTTTTATAATATTACAACAATTAAGAATACTTTCAGCTACTGTTGCTTGGTATCTTTAGCAAATTACTATTAAAGATTTATGCTTCTGACCAAATGAATCATAAGGGAAGATGCTTCTAAGATCAGACTTCTGGGTAACACAATAATTGCTACTGAATTCTGCTGTCTTATTTACCAAATATTCTATTCTATTTCAGTAGCAATGTTTTAATTATAAATGCTAATTACTGTGAAACTAATAGACTGCAAAAGTCATGTACACATTTTCGGTATTAGCAGTATTAATATTATAATTACTGATCTGTGTTTTTCCTTTATGCTATCAAAATGTTAGTAACTGGTATATGTTTACATGTACACAATGATAACAAAGTTTTATATTACTGGTATCTTGCAGTTAGCACAGTTTTTAGGTAAACTAATTGCCTAAATGAATGTACTGGATAATATCATCTTTCCCTCTCCTTCCTGAAGAAGCAACCATCGGTTGCGAAAGCTAGTAATTCTGTGTGTGTGTTTGTGTGTTTTGTTCATGTGCCTGTCTGGTGGCGCTTTCCCGCTTGGTAAGTCTTGGAATCTTAGTTTTTAATATATTTTTCCCATGTGGAAGTGTCTTTCTATTTTATTTACATCATCATTAATTTGAACCCAACAATTACGTTTGTTATTGTCTCTGTTGCATTTCGAAATCTTCTCTATCGTCTTACTTTCTCTTTTCATTTGTACAAGAAGTTTCACTTTGTATTCATCTTCCCTTTTTCCGTAATCTACCATACATTTTATCCTGCCTAATTATACTCAATAATACGTAATTTACTTCCAAACCATAACCTAAAATTTTCAACGCTTTCAACATAACCGCTGCTATAAAATCCATTGTTCCACGTTTACAAACATTTCGTGTAAACTTGTGAATACTATTTCACAGCTTCAGTTCCTTTCACCCATTACACAACCATCTCAGTTATTTCCAACAACTTTCGTTTTATTTCCATTCCCGTTTTTCCCACATAACCGATCATTTTTTAGCAGCTTCCCACAGGTTTACACGTTATTATTTCTTCATCAAACAATTGTTAGCCTCATTCTCATAAACTGCCAGTACATAACCAGTCCTTTGAATACATTTATACACACATTCTTCGAGATTTTATTCGAAAAATTTTTTCAAATTTTATTTTTTCGAAACTTTTTTCGAAAAATTTTTTTTCGAAATTTTCTTGAATTTCCCCACCCTTTAACGTGATCTGGAGACAACATAACTCATCTCAAACCAACACTTTTTCGACTTTTTTCACACCTTTATCTCTCCCTATATAAATTTCTATTTACTTTCACTTTAACCTCATATTACCCTTTCCACCTTCTAATACCATGTCAACCTCACAACATCCCTACAACGACCCCATTAAATTTTATTTACATTCCCTCCGCAAACATGCCTTCACCCTAGCCAGATTACGCTCCCATATTTTATTTACTCAGGCTTGTCTGACATTTGGCATTACTCCCAAAGGCCTCACACTTAAAGTTCCCATCTCTGGCTGCAATCCTTCTTTCCATCAGTCCTTATACCAGTTCCAAACAGCACAATCCATAGCCCTCACCCGCCTAATCCTTCACCTATACATCGACTCGGCCAATGAACACACCCGTCAACTCCTATCCCAAATCAAAGTCCTCAATCTTTCCTCTCCCACATCCACACCGGCTGTACATAGCATCCTCCTACAGGCCAACCGCAAATTAGAACAACATGCCACCCTCCACCTCAAAAAACTATCCAATCTCCTGGTTTCCCACCTCCGGAAAGGCAACTCACTCACCCTCCACAACCTTTCCAACAAACCTCAACCTCCTCTCATTGCACACAGACCCAGTCTCTCCCATCTACTCAATCTCCCACTTCCATCTCCACTCCCCCCAACACCTCAAAATTCTAGTCAACACAATCTGGAACCACAACACCCCAATTCAGTAGTTAACCTTTCCTCCAAACCCCTCTCCCAATCCGAAACCTCTGTCCTATCCAAAGGCCTCACATTCAGGCCCACTCCCAGGTTCAACTAAACTGCCCTTGTCAAAGATTTACTGTCCTACACTCGTAATCTCTGCTGAAAATATCACTTTGCCACGAAGGAAAATAATCCTGATCCCACTCCTAATGATCCAACTCCCCAAGACACTATCCAAATTGAACCCTGCCTGCAACAGTTCCGTCCTCCATCACAGCGGGACCCACCTCCTCTTCCTCAAAATCACCCTCTCCAAACCTTCCAGGAATTTCTCACTTCCAGCCTTGCCTCTCAATCTTTCTTGAAAAACCTTAATCCTACTCCCAACATCACCACAGCCGAAGCCCAGGCTATCCGTGATATGAAAGCTGACCGATCCATCATCATTCTTCCGGCTGACAAGGGTTCCACGACCGTGGTACTTGATCGTCGGGAGTATGTGGCTGAGGGACTGCGTCAGCTTTCAGACAACTCTACATACAAAGTTTGCCAAGGTAATCCCATTCCTGATGTCCAGGCGGAGCTTCAAGGAATCCTCAGAACCTTAGGCCCCCTACAAAACCTTTCACCTGACTCCATCAAACTCCTGACCCCACCGACACCTCGCACTCCTACCTTCTACCTACTTCCTAAAATTCACAAACCCAAACATCCTGGCCGCCCCATTGTAGCTGGTTACCAAGCCCCCACAGAACGTACCTCTGCCTACGTAGATCAACACCTTCAACCCATTACATGCAGTCTCCCATCCTTCATCAAAGACACCAACCACTTTCTCGAATGCCTGGAATCCGTACCCAGTCTGTTACCACCGGAAACCATCCTTGTAACCATTGATGCCACTTCCCTATACACGAATATCCCGCACGTCCAGGGCCTCGCTGCAATGGAGCACTTCCTTTCACACCGATCACCTGCCACCCTACCTAAAACCTCTTTCCTCGTCACCTTAGCCAGCTTCATCCTGACCCACAACTTCTTCACTTTTGAAGGCCAGACATACCAACAATTAAAGGGAACAGCCATGGGTACCAGGATGGCCCCCTCGTATGCCAACCTATTTATGGGTCGCTTAGAGGAAGCCTTCTTGGTTACCCAAGCCTGCCAACCCAAAGTTTGGTACAGATTTATTGATGACATCTTCATGATCTGGACTCACAGTGAAGAACAACTCCAGAATTTCCTCTCCAACCTCAACTCCTTTGGTTCCATCAGATTCACCTGGTCCTACTCCAAGTCCCATGCCACTTTCCTAGACGTTGACCTCCATCTGTCCAATGGCCAGCTTCACACATCCGTCCACATCAAACCCACCAACAAGCAACAGTACCTCCATTATGACAGCTGCCACCCATTCCATATCAAACGGTCCCTTCCCTACAGCCTAGGCCTTCGTGGCAAACTAATCTGCTCCAGTCCTGAATCCCTCGACCATTACACCAACAACCTGAAAACAGCTTTCGCATCCCGCAACTACCCTCCCAACCTGGTACAGAAGCAGAGAACCAGAGCCACTTCCTCATCCCCTCAAACCCAGAACCTCTCACAGAAGAACCCCAAAAGTGCCCAACTTGTGACAGAATACTTCCCGGGACTGGATCAGACCTTGAATGTGGTTCTCCAGCAGGGATACGACTTCCTAAAATCCTGCCCCGAAATGAGATCCATCCTTCATGAAATCCTCCCCACTCCACCAAGAGTGTCTTTCCGCTGTCCACCTAACCTTCGTAACCTCTTGGTTCATCCCTATGAAATCCCCAAACCACCTTCCCTACCCTCTGGCTCCTACCCTTGCAACCGCCCCCCGGTGTAAAACCTGTCCTATGCACCCTCCCACCACCACCTACTCCAGTCCTGTAACCCGGAAGGTGTACACGATCAAAGGGAGAGGCACGTGTGAAAGCACCCACGTGATTTACCAACTGACCTGCCTGCACTGTGACGCTTTCTATGTGGGAATGACCAGCAACAAACTGTCCATTCGCATGAATGGACACAGGCAGACAGTGTTTGTTGGTAATGAGGATCACCCTGTGGCTCAACATGCCTTGATGCACAGCCAGCACATCTTGGCACAGTGTTACACCGTCCGAGTTATCTGGATACTTCCCACGAACACCAACCTATCTGAACTCCGGAGATGGGAACTCGCCCTTCAGTATATCCTCTCTTCTCGATATCCGCCAGGCCTCAACCTCCGCTAATTTCAAGTTGCCGCCGCTCATACCTCACCTGTCTTTCAACAACTTCTTTGCCTCTGTACTTCCGCCTCGACTGACATCTCTGCCCTTACTCTTTGCCTTTAAATATGTCTGCTTGTGTGTGTGTGTGTGTGTGTGTGTGTGTGTGTGTGTGTGTGTGTGTGTGTGTGTGTGTGTGTGTGTGTGCGAGTGTACACCTGTCCTTTTTTTTCCCCTAAGGGAAGTCTTTCCGCTCCCGGGATTGGAATGACTCCTTACCCTCTCCCTTAAAACCCACATCCTTTCATTTTTCCCTCTCCTTCCTTCCTTCCTGACGAAGCAACTGCCAGTTGCGAAAGCTCGTAATTCTGTGTGTGTGTTTGTGTGTTTTGTTCATGTGCCTGTCTGCCGGCACTTTCCCGCTTGGTATGTCTTGGAATCTTTGTTTTTAGGATAATATAGTCAAGTTGACTAAGCCCTGGGTTAATATTCAAGATTTCTGGCACTTGTTACATAAATGATATAATCTCAAAGATATTTGCAAAAAATAAATAAATATAAATGTTGTGGCCAAGAAAACATAACAATTGGAAAAATCCACCTGCTTTGTCAAACATGGTAGGACAAGGAAACTCATGAGCATATACTGATCTGATCTTCAGGCAGCCATGAGCTGTTTTGCAGAATTGTTACTGGATTTTTTTTGTGATTACTACTTGGCTAGAAAGTGAAGGATATTTGAGTTTCCATCACACTAATAATTTAAGCAGACAGCTGAAAAAAATGTTGGAGTAGATGCTAATTCACAACTTTTTGTTTACACTATGCAACATTACAGCAAGCCCACAATGTAACAGGCTGTCTGTAGGGTAGGGGTGGGCAAGTGGTCCTCTGCTGAAGTTTGCTGATGGACTGGGTGAAAGAGGCGGTCTATCAGTTAAAAGAACACTTTACCAATGGACATTAACAGATGTGGTTCAACACAACAGAAACAGATGATGGGAGATGATGTGCAGTGGTGTGGATGTGCTGATGCAGGTGACCCCATGGAAGGCACCAGCAGGGCCCGGCTATCACTGTATACTCGCAGGTGGATGGCAACGTGTCAGCAAGGTGGGCCCATGTTAGATATTCAGGCAGCATCAGTGGTTTGCGGCCCAGCTGAAGCAGTATCACAGATGCGGTGATGACACACAGGCTGTGCATCATCGAAAACCCCAGCTCTGATGACTTACTGTGGACTGGTCCTCATGGTACAAATCCCATTTCCACATGCTGATAGTTGTGGAATGCCCCTGTATCAAAGTCATGTCAAAACATTTAGAGCACAATCAATGACCTGGCATCTCGTAATCATTAAGTCAGTCAAACCACACAGCAAGAGTCTGCTTGAAGTCCCTCTTGTCAACAAGCAGAAAAGACAACTGCAGCTGTGTCTGCTGATGTGGCAGGGGATTGGCAGATGTATGCAAGCTGGGTTTGGTTCCTGGGATATGGTCTTAGCTGCTGGTGTTTGGACCACTGCATTTCATCCCTCCTTAATTAATCCAGTCCTCTAGATCGATTTTTGGTTGGTCTGACTGTAACAGAGACACTTACACATCTATCAACATTCTACATTGCTCAAATAAGACTTTGGCATGTCTTCCATTTAATTTTTATTTTATATTAGATACAGTATCTCATTACTGTAATGATTAAGCACTGAGTTTCTCTGTGCACCTTTGCTTCCCCAAGCCTCCCTCCCTCCTTTTGTTTCTTTTACAACTTGTTTTTGTTCAGTGTGATTGAGTCACTACGTCACTGGTGCCATCAGGACTATTGTGGACACCCCGGTTGAACGAAAGTAAGGGTGGGATTTGGGCAACTCTGTGTCTGAGATGGCAGTACGCAATGCTTATTATCATCAAAATTACACGAATGACTGCTGTGCTAGTCCCTATGGTTATAGTTGGCATCATTTGGTCTGATATTCTCTTACGGACTGAGTAGATGATCCATCATTACATGACCATTTCATGCTGCTGTCACCTGGTTCTTGGTAGACAGAAAAGTGGCGTCCATCCTGCAATTAGGAAAGTCAGATTTTCCTTGAGCACGTTTTTGACAGGTAGGCAAATTAAGGTGTAGCTGGCGTTCAGAGATGTGGTTCTGGGCATGGTGGCATATAACCAGAAAATGGGACCTGAAATTTCACACACTGTACATTTCATTATCAATCCCTGATCTTATACCTCTGTGCACTAAGCAATGGTGAAATGTCCTAGGTCGTAGCAATTGACAATGACTACTATCAGTTTTGGTACAGAAAACAACCAGTAGGACTCTATCTTCTAGAAAAATTAAGTTTCACTTCTAACAAAATACAAGTGTGTGTGTGTGTGTGTGTGTGTGGGGGGGGGGGGGGGGGGGTCTCAGAGCAATGCACAGTATATTCACATGACTCAGGTATGGCATGTATTCACTCTGTGGGACAAGGGAGAAACAATGACAACTTTCCCGGCTCAGCAATGTAGCAACTCCAAAGTAGACATGTAATACTTCCCCAAATCCCTCATCATCTTAAATGATTGGCTTGACCTAGAAAACATACATCATACAGAATCTTCAATCTTGAAGTTACACAAAAAAGTGTCACATACACATACCCTCTAATTTTCACTTACTACCAACTTACTCCCTGCCTGCTTATCTAGTTCTATACCAACTACATGTAAAATAAAACAATTCATTTAAATTAGACATGCTAATGTTTTATTAACAGTTCTGTAATCTATTACCTATAAGCAAATATTCCCCATGAGTCTTTCTCATGCTAAAAACACAACATAGACACGACCATAAGACCAAATACCTAGCTAGTAAACACAAACTTTCAGCTCATGAAACTTCTCATGGTGTTAAGGTACATTGGTGGGCTGGAACAATCTCTGATACACAATGTCACTGGCTTAGGTGGGAATAATCTTTCTTTCTTTCTTCTGTTTTCTCTACCCAATTCCCTTCCCCCTTCGGAAGAAGTTGCTGGCAGTTGAGGCAGTACTTCCGGTTCAACTTGAAATGGGTGGGTTCTACTCATGTGGACAGCGGTGTTCTGGGTGAGTTCTTGGTACAGTTGAATTAACTTGTTTGTCTTTTCTCTACAGAACACGAGGGTTAGATAATATAATCCACTGCCTTGGATAATTTTGCTTTTTTTTTATATTGCGAGTGCTTTTCTGTCTTTCTAGAGCCTTTGTGTTCACTTCTTTCACCTGATGCCATATCCCTTGTAATGTAAAGTTCCGAATGTAGGTACATTCTCTCTTCGAGTAATTTGTCATAATTCAGTTGTTGAGGGCATTTTCTAACCAAAAACAATCTCATAGAATGAAAGACCCAAATTATCATGAGATTGTGAATTTTACACCCTTATGATGTACTGTAACAGGGCAGTTTACTCAATGTCCTATGAACTCTATCAGTTCTACCATTCACTTGAGGGTGAAGACCACTTTTTCTTAACTTCCTAATGCATACGTTGACACAGATGTTCAAACAATTCAGATATGCCTCAATTCAGATATGCCTTGTTCTGTTGTTATTGCTCACGGTGTGCCAAATTTCAATAGGTAATAATTAACAAAAGCTTGAGCCACTGTGTCTGCTTGTCATTTGGTATGGCCACATACATGAGAAATCATAAGTTATAATTAACTAATACCAGTTTTGGGCTGGTATTTGTGAAAAGGGTCAGGGATTTCAAGGCTGATCCTTCGAAACTGTTTCTCTGTCTCGGGTAGCCTTTGTTATGTGATTCACTGTTGATTCAGCTCAGCTCTAAGTGCAAGAGAAGCAGTTCTTCTTATAGCATTCAATGTACTGTTTCCTCTGTGGGTACCAGTAATTTTCCAAATTGTGGCAGTCTGTGGCTTGTCATCTGCTAGGTCCAGCTAACATGGTATCATAGACTTGCATGAATACTTCAACCTGTAAAAATGTTGGCACAATGAGACAGTGACTGCATAATGTTTGCTTTGAAAGCTCTCCATCATCAGAGGTTAACTGTCCTTGTTTCATGTGTTGCTGACAAACGGAATCGACAGCCTGAGTTCTGCACCATTCTTTTGTGGTCATTCTAGTGTTGTGCTGTGTGTACTTTGTGAGTTAAACTGTCAGTGTTACTGTGAGACTTCCCTAGACGATGCACAACCCAAATAAGGATTCACTAAGCTTTAAGGCCCTGTGGGTTAGCCTACTTGTTGGATCCTTTAATTCCATAAGCCATTTTACTGTGGCACGATCTGTTATGATCTTGGAATGCCTCCCACACAGATAGTAGTGAAAATGTGATACCAGAAATTGGAATCATCATTTCCTTTCCCATAGCTGAATAGTTGTTTTCTGCGTTACTGAGCTGCCTCGAAGCATAGGCTAAAGGGTGTTCCTTCTCCCTTTTCTCAAATCATAAGATAGGCTCAACTGTTTTTTGATAGCCTGGAAAAATATAATAAAATGACACGAAGTCAGTAAGTCCTTTAACTGTTGAAATGCTTCTTGATAGTCCGCAGTCCAATTAAATTTTTCACCTTCTTTTTAGAAAATTTGTAAGACATCTTACCACCTTTGCAAATTTTGGAACATATGTTCTACAGAAATTTGCAATCCCAAGATATGATTGTACTTGTTTTACTGTGACAGGCATCGAAAAATCTTTCACGCCCTGCACTAATGGCCAATTATGCGACCTAAATACGGGACCTCCTGCAATAAAAAGTGATCTTTATCTAAGCTGCAGGTGTACTGCCAAAAGGCACACCATGTGCTCCTGTATTTCCTTTGGGTGCTCTGTTATACTGTCTAGATGACTAGGCATTGCTTTGGTTTCAGGCTTCACAGATCTCTGCCTACTAATCTTTGAAAAGTCAGTGGCACCTTTCAGACTGATAGACATCTGATAATAGTGGGTGTCCAAACGAGACCAAAAAAGCTGTCTTAGGTGGATCTTCCACTGCTACTTCAATCTGGTGATAGCCACTGCTAGATCTAAGGTCATCACATAATGGCATTGCTGCCGATTGTCTAATGTCACTGTGATATTACGCACAGGGTACACATTGGTGACCGTTCATTGACTTGGTAATTGTTATCATCGCAGAACTATCTGCAGACTTCTTGGGTATAATTGCTATTGACACTGAACAGGGGCTAGTACTTCCTTTTATGATTCCATCCCAAAGCTGTTCATCTATGAACTCCATTACCAGTGGAACATGGGGGGGGGGGGGGGGGGGGGGAGGCATCGTATGGTATCTTGTACAAGAATACCCAGTGGGAATTTTGTGTTGTATCAGTGCTGGTAGTGGTCCTGGCAGGTTCACCAAACCATTATATTCTCCCCCATATCTACATTAACATTTTCTTTTGAATGTGACATTTTACCCTCAGTGCAGTTAATTGACAGACTGTCTCAGCTTCTGGTATTCTGCATTGAAATCCCTTTCTAAGAAATCCTCTGAAACTTCTAAGTTAACTATCAGTGTTCATTCTGATAGCCTTGCGTCCTCTGAACCAAAATTACCTATAGTGATGACACTACTCTGCTGCTATCAAACTCTTGCACATATGACGAAGTATGTTGTACAAAACATTGCACCCGGTCCAGAACCTCTTTCTCTAACAAGCACTCACTACAAATACAGTATTAATCAGTGGATCAGTTCCTATGTTCCTGTCCTCTTGGTACTGCATCTCAAGTCGGGTCTAAGGGACTATATACACCATTTAACTGGCTTACCCAATGTCTCCGGTGCTCCACGAGTGTTTGGCTCTTTCAGCCATAAATTCCAGACTGAACAACATCCCATCGAGCTCTAACATTCACTGCTGCAGATTGACTTTGGTGTGATGTTTAATCAGGAAGTCCATACCCAGAAGGACATACCTAACACCCATAGAAGGCAGAACTTCCACACACGTTTGGAAGACTCTCCTTCTCACTCAGAAACCCTACAATGTGGAACCGAGAAAATTCACACTTTTATTACCCATGCCACTAAACCTAGATCATGGCAGGATCAAATTCAATGTATTCAGTACACTCTGGTTAGCCATGAATACCTTGGTCCTGTGTCCAACAGCAAACTACATGACTTTTCCTTTATGTAGCCAAAAAGACAAAGGTCTTCAACTGATTTTGCACAGAAGTGTTCATTACTCAAACTTATTGGAAGCATTGTACAGTGGTCACGCAGCTTCCTGTACCTTTTAACAAATGGGAGCAAGTGTCACACTGATTATCCCATCTATTGGTCATTTCTGAAGACCGTGCCCCACTTGCTCGCACCTCTGACATTGAGTTTCACACAAAAATGTTGAATGTGCCCCAGAACACCATGCCTGCATCACACAAGCTCCATATTAAACACTACCCACTTCTCCTTTAGTCTAGTTTTTTTGAGTTATCAGTCTTCTGACTGGTTTGATGCAGCCTGCCATGAATTCTTCTCGTGCCAACCTTTTCATCTCAGAGTAGCAACTGCTATTATTTGCTGGCTGTATTCCAGTCTCTGTCTTCCTCTACAGGTTTTATCCTCTACAGCTCCCTCTAGTACCATGGCAATTATTCCTGGATGTCTTAGAAGATGTTCTACCTGCCTGTCCCTCCTTTTCCAGGTTTTCCATATATTTCTTTCTTACTGTTTCTCCGGAGAACCTACTCATTCCTTATTTCATGAGTCCACCTAATTTTCAACACTGTTCTGTAGCACAACATTTCGACTGCTTCTCTTCTCAAATCTTCCAAGGGTTCCTGTTCCACTACCAAACAATGCTGTGCTCCAAACGTACAGTCTCAGAAATTTCTTTCTCAAATTAAGGCCCATGTTTGATACTAGAAGGCTTCTCCTTGCTAGGAATGCCTTTCTGCCTGTGCTAGTCTTCTTTTTATGTCCTCCTTGCTCTGTCCATCATGGATTAGTTTGCAGCTCAGGTAGCAGAATTCCTCACCTTCATGACTCCCAATTCTGACATTAAGTGTCTCACTATTCACATTTACTTTTGGCCTCCAATCTACTCTCAACCCATATCCTGTAGTCGTTAGACTGTTCATTCAATTCAACAGCTACTATGACTATTCTTCACTTTCACTCAGGTTAGCAATATCATCAGCAAATCTTAGCATTGATATCCTTTCACTCTGAATTTTAATCCCTCTCTTGAACCTTTCTTTTATTTCCGTTATCATTCTTCAACGTAAGGTAGGTCTGGTTACTGAACCAATCTCTGTAAAGCTACTGCAGTTACAATTGCCTTGTCTAGGGTTCTTGTGAATTCCATGCGTACTTTCTGTGAGATTTTGGATGCCATACCCCACAAAAACCCATCAAGTGCCTATTGTTTTATCTGGGAAATGGCTTTATTGGCATGATCATCATTTGTTAATTCATACATACTGTCACTGATTTGTCTGCTATTGTCCACAAAACCCTCTATTTATACTCCCTGTTAATGCACTACATCATTAAGTTGTACTCGAAAATTCCATGAGGTGTTGTTCTTCCTGTACATGATGTTCATCCTGGCACACGTACCAATTTTAAATGAGCCACATTTAATTGTTCATCAAACCAATTCCCTAATTCTGCAGGTGTATACAACTTATCCATGAATATAAAAATATCTTCCCCAGATTTACTGGAAAACAGTGCCACCAATGAGGATGTACCAGCATCAAGAATAAGTGAAAATGCCTGAAGATACCCATTCTTTCACACTTGAAACTATTCACTTCCCTACGCAAAACTTGGGTGTCATCTCTAACTTTAGTCACTTCATTTAGTAGATGCTGAATTATCTTCTGGGTTGCTGCTTTCTCTGGGATGGGACCGCCATTTTGCTGAGCACAACAACAACAACAACAACAACAACAAATTGTACTTTCTATTTGGGTACACTAAGGGGTGAACAATGAGACAGGTCTGAAATAAAACACTTATTGCTGGCACTTACTTGGAAACTAGTGTTGAATACCACTGTTTCTGTACTGCCTTCTCTTCAAGGCTTCATTGGATGACTATTTCCAGCAGTTAGATGCCAATATTGAAATTTGTGTATACTGTAGGATAGGAGGGGCTGAGTGGTTCTCTGCTAAAGGCTGGTGGTGGAGCAGGAAATGCAGGCAAAGTTCAGTAGAAAGAACACTTTGTTGATGGACATGAATAGTTAAGGTTCAGCACATATGAAACAGGCAGACTGCTAATGACGGGATATTATTCTTGGACCCCAGTGTTCAGCTGCAGATGTGCCTGCACAAGCATTCCCTGTAGAACGTAGTGGCAGCTTAGTTACCACGCCATGTTAGTGGATGGTGGCTACATGGTGGCACGGCAGTGAGTATATGTCAAAATGCCTGAGTCGGACACTTGGACAGTGGTCACTGGTTTGTGGTCCAGTGGAGCCAGCGTCACAGATGTAGCAATTACTGATACAGGCTGTTGGTCATCAGATGGCCCAGCTCTGATGACTTGCTGATGATCTGGTCCTATTGGTGTAAGTCACATTTCCACATGCTAATAGTTGTGGAATACCCCTGTTTAAGAGATCATATCATAAAATCTGGAGTGGGTTCAATGACACTGGGTGGTGTAACTGGTAGGTTGGTCAAGCGTGATGTCCCTCTTGTCGACACACAGAATCACTGGCTGTGAAAGTTGTGTCTACTGAGCATTGACCAATGTACTGCAGCATGGTTTCAGTGGCTGGGCTGTCATAACAAGCTGAAGAAGAAGCCAACACTTTCTCCAGACACTACAGTGTTATGACATCATGCCTATAGCCAGACTTTGAATTCTGAGGGATGGCCAGTTTTATTGGCTGCCATAGGTGAACAACTGATTTAGTCTTGTGGTGTCCAGGTTTTCTGACAGACTGTACCAATTAAGGTTCTGCGGGTTGGGAAAGGCACAATTGATTTTTTGTTTCTGAGGAGGCATTCTGGACAGACTCTCACAGTTATAGGCAAATATCATTGAAATTAGCATACTTACCTTATCATCAACATTAGTATGTTGCAGAATTTTACAACAAATTTCACACTCCTGTGTTATGTCCAAAATCTCCACAAAAATATATATAAATTCCAAAAACTAAGCTTTCTCCAGTAATCCAGAAGATCCATAGGGGTTAGATATGATGCAGACTTCCTACCAAATAGTCAAGAGGGAAGAGAGGGCCAAACCACAATGTTATTGTTGCCACATCCCAAGGTGGCAGAAACTAAGAGAGGAACAACACCAATAGCACAGTCCAGTTGATGGACAAGGAAATGGGTGAACAAGAGACAGTAGGTATGTTGGGGCTGCAGGACAAATGAAAAACAGGAGGGGGTGGGGGGAGGAACGTAGGTGGGGAGGGACGAAAGCATATGCTGCCACAGGAGCACTACCCAAGATTGGGCAACATCACCGCTGCCAACCCATTCCAATCCCCACACCATACCATGATCCTGCCAATGAGAACAACATCAGAGGAAGAAGATACAAGAGAAGGGACAACAGAATGGCATGAAAGACCAGACAAAACATAGGGAAGAGGAGGGACGTCACATGGCTCATGTGGATGCAACTCCGAAGGCCTCCCAAAAGAATGCCAATGTTAACTGAGGGACTCTAATTCTGCAAGGAAATTCAGGTACTTATATCTTGGAGGGTAAACCACTTTCATTGTGAAAGTAACAACATGAGAGCTGTCTGCTAACAATAGGCAAAAGGATAGTGGAAGGGCATATTTAATGTGAACGGCTTAAAGGCAGGGGTAGTCCAGCAAAATATGAATTACCGTCAGGGGAAGCAGCAGCTACAAAGGTGGTGGTGGTGGTGGTGGTGGTGGTGGTGGGGGGGAGTTGCTCATTATGGAATAAACAACTATGGGTCAACTTGGCATGGCTGATACAAAGACAGCAAAAGATTGTAGATCCCCATTGTGATAGGTGGAAAGAAGAAAACAACAACACAGGAGGACCCTTAATCACACACAGTTTATTATACCCCTCCCAAGAGGGCACAGAACCAACTAGGGTCATTCACACCCATGTCAGAATTACGGAACAATAAGAAAAAAGGAGTTAAAAAAAGAGTACATGTGCATCCCAGTCGAGAAAACTAAAAATAAATAAATATTAAAAAGGGACTTTGAGAAAGGACCTTAAAATATGCCACAGACAAACAGATGTCCTGAACTAAAGATTAAATGTCCTTTCCCTGTTGTTGTTGTTGTTGTGGTCTTCAGTCCGGAGACTGGTTTGATGCACCTCTCCATGCTACTCTATCCTGTGCAAGCTTCTTCATCTCCCAGTACCTACTGGAACCTACACTCTTCTGAATCTGCTTAGTGTATTCATCTCTTGGTCTCCCTCTAATTTTTACCCTCCACACTGCCCTCCAATACTAAATTGGTGATCCCTCAATGTCTCAGAACAAGTCCTACCAACTGATCCCTTCTTCTAGTCGAGTAGTGCCACAAACTTCTCTTCTCCCCAATCCTATTCAATAACTCCTCATTAGTTACGTGATCTACCCATCTAATTTTCAGCATTCTTCCGTAGCACCACATTTCAAAAGCTTCTATTCTCTTCTCGTCCAAACTATTTATTGTCCATGTTTCACTTCCATAGATGGCTACACTCCAAACAAATACTTTCAGAAACGACTTCCTGACGCTTAAATCTGTACTCAATGTTAACAAATTTATCTTCTTCAGAAACACTTTCCTCGACATTGCCAGTCTACGTTTTATATCCTCTCTTCTTCGACCATCATCAGTTATTTTGCTCCCCAAATAGCAAAACTCCTTTACTACTTTTAAGTGTCACATTTCCTATTCTAATTCCCTCAGCATCACCCAACTTAATTCGACTACATTCCATTATCCTCGTTTTGCTTTTGTTGATGTTCATTTATATCCTCCTTTCAAGACACTATCTATTCCATTCAACTGCTCTTCCAGTTCCTTTTCTGTCTCAGAGATAATTACAATGTCATCGGCAAACCTCAAAATTTTTATTTCTTCTCCATGGATTTTAATACCTATTCTGAATTTTTATTTTATTTCCTTCACTGCTTGCTCAATATAAAGATTGAATAACATCGGGGAGAGGCTACAGCCCTGTCTCACTTCCTTCCCAACCACTGCTTCCCTTTCATGTCCCTCAACTCTTATAACAGCCATCTGGTTTCTGTATAAATTGTAAATAGCCTTTCGCTCCCTGAATTTTATCCCTGCCACCTCCTTTCCCCATATTGCTACACTGAATAAAAAGTAAAAGGTGGTCAACAGCATGCACATTGTTTGCTAAAATAGCTGACAACTCAGATGGTAATCATAAATGAGAACGAAAGTGGTTAAAAAAGGGCATTCCGTCAGGAAATGGTGAACTGTCAGAGATTTAGGAAAATGAACACATAATGGAGGGGGAGCACCACTTAACAAATGGTGATGGCTTAAAAGACAGTGCCCAATATGTAACATAGCTAAAATGATCTCCTGAAGGCGAGAGGGCTGAGAGGAGGTTATCCAAGCCGACGGGAGAAGGCTTAATTCCCCAGAGCTTGTTCCCATGAAGGGAGGGCCAGTGGTGATGCCAAAGTGACACCAGCTGCTGACAGGGAGCAAGACAGAGATCATCAGAGGTAATGGAAGAATTAGTGGGCCGAGGTATGAGGACTGCAGCCTCAGACGCAGTGTCAGCAGACTCGTTTCCCATCAGTCAGAGATAACCAGGAACCCACATAAACATCAGAATGGCTCCATCGAGGGTGACCAAATGACAGCTTTTCTGGACCCATTGCACTACGATATAGATGGTGTACAGAACACAAGTGTCGACCAGATGATGCCACTGAAAAGCCTTTGTCTCCAGGTGTGCAGCCTGGCCTCATACAGGGTGAAGAGCTCTGCTGTAAATACTGAGCAGTACTCTGGAAGCCGATACTGAAACTTGTTGGTGCCAATGAGTAATGCACACCCAACACCACAGTCAGTCTGAGAGCCATCGGTGTACACAAAGGTACTATCGCAAAGTTCCATGTGGAAGTCGTGAAACAGAAGGCAACAGAGTAAGGCTGGAGTAGTGTCCTTAGGACATGAATGAGGGCAAAGGTTAACATGAGCTACTTTACGAAGATCCACCAGGAAAGTTGCACATAGTGTGAAGTTAAGTTGCCATAGCAAGTGCCAAAAGCGGACTCCAGCAGGTAACAGAGAAGAGGTATGCGCCCCCATACTGGTGATCAAAGGAATAATCGAAGGAGGAGGCACAGGATGGGTGGCCATGCATGGTAGACAAATGGCATGCATACTTGCTGAGAAGAACGTCATGGTAGTAGGACAGTTGTAGTTCAGCAGCTTCAGCATACAGACTCTCAACCAGGCTAGTGTAAAAGGTGCCAGTGGCCAAACAGATGTCACGATGGTGGATAGCGTTGAGACGCATAAACAAAGCATCCATAGTCGAGTTTTGAACACACTAGGGACTGGTGGAATGGAGGCAAGTGTTCCAATCAGCTCGCCAGGAAGTACAGCAGAGGACACACAGAACACTGAGTGACCACATACATCTGGTGGCCAGGTAAGACATATGGGAAGACCACCAAAGTTTCCTATTGAGCATGAATCCCAGGAATTTTGTGGTTTCAAAGAACAGAGGAGAAACTTGGTCAAGGAAACGGTGGAAGCAACCACCTGTGCTGCTGGAAATTCACACAAACTGCTTTGTCAGTGGAAAATCGAAAGCCACTGTCAATGCTCCATGAGTAAAGATGATCAAGACATAGCTGAAGATGTCACCCATGGAGACAAATCCGAGGAGAACTGCAATAGAGGGCAACATCATTAACAAAAAGGGAGCTGGAGATGTCTGGCGGAGGACAGGACATTATATGGTTAATGGCGATATCAAAGGGGACAATGCTCAGGAGGTAACACCAAGGTACACCGTTTTCCTAGATAAAGGTGTCTGACAAGGCAGAACCCACACATACCTTGAAAACTTGGTCTTTTAAAACTCCAAAAGGAAACAGGGCATGCAGCCTTGGAGGCCCCATGTGTAGAGAGTACAGAGGATGCCAGTCCTCCAGCAAGTGTCATAGGCTTTCTCCAGACTGAAAAAACATGGCCACAGTATGGTATTTCCACAGAAAACCATTCATGACAAGGTAACGAAATGGTCAACTGCAAAGCCACCACACCAGCCAGGCATGAACAAAGCTGGTGAGACAAATGGGGCAATAACTAAAATGAAGGCATTTGTCCTTACCAGGTATGGTACGGATATGACAGCTTCCGGGAAACATGCCCTCTGACCACATGCGATTGTGCGTGTGAAGGAGAAAGTGCTTGTACGTTAAGGAAAGGTTCTTCAAAATCTGAATGTGAACATCATCTGACCCTGGAGCGGAGCGTCAGGATGAAGTGAGAGCACGATCTAGCTTCCTCATAGTAAACGCAGCATTGTAGCACTCACGGTTCTGAGAAGAGAAGGGTATCGCCTGAGTCTCCTCCGTTCATTTTCGATGGAGGAAGTCAGGGTGATGGTGGGTGGAGCTCGAAATCTCTGCAAAATAGCGGCTCTAAGTGTTGGGGATAGCAGTAGGGTCCACTATGACATCATCTGCTACTGTCAGGCGGGAGCTTTGTCCCATACAGCCAACAGAGATTGGCCAACATGACAGAAGAAAGAATGGAACAGTTAAATGAACTAGTAAAGGAAATCCAGTTAGCTTTTCTGACATCCATAAGAACACAACAACACTGTGCATGCAACCATTTGTAACTAATGCAGTTTGCCACAGTAGGATGATGATTAAAAACATGGAGAGCACATCGTCGTGGTACGCCTCAGTCCGGCAAGGGACCAGAACATGGTTTGAGTGGAGTCTGGACAGAACATGAGTGCTCCTGTGTTGAGGCAGATGAGGTTAAGGTCTGTCAAGAGGGCACCTCTCTGACAGGTTCCAGTTGAGCAGCAGAAAGGGGTGAGGGAGTTGCCCAACAAGCTGAAGGAAATCTGTCCTGGTGACAACAAATGATGGAGAGATGCACACAGAACAACGGGAAAAGATCAAGTGAGGAAGGAAAATGAAAACTGCAACAACTTGGAACCAGGTAGTCAGCAAGATGGGTTGACTACGATATCATCCCAGATGAGCAACACGACTCCTCCAAGACATGAATTGCTATCCTCAGGGAGTATGTCCAAGCAGAGTGGGAGGAAATGTGCAAGCTCAAAGCGGTCGTGAGGATGCAGTTTTGTTTCCTGGAGGCAGAGTACAAGCGGTCGCTGGAATTCTAAGAGCAGCTGCAAGTCCTCTTTCTTGGATCGCTGACCATAAACATTCCATTGGAGGAGAGTCATGATGAGGAAAGAATGATAGGGTGTCACCTTGGTGGCTGCCGAGTTCCAGCCTTTGAAGATTAATTGCTGCCGGGCACAAAGGCTGCAGGATCCTACTCCATGAGGTATACAGAGGCATTGATATTCTCCTTCTGTTGGTCTATGGAGTCTAGGGCTGAAAAACGGTTGGTGGTGGGCACCGGTGATAAGAAGGTCATATGGGTGAGGGTATCACAGGACAACACCGTTGAAGAGCTCTTCAAGTCGGTGAAGGGGAAGACCATTTCACATTGTTTGACTTATTGTTTGCTGGCTGAAGGGATGTAGGATGTCTTCACAGGAGTACTCCTCCTGTCCTTTCAGTTGTGTAGCACATGACTTCGTCCCGTGAGGCAAAAATTTGATGGAGTGTTGCACAGCTGGAGGAGGAGGAGGAGGAGACGGGGATGCTAAATTTGAAGTCTCATGTCTGCGTGGCCATGTCCTTTGTAGACTGTAATGTAGAAAGGACAGTATTGTAGGTGCCAGATGTAGAACGCACAGTTTTCCACTAGCCAACAACTTGCGAGCGACCGGGTAAGGCAGTTTTTCCTTCACATGTATCTCCTAGGCAGCCCACTCATTGAGATACACAGGACAATCTACGGAGGGGGTGGCATTGTTGTCATTGCAATTGATACAGCAGGGAGAAGGAGGCAGACAATCGCCCTCATGAGCATCCCTAAAACATGTCAACATGACCTTCAAGTGTGATTGTCGTTATGACACTGCTAGCAGCACATCAGGCTCGGCATGTACAGTCAGACTGTGATAACTTCATAACCTGCTTTGATCTTTGACAGAAGCACCATATCAAACATGAGAAAAAGGGTGCTTGTAGGCAGTAAGGATGTGTCTACTTTTTTCATCATCTGATGGATTGCAATGACACCCTGATCAGAGAGATACAATTGGATTTCTGCCTCAGTCAGAGCAATGAGCAGTCTCGTATAAATAACACCATGGGAAAAATTCAGTGTTCGATGGGCTTCGACATGAACAGAATAGCTGTGGAAGAGTGAAGCTGCAAGTAGTTGTTTTGCTTGAGAAGCAGAAGTTTCCAAAAGCAAAGTGCCATTCTGTAAACGAGAGCAGGATTTCACAGGGCCGGCAACTGCATCAACACCTTTCTGAATAATAAACGGATTTACCGTGGCGAAGGACTGACTGTCTTGAGTATGTGAGACACGAGGAACCGAGGTATAGCGGGAAGGGTCTACATCTACATCCATACTCCGCAAGCCACCTGATGGTGTGTGGCGGAGGGTCTTTGAATCATTATCCTCATCATGTTTACGATTCATAGACACTGATTGTGAAGATGATTGGAGAAAATCCCCCATGATGCCAGTGTCTCTAATGGTGTGCTCCTTCCAACTGCCCCCCCCCCTCCCCCTCAAAAGGTGGTGCACCAGCATTAGGTGACTAGACAGAGGGACCAATCGGTGATTTAGGAAGGTGGCAACTCAGGCAATCACCCCTCCTTGGGCCTGGCCTGTACCACAGGCTATATGCAAACCCTACCTGTCAAACCAGGGATGGGAATTTCGTGTTACCCAGTCAGCTGTTATGCATCAGACGTGTGGGCTGGCCTTTAAGAGCGCACAGGGAGGGAGAAGAAAAAGAGGAATCTCTAAAGTCAAAACAGAGGAAGGATAGGAGAAAGGGAATGAAAAAAAGAAAGAACGAACAAAAGAGATTGGAGAGACTGTTCTGATATCGGCGACTGATATGCATGACACATTTCCAACAACATCCCAGGAAATGTTCCCCAAGGGAGGGGAAAAAAGAATAGAATAGCAAGAGGATAGACATGCAGCATGGAAGGGAAAAGATGCTGCAAAGGCTGCATCCCTGTGGTAGCCAAGCACGAACCTACCAAAGAATGGTGGTCCCCCTGGGGGAAAGGACTTTGATGCTAAGTTGCAAATCCCCAGGAATTGGGGGTAGGTGGCAGTCCCCAGCTAGACTATTACCAAGCTCATTACCTGGGATTACCATGTGGCTGAGAACCCAAAAGAAATTGACTGAGCAAGCAACTCTTCAAGATCAGCAAGAAGCTCATGAAAGGCAGAGAACAATGGGTCACTTCGAGTCCATACATAACAAAATTTGGATAAGGGATGACCGTTTAATACAACAAAGGGCCCGGTAAATTGCGATCAGTTTCGCAGTGAACATCCCACACATGGCAGGCAAGAGATGGTATTCTGTGCCAACAGAAGACGTGACGGCATGCCCCAAGTGATTGGCAGATTTAGAGCAAACGGTGCAAAAATCAACAGCATCCTGAAGCTCTCATAAAAGCAGGTCGAACAAGCAATGGATGATCATCATCGTCATCATCACAGCAGTAGAGGCTTTTGGACCCTATTAGAGATCCATCTGAATTCAGGCCAGACAACTAAACAGAGGGGTGGGAGTGGTCAGGAGAAAAATGTGGGAAACAGGACAAAGAGGGAAGATGGAAATCACAGCGAAGAGAGGTGAAGCAGAACCCAACTGGTAAACCCACCCAAGGGAAGGCAGCTGGTGTGCAGTGTCCTGGAGCTGCAAAAAGAATACAGCAGGAGGGGTGAACAGGGAAAGAACAGATACCAATGGTGTAGGATACCACGAGCTGGGAATGGCAAACTGAAAGCAGGGGGACAGGGAGGAGGAGGGCAGGGGGGAGGGGGGGTTCCAGCATCAGCCAGAAGACTATGGACAGGACTAGTACGAAAGGCGCTTTTGACCAAATTGAAATCCTGATGGTAGATGGGGTCCAAAAGGAACAGTGTGGAAGGGGCAGGTGAGCCATAAATTTGAAACCATAGTCCACATGGCAGAAGAAGAATGGATAGCTTTGAGACATGAAATGCTGAAAGCAAAGAGGATCAAGTATGTAAAAAATGATGGCTAGTAGATATCCTTGGTAACACAAGAGATACTGAATTTAATTGATAAAAGTATGAAATGTAAAAATGCAGTAAATGAAGCAGGTGAAAGGGAATACAAATGTATAAAAAATTAGATTGACAGAAAGTGCACGATGGCTATGTAGGAACAGCTGCAAAACAAATTTAAGGATTTTGAAGTATACCATTAACCAGGAAAATTAGAGAGATCTTTGACCAAAAAAAAAGAATGATCAGTATGAATATCAAGATCAACCAGTCCTAAATGCAAATAAGGGAAAGCTGAAAGCTGGAAGCAGTATATGGAGAGTCTAATATGGAGAGTCTATAGCAGGGAAATGTACTTAAGGGCAATACAGAAATGGAAGAGAGGAGAGATGAAGATGAAATGGGAAATACGATACTGCATAAAGAATTTGACAGAGCACAAGAAGACCTAAATCGAAACAAGGCTCTGGGAGTAGATGACATTCCTTTAGAACTACTGATAGCTTTCGGAGGGTCAGCCTTAAAAAAAAAACTCTTCCATCTAGTGAGCAAGATTTATGGAACAGGAAAAATAGCGTGACATCATGAACAATATTGTAATTCCAATTTTAAAGAAAGCACGGGCTGACAGGTGTGAATGTTACTAAACTATCAGTTTCATAAATCATTGTTGTGAAATACTAATCTGAATTCTTTACAGAAAAAGAATACATAAACTGTTAGAAGCTGACCTTGGGGAAGATCAGTTTGTTTTCCAGAGAAACGTAGGAACATGCAAGGCAATACTGATCCTATGACTTATCATAGAAGATAGGTTAAGGTTCAAAATGGCTCCAAGCACTATGGGACTTAACATCTGAAGTCATCAGTCCCCTAGACTTAGAACTACTTTAACATAACTAACCTAAGGGCATCACACACATCCATGCCCAAGGCAGGATTTGAACCTGAGACCAGAGCAGCAGCGCAGTTCTGGACTGAAGTGCCTAGAGCCACTCAGCCACAGCAGCTGGCATAGGTTAAGGAAAGGCAAACTTATGTTTATAACATTTGTATACTTAAGAGAAAGCTTTTGACAATGTTGACTGGAAATGTTAACTGGAATACACTGGAGATAGCAGGTGTAAAATACAGGGAGCAAAATCCCATTTAAAACTTGTGCAGAAACCAGATGGCAGTTCTAAGAGATGAGGGGCACGAAAAGGAAGCAGTTGTTGAGGAGGGAGTGAGACAGGGTTGTAGCCTATCCTCTACATTATTTAATCTGCACATTGAGCAAGAAATAAATGACACAAAAGAATAATTTGGAGTAGGAATAAAAAGTCCAAGGAGAAAAATAAAACTTCGAGGTTTGCCGATGGCATTGCAATTCTGACAGAGGCAGCAAAGAACTTGGGAGAACAGTTGAACAGAAAGGACAAGATCTTGAAAGGAAAATATAATATGAACATCAACGAAAACAGAATGAGGATAATGGAATGCAGTCAAATTAAATCAAGTGATGCTGAGGGCATTAGATTAGAAAACAAGTAGTGGGTGAGATTTGCTAATTGGAGACCAAAATAACTGATGATGGCCGAAGTAGAGAGGATGTAAAATGTAGACTGGCAAGAAAAGCATTTCAGAAGAAAAGAAATCTGTTAACATCGAGTATAGACTGAAATATCAGGAAAGCCTTCCTGCAACTGTTTATATGGAAGTGAAACATGGATTATAAACAGTTTAGACAAAAAGGGAATAGAAGTTTTTGAAATGTGGTGCCATAAAAGACTGCTGAAGATTAGATGGGTAGATCACATAACTAATGAGGAGGTACTAAACAGTCTTGGGGAGGAAAGAAATCTGTGGCAGAAACTGACTGAAAGAAGGGATCGGTTGATAGGACACATTTTGAAACATCAAGGCATCATCAGTTTAGTACTGGAGGGAAGTTTGAGGGGTAAAAATCGTAGAGGAAGACCAAGAGATGACTAAGTAGATTCAGAAGGATGTAGGTTGCAGTAGTACTCTGGGCAGAAGAGGCTTACATAGGATACAGTAGCATGGAGAGCTGCATTGAATCAGTCTTTGGACAGAGCAGATCATCATCATCATCCTATTAAATTTAAGGAAGCAGCCAATATTCAAATGGCAGATACAGAGCAGCCACGTAGGCTTTTAAGAACACCTAAGAGACAAAACTGTGGGGGCTTTTAAGAACACCAAAGAGACATAACTGTGGGACCACAGTAAGGCACTGGGTATTGGTGTGGATTTCTGGGTTCGGAAGGAGTGTAGTATGGTGACAAGAGCACCACCCACAATTTAAGGGGAAAAAACTGAAAACTGTGTGAAAGAGTCCAAGCAGAACAGCACCAGATGACACCCTGGAACTGTTGCTCCATAGAGGCCTCTATGAAAACTAGCCCAGATACAGAAACCACCCACATACAGAGCAGTGGGGACCGACAGTCTGATGGAAGCCCAACCAAAGCAGACGATCGACCAGAGACCATTCTTCCAGCAAACTGGACTGGTAAGTAAACAAAACGTCCCGAGATTTGACAACCCGGTACAGCCGAAGAGCCACCATAGTTTCATCCGGTAAATGAATCCTTAGCAGAATTAATGACAAGAACAAATAATCTGTCCTTCCATTGAGAGGAGAAAACGCATTGAAGCCAAACACAGTTAAATACCCAGAAGAGTACTATCACTGGGAAGGAATGAGGTGTTGAAGTGATTGATTAAAGATTGAATTGGGCCAGGTGCTCAATAATGGAAAGAGGAGAGGCCAGAAGTAGTTTTAATTCAATGAAAGATCTGTTGTAGGATTCTGCCTGGCAAGGGTTAAAACGTAAGTGGGAAGCTTCCGTAGGAGAAAGGAGGCCAACACCGAAGATGTTGCAAAATGGGTCACAAGGCGTTCTGTGAGAACTAACGCATCTGAAGAAAAGCCATCTGGGAAAGCAAGACCTGGGATATAAGTCAGCTGTAGGCAATCCTGGAAGATGTGTAGTATAGCCCACACCCATGATGAAGGGACAGAAGAACGCGACAAAGCGTTCCCAAGCCACCCATTTGCTCTGTTTGATTAAGAAAAGGACTTTGGGACAAAGATATTTAACGGTAATGAGACCGGTATAGGACGTTGCAAGGTTCAACAGTGATCACATATGGCAATGGCAACTGTGAAGGTAATGGTAGTGGCTGTGCTCCACCATGGAACCAGCTGGTGGTAATGTAATGTAATGTAATGTCGTGTTACTAGGGCCTCCCATCGGGTAGATCGTTCGCCAGGTGCAAGTCTTTCGATCTGACACCACTTTGGCGACTTGCGCTTCAATGGGCATGAAATGATGATGATTAGGACAACACGACACCCAGTCCCTGAGTGGAGAAAATCTCCGACCCAGCCAGGAATCGAACCCGGGCCCTTAGGATTGACATTCTGTTGCGCTGACCACTCAGCTACTGTGGACGGACAGCTGGTGGTGAAACGGGTCCGTCAAATGGGGAATGGTAATGCTGGCAGTGCAAATAATCTTATTAGAGATATCATAGATGACTTCATATATACAACCTGACAAAGAAGGGGTAAACATGACCTGGTGTATAGAGGCCATCAACGATCAGAAAGCCCAGCTAGGTAACCTGGCCATCAGGAGGTGGGAAGGGGAAAAGAGAATGAGCTACTACAGAGGTCTCATGTGGTATCACTGCAATGCGGAGAGAAGTGAAGGGGAACTGACCATAAAATCAATAGCAAAGAAAGTGCCTTAAGCGGCATTAAATTGGGTTGGGGAATTGACATAAAGGCGGCAAAGGTTGTAGTCCACAAGAAACTGGTCTATGAGGTGAACCGCACTAGACAGCAAACCATTAACCCTCAAGGGGGGGGGGGGGGGGGTTCTGAAGAACTGCAGTTAGGGCTGCAGGTGTAGTGGCCTGTCAGGACAGAGACAGAAATTGCAACTGCAACCATGATTGCACAGTACAACAGGATCCCGACAGCTACTCTTTCCAATGTTGTACAAAGGGGTATCCATTTACTAATAATGTCAGTACAGAAAAATATGTACAAGCTGCTGGAAACCCTCAAAGGGCTGTCCCAGTTCTGAAAGAAAGCACGGAACCATAAAGGGTCAGTAACTGAACATCAGTAAAATAAGAATCCTTTATTATGACACAAGCGGTGCAGGAAAAGGAAATGAGGGATTGCAACTACAGAAGGTGACGGTAGCATCCGTTACAGTTCCAATGAATAAGCACAGAAAGGGGGTCCAAATGGGAGGTGAACTGGCCAAAGCCAGTCACACTGTGGGTCACTGCCCATCACCAACAAGGAGGTGGTGATTGATTGATTAAGGAGGCATAGGACTAAATGGTGAGGTCATCAGTTCTGCAGTTCCAAAGTTATGCACAGAAGAGAGAGGAGTCCACTAAAAGTGGAGAGGAGTCAAACTATAAACTGAGAAAGTTAAAACACACACAGTAGAAGGTATAAAAGGGTAGCCCAAATCTAAAAAATGGGGAAAGAGAGGGATAAAAGAGCGGTCTTAGCAGGGAAGAGTAGTCATGGGTCCCAGACCAAGAAAACATGAAGTGTGTCAACGCCACAACCACCCTGTCCCTAATCCAGAAACAAAGCAAAACTTTGTGTCTGAAAACAAAAACTACTTCCATGCAGGAAAATGAGGGCAAGTTCAACCATTCTTGAATAGTCTGCCAATATTAAATTTAAGGAATCTGGATGACGATACTTATGGCGAAGGACCAAAAGAGGAGGACATTCCACCAATATAAGAGATACCATCAGTCTGGTTCCACAACCACATTGTGGGGGGTGGTTCATTACGCAAGGGGGGAAAACGAGTGAGCCTAGCACGACCAATGAGTAAAGAAGCATACGACAGTGGACTCCTCCTGAGAGAAGCAGAAGGAGTAGCACCAAACTGCCATAGACACCTTGATTGTGCTGAGCTCATTACTGTGAGCATCAGTGCACCACATGTCATTCCACTTTTGGGCGAAGAGAGATTTGGTGTAAATCTGCATATCTGCAGCTGGATCCATGAAAGGGAATAGGGGGTAAGTATCTGCTTCTCTAGGCAGACAGTTAGTCAGTTCATTACCTGGGATGCCCACATAGCTTGGGACCCAGAAAAAGACAACTGGGCAGGTGGCATGCTCTAGGACAGAGAGAAGGTCACGAGTAGCAGAAACCAAAGGGTGCTAAGGACAGCATTGGTCAATAGCCTGCAGGCTGCTCACTGAGTCAATACGAACTGAAACACTGTAGAGGGAAGACTGAGAAACAAAATGTTGGGCTCTGTGAATGGCTAGCAGCTCTGCTGTGAACACACTACATGATCCCGGCAATAAATTGTGTTCTAAGACAGTAGGAGACATGAAAGAGTATCCCACCTTATCTATCGTCTTAGAACCATCAGTGTAGAAGATGGTACAACCCTGAAACTCTACACGGATGGCATATACAAGTTGCTGAAAAACCATATGGGCGACAGAGACCTTAGGATTCTGGAATGGGTTGGTCCTAATCTGTGGTCCAGGTACCATCCAAGGGGAAAGGGGGTGGCGAGGGAGGAGATACATGGGGCACGTTCCAATGAGGGAAAATGGAGATCCCAACAGAGAGAAGTGTGATGCACTCCAACTGGTAATCCCACCCATTGGCAGTGATCAGGAGGGAGACATCCCTCGTTGGCAATGGGTACACGGGATGGTCAGACAATTGGCAAATGGCAATTGCATAAGAAACGAGGACTTGGCTCCATCATATTTCTAGAGGAAGACTACCTGTTTCTGTGAGCAGACTGTCAACAGGACTAGTGAAAAATGCACCATTAGCCAGATGCACCCCACAATGGCGAACAGGGTATTTGTAGAGTGAAAGGAGCCGCTGAGCCATAAAGCTGACAACTATAATCTGATCTGGACAAGACCAGAGCACAGCACAGATGGAGAAAGTAGCATGGCATGCACCCCAGGACGTGTGTCAGGAGATGGAGAGCATCAGGCAAATATGGGGCAGCCACATCAACTTTTTATAAAAATAAGGCAGAAGAAATGGGACTGCGCTACAACATCGAGGAACATGTTGCCTAAATAAAGTCCTAGATCAGGATGTACTGTGCGTCGAAGACAAAAATGCGTAACCTGTGCTTTGGAGGGAGAAAACTAGAAGCCATGGGATATGGCCCACACAAGAGGCTCGTCAGATAGTGGCTTGGAGCTGGTAATCAGCACATGCTATTGAGTGGGATCTGCACCAGATACCAAAATTGACCACCTACAATGCCCGGGTAACCACAGGCCCACAGAGGTTAGGAGCCCACCAATGACTATGAGGAAGAGTGTTACACTTAACACAGAACACTGTGGGATACCATTCTCCTGAATCCGATGGGTGCTGAGTGAAGTGCCAACTTGAACCCAGAAGAGCTGGTGATATAAAAACTTACGATAAAAATCAGAAGGGGGCCACGGAAGCCCCAGTCATGGAGGATAACTAAAATGTGATTACGCCAAGCCATGTTGTACACCATATGTATGTGAAAGAAAACCGCGAGAAGGTGCCGGTGGTTAGTAAAAACCTGTAGGATTGCTATCTCCTACCGGATTAAATGGTCAGTTGGAGATCTTCCTTCCTGGAAGGCACACTGATACAGGGAAAAAGCCCCCAGAGATTCTAATACCCAACATAATCTGATGCTAACCATTGTCTCAAGCAGTTTACTAAGTACGTTCATCAGGCTAATTGGGCTGTAGTTGTTGAGAGATGTTGGGTTCTTCCCAGGTTTAAGGACAGGGATAACTATACTGTCTTGCCATTGCAAAGGGAAAGCACCCGTGAGCCAAATGCGGTTGAAGACCCTGAGGAGATATTGCTACCGGGTAATGTTCAAATGTTGGATCATCTGGTTCTGGATGGAATCTGGGCCTGAGGCCGTGTCACATGAAGAGCTAAGAGTCTGCAAGAATTCCAATTCAGTGAAGAGTTCATTATAGGGTTCAGCGTGGTGCGAGCTGAAACAGAGAGGGGTCTGGGCAACTCGACATTTCTGCCGGAGAAAGGTAGTGGAATAGAAAGAGGATGCCACTGCTGTTACACAGTGTTTAACGATCAGTGCACAGAGCAACTTTGAGGTTAAGAAACTGGAGGGCTGACTTTCGCTGGTGCCCCAGAAGGCTACGGAGCTTGGACCAAACCGGCGATGAAGAGGCTTACGTATCCAGGGAGGAAATGTAGGGTTCCCAGTATTCCCTTTTACTCTGCTTAGTAAGGTAACGAGCCGTAGCATGGAGACACTTAAAAGCGAGGAGGGTGGTCTGTGAAGGGTGTCACTTAGAAACACACGCCATTGATAAGGGTGTGGAATCATTAGATCTGAATTTATTGTCCTCAGTACCTCAGTACCCCAGTACACTTGATTTAGGGACTTCTAGAATTAATAGGAGAGGTGCAAAATACAAAAAAGAGTAACATGCTTCATCACAATTTCTTTAAATGTGGAATAATTGGAGAGATCTGGTGCTTCCCAATGACTGTTGACAAGCATAGTTGAGGAAACAAGAGACGTGAAGATGATAGCGATACCGAACCTATCCTCTGTCAGTAACTGTAAGGCGGCTTGTGAAGTGCTGATTTAGATGTACAGAGTGGCCCATTACATGTAACAAATGCGTCTAACATTTAAGATAGTAAAATATTAAAGATCTGACCCTGAGATTGTGACAACGGATATGGCAGCAGTTCTCACATGAAATGGAGTGTGATTGCCACCTAACTACAACGTCATTGCCTGGAAAGAAGAATAATGTCTCTGCACTTACCATCCATTTTTCACCTTTCCGATTAGGTGAAGAACAATGGTAAATACCAGCAACCTCATTTTAGGAAAACATTAAGTGACAAGTGTGTGGATCCATGAACAGAAGCACAACGAAAATACGAGACATGTGATAGATACATTTCACGAACAGTTCTGTGAAGAGGTAGCAGGTTGTCAGACTTTGAGCATGTGGGAGAAGAAAGCTTTTCACCTACAATTTGCTTTTGATACCCCTTGCTCTTGTTGTTTATAAGCCAAAATGGAAACCTGCTGAAGTCAGCATGTCAATAACTTGTGTGAAGTACCTGTTGCATGTGATAAAAAATTAAGTCCCAAATGTAGAAACAAATTCTATTTCCAATTTCTTGGCACAGTTAGTGCTGAAGTAGAGTACTGTGGGACCAGTAGGAGTCAAAGTTTACAATGAGAAAAATTTTCAAGCCTGGCAAAACTGAATTAAATGCAAACACTGAAATATTACAAATCCACTGATCGTTTGATAGATTGCGGCCATATCATCTTATGAATGGACACATTGCTGGATCTAGGATGAGAATGTTGGCTCAGACAGCATCATGCCAGAGTTAAGTGATTGGAGACATGCAAAATCACTCTGTCTGCTCCAGGGAGCTCATTCTGAGTAATTTGGCAGCTCACAGCGTGTACACCAGCCTAAGTACAACTCTTGGTGCCACTATACAGCCTGTCTGGTTTCTTGTCACACGTCCAGCATAGAAAAGAAGTCCGCGGGACTCAGAATACCTGCTAGGGCTTTGGCCACCATCTGTTCGCCGTGTACATCATGGCAGCTCTCTACTGATGGCTGTAAGAAGCTAGCTGCCCACATACTGTGGAACTTCAATTTTACATCCTCTGATTTAATGTTTTTCACATTTCTATGCCATAAATTCGTAACCCCTGTGAAAACCCGTAAAATCAATTCTAAGAATTACCTGATTTTACGTTTCTTCCTCATAAGATTTACTCAATTCTACGTCCTTACTTGACATCTCATTTGATTTTGGCCCATTTTCTTCCTAATGACATTTGATGTGACTGAACAACTTGTAAGTGGCACTAAAGACAGATGGTTTGCACCATGGGTGGCAGCTGAGTTAAGGAAACATTTTAGGCTGTTGCGAAGAGGGGGGGATGTATGAGAGGAATGCTATCTTAATTCATGAGTGGCATTGCCAACAAACTCTGCAACATTTAGCTTCGTCACGCAAGCGTGATGGGTCGAGTAGGTTTCACACTACTTTCTGCAGGAACTGACATGATCATAGAATGGTGGCACTATAAGGGCGACCAGGAACGAGGCTATCTATTTGTCTATCGCCACAGTGTGAAGTTGATGTTCATGGATGTCTTAGTCATAGGAAAATCACAGTTGCAGCAAGTACTCTTTAGGGGAATGTGTGTCTGTATGCACAACATGTGAAATATTTGTGACATGGAAGGATGTCGGTGAATTGCTCATTGTTTACTGGCAGCAATTTAAGCTGTAATCTTAAGTTACCGCCCAATGACACACTGAAACCGCCACACATTTGGAAATAAACAGCCAAATATTTACTTCATCCTTTATCCTCTAATCAGACAGAAATGTTAAATAACATCAAATATTGCAGAACATGCTTTATTACAACCACACCAAAGTTTCAGAATGTAAAAACAACACTGGTAAGAGTGGAAGGAGGGGGAGGGGGGGGGGGGGGAAGAGAGAGAGAGAGAGAGAGAGAGAGAGAGAGAGAGAGAGAGAGAGAGAGAGAGAGAGAGAGAGAGAGAGAGAGAGTGCAGCAAGTTGTGAACGTGTAATCTCCAACTCAGCTAACTACAACGTTATCCATTACTCTGCATCTTACTCATCTGAATTTTGTATTGTGCATTAGCTGTCGTAAACTCTCTTCAAGTCTTACGTCACGTATTTTATTAATTGATATTTAATGGTAAGATTGACTTATCTATAATATAGTTCACCCACCCATGGTTTCGGGGTAGTGTCTGATTAGTAATCAACACGTCCTTGGTCCAGGGTTCAAAACCTGCCACCACTTAAATTTTGATTAATATTCAGCATTGGTGGCGGAAGACTTCTAGCATAAAAGGTCACCATCATTCTTGTCAGAGAGGGCAGAGGAGCAGACAGAGATTCAGACCACTCTTGTCCTTGGGGTAGGAAACTGCCTGTAAAGGCAAAACAATCAGCAATGATAAACGGTGTGAGGATGCAGAAGGCAATGGAAACCACTGCAGGAAAGGAAAATAACATGTATCCACAGGACATGTGGCCTGTAATTGAGAACGTGTGATGACGATTTCTCCATTGGCAACCGATTCAAGAATAGCCCCCCCCCCCCCCTCCCCCATTTGGATCTCTGGGAGGGGACTGATAAAGAGGAAATGACCATGAGAAAAAGACTCAGTAACCAACTAAAAGATACTGTTCAAGTTCTCATGAAGTGCAGGGAAGCTAAGATAAAATGGCTGCATGAAAAATGTGAAGAAATCAAAAAAAGATATAAGGGTGATAACATTAAGAGTGGAACAATAATTCTACTGTTAGATGCAGAGGAGAGCAGATAGGTGGAAACAGTACGTAGAAGGCCCCTATGAGGAAGATTTGTCTGATGGGATAGTCGACTGAGAGGAGATAGGGGATCCAAAGAGAGCTTTGAAAGACTTAAGATCGAAGTCAGAAGGGATTCATAATATTCAATTAGAATTTCTAAAATCGTTGAGGGGAATTGGTAACAAATTTACTATTCTTGTTGGTATGTAGAACGTACGAGCCTGGCGACATACCACCTGACTTTTAGAGAAATATCATCCACACAATTCCGAAGACTGCAAGAGCTGACAAGTAAGAGAGTTATCACACAGTCAGCTTTAACAGTTAATGCATCCAAGTTGCTAACAAGAATAATATACAGAAGAATGGAAAAGAAAATTGAGAATGTGTTAGTGATGATCAGTTTGGCTTCAGGAAAGGCTAAGGCGCCAGAGAGGCAATTCTGACATTGCAGTTGATAATGGAAGCAAGACTAAAGAAAAATGAACACACTTTCATATGATTTGTCGACCTGGAAAAAGTGTTTGACAACCTAAAATTCTAAGGAAAATAGCAGTAGGATATAAGAGAGACGGGTAATGTACAGTATGTACAAGAGCGAACGGGAGCCAAGAGAGAATAACAAGAGTGGACAGCCAAGAACGGAGTGCTCAAATGAGAAAGGGTGCAAAACAGGGATGCAGTCTTTCGCCCCTACTTATTGTTCAATCTATATATCTAAGAAGCAATGATGGAAATAAAAGAAAGGTTCAGAAATGGAATTAAAATTCAAGTTGAAAGGATATCAATGTACGATTTGCTGATGACATTGCTGCCCTGAGAAAAGTTAAAGAAGAATTACACGACACGCTGAAGGGAATGAACAGTAACGAGTACAGAATATGGACTGAGAGTAAACCAAAGAAAGATGAAGGTAATGATAAGTACAGAAATATCGACTGCCAATTACAGCTGTGTATGTTCATATTATGGAGTTTTTATTGTATTCCTCAATTTGGCATTGCCTTTGATGCTGCCTTAAAAGCCAATGATATTGCAGTGTTCACTCTCTAAGCCGATCAGAAAGTGTGCTGCAGACCTTTTAATTAAAAGAAGCACAATGGAACTCTGCATGAAAACAAATTTAGGCCTACCAGCATTCTGACCAATGGAAATCAGTGAACCAACGGATGATGACTTGAACACCCGGAGGTGTATCAAGCTGTGCGAGGATAATGATGATCAATATATGGACTTCTGGACAAATAACTGTAAGGATTATTCAAGTTAAAATGAAATAATTGTACATGAAACGGGACTTTCTGGGGAGGTTTTTCGTTCTGTGTGTGTGTGTGTGTGTGTGTGTGTGTGTGGGCGCGCGCGCATTATTAAACCCCTGCACTATATATGAGTTATTATCTATACTTGTCTCATTGCAAAAATTTACAACAGAGTAACCGTTTGTCATAATAAGTTACATTCAATACCGTTATGTAGGTTAGTGTTACTAGGTTTTTCTAAGACCATTTACATTAGTAAACCTCAACTTGTGCTCCCTTTGTAGCTCTGAGAACGTTGAGGCGGTATTCCAGTTCCCACCACCTGTTTCGTAACATGCGTTCTGTCACAGTGGCCACAGCAGCTTGTATCCTATAGCCTTCAGTTTGTCAATGTCAGCAAATGGTGTGACGAAGACTCTGTCCTTGATATAGCCCCATAAAAAAGGGCAAGAAGCATAATGTCTGCAGAGTGAGGTGTGCAGGGTGTTGGATTGTTCCTTCCAATCCACTGATACGAACATTACTCACCTCTCCAGAAATTACGCTCCTTGACCTTTTTTTATGGGGCTATATCAAGGACAGAGTCTTTGTAATACCAGTTGCTGACATTGATGAACTGAAGGCTAGGATAAAAGCTGCTGCAGGTACTGTGACAGAATACATGTTACGAAACACCTGACGGGAACTGGAACACCTCCTCAACATTCTCTGGGCTACCAAGGGAGCATATGTTGAGGTTTACTAACGTAATTGGTCAAAAAAAAAAAAAAAAAAAATATTAACACTAACCTATTTAACAGCTTCAGATGTAAATTATTATATCAAATGGTAATTCTGTAATAAAGTGTTAGAATTGGGGCAAGTTTTTGTGCTCACTCTGTACTTCTGTTTTGTCTCTAAAACCAGTGGCAATAAATGCAGGGAAGTGTTGCACTTTACTGCATGGCAGTCAGAGCAACTCTTCAACCAAAATATCAACAGAAAGGTGAACGGAACACACTGACTGAATTATAAAAATTCCAAATTCAATATTATCAGGTTTCTTTTTAAGGGATCATCACGTGTTTTCGTTTTCATTTAAAGGATTTAAAGCAATGTGTACGGGAAAAATTTCATCAGAAAATCATCTTTCCAAATCCCATTCCTTTTTTACTAGAACACTGAACTACTGAATTGTGAGCAAAAATTATAAATGATGAAAGTGTGAAGCATGTATCAGATCCATGTTGGGAATAAATATTCCTTTGTATTGCTTCACAGTAACAGTCATCATAAAACATAAAAAGCTACTTTTTCCTTGTTTCTTACAATTAATTTGCTCCACCTGAAGTTTATGGAGAAATGCCTGCTTTAGGTAAATCAGTCTTTATCACATTCAGTGAACCTGAAATAGTGGGAATGATTATGGAAGTGACAGTAGTAAATAGTTAAGTTTATAATTTGGAACTTAGAATTACCAGTCATGGAGACAAAATGCACAAGACAGCATCATTACTATTTCTTCTTGTTTTATTGTCCAACTTGAAATGGGAACAGGCATTAAACTAAAAAATTCAGTAACAACAAAAATTTTGACCATTGTATGCAACAAATAAAGTGAACACAGCACAACATGTATTACAAGGTAGCAGACTCCACTTTTTTTTCTTATTCGTAGGTCATTAAGGTTTCATTCTATTACCACACTTGTTTTATAGTTGTTAATAATGATTACACTCATAAATCCAGAGTGGACAAAATTACAACTCGCTGCATCATGTAATGAATAGAAGCACCAGTGTTTGAAGAGTGGATGCACTGAAAATCGAATGTAGTCTTTTTAATAAAAAAAACTGCATTGTACGGTCTGTGCTGTAGCATTTCTTTCTGGTAAGTCTGGCATCTCTGGAACCAGACTCATACAAGCAACACAATTACCACTACTATGTTTATTACGTTTTGTTGTGTCACTGCCCAAATTCAACAACGAAAACTGTTCATGCAACACAATGTAGTCAGACAATCACAATCTAATACAGAAAGCATATTATTATTATTATTATTATTATTATTATTATTAATGATGTTATGCTTGTTCAGACAGTCTCCTTCAAACTTTAGCATTACTTTCTTATGCTGAAACTTTAGTCTTTAACGAGTTGTGGCACAATAGCAGAGTTTCATAATATTCAGTAGATTTTACTAATGTAGATATATATCATTATGACCATTATCTACAATGTATCCACAGAATGAACTGAAAATATGACCAATGGAATGAAATTAATTGAACTGTGTCAGTGAATATACATTCCTGCAACTACACACTACATTTCTGAGTACACCAACAGAAGGTATTACAAGAAGAGACAATTCAAACTGACATATGATCAACAGCAAAGTTCACTATGACACATACATACTCATCTGCATGAGAACATTTATTTACAAAATATCTCTCCAAAACATAACTTTATATAATGATAATTTAGTAGTACCGAATTACATAAAACTGAAAAAAATAAATGGAGAGGTACATGAGAAAACAGTAATTTATGTTACATACATACACTTTGAGGATTCATACGGTAAGATTATACATACATAACAAAACTGTTAACTGAATATAGAACATGCAGGAATTTCCACAGACTCCATCTTCACCTCAGCACCACTCTCAGGAGGTGGTGTTTCTTCAAGCGTGTCATTGAATGACAGATAATGACGAGGTAGTCTTAAAGGATTATAGCCTTGTAATTCTAACAGAAAATCTTCCTGTTCATGTGATGCCTGCTGAGAAAAACATGAATAAATACTTGTAACACACTGCAATGTTGCCAAATAGAAATTGGATATTGTTTCTTACCATTTGTTTTTTACCCGGATACTTTCGAACTCTACCTGATGGTGGGTAATTAATTCTTGCTACATTCCTGAAGACATCAGATCTCTCTGCCATTGGTGATGTCATAACAAGTTTTGACAACTGATCTATTGTTTTGTTGAAGAACTCCACCGTTTCTTTATTAAGCTGCTTCCCAGGCAGACCACAAAACATATAATATAAGGTTTCATACAGACTTCTGGGAAAACAAAAACAACCAATAGAGAATGTTAGTGATACAATGCACAAAGCAACTTTCACATTAACTATTAAGAACCCTTTTCCATTAGCATGAAAACTCTAAAGCCATCAAGTACTGAAGCTGTAACATGATGCTACTTAAAGACACAGGACCAATGAACAAATTAATAATATTTATTTCTGCCTTTGTATTGCCAAAGTCAAGAACATTATGGCTCTAGTATACTGCGTATTTAACTGAATGTAGGGCTACAAAAGAATACAGGTGCCAAAGATACTGACAGCTACAAACCTCTGTTTCCAAAGCTTGCATAATCAACTGAGCTGCCATAACAATGTAATAACAGAGAAAAAAGCTATAATTACCAGAACTCAGGAAACAGAACTTTGAGCTCTAAGGCCAATGGGGAGGAAAGACATGGAATAGTGAAGCCAGCAGAGAACAAACTACACAGACACTTGGGACCTGGTAGAAATCCTTTGATGACACACAATATACTGAATTTGATCGATTAAAGAAGATGATATAAAAATGCAGCAAAATTGGAAAGGTGGATCACAAGGAAGTGCAAAATGACATACCTATTTGGAACTGTTAAAGAGCTAATGAAAGTGATATGTTCCCACTCAAGTCTGAATTTATCATTGAGTAGGAATGGGAGTGCGAGGGCTAGGCTGAGTTAAGGGGGATCGAGCAATACAGGCTCCGACAGTGACAGCGAAAGGCGCGCCTTAGAATAGGCAACTCTCTCAACCCAAATACGCGCCCAACGTACAGGGTAAAAGATCACGATTGGGTGCGGAACATTGGAAACTAACGTCAGCCCTGATGATTATTATAAATACAGACATTTCTTGTCTTCCCAAAACTTAAGTCGGAAGAATATATATAAAAGGACATACCAAAATTATGGTCACTACATAATCAATACCCAGAATTACTTTAACTTTTAAATATTAACAGACAGATAAAGGACTACAACAAAATAATCATTGAAGCAACAAGTAGTGGGTGTTACTAACAACCATAATACTCACAAAGAACGAAACTCCTCTAGCTTGAAGGGCAAAACAAGATGGCACTACGGTTGGCCCGCTAGATGGCGCTGCCATAGGTCAAACGGATATCAACTGCGTTTTTTAAAATAGGAACCCCCATTTTATATTACATATTTGTGTAGTACGTAAAGAAATATGAATGTTTTAGTTGGACCGCTTTTTTAGCTTTGTGATAGATGGCGCTGTAATAGTCACAAATGTGTAAGTACATGGTATCACGTAACATTCCATCAGTACGAATGGTATTTGCTTCGTGATACATTACCCGTGTTAAAATGGACTGTTTACCAATTGCGCAAAAGATCTATATCGTGTTGACGTATGGCTACTCTGATCAAAATACCCAAAGGGCGTGTGCTATGTATACTGCTTGGTATCCTGTACGACATTATCCAAGTGTCTGGACCGTTCGCTGGATAGTTACATTATTTAAGGAAACAGGAAGTGTTCACCCACATGTGAAACGTCACCCATGACCTGCAACAAATGATGATGCCCAAGTAGGTGTTTTAGCTGCTGTCGCGGCTGATCCGCACATCAGTAGCAGACAAATTGCGCGAGTATCAGGAATCTCAAAAATGTCTATGTTGAGAATGCTACATCAACATCGATTGCACCTGTACCATATTTCTGTGCTCCAGGAATTGCATGGCGACGACTTTGAACGTCGTGTACAGTTCTGCCACTGGGCACAAGAGAAATGACGGGTTGATGACAGATTTTTTGCAGACGTTCTATTCAGCGATAAATCATCATTCACCAACAACGGTAATGTAAACTGACATAATATGCACTATTGGGCAACAAAAAATCCATGATGTCTGCGACAAGTTGAACATCAGTGACCTTGGCGAGTTAATGTATGGTGAGGCATTATGGGAGGAAGGATAATTGACCCCAATTTTTTCAATGGCAATCTAAATGGTGCAATGTCTGCTGATTTCCTACGTAATGTTCTACCGATGTTACTACAAGATGTTTCCTGCACGACAGAATGGCGATGTACTTCCAACATGATGGATGTCCGGTCCACAGCTCGCTTGCAGTTGAAGCGGTATTGAATAGCATATTTCATGACAGGCGATTGGTCGTCGAAGCACCATACCATGGCCCACACGTTCACCAGATCTGACTTCCCTAGATTTCTTTCTGTGGGGAAAGTTGAAGGATATTTGCTATTGTGATCCACTGACAACGCCCTGACAACATGCGTCAACGCTTTGTCAATGCATGTGTGAACATTATGGAAGACAAACTACTCGCTGTTGAGAGGAATGCCGTTACACATACTGCCAAATGCATTGAGGTTGACGGACATCATTTTGAGCATTTATCGCATTAACGTGGTATTTAGAGGTAATCATGCTGTAACAGCATGCATTCTCAGAAATGATAAGTCCACAAAGGTACATGTATCACATTGGAACAACACAAATAAAATGTCCAAATGTACCCACTTTCTGCATTTTAATTTAAAAAACCTACCTGTAACCAACTGTTCGTCTCAAATTGTGAGCCATATGTTTGTGACTATTACAGCATCATCAGTCACAAAGCAAAAAAAGCGGCCCAACTAAAACATTCATATTTCTTTACGTACTACACAAATATGTGATAAAAATGGGGTTCCTATTTTTAAAACAATAGCAGTTGATATCCGTCTGACCTAGGGCAGCGCCATCTGGCAGACCAACCATAGCGCCATCTGGTTTCCGCCTTCAAGCTAGACAAGTTTCGTTATTTGCAGTTTTTCCATTTGACGCATATTCATGATACATTTGACCCGGTCACGATTAATGGACCACCCAATAATCACAGAGCAATGATGTATTTGGTTATAACAGTAATATCAAGTGTACACTCATTGAACACTCAGTGTCACTCTGTCGAAAGGCTCCTCTCTTGTTGCTTGCCGTTAAACTGTCATTCAACGGTGCACGTTAACAACAACAGAAAAATTCGGGGGACACTACACGAAAGCCACAACAAGAATCCGCACATACGAACTCACAAATCAAGCTGACAATATACTATTGAACGGTGAACACACACACACACGACCACAGGCAGATTCCAACTGTGAGCATCGCTCTACCACGAGGCAATCTCGCCGGCAGCAAAATAAACAGCAAACCAACAGCACATACTAGCAACCAATGCGGCCGTCCTCACGGGCCACCTCACATCAACTGCCCATATGCTAGTACGTCCTCTCTCTCTCTCTCTCTCTCTCTCTCTCTCTCTCTCTCTCTCTCTCTGAAAGCCCCAGTGATTGCATGCTAGGCACAGTGACGCCCTCCAGACAGAAGCCCCTAGAACCGCTCGGCCACACCGGCCGGTGTCGATGTAGAAGGCCGAACAGTATTTACATAACAGCTGGTATATGACGTGTTGCTTCGCATGTAGCTTTCCCTTTCATAGTGTACGTTTTGCCACTTACAGGGCTATTATCGGTTGTGGTGGGAGGGTGTACAGGGTAAGACTTGCAGTGGGGAAGGCCATAGGCCTATGAGCCATAGGGTAAGGGATGGGTGCAGAAGGAGCATAGGGTCCGACAAGAATTGCGGAGATTGGGAAGGGTGACCGAAAGCTATTCTAGCTGTGGTGGGCAAAATTTCAGGTAGAATGGATCTCATTTCAGAGCATGATTTTAGTAAGTCATGGCCTTGTCGAAGTAGCTGATTAACACATTCCAGACCAGGATAACACCGAGTCATCAGTGGTGTGCTCCGAAGTTGTTTTATGGAGGGATTTGCAGTACCATGACTGGATATGATGGACCAGGAAATATGTTTTTTAAGTAGGCTGGTGGGGTAACTATGTGCAGTGAAGTCTGAAGTGAGAATCTGAGAGTCTGCATCCAAACAAATACATTTGCCTCAGATGCCAAGGCTCTATGGGAGGGAACATTTGATATGGAAAGGATGGCAACTGTCAAAATTTAAGTACTGCTGTTTGTTGATAGGTTTAACATGAACGTGTGTTGCTGGCTTTCAGTGAGGATGAGAACATCATCAAGGAAAGAGGTATGGGATTCGGAACAGGACCATGTGAAACTTAATTGGGAGAAAGTATTCAGAGATTCCAGGAATTTTAGCACGTCAGCCTCACCATGAGCCCATATGGTACATATGTTATCAATGTATCTAAACCAAACCAGGGTCTGAAGGCTTATGAATCTCAGGAAAGCCCCCTCCGAGTGATCTATGAAAAGGATGGCATAGGAAGGAGCCATCCTGGTTCCCACCTCTGTACCTCTGACCTGCTTGTATGTCTGCCACTCGAAGGTAAAGTACTTGTTGGGAAGTATAAAGTTGATTAACGCGAGTAGGAAGGTTGTTATAGGTGTGAAATCAAGTGGGTAGTGACTGAGGAAATGTTCAGCGGTAGACATACTATGTACTTGGGGGATGTTGGTATAGAGGGAGGTGGCATCAATAGTGACAAGCAAGGTGTGCGGTTGGAGTGGGACGGCCACAGATATCGGATGATCTAAGAAACAGCTGGTTGGTTGGTTTGGGTTGAAGGGACCAAACAGCAAGGTCATCAGTCCCTTGTTTCAAATGTGGTCCATTCCGGTAGTGTGATATCTCAGTTAAGTCAGAATGATAAAAGGGGAAAGACTAAAGAATGTAAAAGGGCAATCATGTTGTCAATGGTAAAACAAAATGAGGTAAGTCAGCAAGAGAGAGAACCCAACGCTATGATAGAGGCAGGAAATATCCCACCTCTGAAGCAGCAGAAGCAAAACCACCTGCGACTTAAAAGGTGCAACCGCTAGAATGTGGAAGTGCGTATGGGAAAAGGAGACTAACCAATCCTAAAAAATGATGAAAACAGAGTAAAAGGGAGAGAAAAAGAGGATCGTGGTCAGGGAGGGGAGTCGGTAACCTCCAAACACGGATTACAGTGGGAGATACCCCAACACTCACCGCCCTGCCCCAACACCAGAGAGAGATTAAAAACCTTAAAACTGAGAATGAAAACCACTTTGCCAGTGGAAACCAAGAACCAGGTCGACCATGCGGGAATCGTCAGCCAACATAAAAGGTAAAGTGCAGGGGAGCCTGCACTTAGCACGCAGAGCCAAAAGAAGGGGGCATTCAACCAAAATGTAGGCTACTGACTGGAAGGCTCCACAACTACAAAGTGGGGGTGGCTCATCACGCAAAAGAAAACCATGGGTGAGCCTGGTATGGCCAATGCGGAGACGACACAGTGTGGTCGAGTCCTTTCAAGAGAGGCGAAAGGAAGAACGCCAAGGGCCTGTTGTCACCTTAATCGCACGAAGTTTATTAGACAGGTAAGTAGCCTCCCAAGAGTTGGCCCATGAGTGTGTAAAGTGGGATTTGATGTGAAGCCGTAAATCCGCTGCAGGAGGGGTTACAGAAAACGGGGGGTAAGTGACTGCTCCCCCAGCCAAACGATCAGTGAGCTCATTACCCGAGATATCCACATGACCATGGGACCCCAAGGAAGTCAACGGAACAAGCAACACGGTGAATATCAGCGAGTGGTCACGGATGGCAGAGACCAAGGGATGGCGCGAAAAACACTGGTCAATAGCCAGAAGGCCACTCATTGATTCCGTAAATAACAAAACGCGGTTGTGTTGGGACTGTTACCAAAGGTAAGGGTCTGGGAAATTGCCATAAATTCCGCAATAAACACCCCACATGTAAGTGGCAGCAGATGATTTTCAGTTCCAACAGAGGATGTGAAGGCATATCCACATGATCAGCAGATTTAGAGCTGTCAGTGTAAAAAACATCATCCCGAAACTCCCATAAAATTAGGCAGAAAAAGGAACGGAAAAACCATCAGGGGGATGGAATCTTTTGGACCTCGGTGGAGATCCATCCGAATTCGAGGCCAAGGAACTAACCAAGGGTGGGTGGAGGGAAGGGAGTGAAGAAGACAGGACAAAGAAGGAAGCTGAAAATCACAGCAAAGAGACGCAAGGCGGAGCCCAACCGGTAAACCCGCCCGAGGACGGAATCAGTTGGGTGACGTCCATGGTCTTGGAACAGGATAGAATAGGAAGGATGAGTGGGAGTGGAACGGACAGTGAGTGCATAAGACACCAGAAGCTAGGGCCGCCAAACAGAAAGGGGGTGGGGATTCCAGCTTCAACCAGGAGACTATCAACAGGGCTAGTAGGGAAGGCACCGGTGGCCAAACGGATACCATGATGGTGGAATGGATCCAGCACGTGCCGTGTGGAAGGAGCAGCCGAACCATAAACTTGACAACCAAAGTCCAAGCGAGACAGAACTAGAGCACGATAAAGACGAAGGAGGAGGGAGCGGTCCGCACCCAAGAGGAGTGGGCAAGGAAGCGAAGGACATTGAGTCTATGGAGACATCCTACCTTCAGAAGTCTGATATGGGGCAGCCAAGTGAGCTTGTTGTTGAAAAGAAGATCCAGCAAACAAAACTGTGGGACCACAGGCAATTGTTTTGCATCGAGACAGAGCTTTGGATCAGGGCGGATCGTAGTATGGTGACAGAAGTGGACCATCCATGATTTTAAAGGAGAGAATTGAAACCCATGTAAGTGGGTTCATGCAGAGGCACGCCGTATAGCTCCCTGGAGCTGCCGCTCTGCACACACCATCGGAGAGGAACTAACTCAAATGCAGAAATCATCCACATACAGGGCAGGGGCGATAAAAGGTCCGAAAGAGGCGACGAGTCCATTGATACGAATGAGGAAAAGTAGGACACTCAAGACAGAACCCTGTGGCGTGCTCGTCTCCTGGGTTCGTGGAGAACTAAAAACAGTACCAACCTAAACATTGAATGACCGATGGAACAGGAACTGGCAGATAAAAATCGGGAGTGGGCCCCCTAAGATGCCACTGATGAAGTGTAAGTAAGATGTGATGGTACCAGGCCTTGCGTAGGTCAAAAAATACTGCAACAAAATGGCGGTGTGGGGAAAAAGCCTGCCGAACTGCGGATTCCAAGTGAAGTAAATGACCGATTGAAGACCGCCCCTCTCGGAAGCCACACTGGTAAGGGGACAATAGATCCCGAGATTGAAGGACCCAACTGAGCCGACAGGCTACCATATGTTCAAGTAACTTGCAAACAACATTTGTCAGATTAATTGGCTGATAGCTGTCAACATATAGCGGGTTCTTACCAAGTTTAAGGACAGGAACCACGAAGCTATCCTTCCACTGACAAGGGAAGTCACCCTGGAGCCAAATACGGTTAAACACCCATTGCCGTTGTGGAGCACTGAGATGTGAAGCAGTTGGTTATGAATGGAGTCTGGGCCAGGGGCTGTATCATGGGAAGAAGAGAGTGCGGAAAGAAATTCCCATTCAGTAAAAGGTTCGTTGTAAGATTCTGACTGACAAGGGATAAAACATAAGGTGGAAGCTTCGGCCTGCTATTTCCGGCGAAGGAAAGCAGACTGATAGGATGCTGATGATGGCATTGCAAAATGGGTCGCAAGATGTTCCACAAGAACTAACGGGTCCGTACAAAGGCCATCTGGGAGGTGAAGGCCTGGGAGGGTGGACTGCCGATGGCAACCTTGGAGAGGGCGAAGTGTAGCCCATACCCGTGACATAGGGACAGTAGAACCGAGGGAAGAAACAAATCATTCCCAACATATCCGTTTGCTCTGTTTGATTAAATAACGGGCTTTAGCGTGAAGGCGTTTAAAGGTAATAAGGCTGGCAAGGGATGGGTGCCTCTTAAGGTGTTGCAAAGCTTGACAGTGATCATGGATGGCAATGGCAATGGCAATGGCTGTACTCCACCACAGGACTTGCCAGTGACGAAATGGTCCAGATGAGCGCGGTACAGCTAGGTTAGCAGCACGAACAATCACGTCAGACATGTCACGTAGGATGTCATCAATACAACCCGACAAAGAGGGAGAAAACACGACCTGTGCAGTGAATAGAGGCCAATCGGCGCGTTGAAAGACCAACTAGGTAACCTGTCCATCGGGGAGTGGGAAGGAAGAGAGAGAATCAACGGGAAATGGTCACTACCACAAAGGTCGTCGTGTGGCGACCAGTGTAATGAAGGGAGGAGAGAGGGAGGAGAAAGAGAAAGATCAATGGCAGAAAAGGTACATGATCGGCACTGAAATGAGTAGGGGAGCCATCATTAAGAAGGCATAGGTTGTGGTCTGCAATAAACTGATCTAAGAGAAGACCTCATCTAGATGGAAATGCACTACCCCACAAGGGATGATGAGAATTAAAATCCCCAAGGAGGAGGAAGGGAGGAAGTTGCTGAAGAAGGGCAGTTAAGGCAGCAGGTGTAAGAGCCGTCTGGAGGGAGATAAAGATTGCAAACCGTGACCTCAGAGTCCAGGTGGACTCTAACAGCAACCACTTCCAATGCAGTTAGAAGAGGAAACCACATGCTAGCAATGTCTGTACAGACCAACGTACAAACGCCACCAGAAGCCCGCAAGGGTCAGACTCGATTTCGACAGAAAACACAGAACCCACGAAGGTTCGGTGAGTGAGCATCAGTAAAATGAGATTCCTGGAGAACCACACAAGATGCAGAGTAAGACGAAATAAGGGATTTCAGTTCCGGAAGGTTACGGTAGTATCCATTACAATTCCGTTGGATAACCACAGAACGATGATTTAAATGGGGGCTGAACAAGCTAAAGCCAGTCATACCGCCGGGTCACCACCCGTCACCGACAAGGAAGGAGCGACATCATGAACGATAGGTCAGCATCTGGTTGTGAAGCCGGGGATGGGACCTCTGGTGACACCAGAGGCTCTTCGTCCTGGAACTTATGTTTATTCTTCTTCTCAGGTTGAGATCGAGGAGGGCTGTGTGGCATAAAGAAGCCAGCTGCAGCAAGATCGGGAACAGAAAGAGATCGGGCGACCTGGGGGCCGACAGACCGCGGTTCTCACGGTCGTCGCGTGGCAGCAGACCTTTGGCCTGGAAAGTGCCAGGAAGGGGCATCCCGGGAGGGTCGCTCTTGACCGGCAGATGCCGAAAGAGTAGGACACTTCTCCGGCTGGGGAGGGGGAGCAGCACCTGGAGGAGAAGGTGTGGAAGCTGCAGGGGAGGGGGGAGGGGGGAGGGGAAGGAGAGGGGTCCGGGACTGGGGTAAGGAAGGGGTGAAGATGTAACTAAAGCATAACTATACGTCATGGACACGGGGTGAAGATGTGTATACTTCTTACGAGCCTCTGTGTAGGTTAAATGATCAAGGGACTTATACTCCTATATCTTCTTTTCCTTCTTATATACAGGGCAATCTGGTGAACGTGAAGAATGATTGCCATGACAATTAACACACACAGGAGGTGGAACACAGGGAGTGGACGTCCACAGTCACCACAGAGAGGGGCCTGCGAACAGCGGGAAGACGTGTCCAAAATGCAAGCACTTAAAACACCGCAGAGGAGGTGGGATGTACGGCTTCACATCACATTGATAAACCATAATCTTTACTTTCTCAGGGAGAGTATCCCCTTCAAAGGCCAGGATAAAGGCACCAGTGTCAATGTGATTGACCTTAGGACCCTTCTGAACACGCCGAACAAAGTGAACACCCCACCGTCCGAGATTGTCCCGAAGTTCCTCAACAGTTTGAAGGATGAGGTCTATGTGAAAAATCACTTCTTGAACCATATTTAGAGACTTGGGGGGGGGGGGGGTAATGGACACAGGAATAGTGCCAAGATGGGTACAGGCACGAAGGGCCGCAGACTGGGCAGCTGAAGCAGTTTTGATCAGCAACGAACCCGAGCGCATCTTTCTCAGGGAGTCCACTTCGCCAAACTTGCCTTCAACGTGTTCCACAAAGAATAAAGGTTTGGTGTTGATGAAAGTATCCCAATCAGTCCTGGTGCAAACCAGATAGCAGGGGAAAGGCTTTGCCCCTAGCTGATGGGCCTAACCCTCTTCCCAGGGGGTAGCCACGGAAGGGAAGGCCGAAGGGGCAGGAGAAGCAGCATCAGAAGAATCAGTTCCATGCAGAGACGGTCGCAGAAGAACAGCCAGAGTTCTGGACCCGTATGCGTTTCATTTGCATAGAGTCCGCCCTGATACCACTCACTCCGATCAGGGGCTCTCCTCATGGGCGCCACCCAGCCACAGCAAGGGCTGTATGGCACGGCGGCCATTGCCCCGAGTTCCGATGCTCCAGGATGACAAGAAACCACTTCAAGGCTTGCATGAGGAGGTGACAGCTCAGGTATCTGAAGTGTGATCCCTGTGTTCAGGGGGCGCAACCAAAAGGGTACATAGCGACCCCACCACACGGGCTGGCTACCGTGCTGGCTATGCACCCTAGCATCAGACGACGACGTGAAAGAAAAGGCGGAATGAACTAGGAGGGCACACGTCGGAGACACTAGGTAAGGTGCTCTTCCCCAAATGGCTCACACTACAGAAGAGAAATTTAGTAATGGAGCAAACTCCAAAGGGGGACCAGGGAGTGCCAAAAGGAGGTGAGTAACCAACAAAGCTAAACTTCAACACCAACAGAACCAGGAGGATAGCAGGGGCCAACATAAGCAAGGGCACCGAGGGAGAGGAGAGGGTGAGGGGGAAGGAGCAAGGAGAGGAAAGGAGGGGAAGGGGAAGGAAACGCAGCCCTGAAAGAAGGAAGGCTCGGGGCCCCGTGCTCACCACGCACATATCCACAAAAGAGTTGTGGACCCCCTGGAGGGGAAATGGTTGGTATCTTTGATGCAGGAGAGGAGTCTTTGCACTATAAGTTGTGGGTGTTGATCAACTAAGGCAAATACACGTTCGGTGAGTGCTTTGAAACCAGCAACTATGGGACAACCAGTATTAATGGGTTTGTGGATCTTAGCAAGAAGGTAAAAGATGGGGGTGCGTGGTTTGGGTGGGGTGAGAAGTTTTACGGATTGAAGTGTTGGTCCTTGTGAGGGGCCTGAGGTTTTGAGGAGGGACTGCAGGTCAGTTTTAACCACAGGGATGGGATCTTGATGGCAGACGCTGTATGTAGTGGCGTAGAACTTAACTCACATACCCTTTCGATCATGTATTGTAGTGGTAGATCCTTTGTCTGCTGGGATGCTGGGAGGATAATGATGGAGTCGTCAGATTTTAGGGAACATAGTGTCTGGAGTTCTGCAGAAGACAGGTTGTAGAGATCTGAGAAGGGTTGCGAAGCAATGCTGGATGCGAGCAATTCTTCGAAAGAATAATTTTGAGGTGGTAGTTATGGATGAAGTTGGGATTGTGGTCTGAACTGTTCAGGATTCAATGCCAGGTTCGCTGTTAGAAAGGTTTTGGGATTGGGCTGCAAAGTGATATTTCCAATGGATATCACGCGAGAAGGAAAGTAGGTCCTTCAGCAAAGCTATATGATCAAATGTAGGTTTAGGGCTGCAAGTTGTTTGTTTTTAGGGTGCAAAAACATCTGGGGTCATAAGAGACCTAGTCAAAACTATACAACAGGAAGGCAGAGAGGACAAACGATGACTATAGGTTAGTCCCAAGTGCCAAAAGAGAAGACAGCTAAAAACAGGGGTGTGGAGAAAGTGCTGAAGAGACACTTTACAGAAATGGAGGTCCAAAACTAAAAATTAAATGGCCTTAGCCATACTTCTTTGTCGGATAAAAAGTAAAATGCAGTTGACATCCTGCACATCGTTTGCTAAAATGACCAATAACTCAGATGGCAAACCCGAGCAGGAACGTGAACGGTTAAAAAATGGGCATTCCCTCAGGAACTGGCTGACAGTTAAAACTTGGGTGCAATGCGGACAAAGTGGTAGGCTAGCACCACTTATCAAGTGACGATGACTAAGAAGGCAGTGCCCAATATACAACCTAGTTAAAATGACCTCCTCCCAGCGAGAGGGCCAAGCCGCTGGGAGAGGCTTAATGAGCCAGAGCTTATTCCCATGAAGGGAGGACCATTGGCGATGCCAAAGAGATACCACCTCCTGGCAGACAGCAACACAGATATCATTGGAGGGAATATAGGAACTAGCAGGCGGAGGTACGAGGACTGCGCCTTGTTTCTTGGCAGACTTACATGACCAGGAACCCACATAAACAGCACAGTGGCCCCACCGAGAGTGAGCAAGTGACAGTTTTCTTGGATCCGTTACACTAAGGGATGGGCGTGTACAGCGTACATAAACTTTAAAGGGTGATGAGTGAGTCTGAGCAGAGGACACAATGGATAACACTGTGTCGCCAGATGTACCCCCATGCTCTAATACAGTGCGAAGAGCTCAGCTGTAAATACTGAGCAGTGTGCCGAAGTTGATAGCGAAAGACGCAGGCACCAATGACGAAGGCACACCTGACACCACAGTCTGCCCGTGAGCCACCTGTGTACACAAAGGTATTATTGCGAAGTTCTATGCAAAGGTTCTTAAACTGAAAGCAACAGAGCGTGGCTGGAATTGTGTCCTTAGGAAGTGAATGAAGGCATAGGATGGGTGGCCATGCATGGAAGACATACAGCATGCATACCTGCCTAGGAGAAAGTCACGGTGGTCGGACAACGATAGTTCAGCAGCTTCAACATACAGACTCTCAACCGGGTTAGTGTAAAAGGTGTCAGTGGCCAAACAGATACCACAATGGTGGATAGTGTTTAGACGGCATAAGAGGGATGGATGTGCAGACGCATAAACAAAGCACCCATAGTCAAGTTTTGAATGAAAAAGGCACCAGTACAAATGGAGGAGTGTGTTTCGATCGGCAGCCCAGGAAGCACCATTGAGGACACACAGAACATTGAAGAACAGCGTACAGAAGGCTTACAGGTAGACACATGGGAGCACCAAGAGAGTATCCTATTGAGCATGAGCCACAGGAATTTCGTAGTTTCGATGAATGGAAGGGCAACAGGCCCAAGATGTAGAGATGGTGGGAGAAACCATTTGCACAGCCAGAAAGTCATACAGACAGTTTTGTCAGTGGAAAAATGAAAGCCATTGTCAATGCTCCAAGAGGAAATACGATCAAGACATTGCTGAAGACACTGTTCAGTGTGACACATCTATGGAGAACTGCAATGGACGGCAAAATTGTCGTCAACAAAAAAAGGAGCCGAAGATGCCTGGTGGGAGACAGGCCAGTATAAGGTTAATGGTGATAGCAAAGAGGACGACGCTCAGGATGGAACGCTGAGGCACACCGTTTTCTGAAAAGGCAGAACCCCTACGCACCTTGAAAACTCGGTCTTTTAAAAATTCCTGAAGGAAACAGGGCAGATGGCCATGGAAGCCCCACATGTAAAGAGTACAGACGATAACAGTTCCCCAGCAGATGTCATAGGCCTTCTCCAAATCAAAAAACATGGTCACAGTCTGGGATTTCCGCAGGAAACCCCCCATGACATGGTTGGACAAAGTAACGAGATTATCAACTGCAGAACACCACGCTCAAAATCCACACTATGCATTCATTAGTAAACTGCCACCATACCAGGCGGGGCATGAAATCATATGATCCATCACCTTGCACACACAGCTGATGAGAGAGATGGGGCAGTAGCTAGAAGGAAGATTTTTCTCCTTACCGAGTTTAGGTATGCGTATTACAGTGGCTCACACCAAAGTCCAGGAAATGTACCTCTGCCCAGATACAGTTGTATGTACTAAGTAGAAAGAGCTTGCCTGCAAGAGAAAGGTGTTGCAACATCTGAATGTGGACAATGTCTGGCCCTGGGAGGGAGGATCAAGGTCTACTGAGAGCATGGTCTAGTTTCCTTGTAGCAAAGGCGGCATTGTAGCACTCACAAGTCTGAGAAGAGAAGGGTATCACTCGGGCCTCCTCTACTTGTTTATGGTGGGGAAAGGCAGGGTGATAGTGGGAAGAGCTCAAAACTTCCACAAAACAGCGGCCCAATTTGTTGGAGACAGCAATAGGGTCTACGGTAATATAGTCTGCTACTGTCAGGCTGGAAATTGGCGAATGGATCTTGGTCCCTGAGAGCCGTTGGAAATTGGCCCACACAACAGAGGAAGGGGTGGAACTGTTAAAAGAATTAGCGAATGAAACCCAGCTAGCTTGTTTGCTATCCCGGAGAACATGACGACACTTTGCATGCATCTGTTTCTAATGAATGCCACTTGCCATCGTAGAATGATGGTTAAAGCACAAAAAGCATGAGAGTGCGAATTGCGTTGCAGCATGCCTCAGTCCAACAAGTGACTTGGACACGGCGTGGTACAGACAAAGTGTGAGGAATGAAATGTTCTGCAGCAGTAAGGATAATGTTTGTGATATATTACACCTGGTCATCACAACCGGGGAAATCTCTTTCTTCGAAGGTCGCCAGGGAAAAATAAAGCCATCAGACAGCCTTAGTAAGCTGCCATTTGGGTGTGTATGCAGTGGAGTAAGAGTCAGCATGTGGGAAATAGTCGCTCGTGTAGGCATCAGAGAGAATGGGCCACTCAAGACGATGGGCAAGCTGGGCAGTGCAGAAGGATAGGTCCAAATGTGAATAGTTGTGAGAGGAGTCGGTAAGAAAAGTGGGTGCACCAGTGCTAAGACAGAAAAAGTTGAGTTGATTAAGAAGACCAGCCAAGAGTTTCTGGGAAAACCCCAAAGGGGGATGATGTGCATTAAAATCACCGAGTAGCAGAAATAGGGGGACGTAGCTGCCCATTAAGCTGAATTAAGGCTGCTCTAGTGACACTGAATGATGGAGCGACATAACTGTTAGAGAGGGACAAAGTCAGGTGGGGAAGGGAAAGTTGAACTGCAACAGCTTGAAGATGGGTAGTCAGGGACATGGATTTACTATGAATGTCATCCTGTGTGAGCAGCATGACACCCCCATGAGATGGAATGGGCCGGCCTTCAGGAGCACTCAGGAAGGATGGAGAAAAAGAGGAACCTCAAACGACGAAGTGGAGGAACGAGAGGAGGAAGGAAACAAAGAAAAAGAAAAAGAAAAAGAAAAGGGAGCGAGAAACATTGTTGAGATTGTTCTTATGTCAGCGACAGACAATGCAGAACATTCCCAGTAACATCCTGGACATGTTCCCCAAGGGAGAGGCAAAAATAATAGCAAGAGGATAGATATGCAGCACGCAAGGGAGAAGATGCTGCAAAGATTGGGGCCCTGTGGTAGCCAAGCATGAACCCACCAAAGAATGGCGAGCCCCCTGCGGGGGAGGGGGCTCATGATGAGGCTGACCTGCTAAAATTCCTGGAATCTCTTAATACCTTCTCCCCATTAAATTTCACATGGTCCTGTCCTCAATCCCAAGTCACTTTCCTTGATAGTTATCTCATCCTCATTGAAGGCCAGCAACACACTTCCATCCACATTAAAGCTACCAACAAACAACAGTACTTACATTTTGACAGTTGCCGTCCTTCCCGTGTCAAACATTTCCTCCCACACAGCCTGGGCATCCGAGGCAAACATATCTGTTCGGATGCAGACTCTTTAGAGCAATACACCACCATTCTCACTTCAGCCTTCACTGCATGAAAGTATCCCACCAGCCTAGTTGAAAAGCAGGTTTCCAGGGCCAACACATCCAATCCTGGTACTGCTAAACCCTCCAAATAACAACTTCGGAGTGCACAATTGGCGACTCCGTATTATCCTGGTCTGGAATGTGTTAATCAGCTACTTCGACAAGGCCAAGACTTCCTAAAATCGTGCCCCGAAATGAGATCTATTCTATCTGAAATTTTCCCCACCACTCCTGGAACAGCTTGCCTCACCTTTCCAATCTCTGCAATATTCTTGACAGACCCTATGCTCCTTCTGCACCAATTTCACTACCCTATGGCTCCTACTCCCATGACTGTCCTCACTGAAAGACTTACCCTATGCACCCTCATACCACCAACTTTAACAGTCCTGTAATTGGCAAACCTTATACTGCCAAACAAAGGGCCATCTGCGAAACAACACATCATTTGCTACCTGGTGTGTAAACACTGTTCAGCCTTCTACATTGACATGACTACCACCAAATCATCAGTTAGGATGAATGGGCATAGGCAAAGAGTGTATAAATCCGACTCTTAATATCCTGTTGCTGAGCATGCTCTACAACATAACATCTGTGAACTCTGCAGCTGTTTCACCACACATATCACCCCCAGGCACCAGTTTCTCAGAACACAGATGGGAACTAGCACTACAACATGTCCTTGATTCTCATCACCCCCTTGGCTTTAATTTACATCAATTCCTTCCATCTCAACATTTCTTCACCGTAACTACTCTTTCCTTCACTCCATTTTAGTTTTCTACATCTTTCACTGTCTTTCCCATCTATTTTTCCGCCACCACCCCTCCCACCTCTATTACAGCTTTTCACCCACCTCTGTTACAGCTTTTCACTCTTACGAACTCATGCTTGATGTTAAAGCAGTAATTTTTGTCTGCATGTCACCCTGTCTTCCCCCTTTAACTGCTCAGATTTTTCAAGTCTCTTCCAATAGAGTCCCCAACACTCAGTCTTTCCTTCTCATTGCTACATTAAGTCTCCTGTGACCTGAGGTCCTGGGTGACTATCAGTATCTACGCCTTTTCCTAGTCCTCCTCAGTCCCTTCCTTCACCTTCAAATCTTCTGCCTGTGGAAGGAGCCACAGGCTATGAAAACTTGGCCATTACGACAGTCTTATGTGTGTGTTCCACCACCATTTGGTGAGCAGATTTTTTATCTATCCAATTAAATAAATAAGGCTGAAAGGTGGAAGAAATATACAAAAAAGCTATTAACAGGAAATGAAGACCATATTTTAGGAAAGGGAAAGGAATTAGATGAAGATACAATACTGGGGGGGGGGGGGGGGGGGGAGACATCCACTACACCAAATATACACGATACATGAGAGACGAAATACCTCCAGACAGCATGAATGTATATAATTAATAATTCAAGTTTCCCAGAAGGCTTGGTGCTGTTAAGTGTGAATGCTACCGCCCATTTTAAGTCATGGTTGCAAAATACTGACAACTTATTTATAAAAGGATGGAGACGCTGGTAGACATCTACATCTGGGAAGGTGGAGAAATGGATGGACACACCCAATACATGGGCCATTTCTCAACCTATATCTTATCCACGAAGCTTTTTGCACTGCCTCACAGGTTTCTGAAAACAGTTAGAATTTTTGGATTTTGTTATGTAGTTTTCTTTTATTTATAATTAGACTCTGTAATTTGCAAAGTTAATGGTATCCAGTAAATATACACAAATGCTTGGTGCATCAATGTTCTAAGCAACAATGAGTTTTCATGTAAAAATAATGTTCATGGTAAAAACAAGCTGTGCATAGAAATATGTAATGAATGATTGCTGAATATGTGCACGTAATTTGTGAAGCACGGAATACCAATGGAATTTTTTTAGAAGAAATACATTTCGCCACATGAAAAACATCAAATATGTTCATCAGTGGTAATTATGGCAGAATATGAAGTTAATTTTACATGAAAATGTTAAAATATATGAAAGTCTCTTATAAAACTTTGTAACTACAATGAATATTTCTGTACCTCAATTTTCAACAAAGTTAAATACTATAAATACAGGTAACAGCAACCAGTTGATTTATTGTAGTAAGTGTTTATTCCAAAACCAGTTTCCACACCTTTTCGGTCTTGTCTTGCAGACTTCCTAGCAGGCATACAAAGTAACCGTCTTGGAAATAACACTCTTAGATCTCAAAATCCCTTAGAGATTAGCTGCTTTATTACAAATGTTTTGTTAATGACACTCTTCTCCTGTTTAATGGAACAACGGAAGAAATAGAATGCCTAGCAGGAAAACTTACTTGATTACAACAAAAAATTAAATTCACTGCAAAACATGGAACTCGTTATTGATGGTAGGGATGTAAGAAGATTTTTTTTTTTTAAAAAAAGGGCTATAAAAGAAGCAGCAAAATGGGAATCTAGAGATCTAAAAAGGGAAATCAAAAAGAAAGCACAAAATGACAAATCAGGAATCGTTAGACAACTACTGCAAGATTCTATAAACTAAAAAGAGGAAAGATGAATGCCATATGAAACATACAAAAGCTCTATATACTGGAAATGAAGAGAATACTGTAAGAAAGCATGTTCATACATGAATCGTTTACGAACAATAGACAGAATCTGGTTTCACTAATATTCCGGACCATGTTAATGTAAAGTTCATGTTCATATAAATATCTGCAATTCTCTGCATATATTGTAACTTTGATTTGTTTTATTTTTGGACATTCAAGCTAAAATCGGTTCTGATCGAAGTTTTGTCCATACACTGACTGTATCATATTCTAAAAAAAACAGTATGTTATATCTTTGTGTCAAGGTCTTTGTAACGAGCACCAGTTGTACACCACATGTTGAATGCTGGCTAAGCTTTGTGGCAAGTCATATAACCAGCGAAAAGTGGGTTACTGAAACCAACTGGCAAGCACATTGGAAGCTGCCAAGTGGATAAGTACAGAACTCATTTATGGATAAAAAGCACCATCTAAACACAACTCATTGTGAAATATGAAAACATTTTTTTTATGTTCTTGCCACTGAGCCGGTAACATGCTATGGAATCATCATTTAACTTCCTGCACACTGACTGACCATTTCGATGAATATTAGAAAGCTTACATGAAGGCTTACAATAGGACACCAAAAGCTGCAAAATTTGTGGGTAACATGACTGCTATGTTACTGAACAATATCAGGAGCACATGGGAGATAACTGACAAAGAAACAGGAAAATCTTCAGACAGTAATAGCAGATGTCTAAAGATTTAAAAAAAAATAAACAAACAAATAAAAAATAAAAAATAATAGTTTCCACAGTAGATAGTAGTACTTTGAACAAATATTTTACCAAGCTATGCGGACACTACACAAAATAACAATCATGATCCTCTGCAAGCCCTACATATGCTTAAAAATAAGGAAGACCCCATCACTAATTCATGTTATTTGTATCCTACAACAGAGCAGGAGACAGAAAGTGATAAAGAAATTTGATATATAAAGCTTCCCAATCAAATGGGCTATCAAAATTTTAAAGTTAGTAACAAATGAAATGGCCATACCACTTCACTACCCACTTAATTCATGTTCATAGAACAATATTTTTTCATATAAAAAAACAACAGAGAGTCTCACAACTACACAAAATGAAGATCCAATGTGTTGAGGAGGAGGGAGAAAGGACATAACAGACAAAGTTAGATGTAACAGACACAGGGTGAAGACTGTCATATTTCTCACAAGCCTCAGTGTAGGCTGAACAACCAAGGGACTTACACTCCAATATCGTCTTTTCCTTCTGATAAACCGGGCAATCCGAAGAGTGACGACTGTGGCAAAGCTCCCCTCAAGGAGTAGGTGTCCACATTCACTGCATAGAATGTCTACGGTACAGTGGTAAGCCACGTGCCCACAATACGAACACTGAAAACAAACACCTAATGGGTGGCAGGATGTACAGCTCCATGAGACATAGATAACTGACAACTCTGATCTCTGGGACACTTCCACTGAAATGCCGAAGAGCATCAGGATTGATGCAATTGTCATTACAACCTTTGTGAATACTCCAAACAAACTGAACATCTTGCCATTCCAGATTGACTCCAAGTTTCTCATCATTTGAAGGATGATATTCCTGTGAAACATAACACCCTGAGCCAATTTTCAAAGACTGGTGAGAAGTAATGGACACAACACTGTCACCAAGATGGCCACAGACATGAATGGATGCGGATTGGGCTCCTGAAGAATCTTACTCAGAGACCACTTAACCCAATTTGCCTTCAATAGTTTTTACAAAAAATAATGGCTTGATTGTGGTGAAAGTGTACTTGTCAGTCCTGGTGCAGACTAGGTAGTGGGGAAAGGCTTCCACTCCAAGCTGGCAAGCCTGGCTCTCCTCCCAAGGCGCAGCCAGGGAAGGAAATGCTGCAGGATCATAAGACGCAGATTTGAAGATCCATTCCCCAAAGGAAGAGATGACTGTAAGAGAATTGTCAGCCTTTACAAGCTTAATACTTTTCATATACAAAGCATCTGCCATGATACCATCCAGTTTGATCAGGGGCTCTCCCTGTGGGTGTCAGCTAATCAGAGCAAGATCCATCAGACAGCTGACACTGCTGGGGGTTCTGGTGCTCCAAGATGACTATCAGCAACTCCTAGGTACACACGGGATAGTAGAGAGAGAGAGAGAGAGAGAGAGAGAGAGAGAGAGAGAGAGAGAGAGAGAGAATTACTCTTTCCGGTACTGTTGTACATTTAGTTTTTTGGATTCCCTTGCACAGCACTTATTTGCTGTAGTTTTGCCTTGAAAAAGGCAGGGCATGCACCTGTTGACTGCATTCTTGCAAGTTATTTGAACATGGTGTAAGCCAGGAGAAACATGTGTCTCACATAAAACAACACTTTACAAAAACTGGATGTAAATGTAGTTCGAAATGAAGTTCTTGGGGCTCACCATTTATAACTGTTAACTGGAAAAAGTCCATATTACTACCAAAATGGTTCAAATGGCTCTGAGCACTATGGGACTTAACATCTGTGGTCATCAGTACCATAGAACTTAGAACTACTTAAACCTAACTAACCAAAGGACATCACACACATCCAGGCCCAAGGCCGGATTCGAAGCTGCGACCATAGACATTAATACCAGAACAAGCTATATTTGTTCCAGCGAACTGTAAATTACTAGTTCCAGATGATGCTATGTGAATGGCAAGCGTCTATTATTGTAATGCTATCACAACCTATGGAACAGAAATATGGGGTCAGTTGGGTGATGGAAAACAGATATTCAAACTGCGAATAGTAACCATCAGACAAAAATGTAGACACACATCACCATACCAACAAAAAATGCATGAAGTTAAAGAGTTCCACACAAGATAACACAGCTAATCTCTGAAGTAGTACTGCTTAATACAGCACTGTAACTGTACAACTATTTTTCCTCTTCATATTTCAAGTATTAGCTTGAACGAGAAATTTAAGCAAACACTAAATTATTGCTTGTAGTAAATCCTTTCTATTCAGTTAATGAATAAATACTAATCACAGAAAACTGGAAGTAGGTATATAGTGTGATACAATTAACACTTTTGAGATGAGCGACATAGCTCCTACGTCGGTCCGACAGGACCCCAAAAAGACCATCGACGTAGTTCCTATGTCGGCCGATTATCAGCGATGTTAATGACTCCCAGCGCATGACTTGCGTATTGTGTAGGTTTAAAAGACACGTAACGTGTATCCACAGGACATGTGGCCTGTAGTTGAAGAAGTGTCATGATGATCTCTCCATTGGCAAAAGATTCCGGTATAGTCCCCCATTCGGATCTCCGGGAGGGGATTGCCAAGGGGGAGGTTACCATGAGAAAAAGATTGAATAATCAACGAAAGGATAATGTTCTACGAGTCGGGGCGTGTAATGTCAGAAGCTTGAACGTGGTAGGGAAACTAGAAAATCTGAGAAGGGAAATGCAAAGGCACAATCTAGATATAGTAGGGGTCAGTGAGGTGAAGCGGAAGGAAGACAAGGATTTCTGGTCAGATGAGTACCGGGTAATATCAACAGCAGCAAGATTCGTTATGAATAGGAAGGTAGGGCAGAGGGTGTGTTACAGTGAACAGTTCAGTGACCGTGTTGTTCTAATCAGAATCGACAGCAGACCAACACCGACAACGATAGTTCATGTATACATGCCGACATCGCAAGCTGAAGATGAACAGATAGAGAAAGTGTATGAGGATATTGAAAGGCTAATGCAGTATGTAAAGGAGGACGAAAATCTAATAGCCATGGGCGACTGGAATGCAGTTGTAGCGAAGGAGTAGAAGAAGAAGGTTACAGGAGAATATGGGCTTGGGACAAGGAATGAAAGAGGAGAAAGACTAATTGAGTTCTGTAACAAGCTTCAGCTAGTAATAGCGAATATCCTGCTCAATAATCACAAGAGGAGGAGGTATACTTGGAAAAGGCCGGGAGATACGGGAAGATTTCAATTAGATTACATCATGGTCAAACAGAGGTTCCGAAATCAGATACTGGATTGTAAGGCGTACCCAGGAGCAGATATAGACTCAGATCACAATATAGTAGTTCTGAAGAGTAGGCTGAAGTTCAAGACATTAATCAGGAAGAATCAATATGCTAGGAAGTGGGATACGGAAGTTCTAAGAAATGACGAGATACGTTTTAAGTTCTCTAACACTATAGATACAGCAATAAGGAATAGCGCAGTAGGAAGCACAGTTGAAGAGGAATGAACATCTCTAAAAAGGGCCATCACAGAAGTTGGGAAGGAAAACATAGGTACAAAGAAGGTAGCTGCGAAGAAACCGTGGGTAACAGAAGAAATATTTCAGTTGATTGATGAAAGGAGGAAGTACAAAAATGTTCCGGGAAAATCAGGAATACAGAAATACAAGTCGCTGAGGAATGAAATAAATAGGAAGTGCAGGGAAGCTAAGACGAAATGGATGCAGGAAAAATGTGACGACATCGAAAAAGATATGATTGTCGGAAGAACAGACTCAGCATACAGGAAAGTCAAAACAACCTTTGGTGACATTAAAAGCAACGGTGGTAACATTAAGAGTGCAACGGGAATTCCACTGTTAAATGCAGAGGAGAGAGCAAATAGGTGGAAAGAATACACTGAAAGCCTCTATGAGGTTGAAGATTTGTCTGATGTTATAGGAGAAGAAACAGGAGTCTATTTAGAAGAGATAGGGGATCCAATATTAGAATCGGAATTTAAAAGAGCTTTGGAGGACTTATGGTCAAATAAGGCAGAAGGGTATAGATAACATTCCATCAGAATTTCCAAAATCATTAGGGGGAAGTGGCAACAAAATGACTATTCATGTTGGTGTGTAGAATATATGAGTCTGGCGACATACCATCTGACTTTCGGAAAAGCATCATCCACACAATTCCGAAGACGGAAAGAGCTGACAAGTGCGAGAATTATCGCACAATCAGCTTAACAGCTCATGCATCGAAGCTGCTTACAAGAATAATATACAGAAGAATGGAAAAGAAAATTGAGAATGCGCTAGGTGACGATCAGTTTGTCTTTAGGAAAAGTAAAGGCACGAGAGAGGCAATTCTGACGTTAAGGCAAATAATGGAAGCAAGGCTAAGAAAAATTCAAGACACGTTCATAGGATTTGTCGACCTGGAAAAAGAGTTCGACAATATAAAATGGTGCAAGATGCTCGAGGTACTGAGGAAAGTAGGGGTAAGCTATAGGGAGAGACGGGTCATATACAATATGTACAACAACCAAGAGGGAATAATAAGAGTGGACGATCAAGAACGAAGTGCTCGTATTAAGAAGGGAGTAAGACAAGGCTGTAGCCTTTCGTCCCTACTCTTCAATCCATACATCGAGGAAGCATTGATGGAAATAAAAGAAAGGGTCAGGAGTGGAATTGAAATACAAGGTGAAAGGATATCAATGATCCGATTCGCTGATGACATTGCTATCCTGAGTGAAAGTGAAGAAGAATTAAATGATCTGCGGAACGGAATGAACAGTCTAATGAGTACACAGTAAATCGAAGAAAGACGAAGGTAATGAGAAGTAGTAGAAATGAGAACAGCGAGAAAGTTAATATCAGGATTGATGGTCACGAAGTCAATGAAGTTAAGGATTCTGCTACCTAGGCAGTAAAATAACCAATGACGGACGGAGCAAGGAGGAAATCAAAAGCAGACTCGCTATGGCTAAAAAGACATTTCTGGCCAAGAGAAGTCTACTAATATCAAATACCGGCCTTAATTTGAGGAAGAAATTTCGGAGGATGTACGTCTGGAGTACAGCATTATATGGCAGTGAAACATGGACTGTGGGAAAACCGGAACAGAAGAGAATCAAAGCATTTGAGATGTGGTGCTATAGACGAATGTTGAAAATTAGGTGGACTGATAAGGTAAGGAATGAGTAGGTTCTACGCAGAATCAGGGAGGAAAGGAATATTTGGAAAACACTGGTAAGGAGAAGGGACAGGATGATAGGACATCTGCTAAGACATGAGGGAATGACTTCCATGGTAGTAGAGGGAGCTGTAGAGGGCAAAAACTGTAGAGGAAGACAGAGATTGGAATACATCAAGCAAATAATGGAGGATGTGGGTTGCAAGTGCTACTCTGAGATGAAGAGGTTAGCCCAGAAAAGGAATTCGTGGCGGGCCGCATCAAACCAATCAGTAGAGGGTAAAAAAGGTTTACAAGTACACTCTGGTTTTCCAAGTACCCAGAAAAAATTATAGATGGCAGCATATGTCACTGCTGGAGGTGGTACAGGAGTATATTTTGAGTCATTTGTTTTGCCGCACTCACGCTGGACTTACAACAGGCACGCGGCAGTTTGTAATTTTAGATTGTTGTCGCCTGATAGCTTTGCACTTTATTTTCATCATGTCCTTGCGAGATGAAGAAATAGAGTTTTTATTGAACAATAGTGGTTCAGAATTAGATGAAGAAATTGCAGATTTTGTCATTAGAGATGGTAAGCTATTTTTTGTCCGAATTTTCCGTAATTCTGTGGTTTGATTCCTGGTCAGAAAAAAAAATAATTTTTACGTATTTTCTTATAGTTGAAAACGATCCCTCGGATGGTGAACAGTCAGGAAGACCTGAAGATGAGGTGATTGACATCGTTGTCACAACAAACACAAGTGGTCATTAAAATTTGCCATATTCTTCTGGCCAGTGGACAGATATTGTGAAACCTGTGATGTAGGAAATTGTTTTCCAAAATGTTTCGAAATATTTCATACAAAAGCCAATGTAACTGTGTGATTATTAATAAAATAAAAGTTCATATTTCAACAGTTATTCATTTAAAACTAACAACTTCAATCCTATGTCCCTTAGAGGTAAAAACCACTGTGAAAACAGCATACTCTCAAATTAATGTACCACCCTTGTCACTAACGTAAATGTTTATTTCTTTGCAGTGCTCTGAAGGGAATGGACGTAGTTTTTAAATGCAAAAGAGCAATCTGTTTTCTGTGGTATATAATCTGCTGTAGAAAATTTAGAAAAACTGTGAAATCACTCAGTACTAGCCGGTTGAGTGTCCGCACTTGCGCTCAGTCTTGAAAGTGTTAAAATTTGTATAGACAGATAGGTAGTAATTTCAATATGTGTTCTTAGGGGTATGGAAATAAAATGTGTGTAGGTAAACACAAAATGTGGAATATTTAAAAATGATATCCCTATGTTAATTAAGAAGTATGTGATTATGATTGTCTAAATTTGACATTGCAAATGTGTACTTGTATCTGTTCCATGTTTGTGCATCCAAAGCTAATAATTTATTTATTAATTGCTTTAATTTAACAACAACCAATTTCGGTGACTCTCCATCCACAATAATATGCTGTCCCCCCCGCCCCCCATAAAATCAATAACTTCTATGATTAAACAGCAACAAAGCTAACTAAAGAGTGTGATTTAAGCCTCTGTTTAAGGAAGAAAATACAGGAATACTGTTAAACTTCCATTCAATTTCACTTTTGCCAACAATCTTGAAAATTTTACAAAAGGTAATACATTATTGGTTTCTTAACAATCTGACAACAAATAATATATTGTTACAGTCACACTTGAGATTTCTAAAAGGCCCTGGTATTGAGAAGGGAGTCTACATAAAGCAAGAATAAACTTAATTTGTAACACACAGTAAATTAAGGAAAAAAAAAACTTAATTCACTGGACACACTAAATCACAATATCTTTTAAGTAACTTAGAATATTAAAACGTAACAGAAAAAATTATGTAGTTATGGAAAAGATAGATTGCTGCCCACCACATAGATTAGATTAGATTTACTTTCATTCCAACTGATCCGTAGTGAGGAAGTTCTTCAGGATGAAGAACATGTCAGAAAAACAACAACAAAGGACAAACATTTACAACTAAAACGAATAAGCTAATGTACCATTCCACAGGTCCCAAGTGGAATGATTGTCATTTTTTAATAAACACCATCTCTCTCACTCACACACACACACACACACACACACACAAACACACACACAAACACACACACAAACACACACACACAAACACACACACAAACACACACAAACACACACAAACACACACAAACACACACAAACACACACAAACACACACAAACACACACAAACACACACAAACACACAAACACACACACACACAAACACACAAACACACACAAACACACAAACACACACACACACACACAAACACACACACACACACAAACACACACACACACAAACACACACACACACAAACACACAAACACACAAACACACACACACACAAACACACACACACACAAACACACACACACACACAAACACACACACACACAAACACACACACACACAAACACACACACACACAAACACACACACACACAAACACACACACACACAAACACACACACACACAAACACACACACACACAAACACACACACACAAACACACACACACACACAAACACACACACACAAACACACACACACAAACACACACACACACACACAAAACTAAGTGACTTTAAATTCTTATCAAGATTATTCTTATTTCTTGTACTGATTCCATTAACTGAGCTGCTGGTTTGAAAAAGGAGTAAATATATTGGGAAGCAGTAGTTAGTATCCCTAGTTCCCTAAACACACTTCTGCAGGATGTTCTTGAGTTCACAGCACATATAACTCTTACTGCACGTTTTTTGTGCACGGCAAACTTTAGCTTGGCTTGATGAATTGCCTCAAAAAATAATCCCATATGACATTGTAGAATGAAAGTAAGCATAGTATGCCAGCTTTTTCATTTTTATATCCCCTATGTCTCACAAAATTCGCATTGCAAATAGAGATCTGTTAAGACGCTTCAGCAGTTCTGTGGTGTGCTCCTCCCAGTTGAATTTATTATCAAGCTGTAATCCCAAGAATTTAACACTGTCCACTTCTTCTATCTGCTTGTCATCATATGTTAAGCATATACTAAAGGGACACCCCTTACAAGTTGTGAACTGAATGTAGTGTGTTTTTTTCTAAGTTTAGTGACAAAGAATTGGCTAGGAACCAGCAATTAATGTCCACAAATATATTATTAGCTGATCTTTCTAAGACTATACTTGATTTGCTATTTATTGCAATGTTTGTATCATCGGCAGACAAAACTTAGTTGGCATCTGGTAATGTCACTGATGGAAGGTCATTTATATACTCACGAGAAGGTAAGGGCCCAAAATGGAACCTTGTGGGACCCCTCATGTAATTAGTTCCCAGTTGGATGATGCCTGATAGACTGATACATGTGTCTTTCCTAATAACACCCTTTGTTTTCTGCCAGAGATATATAAGATTTCAACCATTTTGCAGCATTTGCTGTTATGCTATAATATTCTAATTTACTTAAAAGGATATTGTGATTTACACAGTCAAATGCCTTTGACAGATCACAAAATATACCAGTTGTCTGCAATTTTTTGTCTAATGAAATAAGCACATTTTTACTGTAAGTTGTTGTTGTTGTTGTTGTTGGGATGTTTAAGGGGGGACTAAACAGCTAAGGTCATCAGTCCCCCATTCCAAAAAACCGGCGAAACAAAATTTACGGAACAGGTAAAACCCCAAGGGGGGAGGAGACGCCCCTCCCCCCAGTCACTGAAAGAACACCAATGTGTCAGCGAACACTAGAGACAAGAAGAGTACAGACGAACACTGGACAGAAAGAAACGGAAGAAAATAAGAGGGTCGGAGACTGGTTGACTGACCCATGGGTACAAAAATTGGGAAAGAGTCAACCATCCGAATACACACATTAAAATCTGCAACCAATGAGACACTCGAGGACAAGATACACAGAAAGGGAAAGGGACAGGTCCCCCCTAAATGGAACCATAAAAAGGACTACCACGGATAAAATTTAAAACGTCGTCAGCCATGGAGGCATCGTCGCATAAAACCAAAGGCAACGTGCCCGGGAGATTAAAAGTCTGCCGGAGGATGCGCAGGCAGGGACACTCCAACAAAATGTGGGCGACCGTCAACCGGGACCCACACTGACACAGGGGGGGATCCTCCTGACGCAAAAGATGTCCGTGCGTCAGGTAGGTATGGCCGATGCGGAGCCGACACAGGATGACAGAGTCCCTGCGAGAAGCCCGCAGGGAGGACTGCCACACATCGGTCGTCTCCTTGACAGCCCGCAGTTTATTCGGAGAAGTCAGGCTACGCCACTCGTCACGCCACATCTGAAGCACCTTACGGCGCAACGCCAGCTGCAAATCACGAGCCGGGAGGCCGATCGCCAAAGTGGGGGCGTCGACCGCCCCTTTGGCCAGCCTGTCGACACGTTCATTCCCCGGGATGCCAACGTGACCTGGCGTCCAAACAAAGACCACCGAACGACCAGAGCGGGTAATGGCAAAAACAGACTCCTGAATAAAGGATACCAGAGGACAAGAGGTATAGCAGCGGTCGATAGCCTGGAGGCTGCTCAGGGAGTCACTGCAGATGACGATGGACGTACCTGAGCAGGAACGCATATGCTCAAGAGCGCGCAATATGGCCACCAGCTCTGCAGTAAAAATACTGCAGCCAGCCGGCAAGGAGCGCTGTTCAACATGGGCAGCATGAGCAAAAGCGTAGGCAGGACGACCATCCACCAGGGAACCATCAGTGTAGACAGGCTCACAGCCTGAAAACGAGGCGACGAGCGCAAGAAAACGGTGACGGAGGGCCACATGCGGAACCGAGTCCTTGGGTTCCCGTGCCAAGTCCAGGCGGACGGACGGACGGGTCATACACCAGGGAGGCGTGGGTGCACAGGCCCGGAAGGGCGGCAGAAGAGGGAACGACCCCAGTTCCGACAGCAGGGACTGGACACGGACAGCAATGGAAAGCCCAGACCTAGGTCGCCGGTCGGGCAGAGGGAGGACCCTGGCAGGGAAAAGCAGGCGATGATTGGGATGGCCCGGTGAGCAATGCACATGGACAGCATAGTCGGCGAGCAGTCGGTGGCGGCGAATCCGCAGCGGGGGAACCCCGGCCTCCACCAGCAGACTATCCACGGGGCTTGTACGGAAAGCACCAGTTGCAAGCCGAACCCCACAGTGGTGTATGGGGTCCAACAACGTCAACACTGAGGGCGATGCAGACCCATAGGCCAGGCTCCCATAATCAAGCCTGGACTGCACAAGGGCTCTGTACAATCGCAACAGCGTGCTGCGATCTGCACCCCAAGACGCATGGCTCAGGCAGCGGAGGGCGTTGAGGTGCTGCCAGCACTTTTGCTTCAGCTGAGTAATATGAGGAACCCATGTGAGCCGGGCATCAAAGACGAGTCCTAAGAAGCGGCTAGTGTCCACCACTTCAAGTAGGTGACCGTCGAGGTAAAGTTCCGGATGAGGGTGGACCGTCCGACGCCTGCAGAAGTGCATAACTCGAGTCTTGGCCGCAGAGAACTGAAATCCATGAGTCAGAGCCCATGATGCCGCCTTGCGAACGGCTGCTTGCAGCCTGCGTTCGGAGACTCCCGTAGTCGTTGAGCTAAATGAGATGCAGAAGTCGTCGGCATACAAAGAAGGAGACACCGACGACCCCACAGCTGCAGCCAGACCATTAATGGCCACTAGAAATAAGGAAACGCTCAATACCGAGCCCTGCGGGACCCCATTTTCCTGTATATAAGATGAACTAGAGGCGGCACCGACTTGCACCCGGAAAGAGCGGCGCAATAAAAAGTTTTGAAGAAAAGCTGGAAGCTGACCACGAAGACCCCACTCGCGCAACGTAGCAAGGATGTGATGCCTCCATGTTGTGTCATATGCCTTCCGCAGATCAAAAAATACAGCAACGAGATGCTGACGGCGGGAAAAGGCCGTACGGATAGCAGATTCCAGCCGCACCAAATTGTCCGCAGCAGACCGGCCCTGACGGAAGCCACCCTGGGATGGAGCGAGGAGACCGCGCGACTCAAGGACCCAACACAAACGCCGCCCCACCATACGTTCGAGCAATTTGCACAAAACGTTGGTTAGTGTAATGGGGCGATAGCCGTCCACCGCCAGAGGGTCCGCACCGGGCTTCAAGATGGGAACGATAACACCCTCTCGCCATTGCGATGGGAACAGGCCCTCGCTCCAAATGCGGTTAAAGATGGTGAGGATGTGTCTCTGGCAGTCCCTGGAGAGATGCTTCAGCATCTGCGCATGGATGCAGTCCGGTCCTGGCGCTGTATCAGGGCAATTGGCGAGGGCAGCAAGGAATTCCCTCTCGCTGAAAGGAGCATTGTATTTTTCAGAACGACGTGTGTGGAACGATAACGGCGTCCGCTCGGCGCGCTCCTTTAGAGAGCGAAAGGCAGGAGGGTAAGTTGCAGTCGCAGAGCTCGTAGCAAAGTGCGTGGCAAGGTGGTCAGCAATGGTGGCGGCGTCCGTGCAGACAGCGCCATCCAGGGAGATTCCAGGGACACCCATAGGGGTCTGGTATCCATAAATCCGCCGGATGCGGGACCACACGAGCGACGGGGAGACACGGGAGCCCAAGGATGAAATGTACCTCTCCCAGCATTCCTGCTTACGCCGTGCAATAAGACGACGGGCCAAGGCACGGAGCTTCTTAAAGGCGATGAGGGTCTCCAGAGACGGGTGCCGCTTATGACGCTGGAGAGCCCGCCTACGGTCGCGAATAGCCTCAGCAATCTCCGGCGACCACCAGGGGACAGACTTCCTCCGAGGGAGTCCAGAAGAGCGAGGGATGACAGTCTCGGCCGCAGAAATAATTGACGAGGTCAAGACACGGACCACCTCGTCAATGTCACCCTGTGGGAGAGAAGCAATGGTGGCAGCGGAAGTAAAAGCCGGCCAGTCAGCCCTGTTGAGAGCCCAGCGGGGCAGGCGACCAGCAGAATGACACTGGGGCAGTGACAAATAGATGGGAAAATGGTCACTACCACACAGATCAGGATGCACTCTCCAGTGAAGGGATGGGAGAAGTCCGGGGCTGCAAAGAGAGAGATCGATGGCCGAGAACGAGCCATGGGCCACACTGAAATGCGTGGGAGCACCGGTGTTCAATAGGCTAAGGTCGAGCTGAGCCAACACATGCTCCACAGCGCGACCACGGTCATCGGAGACAGTCCCACCCCATAGAGGGTTGTGGGCATTGAAATCGCCCAGAAGCAGCAATGGCGGCGGGAGTTGAGCCAGCAGCGCAGCCAAGACATGTCGGGGGAGTTGCCCATACGGAGGAATGTAAACAGAGCAAACAGTAATAGCCGGCGAGAGCTCAATCCTGACAGCGACTGCCTCTAAAGGCGTCAGAAGGGGTACTGGTGAGCTACAGACAGAGTGGTGAACAAAGAGGCAAACTCCACCTGAAGCTCGTTGACAGTCAGCGCGGTTCTTATAGTATCCCCGATAACCGCGAAGGGCAGGGGTCCGCATTGCTGGAAACCAAGTTTCCTGAAGAGCAATGCACAGAACAGGGGAAACACTCAAAAGCATCCGGAGCTCAGGCAGGTGGCGGAAATAACCGCCGCAATTCCACTGGAGAATGGAAGCAGGAAGGGACTGGGAGGGCGTTAAGTCCACTAAGAGGCAGACGGCGCCGCAGAGTCAACGGCCGCCACCGAGCGAGAGTCAGCTGTGTCCATAGGAGACGTCCCCGAGGGTTCCGTGAGGGCGAGATCCGCGGCAGAGGCGAGGATCTCCACCGCATCCCCAGAGCCAGAGCTATTGACAGCAGGCGGTACTGAAACTGCCGGAGCGTCCTTCTTCTTGGACACGTTCCGGTCCTTCTTCTCGCGTCTGTCCTTTGGCTTAGAGGGCTGGGAGAGTTTCTCTGAAGGAGCGTCGGAGGCTGACGACGACGCAGAAGCCCTACGACCAGCAGGTGGATGAACCTTCAGCCACTGGCTGACATCCGGCGGGGTAGCAGAAGAAGCGGAAGAAGGGAGGGCCCCGAGGGACCCCTTCCGCGAGAGAGGAGCCGGCAGAGACGACGCCGGCGGAGACGACGCCGGCAGAGAAGGGGGAGGGGGAGGGATCGAGCCCCCTGGTTTTGGAGCAGATGTCACTCCTGAAGCATGTGCGGGGGGAGTGACAGAAGGGGGTTTGCCCCCAACTGCTAAGGGGGCAACAGAGGAAGGCTTGCCCCCAGACACAAGGGGGGCAGACAGAGATGGACGGCCCCGAGGGCCAACTGAAGGCGGCACAGAGGAGGCGACAACTGCCGCCCGCGAGGGCGACGATAACGTAGCTGCAGCATAAGAAGTTTGAAGAGGGACAGGATGCAACCTTTCAAATTTCAGTTTTGCCTCGCGATAAGTAAGCCGGTCCAGGGTCTTAAATTCCATAATCTTCCGCTCCTTATGAAGAACGGGGCAGTCCGGCGAGCATGGAGAGTGGTGTTCCCCACAGTTGACACAGACAGGCGGAGGCGCACATGGAGAATCGGGATGGGAGGGGCGTCCGCAATCTCGACATGTGGCACTGGATGGGCAACGGGAGGACATATGCCCAAACTTCCAGCACTGGAAGCACCGCATCGGGGGAGGGACGTATGGCTTGACGTCACAACGGTAAACCATTACCTTGACCTTCTCAGGCAATACAGCACCCTCGAAGGCCAAGATAAAGGCACCGGTGGCCACCCTGTTGGTCTTGGGTCCTCTGTGCACACGACGGACAAAATGCACACCACGTCGTTCCAAGTCAGCTCTCAGCTCGTCATCGGACTGTAACAAGAGGTCGCGATGGTAAATAATCCCCTGGACCATATTTAAGCTACTGTGGGGAGTGACGGTAACAGGGACATCTCCCAGCTTATCACACAAGAGCAACGCCCGTGACTGGGCTGGGGAGGCCGTCTTGAGGAGGATGGACCCATTCCTCATTTTAGACAAACCCGCCACTTCCCCAAACTTATCCTCCAGGTGTTCCACAAAAAACATAGGCTTTGTCGAAAGAAAGGAGTCACCATCACTTCTGCTGCAGACAAGGTATTGTGGTACATAAGGCTCCTGCTTGGCAAAAGATCTGCGTCCCTCCCATGGCGCAGCCAACGAGGGGAACGACTGAGGATCATATTGTGCAGCATCGAATTCAATTTTACCTCGCTTAGAGACGCTGGTGGCAGTGCGGCCACCAGCTTGCTGAGATTTATTGCGCTTCATTGCGCCACATCCGCCCAGATGCCACCTACTCCGAACGAGGGCTCTCCCCAAGGGCGCCACCCAGCCAAAGCAACGGGTACCTGGCCGATATCCCATTGCCCGGAGTCCCCGTGCCCCAGACAAGATGGGCACATACTCCTTGGCATGCATGGGGAGGAAACAGCTCTGGCATCTGTAGTGCGATCCCTGCGTGGTCAGGGGGCTACCACCAAGAGGGTACATGACGACCCCACCACAACGGACTGGCTACCGTGCTGGATTTTAGGTGTTGAAAGGGTCCACAATTGCCGTGGGCGCTAAGAAGGGGATTGCGCACAAGACGAGGAGGCAACCCAGAAGACATGGGGTGTAAATCCCTCCACACGACAATAGATAGCATGCAATATGGAGGTGCACGATGGACCAATAGAAAAACACCACGTAAGGCGTCCTTCCCCAAATGGCACGCACTAACAACGGAAATTTTGAAAATGGCAGGTCAAACCCAAGTGGGGACCATCACATAAGGCCGAAACTTTGAAGACTCCTTTTAGTCGCCTCTTACGACAGGCAGGAATACCGCGGGCCTATTCGTACCCCCGAACCCGCAGGGGGGTTACTGTAAGTGCAGACAACCTTCTCAATACCAGAACCCTTTAGAAATCCAAACTGTGACTTTGATGTTATGTTATTTGAGATAAAATGGTTATAAAGCCGATAGTACATTACTTTTTCTAAAATTTTAGAGAATGCTGGAAAAAGTGAAATTGGACGGAAATTTGATGCTATTCCTTTAGTTCTCTTCTTAAACAGTGGCTTAACTTAAGCATATTTCAACCGTTCAGGAAATATTCCACTGATAAACGACTGGTTACATACACAGCTTAATACGTTACTTAGCTCAGAATCACATTCCTTAATTAACTTCGTTGATATTTCATCATACCAACTAGATGGTTTTGATTTTAAAGATTTCAAGATGAACATTATTTCTACTGGGGTAGTGAGGGTCCAATTCATATTACGGAAGTTACTTGAAATGTCTGGTCTGAGGTATTCAATAGCAGTATCTACCGCACCTGACAACCCCATCTTTTCAGTAACAGTTATAAAATGTTTGTTAAAAAGTTATGCACCACTATGCACATCTTTCACCAATGTATCATTTACTCTTAATGCTATTTGTCCCTCTTCATGTCTGGTTCTACCGATCTCCGCTTTCGCTATATCCCATATTGTCTTTATTTTGTTGTCTGTTTTGTGTATCTTTCCTTTTAATATATTTGCTCTGATGTCCATATTACAGTCTTTAATATTTTGCAGTATTTCTTGTAATGTACTATAGAAACAACATCAAAACTGTTTTGGATTGACAGCTACAGTTTTTTGTTTTGTTTTACAAGATACCCCTATTCCTTGAGTAACCCATGGCTTCTCCGTAAACATTGCCCTAACCTTGGTAAGTTTAGGGGGAAAACAGTGTTCGAATAAGGTAAGCACTTTATTAGCAAAAGTGTTATATTTTTCATTCATGCCATGAGCATTGTAAACATCTGTCCAGTGAATTTCTCGGAGGAGTGTCCTAAAATAATCAATTTTTGACTTATTGATTACCCTCTTGAGCTCAGATTTTATATCCTGTTCAGTATTAACATTTAACAGAAGGAACTGCATGTCATGGTCTGAGAGGCCATTGACTATTGGTTTTGTAATATAATTTTGTTCATTGGACTTTTCTATAAAGATAGTATCAATGGCTGTTTGTGAGCAATTGGCTACCCTAGTGGGGAACTTTACAGTGGGAATTAAGTTGAACGATAGTGTTATTAACTCAAATAATATATAAGAATATACAGCCTACAGTTGCAGGTTAATTTTATTGTTTACCTAGGTTTCAACGTTATTAATAACGTCTTCTTCAGAACCTGCAACAAGTTAATATTATAATGCACTAGCAAGTTATATTAGACATGGTCATCCTACAGGGTGCAACGTATATTACTTACATAAATTATTATTTAAATGTTTGCCTAAAACAGGCCCTGTCCTAAGTCAACTTCATAAAACTTGATGCAGAACCATAAGGTTTTGTCATTTCTATTAAAGCAACTGTAGAAATTCACGTTAAGCCCATTGTATGGGCCTCGTCGTGTGACTAGAGGCTGCAGACCGTGAGGGCTTCGCGGTCTGCCTCACAGAGGTAGCAGTGCGCATGCGCGAGACGTATAGAGTCAAACTCTTATTACGCATGCATCAGATAACCTTATTGCTATGAATTAATTTTTTATTTTACTATTGTAATTTAATTACAGTATCCAGCATTACTATGTTTTACATTCTATTACAGAGCTTTCTAAACTGACCAATTGTAAACCTAGTATAGATTGGAAGCATTTGAAGTATGTCCTATTTTTTTAGATACAGTTGATCGTTCAGTAAATTGCTTCCATCTGTAATTAGGTGTACATAAATTTGTAGTTACTCAAGCGTGTCAAGTCTATATCCCTTAACTTCATGATGTTGTAGCTCTATGTCACGCAAAGGTTTAGGTGTATGAGCCATTTGCACCAGATGTTCCGCAAAGGCTGACCCCCGTGTTCCTACGCCCTTTATTGGAAGATGTTCTTCAAACCTCACTAAGGGTGTAGGACATTTCACACTGACTGAGTTAAAAATTGGATAGATTTAAAATATCTGCTGACTGTTGAAAATTCTTAACCAATAGCTGTTTATGCTGATTTAATAAGCTAGAATTATGTTTTTTGGTTTCTTTCTCAAACTCAAGGTTTATCTAAGTTCTAACCTATCTTAAATTTGGTTTGTTTCTGTCCTCCCTGCCCTAAAAATGGGTCTTTTCTGAACCCTATAACCACTGGTATTTCACCACTCATGACAGTGCCTCCCCCCTTTTACTTTCCGGCTATTTTCCCCAGCCAATTTACCCTTCCAATTCCTGTTGAGGGGGGAGGCCATATCCAGTATAATCCCACCTATTGAGAGAATCAACAGGAACCACACCAATGTGTGACCCTGCACCTGACATAGGTATCCGTTCCAGTTCCAAATTAACTCTCTTGACAGAAGAGTTCAAATGAGATTGGTCATGGCACCCAAGAACAAATACAAATTCAACACTAGTATGCTTCGATGCTGGCTAAGTCTTTGCTAGGTCAAACACTATACTGTACCCAGGATCCCTGTCAATACTGTTACCTGCCCCACCCACTATAACCACAGTGTCTTCCTTAGTGAAATTTTTGCAAAGTGATCCTAAAGCCTCTGTCACCTACTCCAGACCAGCACTAGGTTTAAAAAAATTGGTGACCTGGTAATCTGATCCTAATTCATCCTGCAAAAGTTGGCCAAAACCTCTTCCATGGGAACTACCTAACAACAACACTTCCTTTCTCTTTACTGGTTTCCCTACATTCAATTTGCTGCTGAAAGTTTGTTGCGCCCTGTCTACACCTGCAACTGCTTGAGACTGACGACCTAACTGAAGCAACAGGTCAAATCTATTTTCCACATTCACCACGAAGCTGTCAGACAAAATTCTAGGCCTGTTCCTCCTGTTGCCACTTCCCACCTCTCCTTACCCTTCTCCTTCCTTTACCTGTCAAGATCTCCCCTGGCCTAGTCTAACTCAGCCTGAAGGGTGGCAATTTTCCCCTCCTGTTCTCGTATCTTCCTATCCCTACTACAAATCCTACAAGACCACTGACGAGTCTTATTTACTTCCCCTATTCCCACACCACTACAGTCACCCACAGGGAAGAAACTACAGCACCCACCACACCAAAGCCCCGACCTAACAATTCCACGGCCAGTCAGGCACTTTTCGCTCATGATAAACATAATAGTTTATTAAGAGTGAGTCAGTTAAATTACAGATACGGGGTCACTGAAAAGCACAGCAAAATGACTTAAGTAAGCAAGCAACAAACTTACAGCATGCTCGAATAACTGCGAGTCAGCAACTTCTGTTAACCAGTACAATGAAAAACCACACCAATGTTACTTTTTTTTATTGACTCTATGATCAATTTTGGGCTTCAGCCCAGAACTAGTAATCGAGAAAATAAAAAAGTATAATTTGCAACTTTCGATTTGTTTTTTGTTGTACTATTTAAGCAGGCTTCTGGCCGAAAAAGAAAAAAAAAAAACCACGGCTACTGTCTCTGGCCGTCAAGGTGCCATACTGCAAGCAGCTGCACATCTTGGGAGAACCAATCTGGGTGGTGGGGGTAAGGAGGAGGCTGGGGTGGGGGTTGGTGAGAGGGGACAGCAGGTTAGTGAGGGGGGGGGGGGGATGGTAAAGTGCTAGTTGTGGGAGCGTACAGGAAAAAGGTGAAGAGATGGTAGTGCAGCTATGATGCAGTTGTGACGTTAGTCATTGGATGGAATAAAAGGGGGTGGGAGAGGGGGCAGAAAAGGAGAGAAGAAAAAATAGTGGGGTTGCATTGGTGGGACAGAGGGTTGTGTAGTACTTGACTGTGAACAGGAAAGGGGATATGTGGGTGAAGGGTAACAACGAACGAGGGTTGAGGTCAGGAGGGTTACATGGAACGTAACATATATCTAATGACTGTGTCACAGGTTATGCCATTTGGATCTTTCCTACTAACACCATCTATTCACAGTGGTGCAGGTGGGAATTCTCCCTGCAATGTATCATATGTTCCCATAACCCTCCTGACCTCAGATTTTATTAGTCATTGTCCTTCACCCACCTGTCCCCTTTCTCTGTTTCCACTGCAGCCCTACACAACCCTCTATTCCACCAACAAACCCACAATATTCCTACTTCTCTCTTTTTCCATCCCCTCCCCTCCCCCCACCGCATCTAACCTCCCAGCGGCATCTAACAGTCCTATTCTTTCTCCATCTCGTCCCTGTATGTTCCCACAAGCAGCACTTACCACCCCGCACCCCCCCGATGCCACATCCACCTCTTTACTGCCGTCACACAGAGTGTTTCTCCCATCATCATGAGCAGCTGCTCCCGTCTGGCCTTGAGGCAACGAAAGACAATGGTCATGTGTGTGCAAGTTTCATTTGCGTGAGTGAGTGTGTTTTCTAATTCTGGAGCAGGCCTTTGGCCTGAAGCTTACTTATTTGATAGCCTACAACAAAGTAGGAAAAGAGATTGCTACATACCGAAAAGACGTCAATCCGCAGACAAGCACAATTAAAAAGTCACTTACACAAAGCTTTTGGCTCCAGTCTTCAACAGTGAAAGAGAAACACACACCATTCATACACACAAGCACACCTCATGCGCACACAACCACCTACTATGGCAGCTAAGGCCAGAATACCACCATCACGTGAAATGGCAGCAGGAATCTGGAGGGGTCGGGTTAGGGATAGTGGTATGTGGGTGGGAGGACAGAACAACAAGCACTGATCAGGAGATTGCATGGCCAGAAGGTGGAGCAAAAAGGGGAGGAGTGAGGTATGATTCGTGGTTGTGTGGGCAGACAGTGGCAAAGAAAGGGGCTGAGAGATGAAAATGGGGAGGAGCAGATAGGAGAGAGGCTTGGGTGGAGAGTGTGTGGACAGTATGTTACCACAGGTTTAGGAAGGGATAATTATGGGAGCGGAGAATGTGTTGTACATAACTTTGATCTGTGCAGTTCAGAAAAACTGGTGGTGAAGGGACCCACATCCACAAGGATCACTTTACTTGGCAATTGTTTAATATCCATTTGCATATTTGTTTTTCTTTGAAAACATTTTGGCTATTGTACATTTTTGGTCCTCTGACAAGTTCTAAATCCTCACTGATCTTCTCACTATGCATCTATTGGTACAAAAAGAGTAATCTAATCTTCAAACTTAAGAGATACTGCATTCTGTTGGATTTGCTTGAACCATAGTGTTCTGTATGTTATGTGTGAAAAGTGCAAGTTAACATCTGAGAAAGGAAAGAAACAACAACAACAACAACAATAATAATAATAATAATAGCAGATTTAAAGGGTCTGAACATTCATGTTTTCTAAGTGTTTGCATAGAGTATATCTCAGGTGGGGCAAAATTTCCTAGGGGATGCAAGAAACCACCTAGAAACTACACCCACACCTGCTGTCTCACCAGTCCTAATCATTCATCTACATCTACATGATTACTCTGCAATTTACATTTAAGTGCTTGGCAGAGGGTTCATCGAACCACAATCATCTGTCTGAAAGACAGATTCAATCCAGCCCAAAGTTATCTCTGTGTGTTCCAAAAGCGAGACAATGCACTTGCCTATCCATGTGGGTAATGTTTGCTTTGCATGGAGGAAGTAATTTTATGTGAGATACATTATTACATGTTCTGAGGCATCAAGGGATCACCAATTTCGTATTGGAGGGCAGCTTGGAGGGTAAAAATCGTAGAGGAAGAACAAGAGATGACTACACTAAGTAGATTCAGAAGGATGTAGGTTGCAGTAGGTACTGGGAGATGAAGAAGCTCGCACAGGATAGAGTAGCATGGAGAGCTGCATCAAACCAGTCTCAGGACTGAAGACCACAACAACTCAAGTCAACGAGATAGGATGCTAGTTTTGTATGCCACATCTGTGCTTTTTGTAGATGGGTGTGGCCTGTGCTTTCTGTGATCACTGGGCGTCTGGTGATGTAAGATGGCTGGGCACTGACAAGTTGGGGCAAATTCCCAACATAAATGCATGGGAAAATGCTCGAAATTAATAAATTCTCAGGCATTTATACATTTTTAATGATAAATTGATAGGTGGCACAAAAAAAAGAAAAAATTAAACTGCTATTTTATTTTGGGAAACATGTTTCCAGACACTGCTTTTGTAGTGATTGGTTAACCCAGTTGTAAAAGGTGCTGTTAGGAAGAGTTCCTAATGGAAATAAATTGGACTACATTTTTAATGAGGTCCATTCTTGGGGTAGTACATAATAAAAAAATAAAACAATACTAAAGTTTAATGTAATGCTTGAAATAAAGTTAACTAAGTATGCAGCCTGAAGACATTTTTTATTTGTACTATACTGCAGAAAAAAGTTTCCCCCTTAACGATTTTAATTAGGGATGACTCATGTGTTAATTCCCATTCCCTGAGTAGAAGAATCGCCAATTCCCTAAGACTCTGCTAGTAGCCTATAGGAATGTAACCACTACAGTATGTTGGGCATCAATTCCTTATTATTAGATCTTTTTTATGTTGGCGTTCTCACTTTATCTTCACAGTAGTGCAGTCGTATGAAAGTAGATAAAGAAAGGAGCAGAGCAGCAAACTAGTCCGTCTTAAATGTCAATACATCAGACAAAGCAATTTTTGGTTATTCACTGAAAACAGTTTAACATTTAAGAATACATTTATTATCAACTGACATGCATTATACAATACTACACGTGTGTGTGTGTGTGTGTGTGAAAAATATTTTAAATAAGCAGCTATCAGCTATGATTAACACACATCCTTCTCCTTTCCTTTGGGTCTTAGTAATAAAGGCAATGAATGACACTTGTATGTTCACATTTGCGAACTCTGGACATCACCCTGCTTTATTTACCAATGTATGGAGTTGAAAGAACTTCAGCCATTCACCACAAAGTGCCCAGTTAAAAATATTACAACCATTTCTAAAGATTTCTAATTTGTGTTACCACAATCCTAGGGAAGGTTCTTCTTCTAATTCAGTTTACGAGAAGACATGGTGTCTTTACTGCTGTCCACTCGTTTGAAAGAGAGGTAAAATGTAAAATAAAGTTTGCTATTTGTACTCACTTGAAGTCAACTCCTTTACAATTCTTTGGGTCTGGATGCTCCTCAAATTTTGAAATATACAGAAACGCTCTTGCTATTGGTAAAACCTTTATTTCAGTATAACCAGGTGGTTCTGCAGCATGAAAACGCTGAAGCCACTGATCAATAGCTTCATCTGTAACAGCAGACTTTATTTTCTTGTGCTTACAACACATTGCAAAACTTTTGTTTTTCTTTGAATATGTGTCTGAGCGTTTTTCCATTAAATAACGCGCATTCTTACTACAGTGACTAATAAATAACTTAATGCTCTCTTCACTTTTCGTTTGGACTTCTCTCTGTAGAGCTGTTATATTTAAACATCCATGTTTCTTAAGTGCCTTCAGAAAACGAGACTTTTCTTCTGTTGTCCACGTTCCTTTCTGTGGATCGTAGTCGCGTTGCGGTTTTATTATTTTCCGTTTGCGGCGTGTCATATTAGTCTCAGGAAGCACCTGAAATAACATTCACGCATTTATTACGGAAAAACAATTTCTTGTGAATTAACTATCAATCAGATGGAATATAAAGTATATGAGCACATAACTGGACTTTTCGCCTGTAAGCATACTGTAATGATTATGAAAACATAATCTTTTTGAGATTTTGATGCTCCTATTTCTATATATATTTTTAATATTAGGTAACAGAAATTTAACACATGTACGGCAGACCACAGAATGAGTAAAGCACAAACTGATGTCACGATGAACATAACACCTACTGAGGAATCCCTGCAGCTCATAGTTTATCTGCGACGGTTTTAAACTTCAACTCCTATACTTGGTTGCAGTTTAGTTAACGTAAACAAATAACACAATGACATTAAATTTACAACTAGTGCGTAAGTACACATTTAACATAAAACCTTTAACATCAATAGTAGTACGTTTACTAACATCCTCCCTACTTGATTGCTGACATCCTTCGCTTTCTTCCATTTTTATAACTCCAAGTCGTTATCAGACTACAGAATAGACCACACATTCCTTCGAGTCTTTAAATGTTTATGTGTTTCCATAGATGTACCGCTTTACGACTTTACGACTACTCGCTATGCGCAACTCTGACGTACATGCTACCAACCGTTCAGAGTAAAAGCCTGGTCACACGCAACGATCAGTCTGCGCAAATGGACACATCATACACGCGCAGACAGATCGTTGCCTGTGAACTGGAGATTTGCGCACATTTATCAGTTCTAATAACCCTTACGAGGGCACGGTAAATCATTTTTGATTTTGCTTCTTCGTGTTTAATGTTCCTTGCTCCAAGACTTCCTTGATTCTTCGAGATCATCCAGGCCGGAGACTTTAACGAGACAACGTCGCGCATCTGTCAAATAGACGGCCGGCTTTCTAGAACGGAGCATGTTTAAAATAAAAGTGCTGTTCCAGTTGTCATCAGTAAAATTTTGCTCCAAATACACATCACAGTCTTTTAGTTTTGTGACACAATCATGCACAAAACTTTCACCGGATGATTACATATCGCCGTAGAATGTTTCCTAGCTGTGATCATTGAGTTATTTTCAAGTTTAGAGGCACTATCCATATCAAATCGTAAGAACTTTCAATGTTATTACCAACACACGCTTGAATACACACGCAACAGTGGCAGCTCGTGAATTTGCATTCTGGGCATGTTTACAAATTTTTAGATTCAGATAAATATGAGAGTGTGAAATCGTCTAATGTACAACTAGTTCAAGAATTTTATACAACTACATCCCTTGCCAATAATAATAACAATAGTAATAATAATAATAGTATTTTAATTGAATCGACTGTGGGTTCATTGTGAAACATTGTAAATTACATAAGCATACACTGTTTTTTGCCTCGTTTCACAGATTTTATTGTTGTTACTACACACCCTAGGTTTCCGGTTATAAGCCCATTTTCAAGAACATTATTGATTCCCAAAGATGACAATGCATAGATAAATATCTGAATCAGTAATGTACTTAAAAATGGGCTTATAACCCGAAACCTAAGTTGTGCAGTAACAACAATAAAATATGTGAAACAAGGCAAAAAACAGTGTTTGTTTAGTTCATAATAATGATGATGAAAAGATGCATAACATACCTAACAAGAGAAAGAATTGGTTTTGTAGAATTTTGTTGTTATGTATATAATTAATTACAGTTTAGGGCAATAATGAAATAATGTGTAAGCTTTCGCAACTCTCCATTTTGCAATTTTGTGTATGTACGATATCCCTAACAGGTGAACTCTTGAATTTACTTGTGGGGTGAAAGTCAGATATTCTTGCACTGCATCCACACAAAAACTTGTGCTAACTGTACACTTATTTGATTTCATCACTCTCCCAGTTAAAGGATCTGTTGTCGGCCCTGGTTCCTTTGCGGAATACCGATAAGTGGTACAAAATATTAAATCGCTCGCCGACAAGTGGGACACAAAACAAAGCAAAATGAAAATTGTAAAACTTTAAATTATTGAAAATATCAGGCACAGACTCTGAAAATGAGCGTGTAATTAACTTTCAGAACGGTAATTTGCAATGAAACGAAATAATAATGAAGCAGAAGACTCTATGACTGTGTAGAATCTATGTAGCAACGTAATTGTTCTTTTACTCGCTGGTGCAAGAAACCAAAAAGTCCGGCATTAGTAAACACTCTCACTGTTCTAGGCTTGAAGAAACGCACGCTACGGCGGCCATCTGGCATTGTAAGTTATGAATTTTTTAATAATATATCGAAATTTATCCTAAGTGTGCATTTTTCTTTCATGTGTATAGTGTCCTTCATACAGAAGTAAAAATTTTATTATCAACATTTTCAGTATACTGGATAAACAACAAGAACGACGAACAATCTATCATTCTTGGCAGACATCTTGCATAGGAATAATTTCATGCAGTCCATCATCAACGGACGTTTTAAAAGACTTGCATCATAATAAGTAAAGAAGAGAAAGTGCATAAATTAATTTATTTCGTATTAGAGTAAAAATTAAGAAGATTCAGTTTATTACAGACATTGGCCACTTCTCGGCAAATAAAGATTATTCTGTTTAAAAAAGGAAATATTTTCTTTAATTCAAAGATTTCTTTTGATTAAATTTCGCTTTGTTTAAGATATCCTGCAGCAATATTTTAATGTGATAACACGAAATATAATCCCTGAGATTACGTTTACGTTTTTGTCTCTATGAACGCTCCACATAGACAGCAACTCATGCATTCCTATATTAACAAGGTGGTGTGTCGCATGTTGTTAAATAATCAGAGCTGAGAGAACTATTTTACAAAAGTATAGCTTCCGGTCCCCCATATTAACATCTTTCTTTCTTGTGCTCACTCTCCCAAATGAGTGCTCTATTCACGCTCTTGCCAGCCATAAATATGAATAAGTTAGGTGTTGAGGATACGGGGTATTTTTCCAGCTCAACTTTATGTAAAAATCAACAACTATTTCTTGCAGGCACTGTTTATAATGTATATGTTTTTCCACCTATTATGTATATTACAAGGATAAAAGATATCACACCTTACATTTTAATTTTAATAGTTTTTTTCCTAATAAAAATATTATTTTTTTCTACAATTTAGTTGACTCTGCAATAAAGCTTTGGTCTACTACATAAGTATAGACTACTGCAAGTTACAGAAAAAATTATAGCAATGCTTTATAAACTTCAGGAAATATTTGTACCTGAACTCTGAAAAACACAACTTGCTGGAAATTGCGAATGAAGATTAAATTGTGTCTCGGAATATTCATGGAGCATAGTCTTCATCCTGCAGCATTACTTCGCCTTCAAGCTTCCTCTTGGTATACCTTTTAGGACTTCTTGCTTCATGGGTAAGTTGAAGAGCGAATCTTTCAGCTTCATGTACCTGTTGTCAGTCACATGCAAGCAATTGATCTTCCATATCAGAGCCACATTATATGCCTAATTTACCCAGTACTTCCAAGCTTTGAATCACTCCATCATTGAAACATATCACTTCATTTAGTACACCAACATTTAATGTATTTAGTCCTACAAAAACATTCTTGGGTGATCTTTCCTTTATGCAATCGTTGAAACTTTCATTTGTATTCTGAGTGGCCCCATGAAGACATTTACTAAGCAAATCAAGGTCACTCAGGTCTCTAAAAACTGGTTTAATATCATTCATAACAGGCTGTGGAAGATAATGCTTATGTGGTATATTTGACCACTTTCTTTTGCTTTTTGGTAACCACACCAAGAATCTGCTCCTTTAGGGCAAAGTCTGTGAACAGGTTTCTCATCTGTGGACAACTTATGAAAGTAGGTGGCCCTTACAGGTTTTCTCATTGCTGTTAACATCATTCAGAGGTGCAATTCGTCTAATGGCCAGTCCATAATAATTCTGAAGAAGGTCTATTTAAGTTTCTGTCAATCTGCTTCGCCTAGACAGAGATTTTCCATCAGCAACTTTCCTTTCATTTCTGTTCATAGCTTTCTTAATCGTTACACATGTCCACAAAACTCCACTTTTGTTACCAAGGTATCACCATAAGCATTGCAGTCATTAATTGTATTGAAAGCTTTAGAATCCCCATCACCTAGGTGCTTCTCAGATCTAACATTATGAATAGGCACCAACCCCTGAAATATTTTTAGAGCTCCATCACACTCCATACCTCCACTGTAACCATCATAATTCTTAGAACACTGATATTCAATATGTCCTTCAGTGTTACCACAGCAGGTGTGGCAGAACTTAGATAAGCACTCAACATCAACAACTTTTTCAATCTCCAGAGAAGTAGCACTAACAACATCACTCAAGGAATGATGTCCTCGACATTACTATGTCCCATCAAGTGCAACAGCAATGCCCTTGGTTCCATTAATATTTACAGTTCCTTCTACTGCACGTTTCATAGATGCTTTAGATAAAAAAGTCAAGGCACCTAAAACAGGGTGCATACGTGGACAAGGAAAAAAAGTACCCGGTTTTTTCCCAGTTAAAAATACACTTTCTCACAGGTGACAGTATATTTTCCCTTATCGATCCTTTGAATGGTTATGGTTTTATACATGGGTGTACAATTTCCCGGCACTTTAGAAAACGAAACTTCGATGCGCTTTTGTAAGCCGTTCGTAGCTCATGTCATGTGATCTCGCCAGCCGATAACAGCGGATATTCAGAGCACCAGAAACGTGATTTAGTCAGCCAACAGCAACATCACTTAAGTAGCACGGACACACAAACTGGGAAAGTCAATAGTTTAAATTAATATACATAATGTAGATACAAGAAAAGCAAAGCTTTCACATATACTTTTCATCTTTTTTGCATGTGTCACACTTTAAGGTATATCACACAAATGTGCCAGTAAAATTTTTAATAATGACATAAATGTCTGATCTTCAGGGTTCGAAATTCTTCTAAATGGCTCGTTATCAAAGAGTTGATTCTTAAATGAGAGTCAAACGCTCTGTGATTCAATAAATTCATATTCTATTCTTGTATCTACGCTATGTATATTCATTTAAACTATTTCTCACCTGTTATACCGGTCAGTCGTTTATTTCCATTCTGGTAGTCGGAATCTATGGATTGCGCTAGTAATTATAATCCAACCAACCACATAATCAGACAGCGATTGGCATTCATCCATTCGGCTTTACTCCTGCAGCTCGTGAAGCCCCGTCCTCTTTTGTCTGCAGAAAGTTTATTTCTAGATGCGACAAGGACTCACCTGACAGAGACATCACGTACACGTACACTATGCATGCATTCAAAAGTCAACTTATGATTCATTCAGAAATCAACTTAAAATGTGTTCAAAAACCAACAGGGGAACGTTTCAAAATCATATGAATAATCGATAGACAAAATTGCGCTGGATGCTAGGCGCTTTGTGAAACAAGTTTTTTTCCTCAAGAATATGAATTTGGCGCCCCCTTTTTCCGATAGCATCTAGCTGCTTGCTGCGAGTGTTTGCACAGCCAACAGCCACATTCCTGTAGCCAGAAGCAGGAGAATCTACTACTCAAACGCGCCTCAACTGTGAATGCTCATGAGCCTGCTCGTAACTGCTGAAACAAATCTAATATAAAACCCTTTGACACATTTTGCTGTTGGCTGACGCTTGCATGAGCACTGTGTGTCGTTGTTGTATATGGCACATTTCCTTTAAGTTATCGCTTTAAGTTATTTTCGTTTTTTCTCTCGTTTATGTTTTATTGTTGAAGTATTATTCTGCAGTAGCGTGATACAGTAATATCCTTTGTTAGAGCATCGGTTCTTACCAGTCAAAATTACAAAAATTTAACTGAAAACTAAAACAGTGAAAAATTCTCTGAATTCTACAAATATCCCAGTTTTTCCCCGGTTTTCTCCCGGATGAAAAAATTACCGGTTTTTTCCCGGATCTCCCAGTTGTCCCGGGTCATATACACCCTGTAAAAGTATTTTTATGTACTTGCTGAACCTACTGGGAGGAGGAGGTAGGTCCATCAAATCACAAAACGTTTGAGCAGTTTTTTTTCCTTTTCCTATTGCATGCATTGCATACACTAACTTCAAATTCACATCATATAAATTATGCACAATGTTCCAAGTCATTTTTGAGGTAGATTTATTGCAGGATCTACACAGAACCACTAATTTTGACACTAAACCCTTCCTGCTACTTTGTTGTTCAGTTATTTCCAGACAGCATAAACCATCACATTGTTTACACATCGCCACTTCCTTTATCAAAGAAGATAAGATGCCCACATTATTAACAACAAATCAACTACAAACAGCGTCATTGTAAACACAAAAATCTGAATCACCAGGAGGTGTGCACTGTCGGAGTTTCTTCACTGAAGAACTGATACATAGGTTATTTTCAACAGTGTGGCGTCCTTTGTTTGAAAACTGGTTACCACGGAATTTCCTTTAATTGAATTTCTTCATATGTGGCATAGTTCGTATTTATTGCACACTAAAGGATATGTACTTCCATAAATTTATGTAGCACTTGGGCAACAAACATTAACACATGAACAAAGTACTTCAGCAGAAAAGAAAATAAATACTAGCAATGATAATCATTTACAGACACTAGAAACCTGCACTGTTACCGACACATACAATGTATCATACGTATAATCAATGGAAACAGAAAGTTCACAGTTCTTTTCGAAATAACACTGGTTTCTGTAAGAGAAATAAAGGAGATGTGAATGGCATACAACACTGTAAATTTAAAATTAGGTATATGTAGGTCATTTTTCATTTGAAACCCTATAATGTATATATCAATGTAATCAGGAAAGATTATAGAATTTAATAAAGTCATAAAGAATTTCGATTTTTCCACCATTTAGAAATACCCTATATCCTTAAGTTTTTCTTTCACTCTTTTCGTCACATTCATTGAGGACACCAGAAGTATATTTGATATGTTGTCCGGACCTGGGAGGTAGTGGTACAGTGGGTGACTTTTCCTGATAATTTACATTTCTGTTCCCAGAATGAGGTTATCAGACTGCAGTGTGCATATATGAAACTTCCTGGCATATTAAGGTTGTGTAGCAGACCGAGACTCGAACTCAGGACATTTCCCTTTTGCAGGTAAGTGCTCTACCAGCTAAGTTCCCCAAGTATGACTCATGATCTGCCCTCATAGCTTTACTTTTCTGTTAGCATTTAAATAGATTCAACATATATGATGTTTAAATTGTACACAAAAGCCGATTCCCACACACTAGCCAACCAACTCCAAACACAAGGTGCCGTTTCTGGAAATAATTCAACTCAAGCAGTAATGTCTACAAACATGGTCACTTGACTAAAATACAAATAAGGCGCTGAGACCCATAAGGACCTAAAGCTCACCCCATCGATTCCACATTTAAGTGAATATCAGAGAAACAAGTGATACAATTTTTTGTGAATTGTAATATATACAATGTGAGCCTACAGCACAGATAAACGTGACTCACCATACGATCAACAGATTTCAGAAGCATGAATAACTGCTACAATCTTACACTCGGCAGCGATTTGCTTTAGGCCATTACGATTATCATGCCTCAAATGGATTACTGAAAGATAAAATTCAAAACTTAATACACTATAACTCATTCTGAAACTCAAAAAATAGGTTTACTCTCTAATTTCACTGTAGTATATAATGAGTGAATTAGCATATCTGAGGAGCGTGCCATCATCTAACAGGATTTATGCTGAGCAATGGATCAAAGTCTGCTGCAGTGTGCTACCACCTGGAGTCACTGGTGTAAACTTCAAGGGTTAGCTGTGCACACCATGAACCATGCACGCTGTGTATCAAATCTGTATGTATTTGGCCCATAAGGCAATTGCGCAATTGTGTCGTGCAAGATGTGCATGAGCAAAAGCTCCTTGAACCGTGCTGTACCGATGGTGTGCTCATGACCATGATGCCAAGTTCCATGGAGTCCAGATGAGCAACAGTGCGGTAGATTTAAGTGAACCATCTTTCAGACTGCAGCATCTATGTTGCTAAAGAATCCACTCAGTGTCAAAAGTTTTGGTGTTCACATGCTCTGTGCTTTTGCACAGCAACTGTCTCTATGCAACTGTCAGTCTCTACACTAACTTGAATTATGGATGCCTTCCACTGATATCCTACAGAAACATATAGACCCATTGAGTACAGTGTGGCACCACACATCACTTCACACAATTCTACCTCTGTTTTTACACTAGCCTGTGAAACTTTTAATAACACCTTCTGGAAGCCATTCTTCATTTCTCTTAAGATCTTCCTCTTACTTTCGTCTTCTTTCATCTGGATCATTTCTAGAGTCAGACAGGGTGTTTAAATAATGCGCTACACTGGCGAAAATTCTTGGTCTTGTGCTGTCTCTTAATTTTGGTCGAGCTCTTCGCGTTTTTAGCATATCTTTAAATGTATCAAAGTTTATTACATCCTGTTCTTCGATATCCTTACCACAGACCACAAATCTCATGGAAGACGACCAGTCCCTTCTTGGAATGGCATTTAACCATTCACAGAACACATCTGTATCTGCTGGGAAGCGGAACACTGTGATATAACTTTTACCGACACTGGATCATTAGCTGCTTGACCATCCTGGGACACAACACTTGTCTGTCATTTGAAAAATATCATTACATTAATGGCAACGTGCATTTCGTGTAGATAACAAAGTACACTGTACTAGTATGTTTATTATGTGGCTCCACTCACTTCATTAATTTACATTTCGTTTCTATAAAAACATAGTCAGAAACCAGACCAGCGATCTTTCGCCGTCTAGAGAAAAAGTTTATAGTAACGAAAGTAGCAGATATCACAGCAACTGAATCCAAACATTCACAATGGACACAGAACTGCAACAGTTCAGTAGGCCATCTTCACAGTGTTGCCACTTCTCAAGACTCAGGCTTGTGTAAAGTGGGTTGGAGTGTCGTTACTTTTCTTTGTGGGTCCATTTCTTTCCTTTTGCAATGTAGTTTCTTGAAATCCTGCAGTTTAAGTTTCTTTTCTAATAAGATTTATTTTATCTATTGTGTCCATTATAATTTCCCCTGTGAATACTTTTGTAGTAAACAATCCTCAAGGGTACAACCTAATAGAAAGCTCATCTGTAAACCAGGAACTATTGTTGTGAACAGAAAACTAATAAATATAAAAGTTTTAACCACATTAAATGTATTGAAGCAGATAATTCATTAAGGGAACAAGCTATAAAACAGGCGATGCATAGGAATTCAAAGAAATAATAACACTCAGACCATCTAAATCGGCATCTCGTGCACCATATTCAACGAAAGGTTCCACTGCTTCATTACTCTCTTCAAAACAGATTAAGGAATTCATTGGCACCACGACACAGCAGTACTTACATAAGGGCTACTACAGTGCTAGACACATTGTTATCATTATTATTAGAGTATTTGGATACAAAGAAGCATTGTCACCCTGAAGTCGTCCAGTTGCCGCCAGTTCAGAGGTAAGCAGTGCAGCAATGAAGTGATTTACTTACAATAAGTGTAGGGCACACATCTGAACTCGTTTCATTTTAAATGGATTTGTAATGCGCAGGTCAAGCAAGTGCCACAATGGAGAGGAGTAATGCGGGGGCCGTATGCTTTGTAACAAGTGTGTGCCCTCACTGTGGATAGTTTTGAATTTTCCGTCCTTTTGGGAACCACGCAGGAGCTGTAGTGATGTTTGTCATATATTGTGTCTTCTCGGTAGAGATCTGTAGGCCTGCTTTAGCGGTCCATCTCTGCAGTTCTGTGGTTTGGTTAGCTGCCTCTTCTAATGATTTGGTCAAGATCGCAATGTCATCTGCGAATGCTAGACACTCTACCCATACTCCTTTATTCTTACACCCAAGTCGTATTCCACCCAGTCCTTTCATTCCTTGTCGCCACTCTCTGATCGCCTTATCGAGGACACAATTAAAGAGCAAGCACCCCCAGTTTTAATCTTAAAGGCCTCTGGCAGCTTCCCTCTGAATTTGACCTTGGATGTTGTATTGCTTAGGGTCTGTTTAACCAGGTCACTGGATTTTCTGTCCGAACCCATCTTCCCAAAACTTCAGAACAGTTTGTTGTCTACGGAATTATAGGCTGCCTTGAAGTCCATGAATGCAAGCACAAAATTTTTGTTCCTCTGTTTTTGATAAGCGATTATCAGTTTTAGGTTCAGGATCTGTTCTGCACATTATTTCCCCTTTCTAAAACCTCCTTGGTACTAATCAATTTGTAGATTTACTTGTTCTCCCCTTCTATTTAGCAGTGCCTTTGAGAATATCTTATAGATCACAGGCATTAAAGAAATTCCCCTGTAGATCCCAGGTTCCGTCTTATTGCCTTTCTTGTGTATAGGAAGTATTAATGCTGAAGTTCAACCTTCTGGAAGTTGCTCTTCTTCCCACATTTTTCATATAATTTATGTTAGTTCTATGATCACATTATCGTTTGCATACTTTTAAGAGTTCTGCGATGATCCTGTCTTCCCCAGAGGCTTTGTTATTTTTCAAGGTTTTTATAATGTTCTTCCGATTCAAATGCAGCTTCATCTGTATGTCTTGTTTCTTGTAATGCAGTTTCAATGATTTTTTGCTTGGCCAAAGTATCAGTGATGCTTTTCAATTTTCCAGTTTTGAGGAGTGAGTTAACATTGAAGGTAGCAAAGTATAACACTTTCTTACTTTTCAATCTCTTGCATGCTGGTGCGAGCTCCTCAGAATCCGTTGGCTCACTAACATTGTCATTGACAATGGTGGATTGGTTACCACCTGGGGTAATGCTTTCTATAAGCCATCATGCTGAACACCTATGCGTTGGCAGGTTTACAACTGGGGTAGTTAGTCTCAGAGGTGCTTTGAGATGGGACGTGGCTTTTCTTTCATGGATTATTTGAGTGACAAAACTCCTTTATCTAGGCTTAGGAATGGCAGCAGCACTTTCAGGTTACTCAATCGACCTGTTAGTACTGCAGGTGGAGTCTTCCTCATTTCTATTATGTTCATTAAATTTAATAATTGCTCTGCACAAGACTTTCCGATTCTGAATCCTGCTTGATATTTTCCTAAAGGTGGTTGAAGTATTCCTTCAGCTTTAAAACTGCCATGGAGGAGATCTTACATGTTACTGGCAACAGGGAGATTCCTGTATAGTTGACAGGATTAGTTTTCTTTCCGTTTTTATATAAAGATTAGTTTTCTTTCCATTATTATATGGTGGATGGTAAGATGTTTGTTGTCCAATTTTCATCAATGATTTCTGTTAGACGTAGAATAATGTTGTCACTAAAGTGTTTCCACAATTCAGTAGCCATATTGTCTTCTACTTGATGCTTTGTTATTTTTAATATGTTTCATGATTTCTCTAATTTGCGCTATTGTCTGTGGTTCTGAGTCTGGTTGTATTTGGATTACATTATCAAAATAAAATTCTTCTTTTAGCAGATTACAGTTGTGTAGTTCTTTGAAGTAGTCCACAACTACTCTGCAGTTCTTGGTGTTATTATATGCAATCTTCTGTATTTTTGGAACTGTAAACTGTAAGTTTTGTGGTGTGTACTTCTTTTAACTAATTTTGAATGTTTTATAATTCTCTCTTGTGTTGTTCTTCTAGAAATATTCCTCAACTGACGTTAACTGATTGTTTATACGTTGTACTTTGATCTTTTTGAAAACTTTTGATGCCCACTTCCTTGTTTCTGTGAAATTTTCCCTGCAATTATAATTTTAAATTGTATTCCAGGTATTCCAAGTTCATTATCTATATTTAACTACCTCATCACAATCTTTTCAAAAGGCGTGTTTGTATTTCTTTTTAAGAGGCTAATTTTTTCTGTAGTCTGAATAATGCGTTTATGAATTTGTTCCCAACATTTAGGTACTTTTTATTCCATCTCCATTATGTAATCATTTTCTCTATATAACACTTTTTGGTTTGGTATTGGTACTTTTTTCTAAATACTGGTCTAACTTCGGATTTAATAAGAGATATGTATTGGTCTGCATATAAACTGACACTCTTAACAGCTTTTACATTGAGTGCCCCCAGTGCACAGTGGACTCAGTTTGCGCATGTATGATATGCATGCTAACCAGGAAGTTGCAAGTTGGAGATCTGAGTAAGATTGCTCAAATCTGTCAGCACCAACCACATCTGTGTAGACAAATCATAGCATGTGAACAGATCACTGCAAATATCATGCTTGAGATGCACTACAGGCAGCTGTTTGCTCGAAATGATTCAAATGGCTCTGAGTACTATGGGACGTAACACCTGAGTTCGTCAGTCTCCTAGAACTTAGAACTACTTAAACCTAACTAACCTAAGGACATCACACACATCCAAGCTCAAGGCAAGATTCGAACCTGCGACCATAGCAGCAGCGCGGTTCCAGAGTGAAGCACCTAGAACCGCTCGGCCTCAACGGCCGGCAGCTGTTTGATCTATTTAGTGTTTCTCATCATCTACATCTACATCTACATTTGTACTCCGCAAGCCACCCAACGGTGTGTGGCGGAAGGCACTTTACGTGACACTGTCATTACCTCTCTTTCCTGTTCCAGTCTCGTATGGTTCGCGGGAAGAACGACTGTCTGAAAGCCTCCGTGCGCTCTAATCTATCTAATTTTACATTCGTGATCTCCTCGGGAGGTATAAGTAGGGGGAAGCAATATATTCGATACCTCATCCAGAAACGCAGCCTCTCGAAACCTGGCGAGCAAGCTACACCGCGATGCAGAGCGCCTCTCTTGCAGAGTTTGCCACTTGAGTTTGTTAAACATCTCCGTAACGCTATCACGGTTACCAAATAACCCTGTGACGAAACGCGCCGCTCTTCATTGGATCTTCTCTATCTCTTCTGTCAACCCGATCTGGTACGGATCCCACACTGATGAGCAATACTCAAGTTTAGGTCGAACGAGTGCTTTGTAAGCCACCTCCTTTGTTGATGGACTACATTTTCTAAGGACTCTCCCAATGAATCTCAACCTGGTACCCGCCTTACCAACAATTAATTTTATATGATCATTCCACTTCAAATCGTTCCGCACTCATACTCCCAGATATTTTACAGAAGTAACTGCTACCAGCGTTTGTTCCGCTATCATATAATCATACAATAAAGGATCCTTCTTTCTATGTATTCGCAATACATTACATTTGTCTATGTTAAGGGTCAGTTGCCACTCCCTGCACCAAGTGCCTATCCGCTGCAGATCTTCCTGCATTTCTCTACAATTTTCTAATGCTGCAACTTCTCTGTATACTACAGCATCATCCATGAAAAGCCGCATGGAACTTCCGACACTATCTACTAGGTAATTTATATATATTGTGAAAAGAAATGGTCCCATAACACTCCCCTGTGGCACACCAGAGTTTACTTTAACGTCTGTAGACGTCTCTCCATTGGTAACAACATGCTGTGTTCTGTTTGCTAAAAACTCTTCAATCCAGCCACACAGCTGGTCTGATATTCCGTAGGCTCTTACTTTGTTTATCAGACGACAGTGCGGAACTGTATTGAACGCCTTCCGGAAGTCAAGAAAAATAGCATCTACCTGGGAGCCTGTATCTAATATTTTCTGGGTCTCATGAACAAATAAAGCGAGTTGGGTCTCACACGATCGCTGTTTCCGGAATCCATGTTGATTCCTACAGAGTAGATTCTGGGTTTCCAAAAACGACATGATACTCGAGCAAAAAACATGTTCTAAAATTCTACAACAGATCGACGTCAGAGATATAGGTCTATAGTTTTGCGCATCTGCTCGACGACCCTTCTTGAACACTGGGACTACCTGTGCTCTTTCCCAATCATTTGGAACCTTCCGTTCCTCTAGAGACTTGCGGTACACAGCTGTTAGAAGGGGGCAAGTTCTTTCGCGTACTCTGTGTAGAATCGAATTGGTATCCCGTCAGGTCTAGTGGACTTTCCTCTGTCGAGTGATTCCAGTTGCTTTTCTATTCCTTGGACACTTATTTCGATGTCAGCCATTTTTTCGTTTATGCGAGGGTTTAGAGAAGGAACTGCAGTGCGGTCTTCCTCTGTGAAACGGCTTTTGAAAAAGGAATTTAGTATTTCAGCTTTACGCGTGTCATCCTCTGTTTCAATGCCATCATCATCCCGGAGTGTCTGGATATGCTGTTTCAAGCCACTAACTGATTTAACGTAAGACCAGAACTTCCTAGGATTTTCTCTCAAGTCGGTACATAGAATTTTACTTTCGAATTCACTGAACGCTTCACGCATAGCCATCCTTACGCTAACTTTGACATCGTTTAGCTTCTGTTTGTCTGTGAGGTTTTGGCTGCGTTTAAACTTGGAGTGGAGCTCTCTTTGCTTTCGCAGTAGTTTCCTAACTTTGTTGTTGTACCACGGTGGGTTTTTCCCGTCCCTCACAGTTTTACTCTGCATGTACCTGTCTAAAACTCATTTTACGATTGCCTTGAACTTTTTCCATAAACACTCAACATTGTCAGTGTCAGAACAGAAATTTTCGTTTTGATCTGTTAGGTAGTCTGAAATCTGCCTTCTATTACTCTTGATAAACAGATAAACCATCCTCCCTTTTTTTATATTCCTATTAACCTCCATATTCAGGGATGCTGCAACGGCCTTATGATCACTGATTCCCTGTTCTGCACATACAGAGTCGAAAAGTTCGGGTCTGTTTGTTATCAGTAGGTCCAAGATGTTATCTCCACGAGTCGGTTCTCTGTTTAATTGCTCGAGGTAATTTTCGGACAGTGCACTCAGTATAATGTCACTCGATGCTCTGTTCCTACCACCCGTCCTAAACAGTGTGTGTAGAGAGATCTTAAATGGCATGTAGAGCAGGGACTTTTCTTTAGCCTACCACAAAGTGCGCAGTAGGAACGACTGTTATCCTGTCCAACATTTCTGATTAAGAGAGTGTCATAATAAGAAACATTTCAAACTATGAACAAAGTTACGAATCAATTTATATATCAGTAACGTCAATCACATTTATATTCGGAAAGTCGATGAAATTAATCGTTAATTAAACCATATCAAACTAATTGTCCCTGGCAATCAATTAACCAGAGGACCGTTGTCTCATGCGGGCGGGGTAATTTTCCTAGTACGAGGGTCGGTCAAAAAGTAATGCCTCCCATTTTTTTTCTACTTAAAAAAATTAAGTTAAGTGAAAAATTTGAATTTGGCGCCATTCCTCAAACCTTCTTCTGCAATCCACTGCAGTAGTAACTTTCTGTGTCAACAGGTGCCAGCACAGCAGAAGTTTGTAAGATGGCCGACATCGATGTTCGTTTGAGACAGCGTTGTGTGATTGAATTCTTGAATGCAGAAGGTGAAACGCCCATACGCATTCATGAAAGACTGAAGAAGGTTTATGGTGTTGTGACAGTGGATGTCAGCACTGTTAGACGATGGGTTCGTCGTTGTAAGGAAGCTGAAGGGCAAACACCGTTGACTGACGAAAAGCGGAGCGGCAGGCCGGTGAGTGCAGTGACTCCACACAACATTCAGCAAGTTGATGACATCATTCGTGGTGACCGTCGGGTGACTGCAGATGAAGTGTGTCGCATTATTTCTCTTAGTAAAGGCAGTGTGATCACGATTATTAAACAATTGGGGTACTCAAAAGTTTGTGCACGGTGGGTTCCAAGAATGTTAACCGATCAGAATAAAGAGGCAAGGAAAACAATAGCCTCCCAACACTTGCAGCGCTTCCGTTTGGAGGGAGATGAGTTTCTGAAAAAAATTGTGACCGGGGACGAAACATGGGTGCATTTTTTTGAACCCGAATCAAAGAGGCAGTCAATGGAGTGGCGTCACACAAGCTCGCCGAGGAAGAAAAAATTCAAAACTGTGCGATTGGCAGGGAAAGTTATGGCAACAGTTTTCTGGGATACAGAGGGTGTGATTCTGGTTGATTTTTTGGAGCAGGGATGCACAATAAATTCTGTTCAATACGTCACAACCCTCAAAAAACTTAAAGCACGTCTTCAGCGAGTTCGCCCAACAAAATCAATGGCAGATGTTCTTCTTTTGCATGACAATGCAAGACCACACACCAGTCGTCACACCTCTGACGAGATTGTCAAAATTGGATGGGAAGTTTTGCCTCATCCCCCATACAGCCCTGACCTGGCACCATCAGACTTCCATCTGTTCGGGCCACTAAAAGAAGCTCATCGTGGGATTCATTTTGAAGATGAGGAGGCCGTCAAAACATCCGTGCGTCAATGGCTTGGGAAGCAGAGCTGTGATTTTTACCGTGCTGGGATACATGCCCTTGTTCAAAGATGGACCAAAACTGTAGAGATGGGCGGAGATTACATTGAAAAATGACAAAATGATCCTCAATGTTGTGGTTTTCAACCTATGTAATTGCATTTAAATTTCCTGACAATTAAACGTAGAAAAAAAATAGGAGGCATTACTTTTTGACTGACCCTCGTAATTTGCTATATGACTTCTTCGCGGCGGAGGGACAACAGTCTGTCCCACCTTTTTCGCCGAATTGCCGCTACTCCAGGGAACTCAACTTCCGAATCGTGAGACCAGACCTTGCGAGCTGGAATAAATTTTAACCGTCACTACGGTTAGGTTGGCTACGGACCCCCTTTCTGTGCAGACGCTTAATGGGTTGCGATCTTCTCGGTAACAAAACTGCGAGAGAGGCTCTCACGTTCACAGTTGCTGGCAGTTATTAGTTGGAAATCGGTGTGTGAACTTCATTAGTTCAGAAGCTGCCGCCATTTGTATGTCTTTGCGCTTCCTTCCCCTTCTCAGTAGCACCCATGTAGCTTACAAATCCGTTTAGAACTGTTTCGCATTAAAGGTAATCCAACCATGATCTTTTCGGCGGTGGATCGTCACAAATACGTTTGCATATACACTATGTGATCTAAATTATCCGGATACCTGGCGGAAAATGACTTACAAGTTCGTGGGGTCATCCATCGGTAATGCTGGCATTCAGTATGGCGTTGGCCCATCCTTACCCTTGATGACAGCTTCCATTCTCCTAGGCATACGTTCAATCAGGTGCTGGAAGGGTTCTTGGGGAATGGCAGCCCATTCTTCATGGAGTGCTGCGCTGAGGAGAAGTATCGATGTCGGTCGGTGAGACCTGGAACGAAGTCGGCGTTCCAAAACATCCCAAAGTTATTCGATAGGATTCAGGTCAGGACTTTGTGTAGGCCAGTTCATTACAGGAATGTCATTGTCGTGTAACCACTGCGCCACAGGTCCTGCGTTATGAACAGTTGTCGATCGTGTTGAAAGATGCAATCGTCATCCCCAAACTGCTTTCATCACTGGGGAGCAAGAAGGTGCTTCAAAAATCAATGTAGGCTTGTGCCGTGATAGTGCCACGCAAAACAACAAGTGGTGCATGCCCCCTTAATGCAAAACACGACCACACCATAACACCACCGCCTTGGAATTTAACTGTTGTCACTACACACGTTTACCGGGAATTCGTCATACCCACACTCTGCCAACGGATCGCCACATTGTATACCGTGATTCGTCACTCCACACAACGTTTTTCCACAGTTTAATCATCCAATATTGACCCTCATTACACTGAGAGAGGCGTCTTCTCGGCATGATGTGCCGCTCGACTACGAAATCCTAGTTATCTCACCTCCCGCCTAAGTGTCATAGTACTTGCAGAGGATCCTGATGCAGTTTCGAATTCCTGTTTGAAGATATGGATAGATGTCTGCCTATTACACATTACGAGAATCTCAACTGTTGGCGGTCTATGTCAGTCAACAGACGAGGTCAGCCAGTACGATTTTGTGCTGATCGTGTCCCTTCACGTTCCCACTTCACTATTACATCGGAAACAGCGGACCTATGTGGTCAAAAGTATCCGGACACCTGTATAGGAGTGTGGAAATCTCGCGCATGGACCTATGACATAAGTGACACCCAAATACCTGACCACGTACAAAGTCCGTGAGTTCTGCGGAGCGTCCCATTCTGCACTCACGATGTCTAATGACTACTGAGGTCGCTGATAAGGAATATCTGGCAGTACACTGCACCTAATACGAAAAAACGTAAGTTTTGGGGATTGTCCGGATACTAAAGATCATATACACTCCTGGAAATTGAAATAAGAACACCGCGAATTCATTGTCCCAGGAAGGGGAAACTTTATTGACACATTCCTGGGGTCAGATACATCACATGATCACACTGACAGAACCACAGGCACATAGACACAGGCAACAGAGCATGCACAATGTCGGCACTAGTACAGTGTATATCCACCTTTAGCAGCAATGCAAGCTGCTATTCTCCCATGGAGACGATCGTAGAGATGCTGGATGTAGTCCTGTGGAACGGCTTGCCATGCCTTTTCCACCTGGCGCCTCAGTTGGACCAGCGTTCGTGCTGGACGTGCAGACCACGTGAGACGACGCTTCATCCAGTCCCAAACATGCTCATTGGGGGACAGATCCGGAGATCTTGCTGGCCAGGGTAGTTGACTTACACCTTCTAGAGCACGTTGGGTGGCACGGGATACATGCGGACGTGCATTGTCCTGTTGGAACAGCAAGTTCCCTTGCCGGTCTAGGAATGGTAGAACGATGGGTTCGATGACGGTTTGGATGTACCGTGCACTATTCAGTGTCCCCTCGACGATCACCAGAGGTGTACGGCCAGTGTAGGAGATCGCTCCCCACACCATGATGCCGGGTGTTGGCCCTGTGTGCCTCGGTCGTATGCAGTCCTGATTGTGGCGCTCACCTGCACGGCGCCAAACACGCATACGGGCATCATTGGCACCAAGGCAGAACCGACTCTCATCGCTGAAGACGACACGTCTCCATTCGTCCCTCCATTCACGCCTGTCGCGACACCACTGGAGGCGGGCTGACGATGTTGGGGCGTGAGCGGAAGACGGCCTAACGGTGTGCGGGACCGTAGCCCAGCTTCATGGAGACGGTTGCGAATGGTCCTCGCCGATACCCCAGGAGCAACAGTGTCCCTAATTTGCTGGGAAGTGGCGGTGCGGTCCCCTACGGCACTGCGTAGGATCCTACGGTCTTGGCGTGCATCCGTGCGTCGCTGCGGTCCGGTCTCAGGTCGACGGGCACGTGCACCTTCCGCCGACCACTGGCGACAACATCGATGTACTGTGGAGACCTCACGCCCCGCGTGTTGAACAATTCGGCGGTACGTTCACCCGGCCTCCCGCATGCCCACTATACGCCCTCGCTCAAAGTCCGTCAACTGCACATACGTACGGTTCACGTCCACGCTGTCGCGGCATGCTACCAGTGTTAAGGACTGCGATGGAGCTCCGTATGCCACGGCAAACTGGCTGACACTGACGGCGGCGATGCACAAATGCTGCGCAGCTAGCGCCATTCGACGACCACCACCGCGGTTCCTGGTGTGTGTCCGCTGTGCAGTGCGTGTGATCATTGCTTGTACAGCCCTCTCGCAGTGTCCGGAGCAAGTATGGTGGGTCTTGACACACCGGTGTCAATGTGATCTTTTTTCCATTTCCAGGAGTATATATATATATATATATATATATATATATATATATATATATATATATATATATATATAGCAAGACGTTGTCCACTGTTCAACTTTTTCAATATATATTTAAAAGTTGATAATACACTTTTACAACACTCTCAAGAATGTGAGAAAGAGCTAAAACCAAAGACTTCTTGCTGCTCCCTGAAATGAAGGAGCTTGTTGTCCGTTCGTTCGGAGCTTACTTGAAATTCTTTTATCACTGAATACTTAGTTGAAACCATGCCCGGCTAGCCGCGCAGTCTGAACACTCTGCTCCCCGAGCGGGAAGGCGGATTAGTGTTGGGGTCCGGTGTGCCGGCCAGCTTGTGCATGGTTTTTAAGGAGGTTTTCCATCTACCTCGGCGAATAAGGGCTGGTTCCCCTTATAACGCCTCAGTTACACTATGTCGGCGATTGCTCCGCAAACACTGTCTCCACATACGCGTATATCATAATTACTCTATCAAACAAACAATGCGGTTACAAAAATGGTTCAAATGGCTCTGAGCACTATGGGACTTAACATCGGAGGTCAGCAGTCCACTAGAACTTAGAACTACTTAAACCTAACTAACCTAAGGATATCATACACATCCATGCCCGAGGCAGGAGTCGAACCTGCGACCGTAGCAGTCGCACGGTTCCGGACTGAAGTGTCTAGAACAGCTCGGCCACACTCGTCTGGGATGAGACGTTCCCGGGGGGGGGGGGGGGGGGGAGGGGGGAAGGGGGGAGGTGTCCACTGGGGGCCGAACCGCACAATAGCCCTGGTTTGGTGTGGGGCGGCGGTGAGGTGGGTGGACTGCTGTGGCCTGTTGTGGGGGTTGTGAACCAATGAGGGATACGGCGGAACGAAGCCTCTCCGTCGTTTCTAGGTCCCCGGTTTAATACAAAATACACACCCTTCATTGAAGATTTTGCTATCATAATGTCGTCTGCAGCTCGTCGTCTTGCGGTAGCGTTCTCGCTCCCGCGCATGGGGTCTCGGGTTCGATTCCCGGAGGAGGTCAGGGGATTTTTTCCTGCCCCGAGATGACTGGGTGTTATTGTATTCATCATTCATCCTCATTACGGTCAGAGGAAGGCAATGGCAAACCACCTCCGCTAGGACCTTGCGTAGTACGGCGGTGCGGGTCTCCCGCATCGTCCCCTACGCCCCTCGGAGTATGGAATCTCATCATCATCATCATCATCATCATCATCATCATCAATGTCTAACATATTCCCATGTTCTAAGAGTATTGCAGGTAAGGTTTGATTTTAAAATGTTCATATTCAATATGAACAGCAGTAGTCGGTGGGAGTCGCTGTTCCGTTTTGAATGGTGTAAGCAATTGTGTGGCCTAGCACCTAGATAGCAGCATTGTTTTTTGTTCGTGGTGTGGCCACGTACGTATTGATTTGAAATGGTGTATAAGAGGACAAGGAAAAATCCCGGATAAGTCGGGTAAAAATACACTTTCTTCCAGACTAAAATACACTTTTTCGTGTTAAGTGACAGTATACTTTCCCTCGGAACTGTAAAACTTATCAATCCTTTCAATGGGTATGGTTTTATATATAGACGTAGAATTTCTTGGCAATTTAGAAAGCGAAACTCAGGGTAAAAAAGACACGTTTTGGGAAGACTTTGATGTGCAGCACCATGTATGCTGCACATTTTCGTAATACGAAGGTATAAATTCTACATCCATCAAACACCGTATATTACATTTCGAAGCATTGAAATAGAAATTGCGATGTGCCTTTGTAAGCCACTCATAGCTCATGTCACGTGATCTCGCCAGCCGATGACAGCGTGTTGTAGTCAGCCAATAGCAACATCACTGTTAAGTAGCGTGAACACACAAACAGGAGAGTTAATGGTTTAAATTAATATACATAGTGTTGCTACAGGAAAATCAGAGCTTTCACATATAATATTGGTCTCGCAGATTGATAAGCTGCAAGAAACGCTAAGCTTTCACATCTAATTGATTTTTTTGCGCATCTTTCACTTTAAAATATATCATACAAGTGTGCCCGTAAAAATTTTAATAACGACATAAATGTCCGATCTGGGCTAGAAATTCTTCTGAATGGCCCGCCATCGAAGAGTTGGTTTTTAAATGAGAGTCAAACGCTCTGTGATATAAGAAATTCATCGTACAATCTCGCACTTAGTTCATCTTGCGTAAAAGGAAATTTACTTTGAAAGTAACCCTTTTCAAACCAATATTTATCCCGCGATGTGTTAGAAATAGGTTCGTTTCAGCAGTTGCCAGAGAGCACCAGATAACAGGCGTCACCGCGCTTGCGCAGCAACGATGACGTAGGTAGCCCATCTGTTCGTATTTGCAAAACATTAGAAGATGTGTCCGCCCCTGGTAGGTGAGTGGTCAGCGCGACGGATGTCATACCTAAAGGCCCGTGTTCGATTCCCGTCTGAGTCGGAGATTTTCTCCGCTAAGGGACTGGGTGTTGTGTATCATCATCATTTCATCCCCATCGACACGGAAGTCACAGAAGTGGCGCCAACTCGAAAGACTTGCACCAGGCGAACGGTCTATCCGCCGGGAGGCCCTAGCCACGTGGCATTTCCATTTCCATTAAGAGATCTTACATTATGTCATAAAAGAAACACGACATCAGATGATACTCCAAGAGCACTCACTATAACTCAAGAGTGCTTTGAGCATCAGCCTCGAATCTACAATATTTCCGAACCGGAACAATACTAGGTAGTGGCGTACCCGCCTACTATGCAAGCATTCAAAAATCAATTTACGATTCACTCAGAAACCAATTTAGAACGCGTTCAAAAATGTTAAAAAACCAAGAGTGATGCGTTTCAAAATTGTACTAATAATTGATAGACCAACATGCGCTGGATGCAAGGCGCTTTGTGTAACGATGTTCCACCCCCCCCCCCCCCCCCAATCCCGAAATTGCTACTCGTCTCATATACCCCTGTTTGCCACTCCCCTTCTCTCTCTCTCTCTCTCTCTCTCTCTCTCTCTCTCTCTCCCCCCCCCCCCCCCCCCCCTTACAGATTCTGGCTACTGCGCATGCGTGAATCTGGCAGCTTCGCGCGCCAGGTAAAATTTTTCTGGTAGCATCCAGCTGCTTGCTACGACTGGTTATACAGCCAACATTCACATTTCTGTAGCCAGAAGCGGGAGAAGGTCAACTCATACTCGACTCAACTGCGCATGTGCATGAGCCCGCTCGTTACTGCTCAAACGAATCTGATATAAACAGTTGTGACGTCACGCTCAACAGAGACAATTTGTTGTTATGAAGCATTGCATAGTCTTCGTAAAGCCTTTGACACATTTTGCTGTTGGCAAGCGCGTGTATGAGCACTGTGTTTTGTTGCATATGGCGCATTTCCTTTGCAGTTTTAAGTTTTATTTTCATTTTTTCCTCTCGTTCATGTTTTATTGCTGCAGTATTATTCCGCAGTAACGGGACACAGAAATGTCCTTTGTTAGAGTATCGGTTCGTACCATGTCACAATTACAAAAATTAAAATTAAAATTTATAAGAAATTCCAGGGTTTTTACCGCATCTCCCCGTTGTCGCGGATCGTATACACCCTGCTTGTCTATGTGTCTTTCGGCGAAGCGATCGATAATTGCCAGTCTCCTGGATAAAAGATCAGTAATTTGTTTAGCAGGCCCAAATGTGGATCGACAAATTAAAGTGTCCACAAAGCCACAGGTAGTATAGGTAGGAGAAGCCAACAGATGGTTCAAAATGGCTCTGAGCACTATGGGACTTAACTTCTCAGGTCATCAGTCCCCTAGAACTTAGAACTACTTAAACCTAACTAAGCTAAGGACATCACACACATCCATGCCCGAAGCAGGATTCGAACCTGCGACCGTAGAGGTCGCGCGGTTCCAGACGCCGACAGATGGGTTTTAAGGAGCTTGTTGTCAGTAAGTATCTTGTCAGTGGCCGCCATGTACCACGTGGACTTGCCAACACTAGGCAGGATGTCACTGAATATGTTCCTCCAATTAATGTACCATTTGTAATGCTGCCGTTCCTATTCCACTGGGTTTCTTCTGCAATTTTTTTTTCAGGAAGTCATAAACTACCTTGTTCGTCAGGCCAGCGGAACTTGAATGGGAAGGACAGTCTTTATAGATGTAACTGAACTTTAAACAATACTTTTTTACATATGGAATCTTTCGAGGAATCATTGATACATCAGGGGGAGGTTCAGGCCGACTTGGGCTCCATCTGTCAAACCAGATCCTGGCTGTGTTATTTTTAGGGGTCCCAAGAGACATCCTGAAACGATTAATTAAGAGGACAGTACTCTGTGTTCTTGCATCGAGTAAACTGAGACCTCAGTTCGTCTGTAGCAAGACCAGGGTCTGAACATCCTGAAGCGATTGATTAAGACGACAGTACTTTGCGTCCTTGCATCAAGTAAACTAAGACCTCCGTTGGTGTATAGCAAAACCAGGGTCTCAAAACCTGGTACACAAAGCAGCTATTTCACGAGGGTCAAGGAAGGAATACACCCCCTGCTGGGCGACAGAGTATGAAACACTAATGGACGAATTTGAGAAGAGTGGGAACACTGATAAACGCTAATGATGGGGAGCGAAGGAGCAGATGGAAAGAGGCAATGGAAAATCTAGATTTCACCAATTCTAGCAGAAAGAGCAGGGATCTGCTGAGGAAGTTAGGTGGTGCTACAGTATCTCAGAGGCCACTCTTGGCACAAGCGTTACTGATATTTCAGTTGTCCTGAAACACACTTCCATAATCGAACTAAAGGCATGTGAAAAATGGTTCAAATGGCTCTGAGCACTATGGGACTTAACTTCTGAGGTCATCAGTCCCCTAGAACTTAGAACTAGTTAAACCTAACTAACCTAAGGACATCACACACATCCATGGCCGAGGCAGGATTGGAACCTGCGACCGCAGCGGTCGGCATGTGAAAAGACAGGGATTTCCGAAAACCAGGACAATTTATTGGTCTATAATCCAACCAACATGGACATTGTGAAAGAAGTGGAGACAGAAGAGTTTACCCAGGCTTTGAAGCTAATGAAGAAAGGAAAAGCAGCCGGATCTGCCGAGATCCTACCAGAATTCTGGAAGGAGCTGAGAACTCTAGGAAGAAGGTGGGTCGCCAAACTCTGCACGGAATGTATCTGTAAGGGTGCTCTCCTCAAGATCTGGAAAGAAGCAAAAGTCATCACTGTGCTGAAACCCGGAAAGACTGGAGTTAACCCAAAGAACTACAGACCAATATCCCTGCTACGTACCTCCTATAAATTATTCGAGGGAATATTACTGACTAGATTAACTCCGTAAATTGACGCCAACCTTTCAACATACCAAGCTGGTTTTCGAGCAAGCAGAAACTGTTGCTATCAAGTGCTGTCCCTTACAACATACATAAAGAAAGGCTTCGAAAACAAAATGAAAACTGAATTGGTTCTTAAAGATCTTACATCAGCTTACGATACAGTGTGGATGGAAGGGCTTTTGTTCAAGTTTACATGAATCATTGCTGTGTACATAGTTCCGCGTAGTCAGCGCGTACACAACTTTCCCACTAGAGCGCGCCCCGCTAAGGACAACAGGGCAGGCGCAGCGCTCGTCCGTCTCCGCACTACGAGATGGCCCTGCCATAAAGACGGACCAAATTCTGCTTCCGCCGATCCGCGTATTAATATGTAATGTAGCCAATGAGATGGGTGCTAACGTAGAACCTTTTCTTCTCGAGGATCACACTCGCGCAGTGATACCTGAGCGCGCGAGGTATTATAACGAGTGTACAGACCTCCGATTAGTCAGTCTGCACCAGTCCGTACCAGTCTGCATCAGTCTGCATTAGTCTGCATCAGTCTATAGTCAAGTTTCAGTCTGCGCCTAATAAGATTATCATATTCCTGTACATAGCCATGAAGAGAAATGTATAGACATTTTGTCAAGTATCAGAGATATGTGAGAATAAGATTAACGTACCAAGACCAAAGGAACTTCAGATTGTCAATTGTATACAGCACCCAGAATCAAGTTACGTAATATCTATGATTTTTATTATTTTAATAAATGTGAGTGAAAATTAATCAAGTTCTGTTTTACGTTGGTCACCGTCAAGCTGCTACTCTAAGCGTGCAAGTGGCATTTCTATCGTCTGACCTAATGGCAGAAGATAAACACGCCACGATAAGACCACGAGACATATTGCTGACACTCGCCTACTTTGTTAGAGCGACAACTCAAATAATCTGATGGTGTGTGTACCGAAGGTCTTACAGTACGCACACCACAATCATCAAATGCAACACAGACCTACACACTACTCAAGAAGATGTTAACAGGCAGGAAAATCAAAGTCTCACTTCATAGCACCAACAGCAAGAGCGTGGCACTGAATAATGGTCTGCCACAGGGCACTGCACTAGGACCCATGCTCTTTAAACTGTATACTGTATAGATGACATGCCAGAAACCAAATCACGTAAATTTGCATACGCTGACGTCCTGGCCATTGCGTATCAAAGTAAAATTATAAACGATTTCGAAGAAACAATGAATGCAGATCTGGAAGTCCTGAACACATATTACTCCAGGTGGTACCTACACCCAAACCCCAACAACACAACCAGCACAATAATGCACCTTAACAACAAAGAAGCATATAGAAAATTACAGCTTTCTATGATTCGGCAGCAAATCAGACACGAGAATAAGCCTAAAAACTAGGGTTTAAAACGCACAACTAGAAGACACAAAGCAGAAACTAAAATTCCGCAATGATATCCTTTCGAAATTGGCTGGGACGACATGGGGATGTGGGGCGAGCACTTTGAGGAGATCAGCACTAGCTCTTGTCTACAGAGTAGCTGAATACCGCTCACCAGTCAGGACGGGAAGTGCACAAATAGATAAAGCGGGCGTCCAGCTGAGGGAGACAATGCGAATTATCTCGGGAACACTGAGGGCCACTCCCTGTGCCTGGCTCCCTGTCCTAGCCAACATATGAGCCCCCTGAAATCAGGCGATCACAACTAGTCATAAGAACATACCAAAAAATCCTAGACAACCCGGACCCTCCTATCCACGAAGATCTAACAGCTACAGACAGGCTTAAATACAGGACAACTTTCTGGAAAATCGGCGAAGAGCTTCAAGGCTTCAACTCAAAAGCAACCTGGAATGAACTATGGGCTGCAAGTGCACACAAGAACTGCAATTTGGTGGACGACCACAACAAGAAGACTGAAGGACTCAATCTCCCAAAGAAACTGTGGACAACTTTGAACCGCCTAAAAATAGGTGTCGGCAGATACAAGCAACTAATGAAGAAATGAAGCCTGTCAGACAGCTCTGAATGTGAGTGTGGTGAAATCCAAACAATGGACCATTTACTCGTGTTTGAAGTGTACGGATATGATGGTGATTTGAAAGACATACACAGACTCAGTGACTTGATCTTAAAGTGGCTCGAGAGTATTTGTAATATTGTATAGTATTATAAGAGCACATGTAAAGAGTATTATTACCATAGGTGTTTTGTATATGCCAAACGAGTAAACAGGGTCTCAAAGCCGATCTTGATGATGTTATTCCTCATGACAAACTAACAAAAGGCCTTCTGAATACTGGAAAGTACAGGGGATGCCGCAGGAAGGAACTAAATTTGTCGGCAACTGTAAGTTTAATAGTCTGAATTTTTTGCAGTATATTAAGTTGCCTGTACCCGTATTGCCCTAACCTGGTTTATCATGTCTGCGCAGTTCCTGGTGTTCAACCTGGCTGCATCTGTGTCCAGGTGTATACCCAGTTACTTAAGATTACTGCTGGTGCAGCACCAATCCATGTCCTCAACATTGCGGACGCCCATTACAATTTGCATAAGAACGATTTTTGCTACTTTTAACTTGGCCACAGATGCTAATGCGAATTCCTGAGTGGTATGGTCAACTGTTATAAGGTCTTGTTGAGTTGTAACTCCAATGCATATCTCATCTGTATAAGCTCTACATCGATGCCTGATACTTCCAATCACAAGCCCTGATGTCTCCACTGTTAATGTGGTCGGGAGGAGTTCTACAGTGATGGCATACAAAGCCATCGATAAGGGGCGTCCCTGCCTGATAGATCGCTCAATTGTTACCAGTTGGCTTAAGCGTCCGTTTATCAAAATGCGAGACATTGCATTCGTAGTGACCTTTCGGATTATGTTCATGGACCAGAGACCAGAACCCACAGTGTGCATGGTAGTAAGTAAATAATCATGACTGACGCAATTTACCAAAGTCCAAGAAGAGGAGTGCAGTAGATTCCTTGGACTCCGCTTGGTGGCAATGATGCCCTGAAGGGTAGAAGCGTCTCCCAGGAGTACCATTATGTTGATGGTCACCCAGAATCGCACATAAGACCTTTTTCAAGCGACTACTCACAGCTCATGTCATAATTTTAAAAGGAGCATTTTGTTCAGTTGTCTGTTGTTGTCCTTCTTCAGTACAAGTACGATAATCCCTTTTTTAAATTCTGGGGGTGTGTCCCCTGCCATAGTGAGTTCGTTAGCAATGGCCTGCAATGTGCCCCAAGAAGCTCCTAGTAACGCTTGGAGAACTATGCTGTGAGTCCATCCGGTCCTGTCTGTTACCCTGTGAACGGCATCGTAGATACCTTCTTCGTCAAAGGGAGATTCAAGGGTATTTGCATCCTCCATGGTGAGACGGGCGAATACTCTGCGCGTCAGGGCATTATTGGTTTGTGCATTTACTGATTTTTTCCGGTAAAGGTCATAAAAGCTCACAAGAGCATGGTTGAGCACGCCGCGAGTGCTGGTGAGTTAGAGCTCTGCTACATACTTGACGTCGGAAATAAAGGTAGCGCTACGGCGTCGGAACGCTCTGAGATGGTGGCACAGGGAGGCTGAGACGCAACGTTCTTGGGGTGCGTACGGACTATATAGCTTTCCAGGTTCGTCCTCTCAATTACCGTTATTCTTGCATTACGCCTCTTAATGTTGTGGGCGATTTCAGAACTGGGAAGGAGAGCGTCTTTGTATGGTTCTCTTAAGCCACGATAACAGGTTTCAGTTGTATGCTTCCGCTAAAATTCCTTTTGTATGGCATGCAATATAGTCGCGGATCTTAGTTTAGGTTTAACTGCCTTGACCCACCATTCAAGCGTTTTTGTATACCTCGGGCGAGGTCGGAGAGCTTGCTGCCAGGCGCGGGCTACCTCCACATCCAGCCCCTCATCTGGTAAAATGACTAACATTGAGCTTCCAGTAACCCTTTCCCTGCTGGAATGGAGAGCAGTGATGGTTCATGTGGACTTGGTAGACTCAATGGTGAGAAAATTGACGGGGGCAATACCGTCATTTACAACTCTCTTCTGCAAACTGTGCAAAACGCAAATTCTATCAATGGAGTTCGCCGAGCAGTGGGTGATGTGAGTGTAGGCCAGTTAGTCACCGTGTAGTTTCTACCACGCACCACGGAGATATAGGCCGAGAACGAGACGCCTTAGTTCCTCGTAAAAGCTCGTGTGAGGTATTTGAGTCCGCAGCTCGTGGTCGTGCGGTAGCGTTCTCGCTTCCCGCGCCCGGGTTTGATTTCCGGCGGGGTCAGGGATTTTCTCTGCCTCGTGATGACTGGGTGTTGTGTGATGTCCTTAGTTTAGTTAGGTTTAAGTAGTTCTAAGTTATAGGGGACTGATGACCATAGATGTTAAGTCCCATGGTGCTCAGAGCCATTTTTTTGTTGTTGAGGAATTTGATCCAATTAAAAACTCCGCCGAAAAGAATATTGTTGGCGTGGAGGCGGATTAACTCAGGTACCTCGGTCGAAAAAAATCGTCCTGCTCCTGCCGATGGCCACTATCAGAGGCTGCAAAAATATTTACAATCAATAGTCCGTTAGTTTTGCAGGATATCACTGGTTTCTATCGCGATATTTTACGAGGACCCATGTATCATTTGGTGGTATATGCACAACTATGTTGAAAACATTTACCATAGATTGGAAGATGAGTCGTGTGAACACATCACATTTGCAGTGCTTTATTGCACGCAGAGATATTTGTGCTGACAGACTGTTGCGTGTGAACCGGCTTTTAGCCCTCTGGCTATATGCCACTGGTACGATCAAGAGATATATCCAGGAATAGCTTATTCCTGGAATAGGCTAACTACAGTATAACTGTAATTACATGTTGTAAGAGACCATTTTATACACAGATTAGTAATACTTTGAATAACTTTGTGTCACCAACTTTCTCTTCCGAATGCGAAAATATTTTGTTGAGCCCAACCTACATAGGTAGGAATGATCATCAAAATAAAATAAGAGAAATCAGAGCTCGAACAGAAAGGTTTAGGTGTTCGTTTTCCCCCCTCGCTGTTCGGGAGTGGAATAGTAGAGAGATAGTATGATTGTGGTTCGATGAACCCTCTGCCAAGCACTTAAATGTGAATTGCAGAGTAGTCATGTAGATGTAGATTCAGGTAGGATGGCGATGCAAATCGAACTTGAATTTTATACTGTACCCCAAAAGGTATGAAAATAGATAGCTCTGATAGGAACATGAGCTCTGGGAAACCAAATCACAATCACTCCAACAAACACAGAGGAGCTGTTTTTCACTAACAAGAGGTAGAGTATTCTTCCATATCGCCTCCAGGAACGAAATGCTTGAGTGTCATAAGCGACAAGTCACTTACTTCAACAATTCACGTGCAAGAAAGTGAAAAGTATACTTACAGAATGATCATTGCCTTACGGCTTTTCTTTCTTAGTAAAGATGAGGATCCAACTTGGTAAATACTCGATACAAGTAGAAATAATGCACGGGTGTGCAGCATGGGACAGAAATGTGCGTCGAACTCACTCCACAATTTACAGAATCCTTGCCAGAGGTGAACAATAGGGGCGCTGAAGTGGGCCAGAACACGAGACATCCACACTTTCCTTGAAGAAAAGTACTGTAGCGAACTCAGCAGTCGACACATCTGTTATAACAGTGAAATCTGATTCAATGCAGTCTTTTAGTTCTTTGTGTTGTTTTACTAAGTGCAGAACTCTATTTTGGTCACGTATTGTAAAGTACGTATTAACTGAGAGTGTAGTAAAATGTGTGACGTTCTAACTACTCTCGAATAGTTTAATGTCAGGCCAAGCTGACTAAATAAGAAAAGAATCCGATAATGGTGGCCCCATAAGTGAGTCTGGCGTTAATTCAGACTGCAGTGTCAAACCGATGTTCTGATGACACCTCGCCGCAAGCAACTGCTGCAAGCAGGAGCAACCTGCAAAGAACGACAAGTACAGGTGATTCTTATTAACATTCAGAAACACCCGAAGCGACATAGATGACACTGAGGGAAGTAATTTAATATAAGATACATAGCGCCGCAAATGTCGGGAAATACCCCAAAAAGTGGATTACAAATGCTGAACATGTGAAGTCACCAGATGACGTACCTCGCCGCATATGAGGTTGAGCCTGTTTGCCTGTCGCACATGATCATACCAACCAAAGTATTTACGTCGGCGTGCTCTGGGCCTACGTGCGCAAGTTTAGCTTGTGGGGCTTAGTGCTCGTGTTCTGCATGTGGTAGGCAGAATCTTTATGCACTGCCTTAGACGTTTGTGTGTTTACGTTAATGTAAGATGTAATATTTTATTTACCGGTATCGCGATCTCCATTAGTTTATTGCAAAGTACAACACAACAAGAAACTGGAGTAATGCGTCACAAGTAAACCGGTGTAAGCTTTCGAATTGTGTCTTTACCAGTAAATGACCTAAATTTTCTTCACTAAATAATGTCCGTAAACAAAAAACGATTTTTTGTAATTTTTACGTTTACAACAGATCAAATTTACAAAAGGTGTTCGAAGAAAGAGTAGCCTAGTGGAGCGATGTGTAGCACTGCCCTCTACCGGCAAGGGAAGGGTCGACAAGCCGAACCGTTGCACGTGTGGCGAGGTACGTCAGCTGGTGACTGCACATGTTCAACATTTATCATTCCTTTTTTAGGTATTTCTCGACACCCGCGGCCTCACTTGACTTATATTAAATTAGTTGTCTAGCGTCATCTTAGTCACTTCGAGGGTTTTTAAACGTTAGTAAGAATCAACCTGTACATAGAAAACCGAGGAATATTCGACAACATATCAGTTGGAGCACCTCTGACAATTTCAAGCAGCAATGCAAGGTAGGTCTCAGCGACGCAAAATAGCCGCCATACCGGCAGACGAGACCGGAATTATGGTTCATGCAAGCTGAAAGCATTTTTGAGCATCAAGGCGTCAGAGATAACACGGACATTTTTCTTTGCAATTAGCTTACTTAAACGAAACTAAAATTGTACAAGATGAACAACTGTTGCAAAATCAGTGCTACACAGCATTAAAATATTGTCTAATCCAACAATTCATACTGACAGGTGAGATACGACTTCAAAAGATACTGTGTGGCGAACAATTACGGGACAATTTCGCCAAATAGTTTTCGAATGACGGGACCTTAAGGCACTGAAAGAGCAGATATGCTGACTGAGAATTCCATGCACATTTCGTGGCTTAAACAGCTAGTGTCTAAAAGTTGGATAGTTCTGGCGCCGACACGGAGATCCCTTTAAGGATTTTTGTTGGTGAAGTTGAAGCTATGTCTACAGGCTTTCGTGGCCATTGTCACTGAAGTTAAAATCATCTGGGTTGTTAAGCCGCGTCATATTTCTTCAAACAATCGACGTTTCAATGCCTCTGCTGATATCTTCTTCATGATCTTGTGGCGTCCACTGTAGATTCAGCACTCAATCTGAGTGGAAACCACAAGATCGTAAAGAAGGTCCCAGCAGAGGTATCGAAACGTCGACTGTCCGACGTGGCCTAACAACCCAGAAGATTTTAACTTCAGAGCTGCAGCTATTGCAAACAACCAACAAAAAAAAAAATATTTCCAGGGTGTAGGCACATGACAACATGGCGAACACACATGATGGAGGCGTGGAAACACACCAGACCTGGACTGCTCGTAGCCACTACAGCACAAACACACACACAAAATCAGCTGGTAGCCAGTGCTCACGAGTTCTGTGTGCAGTTTAGAAGCACTAAAACACTCGCAAGAAACAGTAGCAGGAGCATGCCACAAATGGTGCAACAAACCTTTTCCCTCAAGAACAGAACAGCAAGAAAGAGAAATGACAGTAACAGGTGCCGGTATCATGACCGATTCAGATTGAAGGTACATAAGTCTGTAGCTTCTTGCTGGCACCCAAACGGAATGGACGGCCACTAAGGGACACCAGGCACCGGTGACCATCGCAGACACAGACGCCCCCAACTTTCCACCAATCGCTACCACCACACCAGGCGTAAAGGAGACGTCTGTTCACGGCCATTCCCATGGAATGCAACCGGTTGCACCAGAAAATATCGTTCTTGTGAAACACAACTAGCTCTTCATACTCATGAAGTAATAAGTGCTAACGACAGGGGATGTCAAACTGATTCTATTTTTTTGGATTTCCAGAAGGCTTTTGACACTCTTCCTCACAAGCATCTCCTAATCAAACTGCGTGCCTATGGAATATCGCCTCCAAAGGTTCAGATGGCTCTGAGCTCTATGGGACTTAACTTCTGAGGTCATCAGTCCCCTAGAACTTAGAACTACTTAAAGCTAACTAACCTAAGGACATCACACACATACATGCCTGAGGCAGGATTCGAACCTGCGACCGTAGCGGTTGCGCGGCTCCAGACTGTAGCGCCTAGACCGCTTGGCCACTCAGGCCGGCTCGCCTCAGTTGTGCGACTGGATTCGTGATTTCCTGTCAGAAAGGTTCACAGTTCGTAGTAATAGACGGAAAGTCACCAAGTAAAACAGAAGTAATATCCGGCGTTCCCCTATTGTTCCTGATCTATATTAACGACATAAGAGACCATGTGAGTAGCTATCTTAGATTGTTTGCAGATGGAGCGCTCATTTACCGTCTTGTAAAATCGTCAGATGACCAAAACGAATTGCAAAATGATTTAGATAAGATATCTGTATGGTGCGTAAAGTGGCAATTGACCCTGAATAAAGAAAAGTGCGAAGTTATTCACAGGAGTACTAAAAGAAATCAGCTAAAATTCGATTAAGCGATAAGCCACACAAATCTGAAGGCTATAAATTCAACTAAATACTTAGGGATTACAGTAACAAATAACCTAAATTGGAATGATCACATAGAAAACGTTGTGAGTACAGCAAACCAAAGACTGCGAATCATTAGCAAAACACTTAGAAGGTGCAACAGGTCTACTAAAGAGACTGCTTACACCACGCTTGTCCTACCTATTCTGGAGTATTGCTGCGCGGTGTGGGATCCGCATCAGATAAACTGAAGGAGGTCTTCGAAAAAGTACAAAGAAGGTTACCTCGTTTTGTATTATCGCCTAGTAGGGGAGATAGTGCCACAGACCTGATACGTGAGTTGGAGCGGCAATCATTAAAACAAAGGCGTTTATCGTTGCGACGGGATCTTCTCACGAAATTTCAATCACCAATTTTCTCCTCCGATTGTGAAAACATTCTTTACGCACCCACATAAATAGGGAGAAATGATCATCACGAGAAAATAAGAAAAATCAGGGCCCGCACAAAAAAATTTAATGATCGTTTTTCCCGCGCACCGTTCGAGAGTGGAACTGTAGAGAGACAGCTTGAAGGTGATTCATTGAACCCTCTGCCAGGCACTTTATTGCGAACAGCAGAGTAATCTTGTAGATGCAGGTGTAGATGCAAGAAGATATCCTTCAAAATGCCGTCTCCCGTTTGGTCTACACATCAAGACAAAAGACACGGGCTCTGCACTATGATCTGCATGTGGTCTGAATAAACCATCAGTATTTGGTGGCTCTGAAACATGAACAGGCATTACTAGGGATGAGTTGTTTGGGCAGTCACAGCTCAGTCTCTTTTTACAGCCTGCATCAACTGGAAACACCCTCTTCATTTCAGCGTTTGGCTGTTCGATTAAAAAGGAGACTCCTGTCTGACACCCAAACCATAAACAAAAGACAACACTGTATCGCTTTTATAAAGTAATATGAGAATAAAAGCGTGGAAAAACTGCGTTATGAAGGCACGGTTATTACAGCTGTCACAAGCCCACAGTCGACAACAACTCGCAGAGAACGGGTTCCACACACGTGGCAGGGGCAGCTCACACAGAGTGCTTGTGACACGTCACAAATCGGTACCACATTCCTGGCTGGTATGGGATCAAACTGTGTGATGGGGGAAATATTTTTTATCTGAAGGAGGCAACTATTCACGGGTACTAACAGAAGGTAAGAACTCGTCCACTATGATGTACGGAAGGATATGTATGGATCTCTATATGTACAAGGTTTTCCGATGGCGCTTCGTAGTTGGAGACGTCATGGAGCCAATTATATGGGACGAGTTTCCTCCACAACTTACACATCGCTACTGTTCTCAATAATAGGAGGCTTCTGTCGTTAGTGGAGGCAGCAACAATGCAAGTAAATCTTCCTTTTGACAACATTTTACAACAATACCCGGAGCTCACACCATCCGCAGAGGTCATTGAGGTGATACAAACCCGACACTGCGCATCTTATTAAGACATCAGACGGCCGAATAGTAGCAGCTAAGCCTCGCCGGCTCACGTCCAAGAAGTTTATAGCAGCCGAAGGAGAGAAAATCCGTCAAATACAGCGGCACAGTGGCACCCTAGGACGGTTTGTGGGCCTCGCTGCTCCGTGTGATTGTATAGGAAAATAATGTGTGGCACTTGTGCGGCGAGTACAGATCACTCAATGCAAGGGCAGTGCCGGACAGATACCCGGTTTCGCACGTAACAGACTTCAATTATGTAATTGCAAACACTCAGATATTTAGCGTCACTGCCTGAGAAATGCTTGACGCTCCAGAAGATATAAAAAAAGGCCATTATTAACTCGTTCAGCCTGTTAGAGTAGCTACAGATGCCTTACTGGTTGAAAAATGTGGTGCAAACCTGGCAACGATTCACCCATGAAGATTTTAGAGATTTGTAATGTAATGTATAGCTTATTAATTTTAGTTTTGAACGTTGAAATGTTTGGCGGCCTTGAGCGATTTTTGGACACCACAGTATTTTACAAGGGCCTGGAAACTATTTGTGTGAACAGCCAGAAAGTGATGGAGAATGCACTGTTCCTGGTCTTCTGTCCACAGGCCCAGAATTCAACTTGCCGAAACTGAAATGAAATGTTCTAACTATCTAAGAACAATGCAGGGGTTTCAGGAACTAAGAAAGTAAATAAAAGTCTACTGCCATTTAACAGACCAGTATATTGTGACACAAGTTCACACGCCAAGAATTAGTTTTGTAACTCAACAAAGCATATCGTTTCGTACTCAGAACTCGACACAGTTCAGAGACGATTTCCACTCCTTGTTTATAATTACGTAAAGTAAACTGCATGCCTTAAAAGTCGACAATAGCCTTAGACACTTGCCATGCGGTTTTTTTATAATACATCGGGCGGCACATGAAACAGGGCATCGAAAACGAAACACAGGCTTTCCAGTTACATTAATAATGTAAGTAAGTTTACTTTTAGACTGTTTCAGAAGATATATGCGATGCCTCATTCGACCGAAAAAACAATCATGTCAGTATTCATTAAAGTCACCAAGGCAAGCGGACACGGACAGAATCGAGGCAAACTCTGTAGCAGAGTGTAACGCATTCCTTATGACTGACGCCGATCGAATAGCCTCCAAGTAGAGACACGCCGACCTTTATATACTCGGGTCACGGATGGTGACGGCTTCCAGCATTGGCAGCAGCTCTATCTACTAGCCTTTATGACTACAAAATTATCGATATCGTTTTTAGTTGAAGACCTACATAGATCCCCATTTTTCTCTTAATAAATCAATACTCTGTTAATACTGTACAAAGTTCTCATCTCGATAACTTTTAAACATTAAGCTCCAGAAACTTTCAAACCGTAGGCAGTGGCCTCTGAAGTCACTGTTTCTATTTTCTGTACTTTTTGAATTACAATATCATACTGAGAGTTGGTGCAGTTTCATTACTATGAGGGCTATTCAAAAAGAAGGAACGCTTCCGTCTGACGCCGCTAGGCGCGCGCCGATCGCGTATGTTTTGGTATGTGCATGCTCGGCGGCTCAGTCGGCATCCCTCCGTGACAGCGGGATCGTCTCTGCACGTCTGGTTTTTTCGATATTCGAATATGAAATGTGAGCTGCAATCGTAAATCCCGCCAGTTCACCAACGGAGCTTTCGCTTTTTTTCCCACAAGTTTCACGGACTTTGTTGTTTGAAATTGTCACGCTACCACAATTTTTTTGCACGATGAGTGCCAAAAATGCTTACAGGGCATCATAAAGAACAGCGAATGGGGGCAACATTGACATTTCTGGATGCCTACCACAAACATGGTGATTCATTAGTGGGTCGAATCGTAACTGGTGACGAGACTTGGGTGAAACACGTCAATTGCGAGACAAAATTACAGCCCATGGAGTGGGGGCACACAAGGTCCCCTCAAAAACCAAGAAAATGTTTTCCCCAACTCACATTGCAAACCGCACTAAAGAACTCCTTAATTCATTCAAACGGGGAATTTTCCGTCATCCGTCCTACAGCCGCGATCTCGCACCGAGCGACGTGCACTTGTTTTCCAAGAAGAACTGGCTTGCAACGCACTGCTTTGATGACGACGCGGAACTCCAGGCGGGCGTGACTCACTGGCTGAAGTCTGAGGCGGCAGAATTTTACAACGAAGGTCTTTCAAAGCTTGTCCACCGCTAAGATAAGTGCCTCAATGTGTTTGGTAACCATGTGGAAAAGTAGTATGTCAGTCGCTCTTTCATATGTATGTAATAAAATGGATCCCTTGTACTTAGTTTTTTTTTAAGCCAAAAAGTTTCCCACTTTCTGAATAGCCCTCGTACTTATATCAAATACAGTGCTATCCTTTAGCTTTGTATCTTATTTACTAATATAACTCATTTTTCCAGTTTTTGGCACGAAGGTTGATTTTTACTTAATACAGCAAAAAGAAAAGAATGCGGTTCACATACTGCTGCGCTAGCGTGCAAGCTGTTCCACAGAAACATGAAACAAACTGCAGAGCAGCAACAAGCAGACAACAACCTGCAACAATTCTTTGTGCAGCAAAAGTCAGCACCCAACCTATCGCAAGTTTACGTGCTGGAACCACGAGCAACATTGTTGTGCGCCAAGCGCTCTCAACATGGATCGCCCAAATATATCATACGAGCTTCAATTGCAGGTACACTATGTGATCAAAAGTATCCGGACACCCCCAAAAACATACGTTTTCATATTAATTGCATTGTGCTGCCACCTACTGCCCGGTACTCCATATCAGCGACCTCATTAGTCATTAGGCATCGTGAGAAAGGAGAATGGGGCGCTCGGCGGAACTCACAGATATGGAACGTTGTCAGGTGATTGGGTGTAACTTTTGTCATACGTCCGTACGCGAGATTTCCACATTTCTAAACATCCCTAGGACCACTGTTTCCGATGTGATAGTAAAGTGGAAACATGAGGGGCCACGTACAGAACAAAAACGTACTGGCCGACCTCGTCTATTGACTGACAGAGACCGTCAACAGTTGAAGAGGGTCGTAATGTGTAATAGGCAGACATCTATCTACACCATCACAGGAATTCCAAACTCCATAAGAATCCACTGCAAGTACTATGACATTTAGGCAGTAGGTGTGAAAATTTGGATTTCATGGTCGAGCGGCTGCTCATAAGCCACACATCACGCCGGTAAATGCTGAAACGACGCCTCATTTCGTGTAAGGAGCGTAAATATTGGACGACTGAACAGTCGAAAAACGTTGTGTGGATCGACGAATCGGTACACAACGTGGCGATCCGATGGTAGGGTGTGGGTATGGCGAATGCCCGGTGAACATCATCTGACAGCGTGTGTAGTACCAACAGCAAAATTCGGAGGCGGTGGTGTTATGGTGTGGTCGTGTTTCTCACGGAGGGGTCTTGCACCCCTTGTTGTTTTGCGTGGCACTATCACAGCACAGGCCTACACTGATGTTCTCAGCACCTTCTTGCTTCTCACTATTGAAGAGGAATTGGTGGATGGCGATTGCATCTTTCAACACTATCGAGCACCTGTTCATAATGCACAGCATGTGGCGGAGTGGTTACACGAAGTGGTTACACGACAATAACATCCCTGTACTGGTCCGACCTGAATCCTACTGAACACCTTTGGGATGTTTTGGAACGCCGACTTCGTGCCAGGCCTCACCGACCGACATCGGTACCTCTCCTCAGCGCAACACTTTGTGGTGAAGAATCGGCTACCATTCCCGAAAAACCTTCCACCACCTGATTGAACGTATGCCTGCGAGAGTGGCGAAGTTGTCATCGAGACTAAGGGTGGGCCAACAAAATACTGAATTCCAGCATTACCGATGGAGGGCGCCACGAACTTGTAAGAGATTTTCAGCTAAGTGTCCGGATACTTTTGATGACACGAATCTAAGGACTCACACAACGTACCTCATTTTGGTGTCAATGCGACAGTCAAGTTGGCCGCCGGGAAGGTGATTTGGCCAGGAAACAAGAACGGTTAAGGAAGGAGAGGTCCATAGTAATCAGTTGCAATCCCGTTACTTTTTATTACTCTCGCATGTCTAGGTTTTGGCTATAGACAGCCATTTTCAGTGCATTTCAGTTACAGTCTAACAAACTTGTGGCAGCACCTGTGACCAAACGGTTTCACTAGTGTGTAGGCAGAAGGAAAAACTACTGCCTATACACCAGTAAGATCATATGGTGATACATACTGCCGCGAATTTACTGGGCTGAAACTGAAATACGCTGAAGAAGGCTGTTTATAGCCGAAATTTACACACGCAAGAGCAATAAAAACTAACGGGATTGCGAATTATCGCTGGATGCCTCTCCTTCCTCACAGCCTTCATTTGCTCTGCAGAACAGTTCCTTATGGAATATGTCGTGTGACCAGGGCCTCCCGTCGGCTAGACCGGTCACCTGGTGCAAGTCCTTTTAGGTGACGCTACTTCAGCGACTTGCGTGTCGATGGGAATGAGATGATGAGGAGGAGGGCAACACAACATCCAGTCCGTGAGCGGACAAAAATCTCCGACCCAGCTGGGAATCGAACCCAGGCCCTTGACATGATAGTCCGTCGCGCTGACCACTTTTTTTATTTTTTATTATCAGATTGACTTGGTATATTTCACGAGAATTCAGACAACCATAGTCAAATCATCATTTAATATTAGCTGCAAAAAGAAAATCAACAAATTAGTTGAAACACAAATAAAACATTTCTTCCGAAGGGGAAGACCAACCCGTTATCCCACCCGTATGAATTTTGGGTGTATATATATACATGCAAAAGAGAAAAAGAAAATTACGAAAAAATACAACAAGGGAGGGGACTCAAGCTCAGGGAAGAAACAGGAATCACAGGGGAACTTAACCAACACCTTGACGGTTAAACACAAGAAAAAGCATATTCGCAAAAAGCGTTCGGTATTGTGGTAACCGCTGCCATTTCCAATGCGCAGTTGACAAATAATGGTGAAAAACGCGGGGATCTGGGTCATTACCGCCTTCAATGACGTAGTGGACATAGTAACCCAAGAGCCAGACAATCGTGTTCGTTTTCGTCTGAGGAAAATAAGAGATGTCCGGATGTAAGAAGATGTCGTCTGGGAATGCGGTTTCAGGCCCTCTAGTAAGAAAAGCTAATTGACGGCGGACCCAGAGCCAATGATCCCGTCCGCAAGCAACTAGCCTGTGAAGTAAGGTGTCAGTTTGATGACATTCCTCACACTGATCAGTCGGACGAAGGCCAATACGAAAAAGACGATCACCAGTAGGTATCAGACGGTAAATGACCTTATACCACGTTGAAACAATCTCCATCGGCAAAATGGGAAGACTAAGATGAGACCAGACCGTTTTCCATGACGTTGACGGGGAAGCAAGTTCAACGGAAGAAGGGAAACATGCTGTACCCCAACGGATTTGTAGCATGTTGGTAGTAATATGCGTCTTAGAAAGTATATCAGCACCCAGAATACCGACAAGTACAAAGTATTCACGAATGTGCCGCAATTTAGGATTAATCCGTCCAACATCAACAGGAGGGGTCAGACTGGCCGGTCGGAGGCGGGAAAGTAAACGAGAGGTGACTGAATGCGGAGCCCGCGTACAGGTTAAAACATTGCGGCGGGCAAATAAGATGGACGTCTTCACTTTGATATCTGAAAGACCCAATCCTCCAAGCTTCCGAGGCCTGGCCACAACTTCATACCGGACACGGAAGACATGGCAGCGCCACAGAAATCGACTAGACAGCTGTTTCAGCCTGCGGGCCATCATCGCGGGAACCGGGAAGACCTGCGCAACGTAGTATATTTTACTGAAGACATAGGTCTCTAAAACCCGTGCCTTGTGAAGGAGGCTAAGGGAACGGCGGTCATGTTCAAGGATCGCCCCGTGAACACGACTCGTAACCTCACGCCAATTTAGTGCCGCCATTTTGATCGGATTACGATCCACTATGATCCCCAAGGTCTTATGGCGATCGACAACCGTCGCCCAAGGAATGACGACATGATCGAAGCCTCTCAACGGCAGGAACGTGCATTTGCGATCATTAATGCGAGCACCAGCAAGACCACAAAATGAATCCAAGGTATCCTTAAGCCGCGGTATGTCCTCGGCATGTCGTACTAAAACCATGACGTCATCGGCGTATGCACGGACTGCAAAAATTTCCCCCAATATATTCCAGCCACGTAATTGCATGGTGAGATGGCGAAGTAAGGTCTCTAAGGATAGAACAAAAAGTGACATGGATAAGGGGCTTCCCTGGGGTAACCCCCGTCTGATCGATATCCGGGGGGTAGGGTGACCGTTCACAATCACCGAGACACTGATACCGGTAAAAAGATTAGTTAAGACTTGTCGAGCATCATTATTAAAGCCGACAGCGGTGAGCACTCTCGATAAAAAATCATGGCTGACGCGATCGAACGCTTTTTGGAAATCAAGAAAAAGCAAAGCCCCTGGGATATTAGCGGCAGCCGCCACCGAGATTACATCGCGACATTCGAGAACGGAAGTCAGTATCGTGCGTCCAGGCACACAGCTTTGGTGGGCGGCAATAATGGTATCGAGCAGCTTAGAGAGACGGATATTAATTGCTCGAGCGACAAGTTTATAATCAAAGTTAAGGAGAGTAATAGGACGGAGGGAATCAATTGCAGGTCGACCTGTGGATTTCGGGAGGAGGACCATTCTGCCTTCCTGAAAAGGAGCAGGAAGTGAGACTCCTCGCATCACTTCATTTACCATTGACGTTAAGGTGTCACCAATGAGCGGCCAAAATTGAACATAGAACTCCTTAGGAATACCATCTAATCCAGGCGACTTGCGGGACTGCGATCCTGCAACAACATCATATATGTCATCCTTCTGAAAGGGACGCAGAAAGGCGTCGTTTAATTGAGGAGTGACGACGCGAGGCAGCAAGGAGGTAAAGTCGTCAAGAGAGGTTTCCGCCGGGACATGAGTATCGTACAGATCAGTAAAATAGGTGTAAACGAAGTCAGAAATGTCACGGTGAGAGGTGAACACGCGGCCGTCAGCGGTTGTGAGGGACGCAAGGCACCCACGTTTCCGGCGCGACCGTAAACGGACTAGATGGTAGAGTGACGTCAGTTCCTCTTGTAGAAGGGAACGTGGTTGAGACCTCGTCCGCAGGCCCTCCATTCGAATGCGTTTGAGCTGCAGCAATTTGGCTTTGATGCGCTGCATATCAGTAACCCGTAGGGGAGCGTGCGTAGCACTATCGTACAGTTGACGTAAGACAGAATAGTAAAATTCTTGCGTTCGTCGATCTTCTGCCACCTTCGCAGCCCCAAAACGCATGAGAGCCCTACGGATGTGTGGTTTTGCATACAGTGTCCACCATGCCACGATAGACGGGTACCGGTCCATAGTACGAGAACAACGAGTCCAAATGTCCTCCAGGACGATACCAAGGGAGGTATCTTGCAAATACGCGATGTTGAGCATCCTAGGAGGACGAAACAATTTTACCGGTTGTCGCTCGTAATTAAACGTAACGGCTACAGCGCAATGATCAGTAAAACAGGCTGGTATCACATCAACAGCCAGAAGTTGCCCACACAAGGAATCGGAAAGGTAAAAGCGATCGAGGCGACTGCTAGACGTGGGAGTAAAGTAGGTATGTCGCACAAGTGTAGGATAGCGAGAAACCCACACGTCACGCAGGTGCAAGGAGCGCACAAGGTCGTCGAGTTCTTTACTGAAATTAAAATTAGGAGACTGATCTACCGGCCGTAGAACACAATTGAAGTCCCCACCTAAAATTATCTTTGTCGGGGATTTACGAAGCAGGTAAATGACTTCTTCTTTATAGAAACTCGAACGTGCGGTAGTACAACCCGAACCAGAAGGGGCATAAAGAAGGAGTAAACTGAGATCATAAAACGTGCACCCGATCCCCCTTCCACTGTCGAGTACTTCGAAATTCATCAACGGAATGCCTTCTCTATAAAACAAGGCAGTGCCCGTAGAAAGTTCGGAAGCGACATTAAAAAACGTCGAGAACCCAGGAATGGAAAACTGGTCGAATAGGACTTCCTGTAAAAAAACAACATCTGCCCCAGACTGATAGATAAACTGTCGCAAAGCGGCGAGCCGAAGCTCAGAACATATTCTGTTAATATTCAGAGTAAGAAATGTATATGCTTGCATGGAACTTCAACCCAGAAAGAAGAACAAAGATCGGTAGAGAGCCGTCAGCTGACGGAGCAACATACAAGTAATCATACCAGAAACAAGCGCTGAACCACAGAGAGAAAAACTACGAAACAGAACCCTCATCTTCCCACTGCTTTTTCTTCAGCCGTGACGCGGCTCTCTGTGGCTGTTTACGGATTCGACTGCGGCTCCGCGGTGCCGACGCTGCAGCGTTCGGCTGCGTGGGAGCATCATGTAGACATTCCGTGTCAGATTGCGGGAGAGAGGCCTCTACATCCCACTCGTCCGCAGACATGGGTTCACGGTGGGACAGTTGGTGAATAACAACGGGATCCACTGGCTCTGGAGAATCAATCAGTTGTTTGATGGGAGGAGGCTGTGACCCAGAGGGGGCGACAGAAATTCCAGAAGGGGGATGCGAAACAGAGTCAATAGGAGAAGTGTCAGAGAGAACCGGAGAAGACACGTGGCAACCAGAAGCAGGTTCCGTCACGGGCGTCTCCGAAGAGGCTGCCGCGGCAGCAGGAACAACGTCAGATAAGGTGTCAGGGAGCTTCTGCAAAGGCGTGATAGCACCTGTGGCGTCCTCATCCACGATTTCCGACTGAGAAAGAGAGTCCTTTACCGGAGGCCCATCGGAAGGGCGAGCCAATAAGGAAGATTCATCAGCCGCATCATCCTGTGTTCGCCGACGCTTGTTGTGAGAAATCAGCGCGAGCACATCGCAATTAAGGGCAGCAACATCCCTACTCAAGGACAACGGGGGAAAATCACGGCCGTTGTCGGGCAACGGATCACTGCGTCCCTCAGTAACAGTGAGCGATTCAGTCCGAGATCCTTGCGGGAGAAGATCAGCTAAAGTCAATTTTTTACGCTGTTCGTATGTAGGTTTTAATACCACCACACGCCGCGGACAATTAGTACGGAAATGACCAGTTTCATGTTCCTTCCTGGCCACTGTACGTGATATGGACCCTATAACCACATACCTGTAGGTGAGAAGGAATAGGTTTTTTGACCACCATTTCCACCGACCGAATACCACTATATACCTGTAAGCGGTGCTGAGCAGACCAGCGTTCCTTTCGAATATGGCGTACGTCCCCATAAGGAAGCAAAACGGACTTCAGAAAACAGTCGTCAACCTCGGGCGGAAGGTTAAATACCCGAACATTCGTATATATCACTTCTGCATTTGCCAAGAGAACCATACTAGTGGAACCATCACGGTGCGTAAAGGGTACCTGAGAACCATGACGAGAAAGTAGCCTATCAACCTGGAGCGGGTCAAGAAACTTAACAAAAAACACATATAATTCGCTGTCGAAATATGCGGTATGCACCTGATCAGTAGTGACCTTAACTGTATCGACTAACCAGTCATGTATCTCCAAAGAACCGGGCTGGACGTGACGCGTGGATTTATCAAAGGTAAAACTGACTGTACCTGTACGCGGAACTTTCGTGGGAACCATGGTGGACATCACGGCGAGAGACGACGCCGCGACAGGAAGGGCCGCACGAACACCAAACACCAGCCGACAACCAGCGATGCGACGCGCACGGAGACCAACACGGCACTAAACTGACAGGAGGAAAACACGCAGCGCTACGGTAGAGGCGGAACTAAGAGCACAACCTAGTCGCCCGACGCGCGAAGCGAGAAGACCACTCGCCACTCAGCTACCGGGGCGGACCAGAAGCGAATTTAATCAAGAAGGTTTGCCGTCAATGGGCACAATCCTGTGAGAGCTGTCAACGGAGCAAGATTGGTAGGTAGGTCTCGGTGCTGTTAGCAACAACTGACACACGAATGGTGCGTTTAATGCATGAGCATGTGGACCTGGTAAGACTGCTATCAGGCTCCGGCCAGCACAGTACTTATTGAGCATCATAGTCTGATTAACATGCTGGCCAGAGGCCATTTCCATCATTGCTATGACAGCTGAAACAGTGGCCAGAGCCACGACCATGAAATGGATCACGAGATCTGGATGCGCCAAACTGTAGCAACAGATTATGGGAGGCCACTCAAGTGTACGTTTTTCCAGGATCTCCTATGTCTTATGGCTGCAGCCATATCGGAACCACCAGCTACCACCCTGCGAGGAACAGGATGATTGAAAGGTGGCTCTAACATGCAGCGGTGGCCAGCGGACCGAGCTACTACCACCACTACTGATATGGCTAACAACAAGGGTTAAAGAGGACCTGCACTGTTCCACAGCACAACTGGTGCATGGGGAACAATTAAGACTTCCCACTTAGTTATTTCTACGAAGCCACAGCATCTTGTAACTACAGAGGATGCGACAGAGCGCAATCAGCAACTACAAAGAAGGACGGCACAATTACATCTCATGGTACTTCTGAAATACGGGTGTACAACGTTCTTTGTACACAAGGAACTTCAGACAATATCATGGGTCTGGCTGCGAGAGTGCAGTGTATAGCCTCTTAAGGCCACGATCAAGCGGACCCTATAAGGCTCTCCACAGAGGTGTGCACACCTACAAAAAAGAATGGAATGATAAAGATGAGACGGTATTTACTGAATGTCTCAAACCAGCACACATGGAGCAGTCAAATACGATCCAGCCATTCACGGCCACAGTATCTACGTCCACCAGCATGGAAATGACATGCAACTCTCCCTCTCGCGAGATCTCAGATTCAAACTAATAGTAAGAAGTTTCGAGATCACTATACTGAATTTATGGAGACTCCAGTCACCATCACCATCACGACTAGCGATGGTCACACGAGCAGGCAAAATGGTAAAATATCAGTTCCCTAGCATCCTGGTTTCACAAAAAGGTACAAGGGGAGGGGAAGCGGGCGCTATAGCGACGTCGGCAATCATCATACCGACTGTAAACAGATAAATCTGATTCAGCGCGTGATATCTTTAATCTTTCACTACTTACGTCAAAAATTTTGTAAAGCATAAATTGAAAGTGCAGTAAATGTGTGATTTTCTAACCACTCTCGCCACATTCAGTGTAGAGTCATAGTTGACAAAACAAAAAAAAGCTACAGTATTTATTTCCACCAAAAAATCGGAACTACGCCACTGCTGTGTTCCAAAGGACCGATATGACTAGGGACACTCCAAATAGTAGGCACAATTGAACCACAACAGTGGCGTAACTATAAAGTCCCCAGGACCACAAGTGTTCGCCAACCGCCATAGTTCTACTCTCACGTCCTCCAATGGAAAACTTCAGCGAAGAGTATCAATGAACCTGCATCGTAAAACTCTGGAAACAAAACTTATCCCGAAAACGACGTCTTCTGTCTAGCCAGAGATTCCACAGACCTTTCAGTATGCCCAAGAAGCCTCTGAATGTGTTGTTATAAAATAAAGTGACTACAAGAACAAACCCTAAAATAGGGCTAGTCGTGCATGCTCACCAACAACAAAAAATAATATAGAAAAATGGTATATAAGAATGAAAAAGAAGCAATCGAAAAGTCAGAATTACGCTCTTGCCAATGCTCCGAGACAAACGGATCTTGTGGCGGGCTTAAAAAACTTTATCGAAAACAAGAGGGTTGATATCGTCACACCCAGCGAAAAAAAAAATGGTTTGATTTATCTCTTCATATAGCGAACATCTCACGATGATATAGGGCTTATCATCATAATACAATGAAAATAAATAGATTAGTGTATTTTGCTCTAAGTATGCTTTTATGAGGATGGTGCAGATGGTCAGCTGTGGCTTCGATGATGATGGAACCATCCCGACAATTGCCTGGAGTGATTTAAGAAAACCAAGGAAAACCTAGATCAGGCTGGCCAAGCAAATGAAACTCCATCCTCCTGAATATGAGGTCAGTCCTTTAACAAATACACTGCCTCGTTCCGTTGCTCCCTATTGCAATGTTTTTTGACTTAATAACAATTTTCTCGAGATAATGTATAAAACATTGTTTGGCACTCTTCAGTGCACTCACTACGGGCAGCCGATGGTGACTTCCGAACCACAAACGTTTGCTACGCCCGTGGCACTAGATCCAGTTTGTTAGAGAAACTGACTTCAGCCCTTTAAACATGCAAATATGCTCCATGCATGTCTTTATGTCCTCGTCTCAGTCTGCATGAAAAATTGATTCAGCGTCTCACCATGATGAGCGAGAGAAAAATGACAATACATAATGAGTCTTCTAACTAATCTTTAATTGAGTAACATGCATTACTTACGAAGAATTTTTTAGCTACTTTTTTATGAAAGATGTATTTCAGTAATCTTTCACACCTCCTCTGACAACTTGTTATACAGGGTTATTCCCCAACAGAAAAAGCTGTTTTGAGTTTTTCCTTTGTTGTTCTGTAGGAAATCTAAGTCCAAACTGAGTCTTGTTCCATGATTATGTACGAAACTAGAAGTCAAATTAATTTTTACCTAATTTGCGCAATAGATTGCTAAGTGTACTCACTTGTTACAGTAAGTATGACCAGTTCTTTAAACAGTTCTTTTCAGTGAACCTGAAAACTAGTTGTTTTTCTTACGGCCCTTTTCTGCAGTTTAAATAAAAATAGCGTCCATGCTTTGTGCCTTCAATCCAAAGTAATGTTTTGTGTTTTCGAAGAAAAGAATCTCACACCTAAGAGCTGAGCCTACACAGGAACAGTATGTCACCGCAAGACATTAGCAATTACAAAATGATGACAGAATCCTAAAAGTGTAACATGCTTATGACGTTACTATTGCCAGTGTCTTCAAGTATTCTCGTTCAATAAACATCTAAAAAAACTATGTCTCTCTTTCTTAGTCTACTGATTCACCGCACCTGCGTAATGCAAGAGTTCTTTTCCCTTTTTCAACAAACAGCATATTGTCAGTTATCTTTACATTCAATGATAGTTTGTTACACAATGCCCTATCATAAACATCCTTGACGATTTCATCTGCTTTCTGCCACAGGAGTCTTGGTGTTTTATCAATGATTGTTGTAATATCCACTCTGCTCCAAACGTTGATCTGAATAACTATACCTACCAATGGCAAAAGAAAATAATTAATAGGCCGAAAGTAGAGATATACAGAGAGAGTTTTTATCGCTGTTCGATTTCAACTATTATTGACAATCATCCAATTTCTTATCTCGGCAGCGCATACCAAGTTGATGTGATCTCTCTCTCTCTCTCTCTCTCTCTCTCTCTCTCTCTCTCTCTCTCTCTCTCTCTCTCCTGCTTTACCTGTGCTAGAGTACGGAAGTGTCTACATGGTCATCAGTGGTTCTATGTATTAAGTGGTCTTTTCATTGTATTATATATCTAGCCTCAGGTAGAACGAGGAGCAGAAAATGTGCTGCACACTTCAACCGAGGCCAGGAAGCCTAGGAATGTACAAAGTGTTAGGAAGAAGAAAGTGCTGCCGCTAGGCAGTAGCTTTGGGCGAGGTGTAGGCCCTCTGTTATAGGCAAGTTTTGGGGCAGCGTACCAGGCCAGCAGTATCTTCAAGCCAAATGCACGACTAAGTCATGTGATAGAGGACTTAGGGTCTTTATTTAAGGACTTTACAAAAGAGGACCATGTAGTGATAGTGGGTGGGGCAGGAAACAGTTTGGACAGGGATGGGGCATATGACACAGGTGGTGACCTGGTCGAGGTAGCTTACTTGACTCAAGGCATCAATGTACACATTATTGAGCTGTTCTGGCGTCATGATCGGCCACATCATGATGGAGCTGTGAGGCGAATCAGTGTGGGGTTAGGGATGGATCTGAGGGCAGCCAACTTTGCTCATGTTCCTCTGGTGCCCGTTGGGACTATCGACAGATGGGGTTTCACTAGTCATGGCCTACACCTAAACATGACTGAGAAGAGAAGATTACAGCTGATTCATGAAAGTATAGGGGGTGGATCTCGGGCCACACATGGACTAATACCTACTGCCATGGATAGGATGATGATGATGATGATGATAATGGCGATGTTTGATTTGTGGGGAGCTCAACTGCATGGTTATCAGCGCCCATACAAGTTCACAACCTTTGCTCAGTCCGTCTCGAAACCTTCATGAATGAGGATGAAATGATAAGGACAACACAAACAACCAGTCATCTCGAGGCAGGTGAAAATCCCTGACCCCACCACGAATCGAACCTGGGACCCCAAACTTGGAAAGCAGGAATGCGACCGTGAGACCATGAGCTGTGGACTTATGGGTAGGAGAAGTAGGTATTTTTTAGGATAAATCCAGATAACAGGTTCCCCTGCCTAAAGAGTATCTCCAGCAGTTTAAAAAATACTGAGACAACCACTCACACTACAGATTTTAACACTTCAGATATCACCCATACCAGATGCCACAAAGAAAAACGAACCGTTGGAAAGAGTAACATGGGACAGTTCACATACTTAACAATCCTCCATCACAACATGCAATCAGTACAAATAAAATACAACTATTAGATGTTGAGCTCCAATCTTCAAACTGCACGGTATGGCAAACTCTTACTGCAAAACTGCTTCAAGGGATGGAAGATCATGCATTTATATCAGAAAAGGAACACAGTTCAAATCAAGACATGACCTCAGCACAGTAAGTGAAGACAAACACTTCGAAATATCAGCAATTGAATTAACAGGGCTTGATACCACCAAGAAATTAATCATTTTGTGTGTGTATAGATCTCCCAGTGGTAGTGTGGACACTTTTTTCAATAAATTAACGTAAGTTCTATATAAAGTCTCAAGTACAGAAGTCAACATAATTCTGTGGGGACATTAACATCAGCACTAATATCATAAATGAACCCAGCAGCACCCTCATAAATATCCTTCAAAGTTTTGGCATATCCATATTGGTTAATAGTTCTACAAGGGCTACTACAGTGACTTCATCAGTAATAGACCATGTGGCCACAAACATAGACAGAGAGAAATATGATGTAACTGTAAAAACTCTCAGACTATTAGATCATCTCTGTCAAATAAAAACAGTAAAATCAGGCACTGAATCATTCTATAAACTATGAGCCTACAAACGACATCTATCAGAAATCAAAATAAAGGTTTTTCAAAAGAACTAGCAAAACAAAGCTGGGGTGAAGTGTATAACAAAACCAATGTGAATATGAAATTCTCTAAATTCTCCACATAGTTTAAATTAAACTTTGGAAAGGCATTTCCAAAAGCATGCATTTCTGTATCAACATCCCACAAAAGCAGATGGATAAAAGCAGTTAGTAAGAAGTCCTCCCAAACACTTAAATACCTCAGTTCCATGAAAAAGAGTCGCAATGGTCCAGAATTCTTAAATTTTTATCATAGATACAAAAAGATCTATAGGAAGGTGCTGATTGCTGCAAAAAGTCATTTAATGACAAAATAATGTACAATGCAGAGAATAAAAGCAAAGCAGTCTGGGATGTCACAAAAAAGGAAACGGGGAGAGGCAAAGAAATGCAGAATAACATACTGCTAAGGGAGGGGGATAGGGTAATAAACGAACCACAACATTTAGCAAACTATGTAAATGAGAATTTTATAAGTATTGCAGAGAAGTTACAGCAAAAATTCCCCAGAACAAATATAACACCTGTAAATAATACTGCACTAAATACAATGATATTAAGCCCAACCACACAGAATGAAGTCAATAAAACTATTAAAAAAATAAAAAAAAAGTCAGTAGACTTAGGTGAAGTACCAATGTGTCTACTAAAACAACGCATAGAGATTATAAGGGCCCTGAACAAATATAATAAATGAATCCTTCACATCAGGGTCATTTCCAGAGCAGTTAAAACACGCAAGAGTTGTACCTTTGCTTAAGAAAGGTAATGCAGAAGATCGAAAATTACCGGCCCATTTCCCTGCTGTCACCATTCTCAAAAATAATAGAAGCAATTATGGAAGATTAATGAATTACGTGAATAAATATAATCTTTTAAGCAAATCTCAGTTTGGTTTGTGAAGTGCAAAAATAAGGAGTCAGCTGTAGAAGCATTCACAAAAGTTGTACTTGATGCTCTTGATAGAGATGAGTGTGTCAGAGGCATATTTTTGGATATTTCTAAGGTTTCTGATACAGTCGACCATAAGATTCTATTAAATAAATTAGAAGTTTCCTTTAATTTACATCTATGGTCACAAACTTTTTGTTAACAGGTTACTGGTTGCTGTCTATGATGACCATCATCAGATCTGTTTTATAAAAACAAAGTCCTAATGTACTGCAGCCATAGTGGCATCGTCAAATGTTAAAAGCAAAATCAGGGCCAGCATCGTCAAATAAATATAAATACCATCATATGCATGAGGAATAACAGGGGTAGCTAATGACTGAGTTCGATCATACCTAGCAGATAGGGTACAAAGAGTAGACATAACACATACTTCAAATAGATCTCAACATTTAGTAAAACACTTATGAGAACCAAAATACATTAATATAGGGGTTCCACAAGGTAGCATATTATAACCAATACTATTCCTGATATACAGCAATGACTTTGCCAGTAGTGTTACTCATGGTGAAACAATTCTCTTCACTGATGACAGCAATATTATAGTCACTGAGAAAACAAGATAACTTCAACAGAGAAAGCAAATGAAACTCTCAAGGAAGTTTATGATTGGTCAGTAAGCAATAAAGTGAGATTGAACATAAAGAAAACTAATGCCATGAATTTCAGTTTGAAGAGGGGAAATGACAATGTTAAATTAAATATAGATGGCACCTATATAGACTGTGTAAAAATGCAAAGTTTCTAGGAATAAATATTGATTCTCAGTTGAAGTGGTGTAAACACACAAGTTACTTGCAAACAGAATGTCATCGGCATGTTATGCCCTTAGAATTCTATCACTAGTGTGTAACATTCAGTGTCTTCTAGTTACAGACTGTTCAAATGTAAACTCAGTTTTTAGCTATGGCATTCTGGTTTGGGGAACAAATGCACAAAATATGAACACAATTTTCAAACTCCAGAAAAGAGCCAAACAAATGATAACGAAAAATAGTAGTCGAGCTCATTGTAAAGATCTGTTCAAAACACTGCGGATTTTAAATGCACTATGTGAATACATTTACCAGTCGTTTTATACAAATCAAAAATAACATTGGTAATTACTGCACAAACAACTCTGTCCATGACCATGGAACAAGTGCTAGACTCAACTTACATTTACCAAGAAAAAATTAATATAAAACTCAAAACAGCATTTTCTACCAAGGAATAAATTTGTACAATATATTACCAAAAGAGATTAAAGAAATTGCAGAAATGCACTTATTTAAACAACATAGTAGGGGTTTGGTAAAAAAAATGTTACACAAATAATAATAATAATAATGACTATAAAACATCCAACATTCCACATAACACATTCACACTACGTTTTTTCCCTTCTTTTTTCCTTTTCTATAAATACTTACCCCCAAGCTATGCATAGCACAACACTAACAGCTCTTCCACTTTCTGAGCTCAACATCTCATTCATTATAGAGGGATGCTGACTCAGTTTTTCAGGATAGCAAATGGAAAGTTGTGGCACAGAAAATTGCCCAGAGATCACAGGTTTGTGTGTGTGTGTGTGTGTGTGTGTGTGTGTGTGTGTGTGTGTGTGTGTGTGTGTGTGTGTGTGTAGTGAGTGAAGTGTTACAGAACAATGTGAGCATAGTGTGTGCAGTGCCTGATAGTGACATATGAGTGAACAGTGTGGAATTACATTATTTAATAAGTTATTTGTAAAAAAAGTAATGTATACCAGGAGTAAATCTAATGATTGTCTCAAACTAGAAGTTTTAAATGTATGTGTATACGAATTAGCTTATTTTAAATTGGTCTAAACTTGTAAATACACTTCTGGTTCAAAAATGGCTCTGAGCACTATGGGACTCAACTGCTGTGGTCATTAGTCCCCTAGAACTTAGAACTACTTAAACCTAACTAACCTAAGGACATCACACACATCCATGCCCGAGGCAGGATTCGAACCTGCGACCGTAGCAGTCGCGCGACTCCAGACTGAGCGCCTAGAACTACACTTCTGGAAATGGAAAAAAAGAACACATTGACACCGGTGTGTCAGACCCACCATACTTGCTCCGGACACTGCGAGAGGGCTGTACAAGCAATGATCACACGCACGGCACAGCGGTCACACCAGGAACCGCGGTGGTGGCCGTCGAATGGCGCTAGCTGCGCAGCATTTGTGCACCGCCGCCGTCAGTGTCAGCCAGTTTGCCGTGGCACACGGAGCTCCATCGCAGTCTTTAACACTAGTAGCATGTCGCGACAGCGTGGACGTGAACCGTATGTGCAGTTGACGGACTTTGAGCGAGGGCGTATAGTGGGCATGCGGGAGGCCGGGTGGACGTACCGCCAAATTGCTCAACACGTGGGGCGTGAGGTCTCCACAGTACATCGATGTTGTCGCCAGTGGTCGGCGGAAGGTGCACGTGCCCGTCGACCTGGGACCGGACCGCAGCGACGCACGGATGCACGCCAAGAACGTAGGATCCTACGCAGTGCCGTAGGGGACCGCACCGCCACTTCCCAGCAAATTAGGGACACTGTTGCTCCTGGGGTATCGGCGAGGACCATTTGCAACCGTCTTCATGAAGCTGGGCTACGGTCCCGCATACCGTTAGGCCGTCTTCCGCTCACGCCCCATCATCGAGCAGCCCGCCTCCAGTGGTGTCGCGACAGGCGTGAATGGAGGGACGAATGGAGACGTGTCGTCTTCAGCAATGAGAGTCGCTTCTGCCTTGGTGCCAATGATGGTCGTATGCGTGTTTGGCGCCGTGCAGGTGAGCGCCACAATCAGGACTGCATACGACCGAGGCACACAGGGCCAACACCCGGCATCATGGTGTGGGGAGCGATCTCCTACACTGGCCGTACACCTCTGGTGATCGTCGAGGGGACACTGAATAGTGCACGGTACATCCAAACCGTCATCGAACCCATCGTTCTACCATTCCTAGACCGGCAAGGGAACTTGCTGTTCCAACAGGACAATGCATGTCCGCATGTATCCCGTGCCACCCAACGTGCTCTAGAAGGTGTAAGTCAACTACCCTGGCCAGCAAGATCTCCGGATCTGTCCCCCATTGAGCATGTTTGGGACTGGATGATGCGTCGTCTCACGCGGTCTGCACGTCCAGCACGAACGCTGGTCCAACTGAGGCGCCAGGTGGAAATGGCATGGCAAGCCGTTCCACAGGACTAAATCCAGCATCTCTACGATCGTCTCCATGGGAGAATAGCAGCCTGCATTGCTGCGAAAGGTGGATATACACTGTAGTAGTGCCGACATTGTGCATGCTCTGTTGCCTGTGTCTATGTGCCTGTGGTTCTGTCAGTGTGATCATGTGATGTATCTGACCCCAGGAATGTGTCAATAAAGTTTCCCCTTCCTGGGACAATGAATTCGCGGTGTTCTTATTTCAATTTCCAGGAGTGTACTTTGAAATGTCCTACGTCCTTGTAAAAAGAGATCCACGGATGAATAAAGTTACTACTACTATTACTACTACTACTACGTACAAGCAGCCATGATGGCTGCTTCTGAATAAAGATTAACGTTTTCACTATAGGAGATAAATTTTTGATCAGAAGCGACGTGGTACTCTTCATTATAACCATCACTGAACGACCTTCAGTAAAAAAAATATGTTTTTTGTGTTATATGCTTCCTATAAATAAGGAATAATACGAGTGTAACCTGCCTTCGTGATAGTCGGCCGTTGTGACCGAGCGGTTCTAGGCGCTCCAGTCCGGAACCGCGCTGCTGCTACGGTCGTAGGTTCGAATCCTGTTTCGGGCATGGATGTGTGTGCTGTCCTTAGGTTAGTTAGGTTTAAATAGTTCTAAGCAATGATGACCTCAGATGTTAAGGCCCATAGTGCTTAGAGCCATTTGAAGATCAAAGGCTGTTCGGGGCACAGGGCCAAAATATTTAATTATACATGAGTATACATGTAAAATAAGATACTACAATGTCGATCACACTGTAAATCTCATTGTCTTGTTGTAGGAAAAGATGTTACTGTACTTTCTGGTGAACAAAACCTTTATTATCTTCCCGTTCCATGAAGAAAGAGTAGTACGCTCATACAAAAACTGCACCGGAGACGAGGAAGACCAAAGGGAATTCGAATGGCAGATGCGGAATTAGAATGTGTTTGTAGAAATTAAGGCAACTTCCAGAGAGGGTCCTCAATAAAACGGTCAGTCCATTCCTTATACTAATTCACCCTTATCAAGGCACTTGCATGTATTTCAGAACTCGTTGCAGTAAAGAAATAGAAATGCTTTTTCACTCAAAAACCTCATCTTTCTACTTGTGCAGTCAAATCTTCGGATTATTAAAGTAACTGATTTCATTACTGCCTTCTTTACTGGCGCAGGGCATTGATTCAGTTGATAGGAGTTTGTCTTCTACAAGCTCCGCTCTCACTGTTGTAGACTGCTTTGTATTTTGACATCCATTAATCTTGTGCAGAGATGAATTATAGAGATGCGGACGCACAGAAATTGAAAATAATCAGGCTGCTGAAGTTATCGCTGCAAATAAAGATCGAGACTCTGTTAATGAAATTGAACAGCATGAAATATCAGAGGAAGTAACCTGCTTCAGGTTGTCGTTGAATAGATTTGTCGTTGAAAGAGTTGTAGAATTTGACGCTCATTGTGACGGGAAGTCGAAAAATCTCATACCGAAACTGATATAGTGGGACAACGAGTCGCAGAAAATGAAGGTAAGCTTCCTGATAACCATACCAAAGTGCATTCCACTTTACGAGTATTACAGCAGCATGTTCTGAGCCATCAAGGGATCACCAATTTAGCATTGGAAGGCAGCGTGGAGGGTAAAAATCGTAGAGGGAGATCAAGAGATGAATACACTAAGCAGATTCAGAAGGTTGTAGGTTGCAGTAGGTACTGGGAGATGAAGTAGCTTGCACAGGATAGAGTAGCATGGAGAGCTGCATCAAACCAGTCTCAGGTCTGAAGACCACAACAACAACAACAACAACAGTCTGGAAGAAAAAACCATGCACTGATATTTCCTATAACGGACTATCCAAACAAATGAAACAATTAGCAGATGAACAGCAACAGTTTATCGCTCAGCAACAGCAGCATACAATGCTTTCGCCGAAAATGTGTAGCGGGGAACTCGCGAAAAAGAATCCATTGTCACCGGGGATGAAGAGGGTAAATGCCATGGAGACACTGGCAGTAGTGTTTAAAGGAAGGACATGACTAGTTTATTGAGCGTGTAGAAATCCGCAGAGAAAGAGAGATTAACATAGCGCAGTTTGGTACTACAAGAAACGATGTAGATAAAGCAAGACATGCATAAAATCAAGGATGAGTTGTAACCACTTGATTCTTCATCGACTGATATGCGGAGCGTAAATAATGGCATGAGCTGTGCATCAGTACCCCAAGACGGATTGAGTTGGCAGACAGAAACTGCCTCTGACTCTACCAATAATGTCGTGTACAGACTCAATACGCAGCATATATTAGTAAACTGATTATTGGAGGGGAACATTCCGTGGAGCAGACAATTTAATGTTTTCTCAACTGACAAAAGTATCGATTCACTCTGTTGCTTATATAAGAGCTTTCCGTGGTTTACTACCAGTGTCTTGGAATGAATAACAATGCATCTGTTTTGTCAGCAAACGTATCCAGCGATATCCGTAATTATAGGCCGCAGAAGCTGTGGTACAATGCCGTATATACGACGAATTCGAACTACTTGATCTAGCCAAGAATTGGGACGACGAGTCAAAGAAAGTCTACGAAAACAAATCTTCAGCCCTGAGACACATTAGAGAGACAGTGTAGTGTCAGGAACTATTTCGAAAAGTACTTAAACGAAATACTTGGACAAGTGTATATTTGACAGAGGTATCATACACATCAAATGAATTCGCAGTTACGAATAAGGACTACCATCAGCTGTAAAATGGAATGACGATAATGAAAAGTTATACCGGACCGAGACTCGAAACCGGATTTCTCGCTTATCGCGAGCGGGCGCCTTACCATTTGGCTATCGGTACACGACTCCCGGCCACACGCAAACTTCCACAGATTCTCACCCATGCGTCTACGACCTGTACTCGTACATCCATTACGCATATTCCCATACAGGTCAGATGTTGTACTGTGAAGTCGCTTGCCCGGGATCGGCAGATAAACACGACATTGCAGTGCCTGTATTGTTCTGATTACAACGCAAAGTTCCTTTCGACTTGCATGCATGTCGAAATGAACAGGCGCTGTGTAACCACATCCGTTACGGAACACATCAAATGAACTTGCTATTGGCAATAAGGACGCCCATCAGCTGTAGAATGGAATGACGAGAATGAAAATTTGTACCGGACCGAGACTCGAACCCGGATATCCCACTTATCGCTAGGGATTATCTTACCATTTCGCTACCCGTGCACTCTAAGGTGCACTCTAAGGTACGGTCGTGCGGTGGTACACGACTCGGAGGTTATCACGCTGGAATCCTCGTGGTGGACGAAATTTTGGTTGCCATTATTTGGCCGGCAAAGGGAGGAGAGGTTGTGGCGTAAACTTAATGATCACTAATCTTTGCATCAGTGGCCTGGATTAAATTCCAAAACTTTCTGCTGTGTCTCATAAAATGACTGCATGTAAGATGGTGATCAATCGGATGGGGAACGTTAAGTTCAACAGCCTCCTCGATGGCTTCTTGGGCTGTAGGCTATGTGTCGGCACTGGGTTTCACCCTCTCCCTGTCTTCCATCCATAACAACACAAAACCAACACTACACTGTACAAACGTTCATTACAGTCTTCCACACTCTACTTAAACAAGTTGGAGGAAGGAAATGGCAAACCAGCTCCACTGGGACCTTGCTTGAACAGCGATGCAGGATTCTTGAACCTTATTGGTGTAACAAAACAGTTGCATGACAAAACACGCTCGTACCTCACTCCTTCAAAATTCAAACAATATTTAATGACAGTCAGCCACTAATTGACAGTAGCATTTGTGTTATAATCCTTTCCACTTGATTATGGGGTTTTCATCTACACTGTGTGGCCGCTGATTGATACTAGGAAGTCGTCGGCACCGGAATTACGCTTGACCTGTGAAATGTAAAAGTGTGTGGCGCTCATTGAGTAATTGATATCCAGCTGACTTCATTTCAATAATTTCATAATCACCACCGCAAATAAGCACCACATTTGAGCTTGAAGGCCTTTATAATGCTCTGTCAGGAAACTCAGCTGATTTTTACGGAGCAAGAGTGTTGTCCAATGAATGAAGTAATATCAGTTTTTTCAGTCAGCAGTGAGAGGTGGATGAATGTGGTTGCCACTGAGGTAACAAACGTCATGGGATACCTTCTAATTTCGTGTCGGACCTCCTTTTGCCGCGCGTAATGCAGAAACTCGACGTGCCATGGGCTGAACAAGTAGTTGCTCGTCTCCTGCATTAATATTGAGCCATGCTGCCTCTATAGTCGCTCATAATTGCGAAAGTGTCGCCGGTGCAGGATTTTGTGCAAGAATTGGCCTCTCGATTATGTGCCATAAATATCGTGCTTTCATTCTGGGAACATTCGCCAGGTTGTGGTTAAGTCGGACAGCAATATCTTTTCTTCCAGAATTGCTAGTCTTGCGAGGTTCGCAGGAGAGATTATGTGAAGTTTGGGAGGGAGAAAACGAGGTACTGGCAAAAGTAAAGCTCAAAGCTCTGGGGAGTAATCGCGGATCATGCTTGGGTAGCTCAGTCGGTAGCGCACTCGCCCCTGAAAGGCAAAGGTCACGACTTCGAGTTTCGGTCCAGCACACAGTTTTTTAATCTGCCAGGACGTTTCATATCAGCGCACACTCCGCTGCAGAGTGAAAATTTCATTCAGTAAAAAACTTGCCAATTTACATCATCACCTATACACCTGCGGAATTACTGAGCGACAACGAAGAAGCAAAGATTGGCACGTCTGCAGAAAGAGGATATTATTATACACGAAAAGGGAAGAAATACACTCACTGCACTGAACACGCCAGAATGCGGAAGAAAACACGATAATAAGTTTGGACGATTTCGGCATACACTCTGGGGGAAACAATTTTGTTAAAATTACGTCCGAAATCTTCTGCTCTGCATAAATGTAATAGTAAATGGCAACTCCTTTACATCAGCCCATAGAAAATCAACGTACTTTGTACCTAACCCTGATAGTTATCTTCTGGCTTTTATAAGATCGGAGAAAATTAAGATCAAAAGAGATATTTACATAGTTTTCAAGGTGAGAATCATCGTAAGATATTTCTGTTTGCTACAGGTAGATTATGGAACGTTATGACGGATTTACGTTTTTGTACATGTAACTACATTCAACAAAAAGTCATTGATGTTGGTATACTGAGTATACTCGAATTGAAATATTATCTGTCCGAAAAACGAGTATAATCTGATGACTAAACATCCTGAATAACAGTCGATTCCTATGGTTTGTAAACAAGTGAAAATGAGGCATGAACTGTAAATGAGGCATGAACTGTACAGTTTTCAGTAACTATTACGACCTTACGTTGAAGAATAATATGAATTTAACTGTACATAAAAGTTTATACGTTCTTCTATGCTGCTAACGCAGACTCAATTGCTATACGTCCATAAATACACGTGACATGAACTACTACGGCGAGCGCGGAAGAAAAAATGGCTCTGAGCATTATGGGACTTAACATCTGTGGTCATCAGTCCCCTAGAACTTAGAACTACTTAAACCTAACTAACCTAAGGACATCACTCACATCCATGCCCGAGGCAGGATTCGAACCTGCGACCGTAGCAGTCGCGCGGCTCCGGACTGTGCGCCTAGAACAGCGAGACCACCGCGGCCGGCGAGCGCGGAAGAGATTTTCTTTACATAAACATTTTACGTTGAAACAGTATTGTAAATGTGTGTATTTTCTTCTTATGTTTAATTCATGCAGGAAGCTACGAAATCTATTTTTGGTACTAGTCTGAAGCTTTATGTAGAATAAGAAACTAGCAGTGTCTAGTGGACGAACGTTTTGGTGAAGATAATTGTATGTACACTGGCCAGCGAGTCTCCATGTTTCAGCTTTTTTTGTTTTCACTTAGCTGGCGTGAGATTTAACCACGTTTTCGATTTTTCTTGCTTTGTCGTGTGCATATGTTTTCTGAGTGATATAGCGTATGCCTTAATTTGAAATAGTGTTTCAGCTTTTTTTGTTTTCACTTAGCTGGCGTAAGATTTAACCACGTTTTCGATTTTTCTTGCTTTGTCGTGTGCATATGTTTTCTGAGTGATATAGCGTATGCCTTAATCTGAAATAGTGTTGCGCCGGTATCGTAATGACTATTCAGAAAACCATATTGGCCTAACTGCTATTTATTCGCCTTTTTCTGTTATAATGATACAAATTTGTAAAGTACAAGGCCAGACTCAAAAATGCAAAGGAAAACTGTTTATGTTCCTAAGTAGAAAATGCGGGATAAGTAAATCTGTTTGTTGCCGAGATCCGATGGAACAAAAATCTGCCGTACGCGGTGGTCTCGCGGTTCTAGGCGCGCAGTCCGGAACCGTGCGACTGCTACGGTCGCAGGTTCGAATCCTGCCTCGGGCTTGGATGTGTGTGATGTCCTTAGGTTAGTTAGGTTTAAGTAGTTCTAAGTTCTAGGGGACTGATGACCACAGCAGGTGAGTCCCATAGTGCTCAGAGCCATTTGAACCATTTTTTGAACAAAAATCTAAACTGTTATTGCGTCACCTAAAAACCTGACAAGTTACGAAGTGAAAGTACTACACAGGAATTGTAGTGAAAACTACGGTGAACTATTTTGCTAGTGTGTGTCTGTCGTGACGCGCTAGTGAAAGCAAAGTTTTGAACTTAGGCAGGGTCAAGTATTTGGCGTTAAGTTGCTACCTGTAAACTATATCGCCTACACGCAATGAAAGGACAAACGTTTTGCTTACCTAAACTGCAGTATTTCCGGTGAGAAGTTGACCACTTGTAGCCTATGGTGTCAGATGCTGGGTGCAAGTCTTCGCCGCGGCATCATGTTGCATTCATCACTCGGGATTCGAGAAGACGTAACGCACTCCACGGCTACACACAACTCACTACGTCGCCACGTGTGCATGTTCGCCGACAATCAGACTGCCCAGCTACGTTCCACAGTCTTGATTGTCGAGATAACTGCTGCGCAAGTAGAATTTCAAATTACGTAACGTGTCAATGAAAGTAAAGAGAATGAATAACATGGACGTAATTCGTACTGCGTGTCATGGGCATTTGTAGTGAACTGAGGTGATAACGACTGCGTTGTGATACACAGGAATCAAAGAACTTAACTTGGTTACGCCGCAAAGAAATGTAGTAAACAAAATAAAGCAACTAAACGTTAAGAAAAGTCATGTCCCTCGGCAGAAAACAGATGTGGGTATAAATACAAAACAAAAAAACATTTTTACTGTTTACCCTCAAACATGATGTTGAGAACGACAGTTCTGTAACTTGATGTCTCACGTTTTTCTTTCAGTACAAATATCGAGCTTTGTGCTGAGGCATCACTGATTCTTTTTGTGAGTGTTTCATAATTCATAAACCTGTTGAGCACCTGAAGCCTAACTGAATAACATTCTCATCATTCTACAACGCCATGTGTCAGTCAGAATAGACAACTTCTTGCTTGTGTCCTACTTCTTTTTGCTTGGGTGCTTCATCCTTGGCTGATACGACTCGTCTCACGTGTTCTCTATGCTGACAACGGTTTTACGTCTAAGCACATGATATACTGAGATATAGAAACAGTGAAAAATCTAAAATTGGAACTCTTACTCTTTATGTATGCTTTTTTTTTAACCATGAAATCACTGTGTTTAGAGAACGCCAAACTAAAACGACACTACACGTTGAAAGGTGTCTCCGATTTAGGCAATAAACTACGTCAACTCCATTCTTCAGAATTAGTTGCACTATCGGCCATTCATTAGATAGAATAAACAAATGATGACTAATTTCTTTTGCGATAGATTTTACCCCTTTCGCAGAGGTGCTCTCTTTTTCTGTCTTGTGGTAGACGCACGCTTCAATTAGGAGACGTGCAATGTTTCCAAGCTTGTTCATTTTTTGATAATATATACGCCAAAATGGAAAACTACTGTATATAACATATTTATACTTTCCTTGTTCTAACCATTTCTACTGTAACACGAGACAACGTGGAAGTCTTGATACGGTGACGTGATTGATCGGCCGCCATTATAGGCATCTATATGCAAATTTGTTTGATGAATCCAAGAAACTGTTTTCATTATCTTTTGATGATTTGCAGATGGGGGTCCGCAGCTCGTGGTCGTGCGGTAGCGTTCTCGCTTCACGCGCCCGGGTTTACAGGTTCGATTCCCGGCGGGGTCAGGGATTTTCTCTGCCTCGTGATAACTGGGTGTTGTGTGATGTCCTTAGGTTAGTTAGGTTTATGTAGTTCTAAGTTCTAGGGGACTGATGACCATAGATGTTAAGGCTCAGAGCCATTTGAATCACTTTTTTTTTTTTCAGGAAACGTAGTAGGTGAATATGGATTGGGGCTAAGAAATGAAAGAGGAAGCCGATTGGTAGAATTTTGCACAGAGCACAACTTAATCATAGCTAACACTTGGTTTAAGAATCATGAAAGAAGGTTGTATACATGGAAGATCCCTGGAGATACTAAAAGGTATCAGATAGATTATATAATGGTAAGACAGAGATTTAGGAACCAGGTTTTAAATTGTAAGACATTTCCAGGGGCAGATGTGGACTCTGGCCACAATCTGCTGGTTATGAACTGTAGATTAAAACTGAAGAAACTACAAAAAGGTGGGAATTTAATGAGAGGGGACCTGGATAAACTGAAAGAACCAGAGATTGTACAGAGTTTCAGGGGGAGCATAAGGGAACAATTGACAGGAATGGGGGAAAGAAATACAGTAGAAGAAGAATGGGTGGCTCTGAAGGATGAAGTAGTGAAGGCAGCAGAGGATCAAGTAGGTAAAAAGACGAGGACTAGTAGAAATCCTTGGGTAACAGAAGAAATATTGAATTTAGTTGATGAAAGGAGAAAATATAAAAATGCTGTAAATGAAGCAGGCAAAAAGGAATACAAACGTCTCAAAAATGAGATCGACAGGAAGTGCAAAATGGCTAAGCAGGGATGGCTAGAGGACAAATGTAAGAATGTAGATGCCTATCTCACTAGGGGTAAGATAGATACAGGAAAATTAAAGAGACCTTTGGAGAGAAGAGAACCACTTGTATGAACAGATGGAAACCCAGTTCTAAGCAAAGAAGGGAAAGCAGAAAGGTGGTGGTGGTGGCTAGTGTTTAACGTCCCATCGACAACGAGATCATTAGAAACGGAGCGGAAGCTCGGGTTAGGGAAGGATTGGGAAGGAAATCGGCCGTGCCCTTTCAAAGGAACCATCCCGGCATTTGCCTGAAACGATTTAGGAAAATCACGGAAAACCTAAATCATGATGGCCGGAGACGGGATTGAACCGTCGCCCTCCCGAATGCGAGTCCAGTGTGCTAACCACTGCGCCACCTCGCTCGGTCAGAAAGGTGGAAGGTGTATATAGAGGGTCTATACAAGGGCGATGTACTTGAGGACAATATTATGGAAATGGAAGAGGATGTAGATGAAGATGAAATTGGAGATACGATACTGCGTGAAGAGTTCGACAGAGCACTGAAAGACCTGAGTCGAAACAAGGCCCCCGGAGTAGACAACATTCCATTGGAACTACTGACGGCCTTGGGAGAGCCAGTCCTGATAAAACTCTACCATCTGGTGAGCAAGATGTATGAGACAGGCGAAATACGCTCAGACTTCAAGAAGTATATAATAATTCCAATCCCAAAGAAAGCAGGTGTTGACAGATGTGGAAATTACCGAACTATCATTTTAATAAGTCACAGCTACAAAATAATAACGCGAATTCTTTACAGACGAATGGAAAAACTAGTAGAAGCCGACCTCGAGGAAGATCAGTTTGGATGCCGTAGAAATACTGGAACACGTGCGCCAATACTGACCTTACGACTTATCTTAGAAGAAAGATTAAGGAAAGGCAAATCTACGTGTCTAGCATTTGTAGACTTAGAGAAAGCTTTTGACTGGAATACTCTCTTTCAAATTCTAAAGGTGGCAGGGGTAAAATACAGGGAGCGAAAGGCTATTTACTATTTGTACAGAAACCAGATGGCAGTTATAAGAGTCGAGGGACAAGAAAGGGAAGCAGTTGTTGGGAAGGGAGTAAGACAGGGTTGTAGCCTCTCCCCGATGTTATTCAATCTGTATATTGAGCAAGCAGTAAAGGAAACAAAAGAAAAATTCGGAGTAGCTATTAAAATTCATGGAGAAGAAATAAAAACTTCGAAGTTCGCCGATGAAATTGTAATTCTGTCAGAGACAGCAAAGGACTTGGAAGAGCAGTTGAATGGAATGGATAGCGTCTTGAAAGGAGGATATAAGATGACCATCAACAAAAGCAAAACGAGGATAATGGAATGTAGTCGAATTAAGGTGGGTGATGGTGAGGGAATCAGACTGGGAAATGAGACGCTTAAAGTAGTAAAGGAGTTTTGCTATTTGAGGAGCAAAATAACTGATGATGGTCGAAGTAGAGAGGATATAAAATGTAGACTGGCAATAGCAAGGAAAGCGTTTCTGAAGAAGAGAAATTTGTTAACATCGAGTATACATTTAAGTGTCAGAAAGTCATTTCTGAAAGTATTTGTATGGAGTGTAGCCATGTATGGAAGTGAAACATGGACGATAAATAGTTTGGACAAGAAGAGAATAGAAGCTTTTGAAATGTGGTGCTACATAAGAATGCTGAAGATTAGATGGGTAGATCACATAACTAATGAGGAAGCACTGAATAGGATTGGGGAAAGAGAAGTTTGTTGCACAACTTGACCAGAACAAGGGGTCGGTTGGTAGGGCATGTTCTGAGGCACCAAGGGATCACCAATTTGATATTGGAGGGCAGCGTGGAGGGTAAAAGTCGTAGAGGGAGACCAAGAGATGAATACACTAAGCAGATTCAGAAGGATGTAGGTTGCAATAGGTACTGGGAGAGGAAGAAGCTTGCACAGGATAGAGTAGCATGGAGAGCTGCATCAAACCAGTCTCAGGCAGAAGACTACAACAACAACAACATTTACAAAGTCTAGTTATAATTTCTTAAATACAATTTTATGCACACCAGCATCGGCGATTCAAACCGTTATTACTGATACACGGTCTAGGATCACCCTATGAAAGACTGTCCATGAAAACTAGCTACGCCGATCATTTCATATTCTTTCAAATGGTTCAAATGGCTCTGAACACTATGGGACTTAACGTCTGAGGTCATCAGTCCCCCAGAACTTAGAACCACTTAACCCTATCTAACCTAAGGACATCACACACATCCACGCCCGAGGCAGGACTGGAACCTACGACCGTAGCGGTAGCGGGGTTCCAGACTGACGCCCGAAGAGCCGCTCGGTCACAGCGCCCGGCTCATATCTTTATTTCAAAGTCTCGTCGTTAAGCATGCCAGCATCGGCTATTCAAACCGCTGTTACTGATACACGGTCTAGGATCACCCTATGGAAGACTGTCCGCGAAAACTAGCTCCGCTGATAATTTCATATTCTTTATTCCAAAGTCTCGTCCTTATAATAGGTCTTCTATCCCTGAGAAAAACTTAGAGAAATCTTTTGTTATAAGTCAAGTGCCCTGGCCAGCTGCACTAGGTTTCTCCGTTGAGAAACAGCTCGATTGAGGTCCCACATATTCTCAATGGGGTTTAAATCTGGGGAGTTTCGTGGTCAGGGCTCGCATACGCTGTAGCGCACAATAGCGTCGATGAGCTGCAACAACTGCTGCCTGTGGTGCTTGCTGCTGACAAATAACACAACTACTTCTTTCTATCTGGATTGGCCTTCGCCAATCAAACTCTCCCTACGCCTTGATGAAGTCAATGACTCCCATTCACCCATAGTCTAACTATTGGCATGGTACACTGGTCAGATAACCAGTCCACCACGATGTCACTCAATATTCGCTCGCAGGCATTTTACTAGTATTCTGTCCGTGCTCACACCACACAGTAAGTGTGGCGGCCAACACAGTTAACAACACTTGATCGTGAGCGACTCAATATAGAGTATCACTCCGATTCGCTTAATGACAGAGGTGCTCTCCCAGTGCAGTACTGAGGAGAGACTTTATTCCTCGATCTTTCAGTACACTTAGGAGCGCACTCGCTCTCGTTACGTGTTCCTACTCCCAGAGCGACAACGGAACGGCCCCTTTTTCTGAAAAAATCGCAAGGGTATATCATTCGCTGTCTTCCCCCACTCCTCTGGCTCTTTGCGTCAGAAATATTCCGGCAATCAGTGTTGCTCTTTTAAACGGGAGAATGATGTTTTGTGCGGAAATCTGTAGCATGTCCATTAGGCGTATACTGTCCTCTTGTGAGAACTCCCTAACTACGCAGTCGGTCGGTCAAAATGCGTCTTCTGGGCGGTCCCACACAATGTAGCAGAATTTGCTTTTAAGTCAAATACGGGGGTTGTTATCCCTTCACTCTGGCAAAAGCTGTCCTCTCTCTGGGCAGTCGTTCCGGCCGAATTAGGTCCCCTCTGAAGGGACGGACCTCCCAGTGGGCCAGCTGCCTCCCTAGAATGAAAATTCCTGTGGCTGTTATGTAGCGTACGCCAGCCTCGACTTTTTCAACCTCGGTGCGCACTTGCGATTTACTTATTAGATTTGCATATCACTTACATGAATTCATACAAAACTGACTCTACCTTATCGAGTTTGGGTTCGAATGAAGCGTCTCGATGTGCAGAATACGATTGAGACGTCGGAATATGTAGTAAATGAAGGTCAGGAGGCCACGCCGCCTTACGATGTGTTGACTGGCGAGTGTTCATGAGAGTACGTCAAATTACCATATAAACTGAAAAAACTATATGTGCACAAGTACTCTGCTCACCGAGTAGCTGCTTCCTTTATGTTGTGCACCTCTGACCTATCAAGGAGAGTCCTACAAATCCCTACCCGATAGTGCAGGTCTGGAAGTCTGCAGCCACGACCACCACAGAGGTGACGAACCTTTTGGCTGAGACACACCACTCGACTTCAAACCAAAGTACCCCACTCAACTCTGGGAACGATGCTGCAAATTGCGAGCTTTGCATCTACCCTGCATGTGAGGCCAGAAGTCTCCACCATCTCTGACAGCCGTCAGCTGTCATTGGTGTCGACGTGAGCAACTTGCAGACGACTGCTCCCTGTATGCTCGACAGCTGAAAGCAAGGTTGCCTCGGAATCTTGGATGAGGCCTCCAGGCAGACATACCAATTGCCCACTGGCTTCCTTCCCAGTCCTGAACGCTATGTTCCTAAGGCGTTCCATAAGGCGCCCAACTTTGGAGCTTCTAATGAATAGCAAACCCCTGCCTATGCGTCCCTGCCCCGAACCTGCTGAAGAAACGGCCATCTGTTCAGTCACTCAACCTGCGGGTCCTCAGCGTGGGATACACTAGAGGGTGCCTCTGCAGTAGAGCTCCGGGGAAAACAAGTGACACCTGATGTGTCCTATACGATGCTCCAGAATCTCCGCCACCGCTACGCCCCGATGTAATACCCCGAAGGTGACTGATCGCGGCCAAAGCCCCACTGAAATGTTCACGAACTGCGGCCAGCTCCTACTTGCGTCCTCACACAGCAAGCACATATCCTACCCATGTTAGCAATGGAAGAGTAGGCAGTAAAAACTGGCAGAAACCTAGATAAGAAACGTGTGACCAAGGGACGCTGATGCCACAATGAAGTATGTAGCTGACTGTTCAGAAGAAATGGCAACTGAGCTTCAGACTGCTTGAATTTACACTTACAGCTAGCAAAACACGACGCGAGACTAAATTTCTTAAATATCAAAACATGCAAGAAATTAAAGCTGAATAAGTAACTTGATGTCCTGCAGATGTGTCACAGGCGATAGTTATCACCGAATTGAGCGCCTAACTGCGCTTATGAGAATGATTACTGGTCTGAAAACAGACAGCTGAGTGACTACTGCGCTACTGAGATTAAATTCTGAGAATCAGAGGCTGGTGGTCATCTGAATACTTACTATCAGCAAAGGTCGTGGAATCAAGTAAATAAAGCAACACTAGCGACTTCTACGGCGGAAAGCTACACTAGAAAGTAAACTCACTGAAGACAAAAGATCGAAAAATTCCCAAATTCTTACAAGAAACATGTGTAGCACTACTAAAAACATCCAAGGAATCAGCAGCTGCTCACTTCTGCTCAGAAGCCAGTTATAACAGAATTAAAATAAACGATGTAAACAAACTGAATGCACCGATAAGCTGCTGCTGCTGATAATATCTGAAAGTAAGTAGGTGATATGCCTCATAATGAACAAAAATTCGATGTTTGTACCAAAAGGAAAACTGTGTGCATTATTTATCAAGGCACATAGAGGTTTCGAGTATAAAAAACATGTGGAATTACTGTCATAATTTCATTGTTTTGCACGATTCAAAACAAAATACACATGACTAGCATATCAGCATTACTGATATAACATACAGATTAAGTTACACTACTCCAGAACTAAACTTCATTGTCTGTGCCACACTTTGCAACACGAAATGGAACCTAAAATTAAATATTTCCATATGTAAACTGTCTGTATTACTAATCGAAATACATGTGGCTCACATTGTTGATATAGCTCACTGGTTACCTGACAAGCTCAGTCCGATCTCTGAATGACATATTAAAGAAGTCAAATTTTGTGCATGATATTTATCAGCACACTTGAAGATTTGTTTTTCATCATTTCATATTGTGTGCGGTGGTTTGCATAGATTTCTTTATTCTCCTATTCATTTCATGTTTTAATACAGATTGAAATTACCCTGAAGGCTGCAGTTCACTGACGTCAGTAAATGGACAACGGTCACTTAAAATGGAAATATCGCTCTCCTCGTTGCTGACAATGAAAATATAGGAGGGAGTGTTTACATTGCGTTGGTAGTGTAAGTTAACTGTGACGACAATTAATGGCATATTAACTTAAAGTAACATCCATTCACAGACATATGTGAAACATACGAACCACGACACCGTTATAGAGCTTATAGTGTTAGAATGGTGTCCCTAAATCAAAATAAAGAAAAAAGTTCCCGATGTTAAGTACCAATTACACCGAAGATGTATATAACAAGCAAGAAAATAAAATGAAAGGACACTGTTGCTTGGGAAACGTGATATAAGAGTGATAACATTAAACGTAGGTAGAGCAATTAAAGAACTGGAACTAAAAGAAATAGAAAGGAAGTCAGTGCTTCAAACAGACACGGTACTAACCTCGACGGTTGATATAAAAATATGAAAAGCAACTCTATTTTGTTGGTTGTACTATGTGCAGCAGTTCTGCCGTCAATGCTTGCTGCACCTTCCGCAGACTGTCTAGGAACACTCATGAATGTAGCAACGTAGGACTTTGTTCCCCCTGTATGCTTGATGGACAGCCTCCCGCAACGCTGTTGCCTGCTCCCTTGCTTTACCCATTCTGTGTATAAGGGATCGCAAGAGCCTTTCTACAGCCGTCCTCTCATCGAGTAACTTCGGTCGAGTTTGTACTCTCTACAAATCCCTGTAGCTTAAGTTACCTGAGCGAGCAATTTATCGCGTATTAACTAAAATTAACTGCTGTTCACAGACAGATCTTCTACACTCAAAGCAGGGTACTGTTATAGAACCTACAATGTTATAATTATGTCCCAAAAACAAAAAGAATAGAAAAAGTTTTGTATGTTAAATACCAGTTATTTGAAAGAAGATTACAGTATATCAAGTATGAACACAAAATGAATGAACAGTCTTCCATGGGGAATATGAAATAAGAATGGTAACATAGAACGTAGCTAGAGAAATTAAACAACAGGAACTAAGAGAATTCGGCAGCTGTGGCCGAGCAGTTCTAGGCGCTTCAGTGCGGAACCACGCTACTGCTGCAGTCGCAGGTTCGAATCCTGCCTCAGACATGGATGTGTGTGACGTGCTTAGGTTAGTTAGGTTTAAGTAGTTCTAAGTCTAGGGGACTGATCACCTCAGATGTTAAATCTCATAGTGCTTAGAGCCATTTGAACTTAGAGAAATGAAAAAGTTGTTGGTGTTTCAAACTGACAAATTTATTCCAAGTTTGAAGCTGTTTATATGTAAATACACTCCTGGCAATTGAAATAAGAACACCGCGAATTCATTGTCCCAGGAAGGGGAAACTTTATTGACACATTCCTGGGGTCAGATACATCCCATGATCACACTGACAGAACCACAGGCACATAGACACAGGCAACAGAGCATGCACAATGTCGGCACTAGTACAGTGTATATCCACCTTTCGCAGCAATGCAGGCTGCTATTCTCCCATGGAGACGATCGTAGAGATGCTGGATGTAGTCCTGTGGAACGGCTTGCCATGCCATTTCCACCTGGCGCCTCAGTTGGACCAGCGTTCGTGCTGGACGTGCAGACCGCGTGAGACGACGCTTCATCCAGTCCCAAACATGCTCAATGGGGGACAGATCCGGAGATCTTGCTGGCCAGGGTAGTTGACTTACACCTTCTAGAGCACGTTGGGTGGCACGGGATACATGCGGACGTGCATTGTCCTGTTGGAACAGCAAGTTCCCTTGCCAGTCTAGGAATGGTAGAACGATGGGTTCGATGACGGTTTGGATGTACCGTGCACTATTCAGTGTCCCCTCGACGATCACCAGAGGTGTACGGCCAGTGTAGGAGATCGCTCTCCACACCATGATGCCGGGTGTTGGCCCTGTGTGCCTCGGTCGTATGCAGTCCTGATTGTGGCGCTCACCTGCACGGCGCCAAACACGCATACGACCATCATTGGCACCAAGGCAGAAGCGACTCTCATCGCTGAAGACGACACGTCTCCATTCGTCCCTCCATTCACGCCTGTCACGACACCACTGGAGGCGGGCTGCTCGATGTTGGGGCGTGAGCGGAAGACGGCCTAACGGTATGCGGTATCGTAGCCCAGCTTCATGAAGACGGTTGCGAATGGTCCTCCCCGATACCCCAGGAGCAACAGTGTCCCTAATTTGCTGGGAAGTGGCGGTGCGGTCCCCTACGGCACTGCGTAGGATCCTACGTTCTTGGCGTGCATCCGTGCATCGCTGCGGTCCGGTCCCAGGTCGACGGGCACGTGCACCTTCCGCCGACCACTGGCGACAACATCGATGTACTGTGGAGACCTCACGCCCCACGTGTTGAGCAATTCGGCGGTACGTCCACCCGGCCTCCCGCATGCCCACTATACGCCCTCGCTCAAAGTCCGTCAACTGCACATACGTACGGTTCACGTCCACGCTGTCACGGCATGCTACCAGTGTTAAGAACTGCGATGGAGCTCCGTATGCCACGGCAAACTGGCTGACACTGACGGCGGCGGTGCACAAATGCTGCGCAGCTAGCGCCATTCGACGGCCAACACCGCGGTTCCTGGTGTGTCCGCTGTGCCGTGCGTGTGATCATTGCTTGTACAGCCCTCTCGCAGTGTCCGGAGCAAGTATGGTGGGTCTGACACACCGGTGTCAATGTGTTCTTTTTTCCATTTCCAGGAATGTACATAGTTAGTTAATGCCACCCGAACTGCACTGACTTCAGTTAGCTTCATTTCCTGTTTATACTAGATTTTCTTGGAAGACTCTTGTCCTAACAAACAGATTCACCCATTTCCTCTTTCGCAAGTCAAATAAAATAAACACTAAACTCAGTTCGAACAGGACTAAGGTCCAAGTACCGACCGACCGCCGTGTCATCCTCAGACGACATGTGTCACTGGATGCGGATATGGAGGAGATTGTGGTCAGCACACCCTCTCACAGCCGTTACCAATTAACAAGACCGGAGAATTCTACTGCTCAGTTCAGTAACTTCCAAAATTGCCTCACAAGGGCTGAGTGCACTCCGCCTGCCAACAGCGCTCTGAATACGCGGACTGTCACTCATCCAAGAGCTGGTCAAGCATGACAGCGCTTCACTTCGGTGATTTGATGGGAACCGGTGTTACCAATGCGGCAACGCCACTGGCGCAAGTCGAATGCTGCGTCTATATTAATAACTGCCACATGATTTAGCTAGGATTAATATATATACAACACAGATTCATGAGTTACGCTTCAGCTGATATCATTTTCTTTGTAAATCTGTCCCAAATTTCTTAGTCAGGTATGTAGGACGCAGTTTGCTATAATTTTGTTAGGTGGTTGTCATACTATTTGATATGCGGTAGCTGGCACCCACTGTCAGGTTATGACACATACACATACACACTGTCAGCTTCTAGTGTTAGAATACTGTCTGAGATCCAGTGTAGACACACGCTGCCAGTGTAGAGGACACATGGATACATGTTGGTGTACGGACCAAATTGTTTCAATTTGGTTGTAACAGGGCAGTTAGTTACAGTTCCTTAAGCAACATGTCAATATTTGGGGAATGCTTCACAATTTTGCTGTAACAGCTATCTATGGAGCAATATGTAACAACTTCGCTGTAACACAACGATGTGTGCGGCAGTGACTTACAGTTCTGCAGCAAGATGTCGATATGGGCAATTTCTTACAAGTTTGTTGCGATAATTTCAGTTATTGATCATCAACAATGGTATGAGTGTAAAATATGGAGATCTGGTAGCCAACACCAACAGTCAAATTATGGCACATGGTGTTACGGTGCTATTTGAGATCCAGCAGCTGACACCCACTGTTGTATTATGGTACATATACTATCACCATGCCTTCAGAGTAATGGTAGTTGCCATATCAACTAACTGTTGATGCCTCACCTAGTTGTATCCAGGGGTAATGGCAGTCACCATGTCAACTGACCATATTTGCCCCAACTATGTACAGTCTCTAATGACCATGCTGTCCAAAGGTATGTGAAACTACAGGGTGTTTCAAAAATGACCGGTATATTTGAAACGGCAAAAAAAAACTAAACTAGCAGCGATAGAAATACACCGTTTGTTGCAATATGCTTGGGACAACAGTACATTTTCAGGCGGACAAACTTTCGAAATTACAGTAGTTACAATTTTCAACAACAGATGGCGCTGCAAGTGATGTGAAAGATATAGAAGACAACGCAGTCTGTGGGTGCGCCTTCTGTACGTCGTCTTTCTGCTGTAAGCGTGTGCTGTTCACAACGTGCAAGTGTGCTGTGGACAACATGGTTTATTCCTTAGAACAGAGAATATTTCTGGTGTTAGAATTCCACCGCCTAGAATACAGTGTTGTTGCAACAAGACGAAGTTTTCAACGGAGGTTTAATGTAAACAAAGGACCGAAAAGCGATACAATAAAGGATCTGTTTGAAAAATTTCAACGGACTGGGAACGTGACGGATGAACGTGCTGGAAAGGTAGGGCATCCGCGTACGGCAACCACAGAGGGCAACGCGCAGCTAGTGCAGCAGGTGATCCAACAGCGGCCTCTGGTTTCCGTTCGCCGTGTTGCAGCTGCGGTCCAAATGACGCCAACGTCCACGTATCGTCTCATGCGCCAGAGCTTACACCTCTATCCATACAAAATTCAAACGCGGCAACCCCTCAGCGCCGCTACCATTGCTGCACGAGAGACATTCGCTAACGGTATAGTGCACAGGATTGATGACGGCGATATGCACGTGGGCAGCATTTGGTTTACTGATGAAGCTTATTTTTACCTGGACGGCTTCGTCAATAAACAGAACTGGCGCATATGGGGAACCGAAAAGCCCCATGTTGCAGTCCCATCGTCCCTGCATCCTCAAAAAGTACTGGTCTGGGCCGCCATTTCTTCCAAAGGAGTCATTGGCCCATTTTTCAGATCCGAAACGGTTACTGCCTCACGCTATCTGGACATTCTTCGTGAATTTGTGGCGGTACAAACTGCCTTAGACGACACTGCGAACACCTCGTGGTTTATGCAAGATGGTGCCCGGCCACATCGCACGGCCGACGTCTTTAATTTCCTGAATGAATATTTCGATGATCGTGTGATTGCTTTGGGCTATCCGAAACATACAGGAGGCGGCGTGGATTGGCCTTCCTATTCCCAGACATGAACCTCTGTGACTTCTTTCTGTGGCGACACTTGAAAGACCAGGTGTACCGCCAGAATCCAGAAACAATTGAACAGCTGAAGCAGTACATCTCATCTGCATGTGAAGCCATTCCGCCAGACACGTTGTCAAAGGTTTCGGGTAATTTCATTCAGAGACTACGCCATATTATTGCTACGCATGGTGGATATGTGGAAAATATCGTACTATAGAGTTTCCCAGACCGCAGCGCCATCTGTTGTCGACAATTGTAACTACTGTAATTTCGAAAGTTTGTCTGCCTGACAATGTACTGTTGTCCCAAGCATATTGCAACAAACGGTGTATTTCTATCGGTGCTCGTTTAGTTTGTATTGCCGTTTCAAATATACCGGTCATTTTTGAAACACCGTGTATGATCTTCCTTCTTTCCTTTCAGTTGTGTTCTGGCAACTAACAGTCATAGTCCCAGTTGTGTTCTGAGTAATGACAGTCGTTCTTTGTAATCTGACCAACATTGTCCCAGTAATACCGAGGTAAAAGATAGTCACCCTGTAAATTGGTCATCACTGTAGCTGAGGCGTCCCGGCTCAATGACCTCATCTAGATGGCGCCTCACCAGGTTGCGAGTATTACTCCCTTCTGCGGCTATCGTTACCCCCGGCTAGGCTTCAAAAGCGGCCTTGAGACCGGCGTAAGGGCGGCCCTGGAACAGTACAGGGTAGGCAATTTACGTGCAGCTGGGAGCAACGGGCACAGACCGCGTGTCTACTCGACTACTTCTCCAGATCGTCGTCATTCACTCTTTGTCTCCAGGACTGGGTAGAAGGCAAAGGTTTGATTCGTCTATGCCGTGCTTATCTGATTGTTCAGCTGTGTGCACCGATTTCGTGCTCCGCAAGCTGTTTTAGCAATGTTCCTGTTTATATTCACTGAATCGTCAAGCATGCCTTTGTTATTTGATTCTGTGTGATACTAGGACCAATCTAGTTCCCCGTCTGCTCCGTGTGTTTTTGAAGTTACTTGTGTTAATCTGTTGGCCATCGTTACGTCTTAAAATCTGCCATTGTTAATATTGTTATGGCTATGTAATGTGCTCAGCTTTCAAGCATAATTATATCAGGGGCTTATGAATTATCTTCTGCGTTTGCTTTTAAATTGTTTTACGCCAGAGAACAAACTGTTTCTGAATTTTAATTTTTGTTTCCACTATATTTTATAAGCTGGTATGCTCTCTGGTATTACTATTATCCAGCCCTTTAAGTTTTGTGCGTTATGACCTCCAGCTAATGGTAAGACTTCAGAGAGCTGTTATTTATATTCCTTCCTGGAAGAATTATCAGCTGCCTTTGAATAGTTCTCTTTTACGCCTTATACTTTTAGCGAAACTTATTTTCTAGGGCGTATGACCATATTGAAAAGGTTCTATAAGTGCAATCGTGGTTAAACAATAACCTTCACTTGCAGTTTCAAATAACTTCCGGGAATTCAGCCAGGCAACACTTTCAGCGACCGCCTACATTTCGGCGGGAGAACGCCCCTCCATTTTCAAGGCAATTGCAACGGACAGGCGGGGTGTTCTCCCGCCGAAATATAGGCGGTCGCTGAAATTGTTGCCTGGCTGAATACCCGGAAGTTATTTGAAAGTTGTATACGCCAGGAGAAACGCAGGCTTCACTTGCAGTGTAATTCAGTGAGACGTGTATGATCAGTGTTTGTTAACGGCACCTATTACGCTTCCGCGAAATGTTCTATGTAGGCAGCTTCTTGCGGCGTGGGCCTGGCTTGCTTGTGGCCTTGCTCACGGATCGCTAGTATTTCCTAGCGCGCCTGGCTATTTCTTTGCTGTCGCGCGTCCTCACTGTCTATGATTAACTTGAGTATCTTACGTTATCTGACTTGCACTGTAAATGAAATTTTGCTGTCGGCCAAGAGACCTTTTGTTAACTGGCTTCGCACGATGAATTTACCCTTTAAAGTTATTTTTATGTTTAATACATGCTGTAACCTCGTTCTGAATTTTATTGTAAATTATTTGGCCTACACCTTTTGGGTTATCTGCTAAGGCAAACTGTTATCTCTTGTTAACTAATTCTTAATAATCTTTTGAAGGGTCTGCCTAATGCCTAATGCCTAGAACTCAGGTTTAATTAATTTTATTTGCCGGTTTATTTAATTTTTGAAACATAGATATTCTAAGGCCAATATTGCTGATGTCTTATTTTTTTGCATCCTGTTTAAGGCCATTGTTACTGTAATTCAGTGACTGTGTCATTCACCACTTTGAACACTATCAAATCAGTGACGTGAATATGGCAAATTAACTTGGAATTTCCCTATCTGTTTTTCTTAAAGGGAACCTGTTGTTAATTTAAATAATAAATGCTTGTTGTCAAAATGATAAACGATATTAGTCAAAGGGGTTTAGTCCTTCCATGTCATTTCCCTGATCCTGGTGATTCCCGATTTCAGTAACCACTCCGTGAATCGTCTGTTATCGTCCACTCAGTAATACCTGGTGTAATGAGTCATTATATCAACTGACCAACATTCCCCCACAAAAGTATATGGGGTAATGGTAGTAATTCTGCAAAGGACGATCACTGTGCCACCAAATGCGATCTGGGGTAACGGCAGCCACCGTATCAACAGCCGATTACTTCCTAAAGGTTCTCACATAGGTCTGCTATGTGTGGAGCAATTTATTACAATTTCATGTAACAGTTGTGCTGTAAGGGGCAATTTATTACAACACTGCTGTAACGTAGCGATTTATGCAGCAGTTTGTTACAGTTTTGTTCCAAAATATCAATGTATAGGGTACTATGTTATTATTTTGCTGCAGCATGACGATGTACCAAGCAATTTGTTACAATTTTGCTTTAAAATGGCGACGTATGGGGCAAAGTATCATGTATTTGCCAATGCACAACAGCACAAATTAGCATTATCAGAAAATGTGACAAAGAGTTTGTACAACAAGAAAAAGTTTTTTACCCCAGCGTAGAGTCGCCGTAATTTTGTGGTGATCTTAGAAACTGGGTGGATGGAAGCATAGCAACCCTCATTTTTTACCAGTATGAATGTGCATTACTCTTGTTCAGTATGCTGTTCCATCAAAGTGTCTACAATCTTCACGGTGTGGTAACGTAAGTCAGTCCTCCATAAGCGCACTTTAAAATAAAGTTAGATCAGTATTGCCTCATGTGTTTTGAGAAAGAATGTAGACAATTTTCGATCTTTTAAAATGTAGTGCAGTGATAAGATTATTCTTGTCTACACGTGCACTTTAACCTGACAGTTGGACTGGCACTAGCGTCTGCGTCTGTTTACACCATTCTAGCACTATAAGCTCTATAACGGTGTCTTGGATCGTACGTTTCACATATGTCTGTGAATGGAGGTTACTTTAAGTTAATACACCATTAATTGTCGTCACAGTTAACTTACACTACCAACGCAATGTAAACACTCCCTCCTATATTTTCATTGTCATCAACGAGGAGAACGATACTTTCATTTTAAGTGACCGTTGTCCATTTACTGACGTCAGTGAACTGCAGCCTTCAGGGTAATTTAAATCTGTATCAAAACATGAAATGAATAGGAGCATAATGAAATCTATGCAAATAACCTCACACAATAACTTTGAGGGGCGATCCTACGGCTGGAAGTAGATATAAACTGAGGCTTGAAGACAGCAATTAGGTTTTGCCAATTTTCTGTAACAGTTAGCCGGACGAAATTACTGCTCCAGTTTTACGCATTACAAACATGAAAAATTCTGAAACTTCTTGCCAGATTAAAACTGTGTGCCCGACCGAGACTCGAACTCGGGACCTTTGCCTTTCGCGGGCAAGTGCTCTACCATCTGAACTAACGAAGCACGACTCACGCCCGGTACTAATAGCTTTACTTCTGCCAGTACCCCGTCTCCTACCTTCCAAACTTTACAGAATCTCTCCTGCGAACCTTGCAGAACTAGCACTCCTGTCCGCAATATCCTTTCTTTCATTTTGCAATTTGTCCGTGTGCCCTGTCAAAGTCAATAGAAATTTCTTTCCAAATCTTGTCTTTTGCAGCTGTAGTAACTTTACCAGTATTTTCCTTCTATTGTCTATTGTCTACATACGTACTCAATACAAATTCCAGCAATAAATCATTTTTGGCAGGGAAGAAAATAGTCGTTTTGAGAGCCGATTTTAGTATTATTCCGAGTCATGTTTCATATTAACTTAGATTAGCCTCTGAACTTCCTTCCGTAGATCCAAGTACACTAGTGAGCCAAAACTTTATGACCATTCGCTTAATTACTTGTTTGTCCGTGTTTGGAACGAAACATCACTGATTTTGCTTATCAGTGATCTTACAGTTTGTTGGCAGGATTGTGAAGGTATGTGGCATGAGACCTCTTCGCACAGGTCGTGGTGATCGCATAAGTAAGGGGCCGCTGATGTGAGAACGCGTGGACGGCGTCCGATAGCGACCCAGATGGGTTCCATAGGATTTATATCAGGCGAATCTGGTGGACGACACATCAACGAGAGTTCAGTACAATGCTCCTGAGTCCACTGCACCGCGATTCTGACACGGACAGTTCTACTGCTGAAAGATGACATCGCCGTCGGTGAAGATACCAAGCATGAACGAATGCAGGTGGTCCACAGTTGTCAGCGTGTCTTCGATTACGACGACAGGTCCCATGCAAGGGCAGGAGAATCTCTCCCGTAACATAATACTACTCTGACCAGCTTGTGTCCATGGCGCCTGTACGTTTCAAGCCGCCATTCACCTCCAAGGCCGCGTTTGTGGAGACGACCATCGACCTGACATAGCAAAAATGTGATTCACCCGAAGGGCCGACACGTTGCCATTAATCGACGTTTGAATCCCGATGGTGCCGTGCCCTTTGCAATCGTAATGCCTACTGCAATCGTAACTGACGATGTTGTTGGGTCAACATTTGAGCACGTAGGAGTGGTCTGCAGCGGAACTCAATGTTCAGCAATATACGATGAACGGTGTGCTCCGAAACACTTCTGAGTGCACCAGCATTGCATTCTTTCGCCAGAGACACCATAGATCCATCCTAGTTTACAGAGCAGACAAGAGTCGGGACCCCTCGTTCTGTGAAGAGTCGTGGACGCCGAACCAATTAGCGCCTAATGGTAGTATCACAGCCCAGTTGCTTCTTTTCGTGGATCCTCACGACAGTAGTATGTGAACATTCGATCAGCTCCGCCGTTTTCGAGATACTCGGAGATAGACTGTGCGTAATAATAATCTGCCTTTCTCACAGTGGCTTATCTTAACGGATTTCCCCCATTTTTAGTCAAAATCTTTCACTTGGGTGATCCCCTGTCCGTGCCTCCTCCGCTTACATACTTTGCGCCTGCAATTCCACCAGGCAGCATCAAACATCGCAATGGGAAGCGGTCGTAATGTTTTGGCTGCTCAATGTATAGTGTTATACAGTAAAGTCGAGTCCTGAACCGAGTTCAATTTCGGAACTAATGTCAAAATTGACCTCCAGTCAGTGATGTTTACACACAATCCGCACTTTGATACGTTAAGTCATGTGCGCAGGTCACTGCCCTGTTCATAACGTCACAACCCACCACGCCCCCCTCGCCGTTACATCATCATTACTTCGCGTGCGAATCATTGGCCTTGAGCACATAATATCACAATCCAACGAGGCAGAATACATGAGGCCATGGTTACGTTAGTTTTAATGGCCGATTCAATTTAGCATCATGATCGGCTGTTTCAGTTTGATTACTGGTATAACGACATCTTGACGGCACGGATACCTTGATCTTGGATTGTGATATCATGCGGTCAACACCAATGACTCATGTCTGACGTCTTGATAACGTCATAATAAAGGAGGAAGGGCTTGTGAGTGGAAGCATTACTGACACACTTCTAAAAACGCAATGTGACGACAGCCTAATTCTTGTACTGCAAGTATCAGAACCACGGGTAAACCTAAGATGGAAATGACTATTTCTTTGCATATTTTGATGAGTATTACAAACAATTCAGACATAAAATGTAATTTTCTCTGCAACTTTCTCCTTCATTTTCTTTCAAATGGCTCTGAGCACTATGGGACTTAACATCTATGGTCATCAGTCCCCTAGAACTTAGAACTACTTAAACCTAATTAACCTAAGGACAGCACACACCACCCAGTCATCACGAAGCAGAGAAAATCCCTGACGCCGCCGGGAATCGAACCCGGGAACCCGGGCGTGGGATGCGAGAACGCTACCGCACGGCCACTAGCTGCGGACCATTTTGTCTCGTAGCGTTGAGTGTCTACATTTTGTGTTTCGTGTGTTACTATTAGATCTTGGTATTATTTAGTAACTGAGTACTGAAAGAAAACAAAACACCGTCTGTATACTTCCAGATAGCCTTCAAACCCTATCTTCCCAACAGTGTCTTAGCCTTCTCTGAACGATTGTTTTTTTTCCATAGCCTTATTTAGGCTATAAAGTGTCAACTGGCTGCTTAACATGCTATTTTTAGCTACAGGTGTTAAGTACAAATGCTATTATAGAAAGTAGTCATTACAGAAAGAAACGAAATTTATTGATGAGGCAATGCAGTATTTGACATAAACACTTTCTTAGTGGAGCATAAAACAGATGAAATTCGCTTATGAGTCAGAATTTTAGGTGCTTACAAATTTTTGATAAATAATAAAGGCTGTACAGGTAAGGTAAGCTGTACCTGTCAGTCTTTTTTTTCTTTGTGTGCATATGAGACATGATAGATACGGTATTTTAGTTATTTTTTTCATCTCTTTGATAGAGAATGTAAATCGATCGGGAACTTCTGAACATGGTGCACAGTTTAGTTTGTTCAGATATTTTACAATATGATACCAATTTACACAATTCGCATAACTCTTCCACATTTTTGACATGGAGATACTGTAGTATTGTCACCATATTTATCTATTTGTGATAATCGAATAATTTAGAACATGGTACAAAAATCATATCTTTCGGACACTTTTGAACATGGTCTAAAATTCAGATCGTTTGGATATTTCTGAATATAGGACCATGAGGCAAAAAGCTCTGATCATTCGGCTACTTTTGAACTTGGCAACAATCTACGAAATGTAAGTAAAGCTTACGTATTTTGAACCATAATGATGGTCGTTCGGATACTACTGAACATTAAATAATTGTAGCTCCATCTTAGGCTCAGGAGGACGGGCAGCGACTCGTCGATTATATGTAATAATACTGTACCAACAGTCATTATTTTGATATGTTTCTATTAGGCAACCAGTTTCGACGTTGCAAACAGGTTATGTTCAGGCCTGGTGCATGAATGACACCAGGTACCACACATGCACGTATAAGACAAGCCGCCAATATTCGTGTGTTGGTATCTACAGAAACATGAGCATGTGTGCCCTTCACAGTTGATAGTTACATGTATGGCAATATCAAAGTAACGGCTGTTGGTACAGTATTATTACATGTCACACTATTGGACGTTGTGCTGTGTGCGTCTGTGTGTTTTCGTATTTTTGTCGTACGTTACACCCGTTATTATTTTTGGTAAATACTAGTTTGCTTTGGGCACTAAACTTAACATGGGGCATCAATACTAATCGACCCGTTTCATTTGAATGGCTGGTGAAAGAGTGAGTTGGACTGGTCTTTCGTTTTAAAGGTTGTTATAAATAGTGCACTCTCTTGGTCGTTTCGTGGGAATGTCGTTAGATGATTCATAGATAGAGGACGTAGTTTGTGATGTCATGATGATCATGTCACAAATTAAGGGCACATGTCTTGAGGGTTCCACTTGGTGATGTTTACACCACAATCATGTAGCTGGACTAACCACAGCAATCCCTCTCGTGTTTATAGGATGTGTCGTCCTAGAAAAAGAGTCGACAATTTACTATGGAACAAAGTGTTCGAATTCAAACGAAAATAGGCGTAAGTCCTAGTGAAACACGGATAATGTACATCAGAAATAATGTCTAGAGAAGCAAGAGGAAAAAATAAAAAAGTAAGGTGAGAACGAATTCTCGGAATAGAATTCGTGCAAGACAGGAATGCGGTCTTGCGCCCGCAAATCCAGTCTATACATCGAAGAAGCGATGACAGAAATAAAATAATAGTTAAGGCGTGAGAATAAAATTCAAGGTGACAGGGGATTAGTGATCAGATTCGCTGGTGAAATAGGTACCTTCAGTGGACGTGAGGAAGAATAGAGTTGTTGAATGGAATGAACAGTATAATGAGCACATTGTATGGTTTAGAGTTAAGCGAATGAAGACTAAAATAATGAGAAAAAGCAGAACTGAGCATCGAAACTGGGAACATCAGAGTAGACAGGGCAAGGGAGAAAAACAATCTATGACCGGGAAAGCAACAAACAAGGAGGACGTAATTAGCAGAATAGTGCTGTCAATGAGAGCATTAGTGACCAAAATAAGTGTACTAGTATCAAATATTGGCCTTAAGTAGAGGACAATATTTCTATAGTTTTCTGGAGTAAAAATTGTCTGTAAGTAGTAAAACAAGAAAGAAATGTAATCTACGAACTTGAGATGTAGTAGATGTGGGGTTATAGAAGAATGAGGACTGGTAAGAAATGAGATGTTCTTCATAGAATCGGCGAAGACGGAAACGTACGAAAAACATTGACAGGACTTCCGTGGTACTTGATGGAAATGTAGTAGGTAACGGCTGAAGTGGAAGATGGAGAGTGTAATATATCTAACAAATTACTGATAACGTTAGAATCAAGTGTTACTCAGAGATATGGAGGGTAGCACAAGGCAGAAATTCATGGCGGGTCGCATCCAACCATAGAGGAGACTGGTTGGGGCCTACATTATTAAGGAATATTTGACTAAAAAGGAGGACTGTTGTTCTCCAGACGCCCTACTCACCAGATTTAGCTCCATGTGACTTCTTTCTCTCCCTCAAGATAAAATGTTGAATGAGGAAGATTTGATTCAATGCTAGATTCTAGCCGAATCGCAGAGGGTTTATTTCCATGATACACTTCAAAAGTGGTAAAAATTTAGAGATCGGTATATTGACTGCCAAGGAGACTACTTTGAAGGTGGTAGTACAGACTAAGGTAAGATGAAATAATTTTAATTGATATATACCAGCTACAGGCAGCTGAACATGCTTCAGAAGTAGAAGAAATGAAACAAATGGGTGGATATTTAATGTAATAGATGGAACGTATATACCGAGAAGATATTAACGATCGAGTTAGGAGGGCTGGAAATGTAGTAAAAGGTCTCTCAACAAACTTAGTGACGACTGTAATTCTAAGCTCTTTATTAGCTGAATGATATATTGTTAGGGCTAGAGAAGAATATTATGCTAGAAAAACGACAAGTTGTGTTAAACTGAAAGTGGTCTGTACCACTTGCCCTGAAAAATTTTGGATGGAGGAAATTTGTAGGAGAAATACTGATTTGTATTTATTAAAAATGATAATAAATTGAAAAAACCCACCAGGTATTTCGTGAAATGATTTATCCTAAAGTAAGAAATAAAATAGACTAAAGAAACATTTGATATATGTTATTTTCTGTAGATAATTTCGAGTGTTAGTCAAAGAGTCCCCAAATTTTTCTCTAATCTGTTTATTTCTTACTGTTAGACAAATCATTTAAAGAAATATTTGATCAACTTTTTTCGTTTTTGTATTGTCAAGTTTTGTTCAGAAGCACGATCTCATTGCCACTTCATTTGTTTTTCTAACGTCGTCTATTTTTTAAATATCCTGGGTTTAGTACTCGATTAGAAGGAAATAATTTTGACAGTTAAAATATTGCCCCTATGTAACCTTTATGCACAAAATAGCTAGGCCTTGAAAAGTTAATTTTTTTGAGACTTCACTTGTCTTCACAGTGTCTGCCGTTCTCAAAACGTCCTAAAATTAGTACATGATTAGATGAAAGCCATTTTAAAAATCAAGTATCACAACAATGCACGTTATTTTACTCAAAATAGCCAGGCCTTGAAGAGATAAACTTTTTGACTTTCATTCACATAGCTGTCAGCAGGTATTCGTGACATATTTCAATTTGTCCTCCAATCACTATTTTAAGTTTTACTTTGTACTCTAATTATTTTTAAGAGATTAAATATTTATTTGCATAACTAGGCATCATGCCAGTATGTTTGATGCCCCATTTGTCCATTTAACGGTCATCGTTCGGCTATGAAAATTCGGACAAATACCCATTGCGCAATTTATAAGGAGTCTTGTTTTCGTTACGTTCAGACGTTTGTCGAAAGAAAAGTTACAGACTCACCTCTTCCGAAGAAGGTTCTGCTTAGTGCAAAGAGGGCTCCACGGGTAGTGAAAATTACAGAGGGACGCAACTATCATAACTACTACCACGTAAGATCTAAGGGCGCTCTAAGCTGTAGAGGGTAAATACTGTGAAGGAAGACAGAGATTACAAAACATCCAACAAGTAAATGAGGACATAGGTTGCAAGTGCTGCTGTGAGATGAAAAGTTCAGCACATGAAAGGAATTCGTAGTGGGCCGCATCAAAACAGAAGACTGATGACTCAAAAGGTCTTACGGATATTCGAAAGACCTTCGTCTATGGGGTTAATGGTGAATCAAGTCCCTCGATGTGCGCACTAAGAAAATGGAAACAGACGCTAAAAACAAAATAATATTAAAAATATATGTAGCATGTAAGCCAAATAAGATTTTGTTTCCTATTTGTTCAAGCAGTACACGGTAAAATGGTATGTTTTGTACAATTTTTGTATAGTGGAAGGCCTGTGTGAGTTCACTCACATATTGGCTTCCACAGCTGTACGCAGGTCGTCAGGCAAATTGGACACGATATTGGAGAGAGACAGGTTTGTATCTCAGCTCCTGCGTGCATTGATACTCGAAACAATTCGTGTTTCGCTTTCGGCAACAACGGACCCTCATGGTCGCCGGCAATTTACATTACAAATATTCCAATACCGAAAAAAAAAACGGTGAAAATATGGCCCGGAGAGAAAGGCGACTCACTGCATGGCACGGCTCGCATGTGTGTTGCCCACAGAATGAGCGAAATGAGGTATTGTTCCGCTGCGGATCGCAGGCGACCCTCGTATAAAGGAAAACGTTGTTTCCACGGCATGAATCGAAGCCTTTTCTCATGTACAGAGCCGTGTACTGCCGCTGCAGTTCCAGTCAGTGAATGACACCTAATTTTAGTAGCAGTAGTGGTGCTGTGTTTTAGAGCTGAAACCGGCTTCTGTGACCAACTAGTTGCTTTATTTAACCCCCTGCTTTCCAGAAATTCTGTATATCGTTCTCTAGCAGTCGGCCCGTCTCAGGCACGTGTCGTTCAAATTCACATAAACTGACACTGTCTTGGTTATTTATGATGTGAAGGACTTTTGAGGTATAAGTACCTTTAAAATGATGTTATTTACTTAAAGTTTACATTTTAAAAAACACAATTTTTGTGATTTTACTGGTGGCTTTTATTGTTATTGCAAACTCGTGCAGGCTCTACAGACAATAGCTGAACGTTCCGAGCGTACAGGTTTGGTGGGCTTATAAAATGTAATGTGACTTTTTATATCTAACTTATCTACTCAATTAGGCACATCTTGACCTTTTCTTAGTCGGTGGTGTCATCGCCCTTCCTGAATCCGGTGCTACTAATGAACTCATTGACTTCTTTACCCCTGCTAGTTGCTTTCCTAAACTGATGATGGAAGTATGCATTCATTACACTTACATCGATCATATTCAAGAAAACTACTAACGGCCAACGCCTTGTTTTTCTCTTCACATGGTAGCATCGCGCCTTCACGTCCATGGTGCCAATGCTGCCTTTTGTGGTATTCTACGTCATTAAAAGTTCAGGCTTCTTTACTTGTGATAATGACACCGTTGGTTGGTCATGAAGAGAACATAGGAACATAAGAAGCTATCATCATATGTGGTTGAAATCCAAATGATGTAGAGCATACTACACGTCCTTTAGATGTAATAAAATCGTCATGCAGTTCACCTTTGTTTTTTCGAAGCGAACCGAGCAGTGTCAGATGTTTTGATAATAAATCGGCAGACGTAACAAAATTATCAGTGAGGATGTTACGTCCAGACTTTTCAAGTTCAGACACCAAGGTTTTCATAACATTCTCTACAATTCGCAAGGTTCTGATTTCGTCCTCCTTCCCCAAATATACATCCATCTTCCAGCAGTAGCTTACTGCACTGTCAAAAGTTGCCCAGAACTTTATTCCTAGGTTTTGATGGGATGTGCTGTCGAAAAGGACATCGACCTCCACATGTGACCAACTGCTCACCCATTTTCATGCACCGTCCTATATTGTAAACATCTCTAAGGATAATTTCCCATGCCTCAAAAACTTCTCTGATTTGTTCCAGTTTGCCGCTTGACCTACTTTCACGTCGGGCTGCTGCATTGTCCAAGCGCAGCACCCTCAGAATAGAACGACAGCGTTTGCGAGACAGATTTTCATTGAACAGTGATCGCCCATTCTCAACACTACGAAGGTGATTGGTACCTGCAGTTCTTGAGTTGTAAACTTCAATCAGGATCAGAACATCAAGAAACTTTATTTCATGTATATCCATCTAGCCCCCGTAAATGACTCGACCTATCTTGTCGGTCCACGTACACACTTTATCAACGAGAGGTACACGAAACAACATAACACAAGATTCTTCATTATCATAGTTCCTCATTGAATAACTTATAAGTCCTTGGTCTTCTTTCAACACAAACTATTTACATAATCTTGAGCATAGTTTCATAAGAAGAATGTTAATTTCAAGGTCCTTACGTGATAAATGTATTTCCCTACAAATTATTTTTATAGCCATACATTTTTGCTTCTTTATTTCTTGATCACCGGTACTTTCTGGATTGCAACCTAATCTCAGGCACACATTGTCGCTTATAATAGCCATTCTGCTATTGTGTAAACTGGTTCATCACAGTGCACAATTAGACAAATCTTGGCAGTCTTCATCTAGATTGCCAGCGTTAGTCTAACTGTGTGCAGTAATGATGCCAGGTAGCAGTACGACAGCGTCATTGATATGACATAGAATGTGTGCTTCAGATTGGAGCTGTGACGCCGCTCACATACAGTTCAATTTAAATATTGAACAGTAAGGAGAACCACTGCATTCATCTTCACTCCCATTTCAAGCGAAACTCACGACTCATTATTATTGGTCCCTCTTGGTTCTTGTACATAATGTGCACTACCCGCTCTTCTGTGGATCTGTTTTATGAAAATTTCGAAGACCACTTTAAATTGATATATTTTCTAGTTTCGTGAAACCTCTGACAGTATCTTCATTTTTTCTGTTGTTGCCTCCATTATGAGGCACAGTGCCAGAACTGTTTCTCTGGTGCCACTGCCTTTCCTAAAACCAAGCTGATCGTCACCTAATAGTGCTTACGCCTCTTGGGCGGACAATTTACATAGATAGTCCGCCCCGTAGCTGAGTGGTCAGCGCGACAGTGCGTCATGCCAAGGGACCCAGATTCGATCCCCGGCTGGGTCGGATATTTTCCCCACTCAGATGCTGAGTGTTCTGTTGTCCTCATCATCTGATCCCCATCTATACGAAGTGGTGTCAACTCAAAAGACTTGCACCAGGCGATCGATGTACCCGACGGGACGCCATAGCCGCACGACATTTCCATTATGTAAATAGCTATGAACGATGTAAATAGCTATGAAAGACATAAAAAAGGCCTCATACATAATATTAAAGTTTGGGGTGAAAGAATATTAAAGACTAAATTAACTCAAGACATTGTATCACTCCTCAACTAAAACGTAGTAAATTTTCACACTGCTTGCTGTTGCCTAGAGCGCTGCCCATCACTGAAAATTAACTTAGTGATACTAGTCAATGCACATATAATTCCATTCAACACAATCCCTGTTAGCAATTGTGATTGTATACCTGGTTTTAGGGGTACAAGTGCAGATACTGTGATCATTGGTACGTTAATAAATACCCATTTCAGTGTGATTTTGTCTGCATCTGACAACCTTCCAAGATACACGTCACATAATTTAGTACCTGATGTTTTCAGCGCGGTCGTAACTGCATCACCAAGTGTACAACGTCTGTCAGTGTAGACTTAACGGCTTTGCGTCATTGTGCCCACAGTTCGAAACATGACCTGCTGCCCAGGGAAAAATAAGCATTACTGGAGTGCTCTTGCCATGAGTACAGGGTGACAATTATTGAACTACATGAAATAAAATCGCGTAACTTCTGAACGGTTTGCGTTAGGACGTTAAAACTGCACAGTTGGCTGCGGGGCATGAAGGGAATTAGTATTCGTTGTATGGTTTGGTTTAGCGACGAAGCCCACTTTGATTTGGCTGGGTTCGTTAATAAGCAAAACTGGCGCGTTTGGAGGAATGAGAGCCTCTTCACCTTCATCGGGTGACTCTGGGGCATGCGATTTCCAGTCAAGGAATGATCGGTAGTATATTCCTTGATGGAACGATGACTACCGAACGGTACGTGAAGGTTCTCAAAGATAATCTCATCTCCATTATCCAAGGTGACCCTGATTTCGACACGATGTGGTTAATGGAAGATGGAGCTCGACATCATTAACGCTGGAGAGTGTTTGATGTCTCTTTGGGGACACCATTCTTGCTCTGGGGTACCCAGAGGTCACTAGCATGGGCCGCGATTGGCCGCCATATTACCCGGATCTCAAAACGTGCGACTCCGTTTTGTGGGGTTATGTTAAAGACAAGGCATACAGCAATAACTCCAAACCATTGCTGAGCTGAAAACGGCAATTCAGGGGGTCATCGACAGCATCGATGTTTCGATGCTTCAGCGGGTCATGCTATTCGTCTGAGCCACATCATCGGCAGTGATGGTAGGCATCTGTCATAACCGAACTCTGAATACCTGTAGTGACCTTTACATGTTGAATAAATTGAATGTATGCCGTAGTTTGCGACTAATTTACGTTTTTTCATACAGCTCAATAAGTGTCACCCAGTACTTGGAGATACTAAGCAGCCTAAAAAGATACGACTCCAAATAGCTATACTTAATAGTCTGCAGATGGAGTAAGTACTGAAGTAAAGTTGCTCAGTATACTGTCCTCAGTCACCAATAAAAACATCTATACTTACATCCCTAACACCCCCTACTTGCAGCTGCACGAGTGATCGAGATGAAATAAAGTTTCTTAATAATGTAGTAAGTAACCTGACTGTAACAACTTCATACTGGTGTGGAGCACTGAACTGCCTGGAGCCAAAGCAGCAAAACATCATAAGGAGAGTGGTGCTGTCATTGTTGTGCCACACACTATGAAGTAAGAAGACGTATTCAAAGCATTTTATTCTGTTTATTCAGAAAGCTACCAAGCAGATAATTAGCCAGCGCCTCTAAAGGTTGATGTTGAACCACACCACAGTTCCGGCTAGGCTCCTTCAAGAGCTGAGTAAGCAAGAATAACAGAATACATGAAGTCATCACCAACCATGGGATAAACGTTACATGTTAACCGTCATAGGCCATTTTTAGCTTTATGTCGTAACGGTTGCAGTCCTGAAAATAAACGAGTTGGTGACACAGACCATTCGTGGTACAGAACTCGTTATTGAAGTTTGGGATTCCTGATACGATAGATACAGATCAGGGCATCAACGTAATGACTGAACTGACTAAGCAGCCATGTCGTCCATTGCGAATTTTGATACTAAGAACTAGCCTTTTGTCTCCCAAAGAAATGGAAGAACAGAACGTGGCCATCTGCGCCATGTTGTTTTGTGAGCAACAATCATAACAGTTAGGGCGATTACCTACCCCATTTCGTGGCTGTTACATTTATTCTACAGTAGTTGACAGCTCTGGGCTTTCGCCATACAAGGTGGTGTATGGCGGAAAGATGCCGTCGCCTTTTGAGGTGATTAAGCCTGGAACTGGGAGAAGATGCTGGGCACTCTAGTCGAGCGAAGTCGGTGTCCTGAAAGAAGTCAATAACAAGATGTGCACATTGGGGGTGCGAATTGTCGTCCATGAAGACGAATGCCTCACCAATATGCAACCGATATGATTGCACTATCTGTCGGAGTATGGCATTCAGGTATCATACACCCATTACCGCGCCTTCCATGACCACCAGCAACGTACATCACCCCCGCATAATGCCACCCCAAAACAGCAGGGAACCTCCACCTTGCTGGACAATGTGTCTACGGCGTTCAGCCTGACCGGGTTGCCTCCAAACACGTGTCCGACGATTGTCTGATTGAAGGAATATACGACACTCATCGGTGAAGAGAACGTGATGCCAATCCTGAGTGATCCATTCGGCATGTTGTTGGCCCCTTCTGTACCGCGCTGCATGGTGTCGTGGACATCGCCAGGGACGGCGGGAGTGAAGTTGGGCATCATGCAGCCTATTGCTCATAGTTTGAGTCGTAACACGACGTCCTGTGGCTGCCCGAAAAGCATTATTCAACATGGTGGCGTTGCTGTCAGGGTTCCTCCGAGCCATAATCCGTAGGCGGCGGTCATCCACTGCAGTAGTAGCCCTTGGGCGGCCTGAGCGAGGCATGTCATCGACAGTTCCTGTCCCTCTGTATCTCCTTCAAGCCCGAACAACATCGCTTTTGTTCACCCCGAGACCACTGGACACTCCCCTTGTTGAGAGCCCTTCCTGACACAAAGTAACAATGCGGAAGTGATCGAACTGCGGTATTGAACGTCTAGGCATGGTTGAACTGCGGACAACACGAGCTGTGTACTTCCTTCCTGGTGGAATGACTGGAAATGATCGGCTGTTGAAACCCCTCCGTCTAATAGGCGCTGCTCATGCATGGTTGTTTATATCTTGGGGCGAGTTTAGTGACATATCTGAACAGTCAAAGGGACTGTGTCCACCTTCCTGGTGGAATGACTGGAAATGATCGGCTGTCTAACCCCCTCCGTCTGATAGGCGCTGTTCATGCATGGTTGTTTATATCTTGGGGCGAGGTTAGTGACATATGTGAACAGTCAAAGGGACTGTGTCTGTGATACAATATCGACAGTTACAGTCTAATTTCAGGGGTTCTGGGAACCGAGGTGATGCAAAACTTTTTTGATGTGTGTAGTTAATCTTACAATGAGGTGAGAAAAGTCATGGGATACCTCCTAAGAACGTGTCGGACGTCCTTTTGCTCGGCTTAGTGCAGCAACGCGACGTGTCATGAACGGAACAAGTCGTTGGAAGCCCCAGCAGAAACATCGAGCCACGCTGCTTCCACTGAGAAATTGTTACCCATGCAGGATTTTGTGGACGAACTGACTTCTGGATTATCTCTCATAAATGTTCGATGAGATTCATGTCGAGTTATCTGGGTGGGCAAGTCATTCACACAAATTGTCCAGAATGTTCTTCAAACTAATGAAGAGCAGCTGTGGCCCGGTGAGATGGCGCATTGGCATCTATACAAATTTCATCGTTGATTGGAAACATGAAATACATGTATTGCTGAAAATGATCTCCAAATGGTGGAACATAACCATTTACAGTTAGTGATCGGTTCAGTTGGATCAGAGTACCCAGTCCATTCCATTATAGAGCTGCCACCAGCTTGCACAGCGCCTTGTTGACAAGTTGGGTTCATGGGTTCGTGAGGTCTGCGCCACACTCGAGCCCTACCATCAGCTCTTACCAACTGAAATCAGGACTCATCTGACCAGACCGCGGGTTTCCAGTCGCCTAGGGCCAATCGACACGGTCACCAGCCCAGGAGGGGCGTTGCAGGCGATGTCGGGCTGTCAGCGAAAGAATTAGCTCCAGTCTTCTGTTTTTCAGCCCAGTAAAGCCAAATTCAGCTGCACTCTCCTAAAGGATACTTTCATCTTACGTCCTACATTGATTTACGCGAGTATTTCACGCAGTGTTGCTTGTCTGTTATCACTGACTACTTTGCGTAAACGTTGCTGGTCTCGTTCGTTAAGTGACGGCCGTCGGACACAGCGTTGTCCGTGGTGAATGGGAACGCCTGAAATTTGACATTCTCGGCAGACTCTTGACACTGTGGATCTCGGAATACTGACTTCCCTAACTATTTCCGAAATGGAGTGTCACATGCGTCTAGATCCAAATACCATCATTCCGCGTTCAAATTCTGCTAATTTCCGTCTTGAGGCCATAATCACGTCGGAAACCAGTTTCACATGTATGAAGTCTTCACGGGTTGTCAGCCGAGTAGCATAGCAGTCTCGCAGCAACGCTTCGATGTAATGCGTCTCCATCATCTTCAGGCGAAGTGTCGGGATGTGTTCGGTCGCGAGCTGATATCTCTGCTGGACCGCTCTCCGCTTATCGCCGCCGACCAATCACGCACCAGGGGACTCGCCCGATGCCCCCGTGGGCGGCCGGTGGTGGTGGGAGGACGCGTGTGCTGGGTTCGTGTCCCGGCGTCCGTCTCTGTTTGCTCCGCCCGTGGCCCTTGATGGAACGGAACGTTCTTCTCTGATTTTCCTCATTGCAGGCTCCCAGGCTGTGCTCCGATGGTAGCCACTGTCGCGGTTGATTAGGTTGTCATGTAACCGTATTTCTATGGGCTCTTTGATTACTGAGTACCAAAATCCGTTTGTACTGCCTATTTCCTTTGTGTTCTCGAAATCAATGGTGTGCTTCTCGTCAATACTATGTTCCGCCTCAGCAGAGCCGGCCGCTGTAGCCGAGCGGTTCTAGACGCTTCAGTCTGGAACTGCGCGACAGCTACGGTCACAGGTTCGAATCCTGCCTCGGGCATGGATGTGCGTGATGTCCTTAGGTTGGTTAGGTTTAAGTAGTTCTAAGTTCTAGGGGACTGATGAGCTCAGATGTTAAGTCCCGCAGTGCTCAGAGCCATTTGAATCATTTAAAGCCACAGCGGATTTGTTGGGCTGACCCAATCGTGCATGCCTGATATGTTGATAGAAGCTCTGTGAGTTGTAACGCTGCGTCTGTCCTATATATTGCATCCCACATTCACATCCAATCTTGTACACACCAGTTGCCGACAGACCTAGTGGATCCTTGGTTAAAGCGAGAAGGTCTTTGTTTTTACCCGCTGCGCGGAAAACGGTCTTCACTTTATGTTTCTTGAGAATTCTCGCGATCTTGGCCGTTGGAGGGCCCGCGTATGACAAGAAAGGACAGCCCATTGTTTCGTCTTCATTCGGTCTCCCTTCTCTCTTCTTGTGGTCGGTCTTCAGAGCTCTCCTTATTTGTGTCTGACTGTATCCATTTTTCGTGAAGTTGTCCTTGAGGTGTTGCAATTCTCCTGGCAAACATGCCTTATCGCTGATGGACCTGGGCTTGTGCACTAAGGTGCTCGTGTGAATAAGATGTCACATCGAAGCTGACTAGCAGGTCTTCATTTTACAGCCGCATGCCCTGTAGTACCTTCACAAACTCAGCCGAGTTTTTCACATGGTGTGGACCGTAACCCACAAAGGGTTTTAGCATCTGCGATAAATGCTTAGCAATACCATATGTCGGCGAGTTAATAGTGTTCAAAATAGGTCGTGATGGGACGCCTTCTTTGTGGACCTTTGGGAGGCCATAGAGACGTGGTGGTGCCGGTGCCCTCGGGTACAGCTGCCTGATGATCTCATTCTCTAGTCCCGAGTTGTTGAGCACCTCAACGGTCTTGCGAGTCGCTGTTGTGGTGGGCTCCTTCCTTAGTCGTTTATAGGCAGGATCCTGAAGCAGGGCGTCGATTTTTTGCCGATAGTCTTCTGTCTTAGGCAGCACCGTAGGCTGACCACCCGTCAAGTCTTCATATATGAAATTCGCCGAGAAAGCCTGCACTCACAGTATCGCATGCATCACCGGAGTTCAAATGTCAGCTCCACCAATGCACTGCCGTTTTATATTTTGTGTACGCGATACTACCGCTCTCTGTATATGTACGTATCGCTATCCCATGTCTTTTGTGACATGACTGTAATTTAACTACTATTTGTACGTACATACTTTTTTTAAAACAATGTTGCGAATTCAGTGAGGGCCTCGAGTGCTCAGGTATTTTCTTCAAACTCATAGGCGCTGATTTCAAAACTTGTGTTGGATTCTGCCTAGCTAGGCACCCGGGCTGGGTGTCAGGACCAAGAACACTTTTGCCCCCCCCCCCCCCTCCCCCTGCTGACTCCTAGCGCCAGCCCTTCTAGAGTGCCAACTCATGTCACATTGTGAGATTATTCTAGGTAATCCGTCAACAGAAGTGTACCGGATTTTGGAGAAATAAACATGTTTTCCATCACTAGTAGTGAGCTACTTACGAAGATCTGGGGAAACTCTTTTTAAGTTTAACGTCCCATGTGCATACAGCATTTGAAAAAACTTTCCCATGTTATCACTAGCGATAGTACTAGACACAACCACAAAACGAACTGTGAATGTACATGTACAGAAACAAATACTAGTGGAGATATACGACAGAGACTCTGTTATTAAGCTTCGATCGGTCACGCCACAGTGAAAATGTGATGAAGCTTAACACACATGTTGGGCAGTGTCTCAGGCATGCCCGTCGATCGCGTCACGTCGCTCTTTCCCGTTCTCAGCTCATAGGGAGCAACTAAAGTTACTAGAAAATAATGTCCCCCGACACGTATGAGTACCTGCGGAGAGATTTCCCCTGATTTCACGCAGCCTATGTAACGTAACTGTCAAGCTTTTTCTGCTTGATGATAATTTTCGACCGTACACTGCGGGATCGATGAAAACACTCCTGCAGCATTTTGGACGGGAAGTGTTTGTTCGCCAACCACACAAGAAGGACTTGGCTCCGTCCGAGTTTCTTCTCGGCTCACATGAACCGCAGGCCATGAAGAAAATACTTTGCTATGGTCAACGAATAGCAGACCATTGCAGAGAATTGGCAGAAAGTGCAGGTGGATGCCTTCTATGACGAGGGCGTTAGAAAGTTGGTACAACATATCACAGACATCTAAGTCGGAGAGGTGGCTATGCTAACAGTTGGTAGTAAAAGAATTTGTTTTTCATTTTCGTTTCCAGTTCGTAACAGATGGGACCTTAGTAAACGAACAGCCCTCGTACGTCACAATAAGTCAGCACTAACACCAGAGCTTTCCGTCTGTTAATATTCGTTGGGAAATTTACACACATCGCACGTTTCCAGCATGAAATGTAGATTACCGTCTCACGTTGCAACAGGAGCATATAACTTCATTTTCACCGCCAAAGGAGAATTTTAGCTACATTACTTCATGTTTTGGAGGTAAGTTCGCCCGCATTTCATTTTCAATGATACCATTGTCAAAGAGGGTTAAAACATTTCATTTCAATATGGTTCAAATGGCTCTGAGCACTATGGACTTAACATCTATGGTCATCAGTCCCCTAGAACTTACAACCACAGGAGAAGGAACAATAAATGTTTATCATGATCGTTATTTCGCAAAGGCAATAACTCTGTACACGGTTGTTTTTTCCAGCAGTGAATCATAGCGTGAAGTTTCAACTATGGTTGTTTGGACTGGTGGTTCGATACATTCTAAAACACCAAAGTATAAAATACGAGATCGTCAGCCATTCATTCGTGACAGGTCATCTGTTGAGTGCCCTTCTAAAAGGAATACTAGAGTATTGGTAAAATAAAACTTACTGATCGATCCTTTAAGTCCAGCGACCAAAGCTTTTACGTACCACAAAAAAAAAAACACCCAGTCATCACGAGGCAGAGACAATCCCTGACCCCGCCGGGAATCGAACCCGGGCGTGGGAAGCGAGAACGCTACCGCACGACCACGAGCTGCGGACTACGTACCATCCCACATCTGTTTTTAATGTACACAGGTCGAAGACACAGACGCTTCACAGCACAGCTGATCGTACTTTATTTACGTCTGTTGACAAGGCACTGAAATTACATTCAGCACGGTACAGTATCATTTATTTCGTAGGTGACACAGAGACGTCTTGTAGTTCTTTAACATGAGTGACTAATTTAGATCGCTATTTTCATCGGCAATGACTCTTCCCTTCTCCTGAAAAATTCAGTTTCCCTAAAACATTTAAATCATATGCTGGAATTGTTCCCTTGAAAAGCAAGTCCCTGATTTGAACTTGTTTTCCACCTACAACCAACTCGGACATGATGGTTACATTTAATTATAATCGCCCTTTCTTTCTTCTGATATATGTCAAAGAACGTTGAAAACAAGCTTTCGAAACTGTCCGAAAACAAATGTTCTATTATCTCCCGTTATGTTAAAACATAGCAGCGCGTAACGTTTTGCATGTGGACGCAATCATAGCTTGTTAGACAGCCAAGCTTCGTCCCTGGGACGAGTGGAACTGCATTATGTTTAGTCGAGTTATTCTTGTATCGTATGAAAAAATAGTGTTATTTATTGTCTTCTAAAACTACACTTGAATTTGCCATATTTCCATGTGCGGCACCCCAGGACAATAGAGGCACGGTGTGTGATTGTCTGCCGCTTCCCAGACGTTCTCGAGTACGCAGAAATTCTTCGCGCAGTCAAACAAAGCAAGAGAGCTCCTTTTGTATAGAGCGTAGTCCCTCCCTAACGATACCGAGAACCAGAGAAAGTCGGACCAAATGTGCTGACTTTATTCTCTGCTCCTGCTGGTCTCTTGAATCGTCCGTGTCCTGCTTTTCATTCGAGTGCTTTGCGAGGCTCCTCTTGGTCGCTCATGCGGAAAACGAGCCGTATGCATGTTTTTCATGGCAGCCACTGATAAGGCGATTGAAAATCGTTGGAACTTCTCATTGATTCATCCCTTTGGAAGAGTCCTCGCAACACGCTGGTATCATTAATAAAGTCGTCTATTTTGAGTTGACTTTTATTTGCCTAACAAGGAGAGAATCTGCTATGTTTATCATCGCTTTTCATCTAGTTTTGCAAGGATGTTCTATACTGAAAATATAGAGCAGATGTTTCGCCATTTTTCTAGACACTCCCCAGTTTTTGAAAAAAGGTCGAAGATGATGACGGGATAAAGTATTTTCAATGTTATACACCGAAAGTTCGTCTAAGGACAAGCATTTTTCATTAATTTAATATGGGCTCCAAAGTTAATGATATTCGAGCTACTAACGTGTTTTCGTTTTCATGTTGAAGTTTGGGTCCCCCTCATTTTACGAATCTAACAGAGCGAGGTCGGTAGTCGAGCGGTCAAGGCATGAAACAAATGAAAAATATATCGGTCACACCAAAGATGATGCAGCACTACTAGTATTGATAATCGTTGCTGCTGCCACTGACAGAGGCAAGTCTTCAACCCGTTATGATAGTAACTCAGGGAGAAACAAGACCCCACTCGATTGCGACAAAACGCCATAGAACAAACGGCATCAAGGCGAGCCGGCCACGGATCCCTTGAGTTATCTTCACGGTATGATATGTCTCATTGTACTGCAGAACGAAACTGCTTTGCGCTGCCGAACTTTAAAAATTGTGGGCGCCTGCCGCTTGCAGGTCGTCCCTAACAAACCCCTCTTAACCAAAAAACTTCGTATCGCGCGATTTGCACTTCAGGCGCTGTCTCATGTTCATCTTACTTTACCGCAGAAACTCCGCGATTCCTCCTCGGAAGCACAGGCTCCTCACATAGCCTAAATATTAGTTATACCTCCCAGCAGGCGTCTGATCGTAATATGGTCAAACTATATCAACAAGATCAATCTGAATAACCTATAGCAAGAACGTAAGTACAGGGTTATTACAAATGATTGAAGCGATTTCACTGCTCTACAATAACTTTATTATTTGAGATATTTTCACAATGCTTTGCACACACATACAAAAACTCAAAAAGATTTTTAGGCATTCAAAAATGTTAGATATGTGCCCCTTTAGTGATTCGGCAGATATCAAGCCGATTATCAAGTTCCTCCCACACTCGGCGCAGCATGACTCCATCAATGAGTTCGAAAGCATCATTGATGAGAGCTCGCAATTCTGGCACGTTTCTAAGTAGAGGAGGTTTAAACTCTGAATCTTTCACATAACCCCACAGAAAGAAATCGCATGGGGTTAAGTCGGGAGAGCGTGGAGGCCATGACATGAATTGCTGATCATGATCTCCACCACGACCGATCCATCGGTTTTCCAATCTCCTGTTTAATAAATGCCGAACATCATGATGGAAGTGCGGTGGAGCACCATCCTGTTGAAAGATGAAGTCGGGGCTGTCGGTCTCCAGTTGTGGCATGAACCAATTTTCCAGCATGTCCAGATACATGTGTCCTGTAAGGTTTTTTTCGCAGAAGAAAAAGGGGCCGTAAACTTTAAACCGTGAGACTGCACAAAACACGTTAACTTTTGGTGAATTGCGAATTTGCTGCACGAGTGCGTGAGGATTCTCTACGGCCCAGATTCGCACATTGTATCTGTTCACTTCACCATTAAGAAAAAATGTTGCTTCATCACTGAAAACAAGTTTCGCACTGAACGCATCCGCTTCCATGAGCTGTTGCAAAGCGTTTGACTTTGTCATTGGGTGTCAGGGCTTGTAGCAATTGTAAACGGTAAGGCTTCTGCTTTAGCCTTTTCCGTGAGACTTTCCAAACCGTCGGCTGTGGTACGTTTAGCTCCCCGCTTGCTTTATTCGTCGACTTCCGCGGGCTACGCGTGAAACTTGCCCGCACGCGTTCAACCGTTTCTTCGCTCACTGCAGGCCGACACGTTGATTTCCTCTTACAGAGGCACCCAGAAGCTTTAAACTGCGCATACCATCACCGAATGGAGTTAACAGTTGGTGGATCTTTGTTGAACTTCGTCCTGAAGTGTCGTTGCACTGTTATGACTGAATGATGTGAGTGCATTTCAAGCACGACATACGCTTTCTCGCCATTTTGTCTCACTGCGCTCTCGAGCGCTCTGGCGGCAGAAACCTGAAGTGCGGCTTCAGCCGAACAAAACTTTATGAGTTTTTCTACGTATCTGTAGTGTGTCGTGACCATATGTCAATGAATGGAGCTACAGTGAATTTATGAAATCGCTTCAATCATTTGTAATAGCCCTGTATATTAATGCAATGGCAAGACAAGAAAAGGGACAAGAAAATACTCAGCAAGTTAAGGGCAACATCTTACACACAACAAGAAAAAATTGTTTTCAATGATTAACCCTTCCAAAAATCTACATAATCACATGTGAAAAACCTTACTGAATAACCCCCCCCCCCCCCCCCCCCCCACCGAGTCTTCCGTAACACAAAATTACAGCCGAATAACATGACGTCTTCCTGATCGTCTTCCAAAGGTTCGCATGTGCTGACCGGTCCTGTGGACGACTCTCGCCATTGTGTGTTTCCAGTTATGTGGGGCTGGTTACATTGCAGATCAGGTGATCTCACCTCGCCTATGTGTCGACCCTATTTCTCATTGTTGTTGTTCTGAAAACTGTCGCTGTTACAGTTGTTACTGTTCCTGTTATTTCCATCGCTGCACCTCCAATTGCGCGTGTTGGAATTGTTCCCGTCATACGGCAGCCTCACCCACTGTCGAAAGCTATCGGTCCTGCAAGTTGCATAACAACCTGATGTTCGTTACTATTGTCTGGGTTCTTGGAGTAACAGTTAATGTATTCGGTGCCTCATAGTAAGGTCTCGAAAGCCTCCTCATTCTTTCCACAGCGTCCAACCAGTGTCTGTTGATGAAATTGCAGTAATTTACCACAGCAGAGTTGTATGAGATCCTTAGTTGTGAAGGGGGTGTCCAGGAATTAATTTTTGTGAGGCATCGCTGTACTGCACATGTCCCAATTCGTGAAGTTTCTCCGTAAGAAAATCTCACCTTTGGCTGTAGCCTATCCTTCCTGATATACAGATAAATGCTCTGGAGCATTGTCCGGAAAAAAATTTGCATATATCCAATCAGATCCTGAAGAAGTTTCAAAGAGGTGCTAAGATTGGCAACATGCTCTACGTTTTCATAAACGAAAAATTGTGTACCTTACAAAACGAAAAATGTTTTACCCTATGACTACAGTATCACTGAGTTATAGTTGGAATCGGTCGACTCACACAAATATATTGGAGTGGCAAGTAGTTATACTATGAAATGTAGTGATCACAGTAATCGTAGGAAAGGATAAGTCAGATATGTTCATTGGAAGAAGAATTGGAAAAAGTAATGAGTCTACAAAGGAGACTGCTTAATAAACTGTCAATGTGACCCACTTAAGAATAGTGCTGAAGTGTGTGGAGCGCGTACTAAGCAAGACTAAAAGTCGATTTGAAGATGTACGTAAGGAGGATAGAATGAGATTTTCACTCTGCAGCACAGTGTGCGCCGATATGAAATTTCCTGGCAGATTGAAACTGTGTGCCGGACCGAGTCTCGAACTCGGGACATTTGCTTTTCACCGGCAATTGCTCAACCGTCTGAGCTACCAAAGCACGACTGACACCCCTTAGTTACAGCTTAACGTCTGTCAGTACCTCGTCTCCTACCTTCCCAACTTCACAAAAGCTCTCCTGTAAGGTTCGCGGGAGAGCTCCTGTGATGTCTGGAAAGTAGGAGACGAGGTACTGGCAGAAGTTAAGCTGTGAGGACGGGCCGTGAGTCGTGCTTGGGTAGTTCAGAAGGTAGAGCACTTGCCCGCGAAAGGCAAATGTCCCAAGTTCGAGACTCGGTCCGGCACAGTTTTAATCTGCCAGAAAGTTTCGTAAGGAGGATAATCCCATGCCAGAACCCTACAGAGATGCTGAAAAAATAAACTGGCATACGCTTATATATAGACGCTATCCTGTGAAATCGATTTGAGTAATTAAACAACCACAACAGCTTCCACAAGAATAATTATTAATCTCCTATTGGTTCAAAATTAGTTTCGTGAATAGTTAAATATATTTGTTCCTGGCTCTCTTTTGCTCTAAATACAATTGTATTTGTGGTGAGGTACTTGCACCTTGGTTTCTGATCTTGGCTATGTCTTTCCCTCTGGCGTTGTTGGTAAGACCCAAGTTAATTTTTTTTGAGTTTACAATTTTAACTGATTTTTTACGTGCCCATCTGTTGTTAATCAAAGATATTTCTAATATTACTAACATTTATTCTTTTAATTTCCACTGACCTTTAATATGTGGCAGCCCCTTCTAGAACTGTATATGAATGAAACTTCCTGGCAGATTAAAACTGTGTGCCCGACCGAGGCTCGAACTCGGGACCTTTGCCTTTCGCGGGCAAGTGCTCTACCAACTGAGCTACCGAAGTACGACTCACGGCAGGTACTCACAGCTTTACTTCTGCCAGTATCCGTCTCCTACCTTCCAAACTTTACAGAAGCTCTTCTGCGAAACATGCAGAACTAGCACTCCTGAAAGAAAGGATACTGTGGAGACATGGCTTAGCCACAGCCTGGGGGATGTTTCCAGAATGAGATTTTCACTCTGCAGCGGAGTGTGCGCTGATATGAAACTCCGCTGCAGAGTGAAAATCTCATTCTGGAAACATCCCCCAGGCTGTGGCTAAGCCATGTCTCCACAGTATCCTTTCTTTCAGGAGTGCTAGTTCTGCATGTTTCGCAGAAGAGCTTCTGTAAAGTTTGGAAGGTAGGAGACGGATACTGGCAGAAGTAAAGCTGTGAGTACCGGGCCTGAGTCGTGCTTCGGTAGCTCAGTTGGTAGAGCACTTGCCCACGAAAGGCAAAGGTCCCGAGTTCGAGTCTCGGTCGGGCACACAGTTTTAATCTGCCAGGAAGTTTCATATCAGCGCACACTCCGCTGCAGAGTGAAAATCTCATTCTGTATATGAATGGTTTCGGTATATGTTATTATAGCACTCGATTGTTAATTTGACTGGAATTTTGTCTCTCGTACATCTACATCTGCATCCCCATCTACACCATTACTCTGCAATTCACAATTAAGCTCCTGTCAGAGGGTTCACCGAACCATTTTCAAGCCATTTTTCTACCGTGTCACTCTCGAACAGCACACAGGACAAAAGAACTCCCAAATCTTTCTGTGCGAGCTCGGATTCCTCGTAATTTATTATGATGATCACTGCTCCCTGTGTGGGTGGGCGCCAACAAAATATTTTCACACTCTGAGGAGAATGTTGGTTATTGAAACTTCACGAGAAGATCCTGCCGCAACGAAAATCAGATTTTTTTGAAATGATTGCCACCTCAATTCAGGTATCATTTCAGTGGCACTCTTTCCCCTATTTCTCGATAGCACAAAACGAGTTACCCCTCTTTGAGCTTTCTCGACGTCCTCCGTCGGTCCTATTTAATGCGGATCCCACACGGCACGGCAATACTCCAACAGAGGACGTACAGATGTAGTGTAGGCAGACTTGCTTTTTATTAATGCTCCGCCAATAAATCCTAGTCTCTGGTTTGCATTACCTACAAAATTGTATACGTCATCGTTCCAACTTCAGTTATTCGCAACAGTAGTCCCTAAGTATTAAGTTGAATTTAGAGCATTGAGAGCTCTATGATTTATCGTGTAACCGAAATTTAGCGGATTCGTTTAGGTATTCACGTGGATGACTCCACACTTTTCATTAATTAGAGTCAATTACCACATTCAGCACCATACAGATATCTTGTTTAAATCGTTTTGCAATTGATTTCTTTCTTCTGATGACTTTACTGGACGTAAATGACAGCATCATCTGCGGACAATCTGACAGTGGTACTCCGAGTGTCTCCTAAATCGTTTACGTAGATCAGGAACAGCAGAGAACCTATAATAATTTCTTGCGGAGCGCCAGGTATTGCTTCTGTGTCACTCGATGACTTTCCATCAGTCGGTACGAATTGTGACCGTTCTGACAAGAAATCACGAATCCAGACGGACAGCTGAGACGATAATCCATGGGAAAGCGACTTGATTTCTGAGGCTCGGAGTGAAAAGCGTTCTGGAAATCTAGAAACATGGAATCGGTTTGACATCGCGAGTCAGTAGAACTCATTACTTCGTGATAATAAAGCGCTTATTGTGTTTCACAAGAATGATATTTTCTGAATACGTGATAACTAATGTTCGAACACAGTATATGTTCCAAACTTCTATTGTAAATCGACGTGAGCGATATGGACCTGTATTTCTGTGGATTACTCCTGTTCCTTTCTTGGGTATTGGTGTGACTTGAGCAAGTTTCCTGTCTTTTTGCACGCATCTTTCAACGAGCGATCGATTGTATACTATTGCTAAGTATGGAACCGTGTTAGTTTATTTTATCTTCGTTTCATTAGGAGACAACCCGTTCCGGTAACACGTCTTCGTTGTTAATATTTTTGATCCTGTGCTGTCTACCTGTCTGCCAAGAAGTACATTAGTGTAACTATTATTTTATGTACACAGTATACTATTAGTGACAAGGGAATGTACATGGTTTTTTTTATTAATATGTTTACTGTATCAATTTTTTGTTGTACGGATGTCCCCCCATCTTCCTTGGTGGCAGGTATTTTAATTTTTATTTAGATTACAGCGGTACAGTGCTGCGGCTTATCCTTTTGAGCGTGCATGACAGGACAGTATTTCCATACATTACTCCCCAGTTTCAGTACGTGGTACACTGTGTGCCAGGCCGCTACGCCGGCCACGGTGGTCTAGCGGTTCTAGACGCGCAGTCCGGAACCGCGCGACTGCTATGGTCGCAGGTTCGAATCCTGCCTCGGGCATGGATGTGTGTGATGTCCTTAGGTTAGTTAGGTTTAAGTAGTTCTAAGTTCTAGGGGACTGATGACCACAGATGTTAAGTCCCATAGTGCTGAGAGCCATTTGAACCATTTTGAACCAGGCCGCTACGTGTACATCCTCTCAGTGCTCCTTGAGTAAGCTCTATTTATTTTTGTCGAATCGTAGGACGGAGGTTTAATTTCCCTTGAGTATCATTGTTTGAAGGGCTTATTACAATAGTGGTCCAAGTCCATTACCTCCACTTTTCTGTCTATAATACTTCTGAAATTAGTGAGCCAAACAAACAGAAAGAAAGGTTCATCTCTAGCAAGAAGCCATATGCTTGAATATTTCTGGTATCCCAACTGCAGATTTTTCAGCTCTCATGTAACTTTAGGACTCTGTATCTCAATATGAACAAAAATGGACTTGTACCACTATTGAAATAAGCCATTCTTTTATCTCAAGGATTTTTTATAATTTGATTGGGTTGTTAGTAGGCCTGTTTCTTCTAGGTTTCCTATCGCATGTAGTCCTCTTTCAAATATTCAGACGGTTGCGCTTTTACACTACGATGAGCGTGAAAGTAGGAGACATTTATGTTTAACTGAAGGATGGTTTCCATGTCTCAAAGAACGTCCGTGGTCTTCCCTATGTTATTTAAAACTTAATTAAAAAATTGTCATATGTAAGTTAAAAACGATTTTTTTCACCTTCTTTAGATCAGTTATTTGGCGCTTGATGATGTGACTCTATAGTCGAGAAACTAGTTATGAATCAATAGGAGATCAACTAATCTTCTCATGGCAGCTGTTGTGGTTATTTATTTATCCAGATGGGTTTCCCAACTGTAGGTGTCTCACTATCCAAGTGATATATGTTCCGTGAAAACTTACTTCACAAAACTGATGAATGCAGGAATATGCTGCAACCTCCTAAGTATCACAACTGTAGGGATCACGAGGAAAGGTTAGACTTATCACAGTGCATACATAGGCGTCGAAGCAATCTTTCTCGTGCCTGTCCACACTTGAAAAGAATGTGAAGAATCCCTAATAATTGGTACAACTAGAAGTACCATCTACCTCGTATTTCACAGTGGTTTGCAGAGTACAATTGTAAAATACAAATGCCAATTGCATTGTTGGACCAAGGGAAAATTTGGTTATCTGAAAATATGCTAATTGGTCCTGTTATTTTACATAAATTATTTAGATACTCTCCAAAATAATGAACTGTGAATTAATGACATCTACATGGAACAAGAATCACAATTAATTCCATTTATTACTCTATAATGACCCATAAATCATCTGAGAATCAGTAATACTTCTAAAGTAAAGCCTTGGAACAGCTACCTGAATGGTCTGTGTAAGATTCAAATTTGTATGTGTATAGTGAAACACTTGCGATGTTGTAACGTAATTTTCATGATGTTAGTACAAAAACAAATGGTACTAGAGAAGGGGAAAGTGTTGTACCTGTGGCCGGAGTTGCAAGCAAATTGGTCATTTGAATCTGAAACAATTCTTCAGAGTGAAGCTTGAGGTTATGCAAATTCTGCCCTTCCAGGTGGTCTTGCTGTTGCTGTTCGATATAACCATATCATTCTATATGTGGAGGCTGAAGAGGCTACAGAATCAATCATCGGCGGTGCACCAACGATCCTTCCTGTCGCCAAGCTCGAGTCAACCCGAAATCTTTCTAACCCCTCAGTTCATCTGCTCAGAGATGGGTCCTAGTGGCGTCCAAGGCCATAGGGAGAGACAATTCTTGATGGTCAGGTGAAGAACAAGTTGATACGTCGACTACCGAATGTCGAATGGATTTATACCGACTGATTCCTAAAAGAAAAAGTATTTCTACGTTTTTCGTTCTTCACTCTGTTCGATTGGCTGGTTTACAGATATGCCGAGCGCCCATCAGCCGATCAGCAAAAGATTCCTTAAAAGATACTAACCCTTCCCTCAGTTTTCCTTCAGGCCAGTAATGGGCTTCGTACTGTTTAATGCTGAAAAACGGCGTTTCACTCACTCTCTCTCTCTCTCTCTCTCTCTCTCTCTCTCTCTCTCGCTATCTTTCTCTCTCTGTTTCTTCCTGTGGGACCTCAGTATCACATTTAAGTTTCTCTAACTTCCAGTTGTAAGGTGGGCATATCATTTTGATTTTTGTAAGTTATCGATGTGCACGTAAGACAGAGAGCAAGTTGCGTTACTGTTAAACAATGTTTGGTCTTGTTGTGGCGCAGTCTTTGTCTCTGCGCAGTCTGATATATAGTATTCTTAGTTGGAGTGTGGTAGGTGACGGACGTATTCAGTAGTGCTGTGTTGACTTGTGATTGCATCTGTTAGACGAAGAAAGTTTTATTGCAAAGGACAGCGACGATTAATATGATGTGTATACTGAAAAGCGTGAAGAATATGAATTTTGAATACTGTTTCCTCTTTCAAGAGAAGAAGCTTCAGGTAAGGCTGCAACACTACGCAGCTAGTTTGTCATAATGATTAATGTCAGCTAGTTTTTTTTCCACTTCAAAGGCATAATTACTCTCCCCATCCCGCTGTCTGAAGAAGGTTTATAATTAATCTTTACCAAATTGTACCATATGGTATACAACAGTATGAGTATTGTTTGGAAACTTTATTATTTAAAAATAGAAATCTAGCTTAACCAATGCCTGCTTGCTGTCTGCTGTTCTACTTTCGAGAAACCTGCAACAATGTTGTCAAGACGTGAGGTACGTGGATATTTTGATTTGGGCCAGACAATTGTCTTACTTCATTTGTGTATTTGGTGCAAAGACTGTGTTCAGACCAGCTACCAAAAAAAAAAAAAAAAAAAAAAAAAAAAAAAAAAAAAAAAAAAAAAAAAAAAAAGTTCAAATGTGAGTGAAATCTTATGGGACTTTACTGCTAAGGACATCAGTCACTAAGCTTACACACTTCTTAACCTAAATTATCCTAAGGACAAACACACACACACCCACGCCCGAGGGAGGACTCGAATCTCCGCCGGGACCAGCCGCACTGTCCATGACCAGTTACAGTTCAGTTCAAATTAGGTTCTGTTTAGTCAAAGGTTAGCATACGAGTTTAATTTGGGTAACACTTTGTGATTACATAGTTTCGGCAATATGTAGACTTTTTCTAGAGTGTGAAGTAAATTTGGGCTAAATTTCATATAGAAACACACAGTAGAGGACTTACACAGTTTTACCTTGGAGTTCTCATACTGCATAAATATTTAGTTTTCATGGAGCTGACTTTTGGCGGCATCTCGCCTTACGATGCGGTTCCAAACTGTGGGTCTCACTATGTTTTCTAAAAATGGTTCAAATGGCTCTGAGCGCTATGGGACTCAACTTCTGAGGTCATCAGTCCCCTAGAACTAGAACAACTTAAACCTAACTAACTTAAGGACATCACACACATCCATGCCCGAGGCAGGATTCGAACCTTGCGATCGTAGCGGCCACGCGGTTCCAGACTGAAGCGCCTAGAACCACACGGCCACACCGGCCGGCGTGGCGTCTGGTGCATCTGAAAGAAACACAGCTTTCTACGTCTTGTTCGCAATAATGAGTTTCATGGACCTTGCTAAAAATGTTTCGCCTCTTTCCTCCTTCAAGTCATGGAATAGCCGCTTTTGGAGGGCATTTGCCATGGGAGATAGTATCTGTGTTCCCTGTGAAGTGCCCAGTGTCCAGTCGCGACAACTCAAAACGAAAATCTGGTCATGTGAGTGACATTGACCTGTGGCCCGACTGGGGCGCGTTTCTGAAAATTCACTGGGGAGTGGGTGCTGGTGGGGGTGGGGGGGAGAGGTGTGGTTCCCTTATCTGGCTACTGAGCCAACTTTGCAAATCCGAATAAAAATGTAAATTAAGATAATTAATTTCTGCAAATCACTGGTACTAATAATCATTGCACTTCCAGGTGTTAATTAATTATTGTAATGTAATGTTATTTATATTTTGTGTATTCTGATTTTATATTAGTTACGAGGCATTTTGGGAAAAAACTACTGCATAACATTGACTTGTGTATCCAACGGGATGGGGTTCAGCCGCATGTCAGAAAGAGAGATCTTCATCTGTGCATACTGCCCCTTTTCCTCGCGGATACATTGAACAGCCAGAACTTTATGACCACCTACTTCATAGTCGGTGTGTCCACCTTTGGCCCGGATACCAGTGGCGAGGCGTCGTGGCATGGAAGCCATGAGACCTTGATATGTCTCTGGAGGGAGGTGGCTCCACATCTGCACCCACAAGTAACCTAATTCCAGTAAATTCAGGGGAGGGGGGGGGGGGTGACGAGCTCTGATAACCCAGATAACCAGCACATCAATTGGAACTCGCTGCTGTGTTCCTCAAACCACTCCATCACATTACTGACCTTGTGAAATGGCGCATTATCTTGCTGGATAATGCCACTGCCGTCGGGAAAGATAATTGTCATGAACGGGTGTACGTGGTCTGCAATCAGTGTAAGATACTCCTTTGCCGTCATGGTACTTTGCACGAGCTCCACTGGATCCATGAACTCCGACGTGAATGTTCCCCAGAGCATAATGAATCCTCCGTCACCTTGTCTCCTTCCTGCAGTAGGGGTATCAAGAAGTTGTTCGCCTGGAAGACGACGGATTCACACCCTCCCATCGGCATAATGAAGAAGGTGTCGTGATTCATCAAATCATGCAGCGCTCTGTCACTGCGCCAGCTCCCAGTGCTGATGGTTACGTGCCCATTTCAATAGTAGTTCATGTCTTAATGTTAACAGTGGCTAATGCGCGGGTCGTCGGCTGCGGAGGCCACCTTTGGAGGTGTTCAGTGAATTTTTTGTTCAGACACACTTGTAGTCTAGTCAGCATTTAAGTCAGGTGTTAGTTCAGCCACAGTTCGCCGACTGTCCTGCTTTACCAGTGTGCGCCGCAACTGTAATGAGGGATGGCTATCCAGCCCCACGACATCTGGACGAGGTTTCATCTTGGTTTCGGCACATGTTGAAGACACTCACCAAGCACTTCTCCAGTACATGATAAGTCGTATAGTTTCCTAAATGCTTGTGCCGAGCCTCCCGGCCATGACAATCTGCCATCACTCAGACTCAGATCGAGCGCCTTTCCCATTCTACACATGGACAGCACGCTCACTGATACGAAATACACCGTCCGTGTGTCTGACTAGTACTCATTCCTGCTGATGCCATCGCCTGGAGGGGTTTGTACCGATAGTAGGTCAGTGGTGGTAATGTTCTGACTGATCAGTGCATGTGAGATGTGTATTTCTAAATTGTAGTTAAGTGTAATGCAATGCATGTATAGTGTAGTGCAATGTTTGTCTTGTGTAATGATAATAAGAGTGAAACCCGATGATGACACGTAACCCACTGCTCTCCAATAGCTTTAAGAACGCGGCCGAGATTAAGGTGGACAAATAAATGTCAACAGTGTCATATTGTTTCACTTCATGAGACAATACTAGAGCACTTCTTCCCTGCTGAACAAATACTGACAGTGAAAATTTCATCGACCACCGGGATTCCAACCGGCTTACCTCCGATTAGAGCACCACCACGCAGGCGTGCGTTATCGACCTCTGCTACAGAGTCGGTTAATGTAAGTCTAGGAAGAGATGAGGTCCTCATGGCCGTCCATCAACGCTCACATTGGCGGTGACAGAGTTCTCCTCTGCAATGTGTCTTCATGGGCTCTTCTGCTGTGCCAATATTGATCTTCCGAAGTGTAGCACTCTACAATGGTAAATTGTTTCGGTAATTCATTTTCTAGACCAATTTTTTTCATCTAAGAATATATCAAAACAACAACCTACGGTGTCTGATTTGTAATATGCTACACCTTCATTATTTTGACCATTTTCGTATTCTACTTGCAGTGTGAGTCGGGTATATCTGGCTCTTTACAGCCAAACGTTCATTATACTAGATTCATGTAAGAGTAATTGGTTTCCTTTCTCTTCCAGACTGTATGTAAGAGTAATTCGTTTGCTTTCTCTTCCAGGATTATCCGCTCTCAATATGAGTGTAATACCTTCGGTGTCACTCAACCCTCTAATAGCACAATTTTCCGTATTTTGTCTTTTCTGAGCTTCACAGTTTTAGTACGTTTTCCAAATATCACCTTTATATTTCATCAAAGTTCTTTGTTGCTATTCGTCCCCCACTAGTTTTGAATATAAATTACTATCTGGTGGTACATGGATAAGAATGTAATATTACGTTGATATTCCTACAACGGTGTCAATAATAGTAACTAGAGAGCAGAATTTTAGAAATGTGCATCAGTGTTATACATAAGATTTGAAACTCAACATTCCGTCAAATTTGTCGCGTTCAAACAGTCTACAAGACCATCGAGAACATCGAATTTGCTACAACAGCTGGAGACAAAAAGAATCGTATTCCAGTTAAGTCTGTCGCTGCGCAAGCGCTGCTGGATGGTCCTGCTGTTTTCGTCAGTTGCAAACTTAATTTTAGTTTAGATATAAATGATTCATTTGGTCATGGTAACGGATGGTTTACCGTAGCCATTGTTCGTGGTTATACAGGAGTACCAAATGTTCCTGGACTTGAAAGTTTTGTTTATAGAATGTAGAAAGCTTCTCGTTTTACAGAAGAAAATAGTTTCAGTAGTGTAGAAAAAAGCATTTTCTGCAAGAGTGGTTGCAATTCTCTTGTGACGGCAAACGTAGCCTGGAAGAATAGATGAATTCGGTAAGCTGGACAATTCTGTAAATATAGACTGGCAAGAAGCTTTTTTCAGTTCAAGAATGAAAGTGCTACCATGAAAATAGTATTTCCTACAAGAGTGTACTTGCGTCGGAACCTTTAGCCTAGAAGAAGCTGAACAGTTCGGTGCATTGGGCAGTTCCAGGAACATATACTTGTTGGAAGAACTGCCATTATAAATGTTTTTCGGAACGTGAACCTAAAAAAAAAAGTTAGCTGAAATTAGCTTTCTACAGTCTATTATCTTATAGTAAAATACATGTTGTACAGAACATTAGCGTTATCTATAAGACTATCCGTACACGATACAAACAATTTCTACAGAAGGCACGTGTGTAACATGGACGTTGAAAAAATAAATTCAGCAGCGTCCTCGGAGATAGCAAACACGCAATTGTTGCCAGAACAGTATTTGATGCATTCCTTTTACATAAATTACTTTTTACATGGTTGATGAACGATTCGTGAAACTTATTATAGACAAAAGAAGCATGTTTCATCTTATCTTTAAATTTTAAAATATTATCAAAATAATATTAAGGGCTCTTTGGAAACATTAATTTTTAGATATTTTCTCGCTCAGTTAAGAAATAAAACCATGTTAGTAGCGACAAGCATAGGTGCTTCAACGCACATGTAAAACACGGGAGAAATTCTTACAGTTTTCTATCATAAATGGGAGCACATACCTCCACAGGACATGCTCTGCACATATTCGAGCAATAATTCAAATCATTCCACCCTGAAAGGAATTTACAGTGCTTTCCACAGTAAATAAATATTTCGTTACGGTGTCTTCTAAAATAAAACTTTTTATGGAAATACAGCTGGCCCTTAAACATGTCTTTTAGGGTGGGGGGTAGATGGATAAAAGCCATGTGTGAAATACTAGCAGAAAATTAGTTTAGAATAGAAGCAGTCTTGGTTGCGAAATTATTTAATATGAATGACGCTTTTAGTCTTTTTGGAGCATCATCAGATTGTGTAAAAGTAGCTGGATATGTACCCCATCCGTTATAAAGACATAAAATGGAAATTAGATGCAATAGTAAGAGGACAATTTTTCATTTTATATGGCTTTATGACGAATGGGTTACATATCCAGCTTCTTTTACACAATCTGACGACGACGAGAAAAGAGGAAACCCGTCATTGATATTAAACACTTCTGCAGCCAAAACTGCTTTTATTCTGAAATAATTCGAAACTGGTTGCTGTAGCACCCTGGCATAATGAAATGGGATGATTTTTACTCGAAATTTGTGTTTTTTCTGCTTATTGCTAGCCTATGTGCCTTTAGTCATGTCTGAAGAGATTTGTTTTAAACATGATGGGTTGCTCCAATAGCTTCTAACACATTGCATTAATTGTACGTAAACTGGTGCATACGAAGGCAACTTTTTATACAGAGGTTTAAAGTAAGATCGCTGGACTTGTCGTCAGACGTCTCCCAAGAAGTTCTGGAAAAAAACACTATCTAAAACGGGGGTGCTCAAGAGCACGTTCATCAGCACCCTTACAAAGTCCCAATTTTTACACAGTCCAGTTCTTACACAGTCCAATGTAGCCACTGACGCGAATGATGATGATGATGAAGATGAGAATAAAATGATGAGGACAGCACAGACACCCAGTCCTCGGGCAGAGAAAATCCCCAAGGACGTCAAACTCTTCACGCAGTATCATAGCTCCCATTTCATCTTCATCTACACCCTATTCCCTTTCTATAACATTGCCCTCAAGTACATCGCTCTTGTATAATCCCTCTATATACTCCTTCCACCTTTCTGATTCCCCTTCTTTGCTTAGAACTGGGTGTCCATCTCAGCTCTTGATATTCATACAAGGATTTCTACTAGCCCCCGTCTTTTTACCTACTTGGTCCTCTGCTGCCTTCACTACTTCATGCCTCAAAGCTACCCATTCTTCCTCTACTGTATTTCTTTCCCCAATTCCTGTCAGTTGTTCCCTTATGCTCTCCCTGAAACTCTGTAGAACCTCTGGTTTAGTCAGTTTATCTAGGTCCCATTTCCTTAAATTCCCAAGTATTTGCAGTTTCTTCAGTTTTAATCTAACTGTTCATAACCAATAGATTGTGGTCAGAGTAAACATCTGCCCCTGGAAATGTCTTACAATTTAAAACCTGGTTCCTAAATCTCTGTCTTACCATTATATAATCTATCTGAAACCTGTCAGTATCTCCAGGCTTCTTCCATGCATACAACCTTCTTTTATGATTCTTGAACCAAGTGTTAGCTAAGTTGTGCTCTGTAAAAATTCTACCAGGTGGCTTCCTCTTTCATTTCTTACCCTCAATCCATATTCACCTACTACGTTTCCTATTCTTCCTTTTCGTAGTATAGAATTCCAGTCACCCATGACTATTAAATTTTCGTCTCCCTTCACTATCTGAATAATTTCTTTTACCTCATCATACATTTCTTGAATTTCTTCATCATCTGCAGAACTAGTTGTCATATAGACTTGTACTACTGTTGTAGGCGTGGGCTTCGTGTCTATCTCGGCTGCAACAATGCGTTCACTATGTTGTTTGTAGTAGCTTACCCGAACTCCTATTTTTTTATTCATTATTAAACTTACTCCTGCATTACCCCTATTTGATTTTGTATTTATAACCCTGTATTCACCTGACCAAAAGTCTTGCTATGGTGTACAATGTACGCTGTCCACGTTGCTTTGACAAATGACCAGTGCAGTGTAGAACTATAGTTGCATAACTGCTAATGCGATTAAGAAGGGATCTAAATAAATGTAGCCTAAGTGGAGAAACGACACCTCCATTTAATTATTTATATATAGTCACAGAAACAAAGAGCTCTAACGTGCTTTCAACAAAAAACGCCAGGCCCTTGACTCGCCTCCTGAAATGAGACTCTATGCAACAAGACTCACCTGGTTTTTGTTCTACAGTCTTCGATATTGGATGGACTTTATAAGTTGTTGTATTTTACAGGTATCTAATGGATTCACAAATTCTTTTCTTGCAATGGCCAGTCTGCATTTTATAGCCTCTCTACGTCGGCCATCAACAACTATTTTGCTCTCCAAATAGCAACGTTCATGTACTACTTTTGTCTCTCATTTTGAAATATAGTTCAGTCAGAATCACCTGATTTAATTACTCTATTCCATTTTCCATATTTTAATGGAGTTAATCTTATTATAACATCTTTTCAAGTTACCGTCCATTCTATTCATCTGCTCTTCCGAGTACCTTGCCGTCTTTGACAGAGTCAAATGTCAGCGGCAAACCTCAGAATTTTTCTTTCTTCTTTTTGAATATATAATGCTCTCTTCAATTTTATACTAGCTTTTTACTACTTTCTCGATGTACGGGTTGAGTAACATCGGGACAGGCTACACCACGTTCTCACTTCCTTCTCAACCACTGCTTTCGTGTCATGTCCGACACTTATAATCGAAACACGTTTTTCTATACAGGTTGTAAATAACCTTTCTTCCCTTTACTTTAGTCCTTCAACCTTTAGAATATCAGTGTGTTTCAGCCAATATTGTCGAAAATCTTCTCTAAACCTACAAAAGCTACAAACTTAGCTTGGCCTTTCTTTAACCTATCATCTAAGATAACTCAGTAGTACCTCACATGTTCCTATATTTCTCCGAAACCCAAACTGATGGTCCTCGAGATCCACTTCTACCATTCTTCTGTAAATAACTGATGTCAGTATTTTTCAGGAAGGAATTATTAAACTAACTGTTTAGTTATCTTCGCACCTGTCGGCATCTGCATTCTTTGGAATTCGTATTACTGTATTCTTCCAGTAGTCTGAGGATATTATTCCGTTTTAATTTACTTGCCCATAATTCGTATAGTTTTGTCTTAGCTGGCTCCCCAAGGAACTCAAAATACTGAGGGAATATCATTTACTCCAGGAGCCTTGTTTACAGTTACATCTCAGTGCTCCATCGGATTCTTCTCGGAGTATCACATCTCGAAAGTCATCATTTACTTCCTGTATCACCTTCGATAATTCTTCTTTGAAATTCATATGCTTTGATAGCCCTTCTACACAGCTATCCCTACCGATATCGTTTCATTCAACATGCAATACATCTGTATTAGTAGCTGTGTCCAGACAGGCTACAGTCATTTAATTGATATAAGTTCCTTATCATACCTTTCGGCGTCTGTTAGCAAACGGAATCATCATGTACAAAGTACAAGTGAGGATTGGGCATGGATTACACGGAATTTCTGGCCCGGAATACAACTACCATATTATCCGAGTGTTTCTAATCATTCATTGTGTCATTAGCGATGTAATCAAACATGTTTTGGATGTCTCTAAAAGTTCATTCCGTTTATAGTATTAATCTTTCGTAACTGGTTCAGAAACTGTGGATTATACACGGGGCATCAAACGAGAAATGTGGAGGTAACGACTTTTAGATACGTGACCTAGTGAAAAGATTAATATACGACCTGTTACCTTAATGTACTACAATAGGTTCATAAACACAATCTGCACAATAGGACTAAGATGGTAACGTATACTTTACCAATTATTCATCTCCGTTTTGACACTTTGCTTCGCTTCTCCAGAGCGAAATGGTCATCATTGTTCTGTCGCATGGAGTTGCATAAAATGGCAACGGTAGGGGAAGCTGAATCAGCCTGAATATTCCTTCCACCTTTCAGATTTCCCTTCTTTGATTACCACTGGCTTCTAATCTGGGCTCTTCATATTCATATACTCGCCTCTCGTTTTCTGGAGGTCTTTTCTTTGTTATTCGTATAGCCGCCATCTGTCTTTCACCTAGTTATGCATGCATCAGAGTCCTTAGATTTTCCGTCGAGCCGTACCTGCTTTGCTAGCCTGAACTGCCTGTCAGTCTCAATTTTTAGACGTCTGTATTCAATATTTTTTGCTTTATCTGCTCTGCAAAATGGCTTCTTGCATTATGTTTGCATCAGTGCCTTACTGGACTTGGTTGTGATAAGACACCGCCACTTGTTGTGCTGTCAAGTGTGAGATAAGCATACTGGTTTCATCGGAGAAGTGACCATCAGAAACTTGATAGCAAGTAATTCCTGACTGACATTGCATCCACAGGCTGAGCGATGTCTCCTTAAACCCTATTGGAACACAGTATGTCTCTAGCAGAAGCCGTGCAGAGCAAACGATAAAGAAGAATTCATATCTTTCGAGAGAGGGACCTGTGGAGTCAGCAGGACGGCGACCTAAGTGCAGCCCATAACCGGCGGCCCTGTCGATAGCTAACTGCAGTCTCGGGCCATTGATCGGCAGACTACTAGAAGTGGCTGGGAGGAACCTGTAACGGCCGGCGGAGGGAAGGAGTGAAGAAAGGCCGCGGGAGACGAGAAGTGAAAAGCCTTAAAGTGGGAAGGGTGGCTCAAAATGTAGAGTCGATGGGCACAAATGGAGCGTACATTTGTGCTACATTTGAGAAGCTGGAATTTAATGTCTGTCGGGGGGCTACTATAAGCGCTGGAACTGAACCCAGTACAGTGACAGGGTTTGTTCCTAATTAATATGAGTACTAGATGTATTACATTTTCATTAATTTACATCATTAGAAACGGATAGAAGCTGAAACTGAAGAGAGTAAAACTCCCTTTTAAAGGGTGTTAGTCGTCACTAAAGGTCGCACTACTTCGCTTACAGGGCTAAAAATTGAAGCAATGGAAACAGCGTGGTATTATTTGGTTTCTACACTTAGGAACTCCGGATGTAGAACTACCAAAAGTGAGTACAAAATGCGCCATATTTAAGGTGGGATGTTGATGAAAAACATACACTATTTCAAAAATTCACCAAATCCATAGTTTTGGAGATATGGCAGTGAAATGTTGTACCACGCGTTACATGAAAGTAACAAATGTACATATAAAATCCTTTGATTATATATACTCAACTTTTTTGAATGAAATTGGAAGTTTCATTTAAAAAAAATAATGTTTGTTCCTGTTTCTCACAAAGTATTCAAGAGATTTCTACAAAAAATTCTCTGTTCCATCTCTTTATATGTTGTAAGGCTCCCTCATGAGGTTTTTGGAATAGGTGAAATAGGAGAATTTTCATAATTTTTTAATTATAATTCCACAAGTACAATTTTAAATCCATGAAAAATCCCAAACATCTCCCTCATATCTCAACTTGCAATCAGAATTTCAAAATTTGGTCTTGAGGCAACGTTTATTAGGTTCACAGAAATATGTGAACAAAATTTCATGATTCCAGCATTCATAGCATCCGAGGAAGAGGTAAATAAGCTTTAAAAAAACAAACTTTTCAGGGAACTCAGTTTAAAGTTCAACCTAACTTTTTTCCTTATGTCACTTCTTCAGAAGGCACCACATTTGTACTCTGGGTCGTCTTTCCCTTCAAGGTTTCTCTAATGGTTTCTTGTTGTCTGTTTTCTTGTCTTTACCAGGTCGTCAACTGACTTTTCAGCTGCAGAGACGCGCTGTAAATCTATTTTTCTCAGGATGTCTTGAGTAAAATTTCCTATCTTGAAGCCCATTCTTTCTAATACCGTCATCTTCCCGACGTTCCCATAATTAAATACAATAACTGCACCATAAGTTGCAATACTGACAACTTTAGCAGATGCAAATGTGTTTATAGGGCATCGTTTCCCTATGAGTGAATTTAGAGACTCATTTGGATTTTGGCTTTTGCCACGAACACACTTTCTGAGAAGTGCAGGATCGGCCAGAAACCTGTAAGTGGGCTTGAAAAGATCCAGAATACAATTTGGAAGCCTCTCCTTGTGAATGTAAGAGTTGTTATCCCTCTGAGGGATTAATTAATTTTCAGGCACTTTGGATGCGATTTCAACATTGAAACTTTGGGAATTTATTGTCCATGAGTTGCACTAACAAATAAAAAATAAATGGAAAATTGACAGTTTTGGTCAATTTCATCAACGTTCACCCTTAAGGCAATAAATTTAAAGAACTATAAGTTTCTAACGGAAAGAGGAATATCAAATCGTCAAACGAATATAATGTACCAAACCTGACGTCCAGATATCACAAAATTGCTTTCCGACGCGAGACTTCACCTTTGATGCAAATAACTTAGAGATTTAGTGAGGGATCATTTTAAAGTTTTTCGTAATCAGGGGGTTCTTTGTTTAACATCTGTTATGCTCGGGTAGGTATCATATATACTCCAGCCATAACGGGAATGGTAGTCTACACACAGCACATAAATATAAATATTTATTTCAGACAGTGCACGGTAAGGTTTCACAAACAGCTCGTTGTGACAGCAGTTTATCGCAATATGAAAAATTATTATATGCAACAGATGTTGTGCAAACTCGTGACACACAGCCATGTCTGAAGTTCAAGGTCACAAGTTTCTCCAGGTGGAGTCTAGAACAACCATAAATTTCTTTGTTCGGATTATGCAGCTTTCTGTTTCTTAATGGGCCGCCAATCAAGGGTCTCTAAAAACCATGAAGTATACAGAACAATGATAGTGGCAGCGCAACTGAGAATTTGGTTTGAGAATCTGTCGTGGCAGGTGATTATTGTAGCATATTTCGCAGTTTTCTGTACCGTAGTGAGTAAGTAACTTTGAATCGGAATGAATTCTTTGTTACAACATTGTTGTTATGTTCAACTGATCGTGAGAAGATGTATTACAATTAATTAAGATTTAAAAAGCGTCATTATCATCAGGATGAGTTGGTGTTTGACTAAAAAGATATTACCTTCCAGTTTCGATTGTACACCATGCGATCAATACAAAATAAAAAAATACTAATGGAAATAAGTCCTTCGCTGTGAAGTGGGAGTGCCGCAATGTGCACTACTCATATCTACGTGGAGTGACCCACGTCTATTTGGACTGAACCACGTCTATTTGGACTGAACCACGACTATTTGGATACTCAGGAGTTTAGGATTGAGAAAGTACCCATCGTTTGAATTTATTTTAAGTCATTTCATTTTTATGTATTAGTTTTTGGAAATCTTGGTTGAATACCCTTTACATCTACAACTAAATGACTACTATTTCAGAAGTGCCTGGCAGAGCGTTCACCGAACCACTTGCACACTATTTCTCAACCGCTCCACACTCCAACAGCGCGTGGGGCAAAACGAACACTTTAGCCGTTCCGTGCGAGCTCTGAATAACCACTTATCCCTAAATAGGTGGATATCAACCAAATATTTTCGCATTCGGAGGATGCAGTCGAAGACTGAAATTTCGTGAAAAGGTCTCCCCGCGACGTTAAACTGCTTTGTTTTAATCACTGCCCCCCCCCCCTCCCCCCGTCAACCCGCGTACCATGTTTGTTACACTCTCTCCCTTATTTCGTGATAATACAAACCGAGTTGCCCATTTTCGAACATTTTTATTGTCTTCCGTCAATCCACTCTGGTAATGATTCCATACTGCACAGCAATACTCTACCAGGGGACGGACAAGTATAGGTAGGCAGTCACTTAAGTAGGCCTGATGCATCTGCTAAATGTTCTGCCAATAAAATGCTGTCTCTGGTTTGCCGTCTCCTCAACATTATCTATGCCATCATTCCAATTCAAGTTGTTCGCAATTGTAATTCCTGGGCATTTAATTTCAGGGAAAGCCTTTATTTATATGTGTGATTTACTGTGTAACAAAAATTTAACGGATACCTTTCAGTAACCGTTATTTATTGTCAATTGCCACTTATTATGTCAAGCATTTTGTGTAAATCATCTTACTTTTGAGTTACGTTTTCTTACGACTTTAGTAGACGGTAAACGACAGCGTCATCTGAAGACAATCTAATATGGCTGCTCAGATTGTCTCCTAAATCGTTTATATTGATCAGAAATAGCAGAGGCCCTACAACACTTCCCAGTAGAACGCCATATATCACTTCTGTTTTATTCGAGTACTTTACTACCAACAGAGATCATACCGACAGGAAATCACGACTGAGACGATAATCCACAGGCACGCAAATTCATTATAAGCTGCTTATGACGAACGGTAACAAAAGCCGTTTTGAAAATCTAGAAACACGGAAACAATTTTAGATCCCCTGTCAATAACACTCATTACTTCATGAGAAAAATAGCTATTTCTTTCCACAAGAATGATATTTTCTAAATTTTTGCTGACTGCGTGTCAACACATCGTTGTCATCGAAATTAAAGTAAATGTTTGTGTTTAGATAATTTTTAACTAAGTCAACAGTAAAAGGTAATACTTGAAAGACTCGTAGAAGGTATGCTCGCAATTTTATGTAATTTCAAGGTATGAGTGCTGTTATGGACGCTATAAAAATGCATCGAACTCGCAGGTTGTGTGGTGACTACTTCTTTTAATTAAGCATCACACGCATCATATTAATCTGAAAAAATCCACAAACAACCACAAAAATACACAATAGCAGCTACTGAACACTAAAACCAAACTGAAATATATCAAAGTACAATGTGAAGACATACCAAGGTTTGGGTGAACACGTCTTCATAGGTATGGAGCCATCTATTTTATCTATGAGACAACGCGAAACTGAATCATCACTATGGTTTTATAAAACACTTATGATTAAATAGATATATTAAAACATACGTACATTAACCGTCTGTATATACCGGCAGACACAGGAAATAGTTTTTTGTGCATGATTATCCACGTAATCTAAACCTACAAACTTCGAAGGAAACGACAAATAACAGAAAGAAAGTAAAATCTATGTATAACGACTTATGTAAGTACAAGTGTCGCCCTAACCGCCGTCTGCTTCACGTCTGCTGTGCAGCGAGCTACCTTAATTTAAGTATTAACTGTATTTTTCTTACTTGTCACTTCTTCTTCTGCGTGTTTTTGCTTTTAGGAAGCTTTAATAGTCGAGTGCTATTAAGTGTTCCATAGATTTTGTGTTTGTTTTGAATATAGTCAGAGAGAGTCCCTTTAGTCAGCCATAGTGCCAGTAGTGTCAGTGTCGCCCTAACCGCCGTCTGCTTCACGTCTGCTGTGCAGCGAGCTACCTTAATTTAAGTATTAACTGTATTTTTCTTACTTGTCACTTCTTCTTCTGCGTGTTTTTGCTTTTAGGAAGCTTTAATAGTCGAGTGCTATTAAGTGTTCCATAGATTTCGTGTTTGTTTTGAATACAGTCAGAGAGAGTCCCTTTAGTCAGCCATAGTGCCAGTAGTGTCAGTGTCGCCCTAACCGCCGTCTGCTTCACGTCTGCTGTGCAGCGAGCTACCTTAATTTAAGTAGTAACTGTATTTTTCTTACTTGTCACTTCTTCTTCTGCGTGTTTTTTGCTTTTAGGAAGCTTTAATAGTCAAGTGCTATTAAGTGTTCCATAGATCTCGTGTTTGTTTTGAATACAGTGAGAGAGTCCCTTTAGTCAGCCATAGTGCTAGTAGTGCTAGTGTTTGTTTTGAATACAGTCCAGAGACAGGTAGTGCTATTTTCCTTGTTTTCTACAAGGAGTGGTTAGCAATCACACTTTAGTCAATAATCAACCGCCTTTAGTGAATTAGCAGTCTATTTAAAAGTTTATTAACACTCTATAGTAAATTGACTTCTTAGGATGGATAGGATGTGTGGCTGCTGTGTACGGACGCAGGAGGAGCTGGCCACTCTTCGCAAACAGCTGAGCGTGTTGATGGCCGCGGTCAGCCGTCTTCAGGCTGCTGCCTCGGAGTGTAGCGGCAGTGGGGAGTCTGGTGCGTCGCAAGGTACACCCCAGGTGTTACATGCTTCACCCACTGTCCCTGCTGTCGAGACATCTTCGCGGGTACCGGACGCGGTTGGGCCACCCTCTCCCCAAGGGGAGTGGCGGGTTCAGCGGCGTTCGCGGCGCACGAGGCGGAGGGTCAATGTGGAGGCTGGCCGTGTAGCATCGCCCGCTCTGCCTGTGAGTGGACATGTGGCTGCTCCTTCAGCAAGGTCCGAGCAGGCACATGGGGGGAGGGGTTTATTAGTTATTGGGAGCTCCAACGTTAGGCGGGTGATGGAGCCCCTTAGGGAAATAGCGGAAAGGTCGGGGTAGGAGGCCAGTGTTCACTCTGTCTGCTTGCCGGGGGGTCTCATCCGAGATGTGGAGGAGGCCCTACCGGCGGCGATAGAGAGCACTGGGTGCACCCGACTGCAAATTGTTGCTCATGTCGGCACCAATGACTCCTGCCGTCTGGGTTCAGAGGTCATCCTCAGTTCGTACAGGCGGCTGGCGGAGTTGGTGAAGGCGGAAAGCCTCGCTCGCGGGGTGGAATCAGAGCTAACTATTTGTAGTATCGTTCCCAGAACCGATCGCGGTCCTCTGGTTTGGAGCCGAGTGGAAGGCTTAAACCAGAGGCTCAGACGATTCTGCGGAGAGCTGGGGTGCAAATTTCTCGACCTCCGCTATCGGGTGGAGAAATGTAGGGTCCCCCTGAATAGGTCAGGCGTGCACTACACGCCGGAAGCGGCTACGAGGGTAGCGGAGTACGTGTGGAGTGCACATGGGGTTTTTTTAGGTTAGAGAATTCCCTCCCTAGGCCCGACAAGACGCCTCCTGAGACGCGGCAAGGCAGTAGGCAAAATGCAACAAGGAATAACAATATTAATGTGCTTATAGTAAACTGCAGGAGCGTCTATAGAAAGGTCCCAGAACTGCTCTCATTAATAAACGGTCACAACGCCCATATAGTACTAGGAACAGAAAGTTGGCTGAAACCAGACGTAAACAGTAATGAAATTCTAAACTCGGATTGGAAGGTATACCGCAGAGATAGGCTGGACAGTGAAGGGGGAGGCGTGTTTATAGCGATAAGAAGTGCAATAGTATCGAAGGAAATTGACGGAGATTCGAATTGTGAAATGATTTGGGTGAAGGTCACGGTTAAAGCAGGCTCAGACATGGTAATTGGATGTCTCTATAGGCCCCTCGGCTCAGCAGCTGTTGTGGCTCAGCACCTGAAGAATAATTTGGAAAATATTTCGAGTAGATTTCCCCACCATGTTATAGTTCTGGGTGGAGATTTTAATTTGCCGGATATAGACTGGGAGACTCAGACGTTCATAACGGGTGGCAGGGACAAAGATTCTAGTGAAATATTTTTAAGTGCTTTATCTGAAAACTACCTTGAGCAGTTAAACAGAAAACCGACTCGTGGCGATAACATATTAGACCTTCTGGTGACAAACAGACCCGAACTATTTGAATCAGTAAATGCAGAACAGGGAATCAGCGATCATAAAGCGGTTACTGCATCGATGATTTCAGCCGTAAATAGAAATATTAAAAAAGGTAGGAAGATTTTTCTGTTTAGCAAAAGTGACAAAAAGCAGATTTCAGAGTACTTGGTGGCTCAACACAAAAGTTTTGTCTCAAGTACAGACAGTGTTGAGGATCAGTGGACAAAGTTCAAAACCATGGTACAATATGCGTTAGATGAGTATGTGCCAAGCAGGATCGTAAGAGATGGGAAAGAGCCACCGTGGTACAACAACCGAGTTAGAAAATTGCTGCGGAAGCAAAGGGAACTTCACAGCAAACATAAACATAGCCAAAGCCTTGCAGACAAACAAAAATTACGCGAAGCGAAATGCAGTGTGAGGAGGACTATGCGAGAGGCTTTCAATGAATTCGAAAGTAAAGTTCTATGTACTGACTTGGCAGAAAATCCTAAGAAATTTTGGTCCTATGTCAAAGCGGTAGGTGGATCTAAACAAAATGTCCAGACACTCTGTGACCAAAATGGTACTGAAACAGAGGATGACAGACTAAAGGCCGAATTACTAAATGTCTTCTTCCAAAGCTGTTTCACAGAGGAAGACTGCATTGTAGTTCCTTCTCTAGATTGTCGCACAGTTGACAAAATGGTAGATATCGAAATAGACGACAGAGGGATAGAGAAACAATTAAAATCGCTCAAAAGAGGAAAGGCCGCTGGTTCTGATGGAATACCAGTTCGATTTTACACAGAGTACGCGAAGGAACTTGCCCCCCTTCTTGCAGCGGTGTACCGTAGGTCTCTAGAAGAGCGAAGCGTTTCAAAGGATTGGAAAAGGGCACAGGTCATCCCCGTTTTCAAGAAGGGACGTCGAACAGATGTGCAGAACTATAGACCTATATCTCTAACGTTGATCAGTTGTAGAATTTTGGAACACGTATTATGTTCGAGTATAATGTCTTTTCTGGAGACTAGAAATCTACTCTGTAGGAATCAGCATGGGTTTCGAAAAAGACGGTCGAGTGAAACCCAGCTCTCGCTATTCGTCCACGATACTCAGAGGGCCTTAGACACGGGTTCACAGGTACATGCCGTGTTTCTTGACTTCCGCAAGGCGTTTGACACAGTTCCCCACAGTCGTTTAATGAACAAAGTAAGAGCATACGGACTATCAGATCAATTGTGTGATTGGATTGAGGAGTTCCTAGATAACAGAACGCAGCATGTCATTCTCAATGGAGAGAAGTCTTCCGAAGTAAGAGTGATTTCAGGTGTGCCGCAGGGGAGTGTCATAGGACCGTTGCTATTCACAATATACATAAATGACCTGGTGGATGACATCGGAAGTTCACTGAGGCTTTTTGCAGATGATGCTGTGGTGTATCGAGAGGTTGCAACAATGGAAAATTGTACTGAAATGCAGGAGGATCTGCAGCGAATTGACGCATGGTGCACGGAATGGCAATTGAATCTCAATGTAGACATGTGTAATGTGATGCGAATACATAGAAAGATAGGTCCCTTATCATTTAGCTGCAAAATAGCTGGTCAGCAACTGGAAGTAGTTAATTCCATAAATTATCTGGTAGCACTCATTAGGAGTGATTTAAAATGGAATGATCATATAAAGTTGATCGTCGGTAAAGCAGATGCCAGACTGAGATTCATTGGAAGAATCTTAAGGAAATGCAATCCGACAACAAAGGAAGTAGGTTACAGTACGCTTGTTCGCCCAATGCTTGAATACTGCTCAGCAGTGTGGGATCCGCACCAGGTAGGGTTGATAGAAGAGATAGAGAAGATCCAACGGAGAGCAGCGCGCTTCGTTACAGGATCATTTAGTAATTGCGAAAGCGTTACGGAGATGATAGATAAACTCCAGTGGAAGACTCTGCAGGAGAGACGCTCAGTAGCTCGGTACGGGCTTTTGTTAAAGTTTCGAGAACATACCTTCACCGATGAGTCAAGCAGTATATTGCCATGAGGATAAAATCAGAGAGATTAGAGCCCACACAGAAGCATACCGACAATCCTTCTTTCCACGTACAATACGAGACTGGAATAGAAGGGAGAACCGATAGAGGTACTCAGGGTACCCTCCGCCACACACCGTCAGCTGGCTTGCGGAGTATGGATGTAGATGTAGATGTAGAATTCCAGAAACATGTTTATAATTTCACATACTGGAAATAACCGTGGAGTGAAGACAATGGACTTAAATAATTAGGCTTCATAAGTAACGTTTGTCAAGTGTGCAAAATAGCAACATTAAAGTGAAGGGCGTTACAGCGTACAATAGCAAAGATATAAAATGAACATACAATCGTATATCAAACCAGGAACATACTGGAGTGGGAAGTTGAGACCGGGTAGTCGGCGGAGAAGGTGGACAGCGGGATCAGTTGGTGGACACCTGTTTCAAAAAACACAAATGCAATTAGACAACTTACGCAGCGTAAACCCACTGCAGTCTTATCGAAAACTAAGCCACATGAACATCCCTTGACGCCCATGTAGATAATCGAATATTTCATACAAAACGCATACCAATTGTGATTGAAATAGACATCTTGTATGTCTGACGATATTATACAAAACAGTTTAAAATAAAAAGGAAGATTCAAAGGCCTACCACCTCCTATCCAACATCCATTCAAAACGACAGCAAAAAATGTGTATCGTTTGAAAAAAATCATACTGAAAGAGGCCGCCGTACGCATTACTTCATTGAAAATTTTGTAGAATCACTGTCGTGTTGTTCGTTTACTATTTTTGTGGTGTTCGTAGCTAGGTTACCACGGATATCAAGGCCCTCCAGAATTTCAAAGCTACGGTTCTTCGTTTCTTCATGCGAAATTTTTAAATCATTTTAGATGTCGGAGATGACATACACTCCTGGAAATTGAAATAAGAACACCGTGAATTCATTGTCCCAGGAAGGGGAAACTTTATTGACACATTCCTGGGGTCAGATACATCACATGATCACACTGACAGAACCACAGGCACATAGACACAGGCAACAGAGCATGCACAATGTCGGTACTAGTACAGTGTATATCCACCTTTCGCAGCAATGCAGGCTGCTATTCTCCCATGGAGACGATCGTAGAGATGCTGGATGTAGTCCTGTGGAACGGCTTGCCATGCCATTTCCACCTGGCGCCTCAGTTGGACCAGCGTTCGTGCTGGACGTGCAGACCGCGTGAGACGACGCTTCATCCAGTCCCAAACATGCTCAATGGGGGACAGATCCGGAGATCTTGCTGGCCAAGGTAGTTGACTTACACCCTCTAGAGCACTTTGGGTGGCACGGGATACATGCGGACGTGCATTGTCCTGTTGGAACAGCAAGTTCCCTTGCCGGTCTAGGAATGGTAGAACGATGGGTTCGATGACGGTTTGGATGTACCATGCACTATTCAATGTCCCCTCGACGATCACCAGAGGTGTACGGCCAGTGTAGGAGATCGCTCCCCACACCATGATGCCGGGTGTTGGCCCTGTGTGCCTCGGTCGTATGCAGTCCTGATTGTGGCGCTCACCTGCACGGCGCCAAACACGCATACGACCATCATTGGCACCAAGGCAGAAGCGACTCTCATCGCTGAAGACGACACGTCTCCATTCGTCCCTCCATTCACGCCTGTCGCGACAACACTTTAGGCGGGCTGCACGATGTTGGGGCGTGGGCGGAAGACGGCCTAACGGTGTGCGGGACCGTAGCCCAGCTTCATGGAGACGGTTGCGAATGGCCCTCGCCGATACCCCAGGAGCAGCAGTGTCCTTAATTTGCTGGGAAGTGGCGGTGCGGTCCCCTACGGCACTGTGTAGGATCCTACGGTCTTGGCGTGCATCGGTGCGTCGCTGCGGTCCGGTCCCAGGTCGACGGGCACGTGCACCTTCCGCCGACCACTGGCGACAACATCGATGTACTGTGGAGACCTCACGCCCCACGTGTTGAGCAATTCGGCGGTACGTCCACCCGGCCTCCCGCATGCCCACTATACGCCCTCGCTCAAAGTCCGTCAACTGCACATACGGTTCACGTCCACGCTGTCGCGACATGCTACCAGTGTTAAAGACTGGGATGGAGCTCCGTATGCCACGGCAAACTGGCTGACACTGACGGCAGCGGTGCACAAATGCTGCGCAGCTAGCGCCATTCGACGGCCAACACCGCGGTTCCTGGTGTGTCCGCTGTGCCGTGCGTGTGATCATTGCTTGTACAGCCCTCTCGCAGTGTCCGGAGCAAGTATGGTGGGTCTGACACACCGGTGTCGATGTGTTCTTTTTTCCATTTCCAGGAGTGTATTTCTCATTTTTAAGGTGAAAAGGCAAGGTACTACTGTTTTTGTACGTATGCTTCGTAAATCGGGTTTCAGATTCCCTCCCTGTCTGACCTATGTAAGCACAACCACAAGAGCCACATGTGATTTAATCGTCAGCTGTATTTAAAAAAAAATAGTTTTCTTCCCTTTGAGTCCATGACAAGGAAATGAACCTAATCACAAGAGCCACATGTGATTTAATCGTCAGCTGTATTTAAAAAAAAATAGTTTTCTTCCCTTTGAGTCCATGACAAGGAAATGAACCTAATTTACGTATTATTCGTTCGACAACGAATATTAATATTTGCCTCTTTGAAGATGTTACCCATTTTTACATATAATGGAGTGTAGAAAGGTAACAAGTGAATTTTATTCCATTTTTTATTGATAAAATTGTTACGCTTGTCCGACCTCTTTAAGAATTTTTCCCCCATTCTCTTAACTGTGTTTTCTGATCATTTTCCAGTGCCACCTGCACAGTTATACCAGTCTCTTTCTTAACGGCATCATCATACAATTATAATTAAACAAGTATCTTAAACATTGCTCGAAGTACGCCCGCTTACGCGCTTCTGGTTTGTTCGAGTCGGTCTTAGATGGTCTTATATTTCCGACACATAATAGTTAATAGTTGAGAACCATAGTGTCAGAGCCAGGGAATGTAGTGAAAAACTTTCCTGCAGCTGCACTGTGAACTGTATATTTTTATGCTTATGACTGAACAACACAGAAAATCTCTTAATTTCGTTTTCATTCCCTTGGTATATTAGACAGGTGACATCTACATACCTACAGTACAAAATAATATTACCACTGAGATTGGAGTTCAAAGCAAAGAATTTGTTTCCCAAATCGTTGAGAAAATATCTGCTAGCATGACTGAGAGAAAACTATTCCTGGCTAATTCGTCCTTTTGACGAAACATCGTGCCGTTAAAGGAAAAGTAATTGAACGACAGTGAAAACTGTACTAAATTCAGTAATTCACTAATTTCTCCAATTATCATTTTGTTATATTTAATTAAATTTCTTCTAAAAATTTCCAACGTTCCTTCAATGCGGATGTTAGTGCATAAATTTTTAGTGTCTAATGATACCAGTGTTTGTTTTGTGGGGTAATAAATTCCCTAATATTAACAGCCAACTCGTAACCGTTTAAAAGTGAAGATCTCCTTTAATTTTCTATTAAGGACACGACTGATGTTTGTATTAGCAGCGTAGTGGGACCAAATACTGGCCTTACCAGGTGATTCTTTTTGTGAACCTTAATCTGGGCCAGGAGTATGGGAAGTTCTGGGTTCAAAACAATCTACGTTTCTAATTGGATGAGGATTCGAGAAGGAAATTATAGGAATTAACATGCCTTAAAGCTCAACCTAAAACTCCTGTTAACTCCAACTATGACATTTTCTGTGTTATAGCTTCAGATTTACAAGTTGTCTATTTAAAGTAACTCAAAAAAAGAAAATAATTGGAATGTATTTTTTACGAAAGATTCGGTTGACTATATGAGCGTCAAAGAGTGACAATGTGGCATATTTTTTTGACAAGGCAGAGGTGGGTTTACACTGCGTGAGTTGCGTAACCACGTTTTGGTTTTATTAAACGGATGTCCAACAGACCCTCTCTCCGTCCACTATCCAACCTCAGCTTCCCTCACCTCGATGGTCCTTGGCTGATGCACGACTCTATGTTCATTTTCTGTCTTTGCTATATTGTACTTAACTCCTTTCATTTTAAGGGTACAGGGTACTTATAAAGGGAGAAAATCGAAATTTTATATGACTTTATTAAATTCTGTAGTCTTTCCTGTTTACATTGATATATGCATTATAGGGTTTGAAGTGAAAATGACCAATATATATCAAATTCTAAAGTTGGGGTCATGGATGCCACCACTCCCCCTTTATTTCTGTTACAGAAACCAGTATTATTTCGGAATGGACTGTGAACTTTCTGTTTCCAGCGATTATACAAATCATATATTGTATATGTTGGTAGCAGTGCAGGTTCCTAGTGTCTGTAAATGATTATCTTTGCTAGTATTTACTTTTGTTTCGCTGAAGCAGTTTGTTCACGTGTTATTGAATGTTTGTTGCCCAAGTTCTACATATGTCTGTGGAAGTACTTATCCTCAGGTGTGCGATAAATGCGAACTATGTCACGCACCAAGAAATTCAATAAAAGAAATTCCGTGGTAACTAGTTCACAAACAAAGGAAGCCACACTGTTGAAAGTAACCTATGTATCATTTCTTCAGGGAAGAAACTCCCACATGGCACACCTCCTGGTGATTCAAATGTTTGTGTTAACAATGACGCTGTTTGTAGTGGATTTGTTGTGGATAATGTGGGCATCTTATCTTCTTTGATAAAGGATGTGGCAAAATGTAAACAATGTGATGGTGTAGGCTGTCAGGAAATAACTGAATAACAAAGTAGCAGGAAGGGTTTAGCGTCAAAAGTAGTGTAGATCCTGCAATAAATATACCTCGAAAATGACTTCCAACATTGTGCGTAATTCATATGATGTGATTTGAAGTTACTGTATGCAATGTGTGCAGTTGGAAAAGGAAAAAAGGCTGCTCCAACGTTTTGTGGTTTGATGGACCTTCCTCCTCCTCCCAGTAGGTTCAGCAAGTACATAAAAATACGTTTAGGTGCTTGACGATAGTGTCTAAAGCATATCTGAAGCTTGCAGCTGAAGAAACGGTAGATGTTAGTGGAACCAGGGACACTGCTGCTGTACTTCATGGGATATGGCAACTTCGAAGACATCGTTTCTTGAATGGTGTTGTAAGTGGTACTTCTCTGGAGACTGGAAAAGTTGTTGATGTTGAGTGCTTATGTAAGTACTGCCACGCCTGCCATGGTAATACTGAAGGACTTATGGAACATCAGTGTTCTAAGAATTATAATGGTTACAGTGGAGGTATGAAGTATGTAGGCGCCCGTTTATAACGTTAAATACACGAAGTACCCAGGCGAGGGGAGTCTAAAGCTTTCAGTAAAACACTGGAATGTTGTGGGCATGTGCAAAAGAGGATGGGTGCTAGATTGAGGAAGCTACGAAATAAAATGAAAGGAAAGTTGCTATCTGATGGAAAACCTGGCCGAGGCAGATTTACAGAAACTGAAATAGACCTTCTTCAGAGTTCTTATGGACTGGCCATTAGACGAACTGCACCTATGAATGATACTACAGCAGTGAGGTAAGCTGTAAGGGACAACTACTTTCATAAGTTGTCCACAGATGACCACCATGTTCACGGACTTTGCCCTAAAGGAAAAGGTTCTTATTGTGGTTACCAAAAAGAAAAAGAAAGTGGTCAAATATACCATCATAAGCATTGTCTTCCTGAGCCTGTCATGAATGAAATAAAACTAATTTTTAGAGACCTGAGTGACCGTATTTTGCTTAGTAAATGTCCTCATGGAGGCACTCAGAATACAATCGAAAGTTTCAACCATTGCATATGGGAAAGATTACCCAAGAACGTTTTTGTAGGACTAAATACATTAAAAGTTGGTGTAATAGATGCAGTGACCTCTTTCAATGATGGAGTGATAGGAAGGTTGGTAGTCCTGAGAAATATAGGCATAAAATGTGGCTCTAATATGGAAGGTCAATTACTTGCGTGTGACAGACAACGAATGGGTGAATTAAGCTGAAAGATTCGTTCTTCAAGTACCAAAGAAGCAAGAAGTGTTAAAAGGAATGCCAAGAGGAAGGTTGAAGACGAAGAAATGCTGCAGGATGAAGACTATGCTTCAGGAATGTTCTAAGGCACAGTTTAATTGGACTCATATCTTCACTCACAATATCGCACAAGTTGTATTTTTCAGAATTCAGGAACAATTTTTTACTAAAGTTTATAAAGCATTGCTCTAATTTTTTTCTATAACTTTCAATAGTCCATATTTATGTAGCAGACCTAAAATTTATTGCAGCACCAACTAAATTATAGAAAAAATAACATTTTTATCAGTAAAAAATTGTAAAAATTAAAATCTATGATGTGATATTTTTTATTCTTGTAATATAAATAACAGGTGGAATTAAATAGGTCTGGTACCTCAGCCATCCTGTCATGGATATCTGCTAAAAATTTGGTCTCCTTCAAATGTATAACATTGGATTAAATGGTACCTAAATTTGAGGAAGATTTTGGAAAAAAATTGCATCAATTTCTTTGTATTTTTAATAACCCTAAGCTGATCCAAAAATATTCAAAATACTTCTAATTTGTTTAGAAGGTGTGCTGCATTATCTGATATCAACAAAAAATCTGTAAAACATATGCGTTATAAACAGTGCCTGAAAGAAACAGGTGTTGATTTTTATAATATTGAACCGGAAAAGTACCCTGCATCCTTAATGTTGGCATTCTACGCTTAATGCAATGTTGCCAATGAAACCTACGTGGTACTATTTCTGTGTATTTATTTATCCAAATGGTCTTTACTCTACAGGGTCACTCCTTATAGGTGAAATTGTGGTCACGTTTCTAAAACTGTCCGATATACGTTACTGTCTTTAGATTTTACTTTATTTGTGTCATTTATCAATTTCTTTACAAGTCTAAAATTTAAGGTTTCTTTGTTACCAAATATAGACACAGAAGAGTCAAAGAAACTAGCACACCTGCCAAATATCGTGTACGGTAGCAGCGAGCTCGCAGAATTGCCACAAGAGGAAACGGCATGGATTTGACTAATGTGTAAAGTAGTGCTGGAGGGAATTGATACCATGAATCCTGCGGCTCCGTCCATAAATCTGTAAGAGTACGACGGGGTGGAGATATCTTCTGAACAGCATGTTGCAAGGCTTCCAAGATGTGCTCAATAATGTTCATGTCTGGGGAGTTTGGTGGTCAGCGGAAGTGTTAAACTCAGAAGTGTATTCCTGGAGCCACACTGTAGCAATTCTGGACTTGTAGGGTGTCGCATTGTGCTGCTGTGCTGCTGGAATTGCCTAAGTCCGTCGGAATGCACAATGGACATGAATGGAAGCAGATGCAGGATGCTTACGTATGTGTCGCCTGCCAGAGACGTGTCTAGACATATTAGGTGTTTCTTGTCACTTAAGCTGCATACACCCCACCACTACAGAGCCTCCACCAGCCTGAACAGTCCACTACTGACATGCAGGGTCCATGGATTCACGGGTTGTCTCGATATCCGTACACTTCCATCCGTTCGATAGAATTTCAAACGAGACTCGTCCGACCAGGCAACATGTTTCCAGTCATCAACAGTCCAATTTCGGTGTTGACGGGCCCAGGCGAGGCGTAAAGCTTTGTGTTGTGCAGTCATCAAGGGTACCCTAGTGGGCCTTCGGCTCCGAAAGCCGTTATCGATGATGTTTCATTCAATGGTTCGCACGCTGACATTTGTTGATGGCCCATAATTGAAATCCGCAGCAATCTGCAGAAGGGCTGCACTTCTGCCACGTTGAACGGTTCTCTTCAGTCGTCATTGGTCCCATTCTTGCTGGATCTTTTTCCGGCCGTACGAATGTCGGAGATTTGATCTTTTACCGGTTTTCTGATATTCACGGTACACTCGTGAAATTGTCGTATGTGCTACAACAAAATAAACATTATATTTAGAGAGAGTAGCTAATACTGTTCAACACGTCCACCTTCATTGCCAACACACTTTTCCCGTCGCCTTGTGGTTTCATGGAACACGCGCTGTAACATTTGAGGGGTGATTAGCAAGCATGCCTCTCGTATTCGCCGTTTCAGTTCATTCAAATGTGGCAAGCTAATAGCATAAACTCTTGATGAAAGTCCAGGGGAGTGAGGTCGAGCAGCCCACATGCGACCTGCAGCTCTTCCTATCCACCTGCTAGGAAAGGTCTCGTACAAGTAGCCCCGGACAATGTTTACATTGTGGGGTGGTGCCCCACCTTGTTTATACATGACAGAGGCAAGTATACCACCCTGTTGCAACTGTGGCTCCAAGAACAACTGCAGCATGCCCAAGTAGGCTGCTTCGGTAATTGTTGTTTCAGCAAACGTAAACGACCATATCCTATCTTTCATGAGACCAAGGCACACATTGATTAGGGAGAGTCCCTTTGCCACTCAATGAATTCATGTATTGTTCCTCTGCCCAGATCCGAGAAACGTCACCTCGTCGCTGAACATAACATAACTCATCAGGTCCTCCTCGGCTACAGCCTCCATCCGATCGTGACACATGGCTGCTAGTGCCGCAAGGAACCTTATCTCCTAGCTGGTGAAGCACCCGCATATGATATACCCTCTTTTTAAGGGTGTGATGAAGCACTTTCTACACTGTGGATTGCGGCATTGATACTTCGTAACTGAGCCAGCGGGTAGATGCCGATGGACTTCTTTCGATAGCTTCCCTCACATGCTGTACAGATTGTGGGCTGACCGGTGGTCGCCCAGCTCGTCTCTCATCTGCTACAGATCTTATACGCGCTTCCAAATGGCAAGTCTTGTTGGGGTGTCCTTCCGATACTTTCTCTCAAACAGCCCCTGGACCACAGTTTAGGTTTCGCCACGTAAACTATGTTCCCGAATTGTGATTCCTTGGGCAATTGTTAACATAGTTACAATAAGTTTATACCTCGTGCCAACTCACGGACATGTCGCATCCGCCTTTATTGGTGCTCAACTGTCTAGTTCCCTCCCCTACAAAGTGAGGTCGGTTTTTGTGTGTAATCCAGTTGTTATTTTATAGTTTTTAATATGATTATATCTGTTTTGTAATCATACACGACCTGTAGGTTATGTCTTCGTCAATAATGGGACTATAATAACTGTATTTAAATTTTAGGTGTTATGTTCAACAGTAATGCCACATGGTGGCCTTGTCTTTCTGAACGGCGCAGCCGACGTAAGAATTGTGTCGCGTTGTGTAATAGGTGAGATAGACACAGATAAGATGGATGACTCCACACAAGTGAATAACGTGTTCACCCAAAAATTGGTATATTTTAACATCGTACTTTTAAATGTTTGCAGGTTTTTTTAGTGATCAATAATTACTATCATGCTCTATGTATTATTTGTGGTACTTTGTGTATTTTTTTCAGATAAATTTGGTGATGATGCATAAATCGATATTCGTAATTAAATACAGTAGTGAACCAGTGGTTAGTGGGCAGATTTTTACTATTACCCTGTGTTCCGGGTGGTAGTTCCGCTTCGAGCGCCAAGTTTCCTATTCATCCCATCTGTCGCAGCATAGCTTGTCTGAAGTTTTCATCGTTAGTGTTGTTCTGCCTGCCGATTGCCTCGTAGCACCTCCGCTCCACCGTACTATCTGTATTGTTTTCGTCCGCTTGCAGCGTCGTCCGCTCCGCTTTGGCTACCGGGGTTTCCACGTGTAACCCACGAAAAGGTTCTGTGAGATTTACTTTCGATAAAACAACGCAACACGTGCAGCCCGGGTCTCTAAATAAAATCCATGATTGGCTTGTTGATATAATTCGTGTAAAATCTGATTAGGTGCACACCGCTTATTTTGGCGCAGACGAGTACATGTTTTACGTGAAATTTAGCGATTCCCTTCAAGTTGAAAGATTACTGTCGCGACATGGCTCTCAAGTTCCGTTCAAGCATCACAATAATTTCGTTAGTATGGTGTCAGTCGCTGATGCTGAAATTGAATGTACCAATGTTTGTGTGTTTAACCTCCCGCCGGAGCTAGACCAGAACGTTCTAAAACATATTGACTCCTTACGATAACGTGAAAAAAGGCCATCGAGAACGCTAATCTACGCAATACAGATTATAGTGATATAGTGGAATCCGTTCCGTGGAAATGCATATCAAACGCAGTACTGCACCACATTTACAAGTGTGTCGTTACCGCGTTTGTGTCGTGTATATTGATCAAGAAGGAACCTGCTTCCTAAGTAATGAAAGTGGACACGTTCGGCCTAATTGCCCGCAGAGCGTGTTTGTACGCACATAAAAAAAATTGCATCTTCCCGGGTCCCAGAACTCCTGAAGATAGACGTTGACTGTGGATATTTTATCACAGACACAGTCCCTTTAACTGTTCATAGATGTCACTAAACCCGCCCAAAGATGTAAACAACCATGCATGAGAAGCGCCTATTAGACGGAGGGGGTCCGACAGCCGATCAGTTCCACTCATTCCACCAGGAAGGAGGTGCACGGCTCGTGTTGTCTGCAATTAAACCATGCCTATACTGTCAAAACTGCGGTTCGATCGCGTCCGCATTGTTGCTTTGTGCCAGGAAGGGAATGTCCAGGCGTCTCGGAGTGACTGAAAGCGATGTTGTTCGGACACTGGAGGATATACAGAGAGACGGGAACTGTCGTTCAGGACGCCGAATGGCTACTACTGTAGTGGATGACCGCTACCTACGGATTATGCCTCGGAGGAACCCTGACAACAACGCCACCATGTTGATAGTGCTTTTCGTGAAGTCACAGAACGTCGTGTTACGACTCAAACTGCGCGCATTGGGCTGCATGATGAGCAACTTCACTCCCGACGTCCATGGCGATGTCCATCTTTGCAATCACGACACTATGCAGCGTGGTACAGATGAGCCCAACAACATGCCGAATAGACTGCTCATGGTTGGCATCACGTTCTCTTCAGCGGTGAGTGTCGCATATACCATCAACCAGACAGTCGTCGGAGACGTGTTTGGATGCAACACAGTCAGCCTGAACGCCGTAGACATATTGTCCAGCGAATGCAGCAAGGTGGAGGTTCCCTGCTATTTAGGAACGATAATATGTGGGGCCAATGTACGCATCTGGTGCTCATGGAAGGCGCCGTAATGGCTGTACGATACGTGAATACCATCCTCCGACCGATAGTGCTACCACATAGGTAGAATATTGGCGAGACATTCGTCTTCGTGGACGACAATTCGCACCCCCATTGTGCACATCTTATGAATGACTTCCTTCAGGACAACGACATCGCTCAACTAGAGTGGCTAGCATGTTCTCCAGACATGAACCCTATCGAACATGCATGGGATGGATTGAAAAGGGCTGTTTATGGACGACATGACGAACTAACCACTCTGAGGGATCTACGTCGAATCGCCGTTGAGGAGTGGGACAATCTGGACCAACAGTACCTTGATAAACTTGTGGCTGGTATGCCACGATGAATTCTGGCTTGCATCAATGCAAGAGGACGTGCTACTGGCTATTAGAGGTACCTGTGTGTACAGGAATCTGGACCACCACCTCTGAAGGTCTTGCTGTATGGTGGTACAACATGCAATGTTTGGTTTTCATGAGCAATAAAGAGGGCGGAAATGATGTTTAATTTGATCTCCATTCCAATTATCTGCATAGGTTCCGGAACCCTCAGAACCGAGGCGATGCAAAACTTTTTTTGATGTGTGTTTTAAAGACATCATTAGTGCAGTGTAGCAAATTAACGGTTGCTGATCTTGTTCCTTCCACTCCCGAAGTCGGACCTGCCACTTCTTCGAATAATAATGGGCGAATTGCCAATTCTGATAATTGTGTAAATGAATTTAGGCCTTTACCTCCGCGAGAGGATCAATACGCCGTTGCCCACTGGACAGAACCTACAACAGTGACAAACAAGCGACTTCGCGCTCACGATGGTGAAGGTCATTATTTGGTTGTGCCTTCTTCTGTTCCAACCTCCTCCACGTCGATTTTGTCCACTGCTCGTCTCGATTATACGATCCTTCGGTCCTTGGTACGGTGAGTGTCCCCCTGCCCCAACGTCTTTGTGTTCCCCATTACAGACTGAGACGCGACAGTGTTCTCTTCGTTTCCTGAATTTACCGATCACAGCAACTCCAGAGGAGAATAAAATTAGCGACAAAGTATCATCTGTTGCAGTAGTGGTTCAACAGACTACTTTCGTCTCAGTGACTGGGCTTGCATTACGTGACCCTTGTTCTGAGGCACAAAAGGCTGTGGCTATGACCCTTTTCACAACTCTATACGCAGAGGCCACCATGCCACGTAGCCGACAGAAACAGCGTATACAACCTGGCCGTGGGGTGGCACGTAAGAAATCTAAGAAAAAAGGTTGCGATGAGCGGGATTCTGGTCCCCCGATGTCGGATTCATCTGTAGATTCTGCAATGGACCTTGACGCTCAGGGTCTATCTAATTCTGCTCAGAACGTTCCGTACATCCCTGTATAGCTGTGGACAATGATCCAAGCCTACAAGTTTCTTTCCTAAAATGTTCATCGTGTAGAATCAGAATTGCGATTGGCTTTACTGCATCAGTTCATTTATGATTCATGTGCAGACTTGGTATTCTTACCTGAGGTGTGTACCTGGTTTTCTCATTATCTTTAATGTAGCACCCGAAAATTCTACGGGGACCGCTTTGTTCTTTCGCGGAGACATTCCTATTGCTAAGATGGAAATTTTGGATTCCAGCAGGGGGCACAGGTTGTCACCTTTTAAATCTTACCTTGTTTCTTTTATACGCCCCGTCTGGCACTGGTCCCGGTTTTTTATAAAAAGGGAAATGTTCATCTGTTGCGTGAGAGTCCTTCGGGTATTATGTTGGGTGGTGATTTTAACTATGTGTTACGACCTGCAGGTCAATCTCCAAATTTTAATCTCTCTCGTGAATTACATGAATTGGTTCGTTTCTTACGCCTGAAAGACTTTTGATTATGTAATTACACGACGTTATTTAAATTTACACACTTTACTGCCACTTCTAGTGGCAGATTACATAATTTTCACTTAAAAACTTCCTGCAGGATAGTATTCTTAATGCTGAAGTCATCTTAGCTTCCTTCGCGCATCGCAGTATTGGACGGCAACCACCCAAATTGTTTCGCCCTCCATGGATGTTAAACGTCGTGCACCTAGCTGACTCCTCTCTCGATTACGTGATGCGAGCCATGTGGGAGCGTACTCTACGGTCCACTGGGAAGTACTCTTACATCATTGACTGGTGGATAAAGTTGGCAAAACCGAAGCTCAGGCAAACCTTGATACTTTTCTGTACTGCAAAAGCTCGAGACTATCGGAGAACGTACGACTATAACTATTCCATCCTGCATGAAATGTATGATGCTGCGGCTCACGCCCTTCTGCGGATTGCGGGTGTTGGCAAAAGTACTGACCTTGAAGAGCATACAAATGAAAGGTTTGAAAATGTGATCCAAACCACTTTCGTTGGTAGCGGAAGAACCGACTTCATTACATTATTTGCTTAGGGTTTTGGAGACTATACTGTATTCACACATTATGAATCACCTCGAAGGGAACTATCTATTGATACGTAATCAGCATGGTTTCAGAAAACATCGTTCCTGTGCGACGCAGCTAGCTCTTTATTCGCACGAAGTAATGGCCGCTATCGACAGAGGATCTCAAGTTGATTCCGTATTTCTAGATTTCCGGAAAGCTTTTGACACCGTTCCTCACAAGCGACTTCTAATCAAGCTGCGGGCCTAAGGGGTATCGTCTCAGTTGTGCGACTGGATTCGTGATTTCCTGTCGGGAAGGTCGCAGTTCATACTAATAGACGGCAAATCATCGAGTGAAACTGAAGTGATATAAGGTGTTCCCCGGGGAAGCGTCCTGGGACATCTGCTGTTTCTGATCGATATAAATGACCTGAGTGACAATCTAAGCAGTTCTCTTAGGTTGTTCGCAGATGATGCTGTAATTTACCGTCTAGTAAGGTAATCCGAAGACCAATATCAGTTGCAAAGCGATTTAGAAAAGACCGCTGTATGGTGTGGCAGGTGGCAGTTGACGCTAAATAACAAAAAATGTGAGGTGATCCACATGAGTTCCAAAAGAAATCCGTTGGAATTCGATTACTAGATAAATTGTACAATTCTCAAGGCTGTCAATTCAACTAAATACCTGGGTGTTAAAATTACGAACAACTTCAGTTGGAAAGACCACATTGCTAATATTGTGGGGAAGGCGAGCCAAAGGTTGTGTTTCAGTGGCAGGACACTTAGAAGATGTAACAAGTCCACTAAAGAGACAGCTTACACTACACTCGTTCGTCCTCTGTTAGAATATTGCTGCGCGGTGTGGGATCCTTACCAGGACATCGAACGTGTGCAAAAAAGGGCAGCTCGTTTTTTATTATCACCTAATAGGGGAGAGAGTGCGGCAGATATGATACGCGAGTTGGGATGGAAGTCACTAAAGCAAAGACGTTTTTCGTCGCGGCGAAATTTCAGTCACCAACTTTCTCTTCCGAATGCGAAAATATTTTGTTGAGGCCAACCTACATAGGTAGGAATGATCATTAAAATAAAATAAGAGAAATCAGAGCTCGAACAGAAAGGTTTAAGTGTTCGTTTTCCCCCCGCGCTGTTCGGGAGTGGAATGGTAGAGAGATAGTATGATTGTGGTTCGATGAACCCTCTGCCAAGCACATAAATGTGAATTGCAGAGTAATCATGCAGATGTAGATGTAGGCATCAGACCAGTCGCCGACTCGCTTGTATTCATTCTCTCACGACCAATGATGGACATGCCTTAGTGGCACGAAGAGCTGTATTGTGTGTCTTATACCAATACTATGTAGACATTTACAACATCGATGAGTCCTGTGAAACCTTTTACGGCTGACTAGTCAGCACTTTTGATACGACAGTTACACCTCAAAGTAATGTAACGCTCTTAATTGCCTTTCAACCTGAGGAAGTTTACAAACCTATTGTGGGATCGCTTTCTCAAAAGTCCCCGGGTCTGGATGGACTTCCCAAGGAGGTCCGCTGTTGGTTGATACCTTAACGTCCCTTTTGAATGGAGTGTTACAGAGTAATACAGACTAGTACCGCCGTCGTTCAAAATGGGAAAGCCGCGCGGGATTAGCCGAGCGATCTTAGGCGGTGCAGTCATGGACTGTGCGGCTGGTCCCGGCGGAGGTTCGAGACCTCTTTCGGGCATGGGTGTGTGTTTGTCCTTAGGATAATCTAGGTTAAGTAGTGTGTAAGCTTAGAGACTGATGACCTTAGCAGTTAAGTCCCATAAGATTTCACACACATAAAAAAATGGGAAAAATTGATCCCGAAATGCCCTGGATAGGCTTTGATTATAAGACTTCGGAAAGAGCAGTTACTAGTAGGGTGTTGGCTCTGACGGAGACGACAGTTCCAAAACGTCAAACCTGCTTACTAGGTTGTACGATTCTTACCCCTACAGTCGAGTGTCGTGACACAGTTTCGGTCGCTGATGTAACGTCCGTCCCTTGTGCCCGTGCCTTTCTAGGCTCTGATAATGCAATTCATAGTTAAGGTGTTGTTGATATACCTCGATGAGGACAGCCGAAAATGTGTGCCCCAACCTGGACTCGAACCCGGGATCTCCTGCTTATATGGTAGACGCTCTATCCATTTGCGCCACGGAGGAGACAGATGAATAGCGCGACTGCAGGGACTTATCCCTTGCACTCTTCCCGTGAGACCAACATTCCCAACTGTCCACAATCTACATATGTAATGTCCCTAACAAATATTTGCCCATTCACTCAATACTCGCGCTCACTAAGGTGACGATTCCCGTAAGAGTTCGGGCAACCTGTGCACATTCGCACAGACGAAGGTCAATGGCCGGGTAGCTTTTTAACTATATATGAAAATAGTAAATTTTCCCGAAAGAACAGATACCACTGATGTCTGTGCAGATTCTCTAGAATAAATGATAATTAGTTGAAACCCTCAGCTGCCTTGCGGTGAGCTGTTTAGGGGCTGAAATTTTATGGAGGCCCGTCCTCACCATGAAATTCCTAAAGAGTCGTTGGGAATCAGTCCCTTGCCCGAACCTCATTGAAAGAAAAACGCTGCAAAGAATAGTTTGGCTGAGTATCAGTCTTCCGATTTTGTCGATGCTCTTAGGGTCCTCGTGGTTTAAGGTAGTAAATAACTTGATTCCAACAAACGAGCGTCTTTTCCGTATTCGGCTTACCGACACGGATTTATCTAGTCGTTGTACGATTACAGATATGCTTTACTTGCAGAGGTCATATGGAAGACGGGTCTTGACTTAGGAGACAATTGTCCTACCTTACTCAACCTTCTGGGTCTGTGTACACTACGGACATCATACTGCTCCCAGATTCTTCCTTCTTTCCGCGGTCGAAAGCCCATACCGTAATGTGGTTGCTGGGATACTTCGTTCATTGTGTTGTAAAAGGCAAGGGGGAAGATCGCATGGCCTTACGCAGTATATGATCACGCCCTAATGGACATGCTTGCGATTGCCTCGATATCGAGACCTCTTCGCCCATGTGTTGAATTTTGTTTTTCGTCGGGAATGTGTTGGTTAATTTCATTTTCCTGATGGTAGATGGCTTGGTCTCTCCCTGTATCCCTACTCATTTTTTTTGTCTAAGAATCGCTCCAGGTCTATTGTAAAATGTGTGTAGATGTGTATATACACCTGAACGTCTACAATACTTGCAATCAGATTGGAATTTTTCGCTAGACGGAGGGCTTAGTTTGAGATTTAGAATCTAATTTGATTTCGTTGTTCTTCTGCTTTTAGGTTCCACATAAAAACTAGAAAAAAGAATTAAAAGATACAGAATGAAAAAATTTAAAAATATAAAAACTGAGTAAAAAATTAATAAAAGAAAATAAAAAATTGTTGATAGTTATGATGAGTGCTTGGTAGAGGTTCGCCCGTATGTTCTCAGTTTGTTTCATTTCTCTTTTTATTTATTGTTCTGTTACCATGATTAATTTTTTGTCCCTGGTTTGAAACTCGCCAGCAAGTTTTGAATAATAATCATCCACTTTGGCGGCCGAGGACTTCTGGCAAAAGAAGTCACCTTCATTCTGCCAATGGCCTTGTCAAAGATGGTGGAGGAACGGACAGAAGTTCAGGACACTCTCTTGCGCTTCGGGTGGGAAACTGTTTCTAAAGGTGGAATCTGCAAAGATCAACGGCATGAGGATGCAGAAGGCAATGGAACCCGCTGCATTACAGACGCCTCCAATGTAATGTGCATTCACAGGACACGTGGCCTGTTATTGAAAAAAATGTTATGATGATCTCTCCTTTGGTAAAAGATTTCGGAACGGTCCCCCTTTCGAATTCCGTGTGGGGACTGCCAAGGGAGAGGTGACCATGAGAAAAAGATTGAAAAACTAACGAAAGTTGAAATTGTTAGAAGTCTGAACGTGGTAGAGAATCTAGAAAATCTGAAAATGGAAGTGGAAAGACTCAATCTTGATATAGTACGGGTCAGTGAAGTGAAATGGAAACAAGAGAAAAATTTCTGGTTAGATGAGTACATGATAATATCAACCCGAGCAGAGGATGTTGTAACGGGAGTAGGATTCGTTATCAATAGGAAGATACGATAGAAGCTGTGTTACCGTGAATAGCTCTGTGGTAGTGTTGTTCTCATCAGAATCGACAGTAAACCAACACTAACTACAATAGTTCACGTATACATTCCGACGTCGCAAGCTGAAGATGAAGGGATAGGCATGAGGATATTGATTAGTTAACGAGGATACTGAATAGGTATTTCGATTGGTAAAGGGAGATGAAAATCTAATAGTTATGGGGGACTGGAATATGATTGTACGGGAAGGAGTAGAGGTAAGGGTCACCTGACAATATGGACTTGGTGTTATGGATGAGAGGGGAAAAAGACAATGCAGTTCAGCAATAAATAGTGAACACTCTGTTAAAAAATCACGAGAGGAGGAGGTATACTTGGAAACGATAGGGAGATACGGGAAGGTTACATTTAGATTACATCATGTTCAGGCAGAGTTACCGAAATTGGATACTGTATTGTAAGGCGTATCCAGGATCAGATGCAGATTCAGATTACAATTTAATAGTGATGAAGAGTAAGCCGATGTTTAAGAGACAGGAAGAATCAGCACTAAAAGAAGTGGGATACGGCAGCACTAAGGAACGAAGAAGTACGCTTTAAATTCTCTAAGGCTATAGATGCTTCAATAAGCAATAGCCCAGTGGGCAGGTCAGTTGTCGAGGAACTGACATCTCTAAAAAGGGCAACCAGAGAAGTTGGAAAGAAAAAGACGGGTACAAAGAAGGTAGCTGCGAAGAAACCACGTGTAGCAGAAGAAATATTTCATTTGCTCGATGAAAGCAGGAAGTACAAAAATATTCCGGGAGACTCAGGAATACAGAAATACAAGACGCTGGGGAATGAAATAAATAGGAGGTTCAGGGAAGTTAAGGCGAAAGAGGTGCATGAAAATTGTGAAGAAATCGAAAAAGAAATGTTTGTCGGAAGGACTGACTCAGCATACAGAAAATCAAAACAACCTTCGGTCATATTAAAAGTATTGGCGGTAACATTAAAAGTACCATGGGAATTCCACTGTTAACGCACAGGACACAGAGGATAGGTGGAAAGAGTAAACTGAATGCCTCTATGACGGAAGACATCTGGCAACAAAACGACTATTCACGTAGTGTGTGCAATGGATTAGTCTGGTGATACACCACAAGACTTTTGGGAAAATATCACCCACACATTTCCGAAGATTGCACAGTCAGCTCATGCATCCAAGTTGATGAGGAGAATAATATACAGAGGAATGGAAAAGAAAATTGAGGATGCGTTAGATGACGATCTGTGTGGCTTTAGGAAACGTAAATGCACCAGAGAGGCAATTCTGATGTTGCGGTTGATAATGGAATCAAAACTGAAGGGAAATAGAAACACTTTCATTGAATTTGCCGTCGTGGAAAAAGCTTTCGACAATTTCAAATGATGAAAGATGTTAGAAAATTTGATAAAAATTGGGCTACGCTACTGGGAGACGGGTTATATGCAACATGTACACGAGCTGGCTCTGAGCACTATGGGACTTAACATCTATGGTCATCAGTCCCCTAGAACGTAGAACTACTTAAACCTAACTAACCTAAGGACATCACACAACACCCACCATCACGAGTGTACAAGAGCCAACAGGGCATAATAAGAGTGGAAGATCAACAACGAAGTGCTCATATTAAAAATGGTGTAAGACAGGGATGTAGTCTTTCACCCCTACTGTGAAATCTATACATCGAAGAAGCAATGATGGCGGAAAGAAAGGTTCAAGAGTGTAATTAAAATGCAAGGATATCGATGATAATATTCCCTGATGACATTGCTACCCTCAGTGAAAGTGATGAAGAATTACAATACCTAATGAATGGAATGAGTAGTATACTGAGTGCAGGATATGGATTGCGATTAAATCGTAGAAAGACGAAAGTAACGAGAAGAGGCAGGAAAGAGAACAGCGAGAAAGTGAACATTAGGATTGATGGTCACGAAGTAGATGAAGTTAAGAAATTGTAGTACCTAGGCAGCAAAGTAATCAATGACGGTCATAGCGAGGAAGACATCAAAAGCAATCTAGCACTGGCAAAAAGGGCATTCCTGGTCATGAGAAATCTGTCAGTATCAAATATAGGCCTTAATTTATGGAAGAAATCTCTGAGAATGTACGTTCGGAGCACAGCATTGTCTGGCAGTGAAACGTGGACTGTGGGAAAACCAGAAAAAAGAACATGGAAGCATTTGAGACAGGTGCTACAAAATAATGTTGAAAATTAGGTGGACTGATAAAGTTAGGAATGAGATTTTTTAGAGAATCATCGAGGGAAATGATATACGGAAAACTCTGACAAGACGATGGGATGGTAGGACATCTATTAAGGTATCGCGGTATACTAGAGGGAGCTGTACAGGTCAAAAACTGTAGAGGAAGACATAGACTGGAATACATCAGGTAAATAATTGAGAACGTAGCTTGAAAGTGCTAGTCTGAGATGAAGAGGTCGTCACAGGAGAGGAATTCGTCACGGGCCGCATCAAGAGAGTCAGAAGACCGGTGACTCAAAAATAAGGAAACAAAGAAAAAAAAACAAAAAACCTGATCACAGTGTATCTGACTTTCATTTTTTTAATAGAGTCCGTATTACCACTGCAACAAATTTCAAAACATCTTAACAGTGTTACACTGTACTGTGAGGGCAGCCATCTGATTTTAGACTGTTGTTGAAGTTGTTACGTGTACCAGCAGTTACACAATACCGGAAGTGGAAAACTATGCTGAGAAGCAATGAACCAGTTAGATAAATACACGTGAATATTTGCGAGTGGTGTTGAACTGTGTTAATGAACGGAAGTTTTGCATCTGGAATTTATCTCGGAATAATGATTTCACTGGGTGGACTTTGTCAATCACGAACAAGTGTTAGCAAACGTACAAGGCACATGGTCCTGTGTTACATTATTCGACGTATGAACTGTTTACCGAATGTGTGTTCTCATTTACTGTTAATTATGGGCAGCTTTGAGAGGCGAGTAAAGATGGGCACAGTGTCTATAGTGGAGCATCGAAAAGGTCTCTACCCGTATTAATGCACGGTGGGCCTTGTAAAGAAGTACATTTTCTGTTGGTCATAGTATGCCATTCAGTTCAGTACGGAGCGTTGGCCACTGCAGGTGCTTTTTATGTGGTGTTCTATCGTGTGCAGTTCGCGACTGTCCAGCGCGCACCGCGTTATGGAAGAGACCGTCCCTTCCGTGTTGCAGCTAGAAGGACGGTATTCAAGTGGAAAAACATGGCATGAGACGAGTTTCTATACCCAACGTGGGACCTGAAATGATAGTTCTAATTCCGGTAAACATTCGACGACTTCGTGCAGCTCTGCAGCGAAGCCCTAAACTGCATGTTTCGCCATTCCAGAACACTACATATCCCTCTCTCGTCTTTGAAGAAGACTGAAGCAGAATATCTTCATAAGCTGTAAGTGGCTCATCTGTTACGGCCAGGAGGTGAAAAGAGTAAGCGCAAATTTTCACAACATTACTTGACGTAATTTTTGACAAATATTGTGACCTGTTTCGCGAGGTGGTACCCCACAGATCATAGCTATTGCAACATGTCATGATTGCTGCTTTCAGTTGTTGATAAAATTTTTATTTAAACAACCTGTTTCGGTGGCCTGACTATCATTGGATTCCTGAAGATGAAATGAAAATAATTCGTAAGAAGCATTTCAGTAGTTACGTGTCACAAATCTGTACGGATGTAAATGTTAACGACGACACATACGTAATAAAATATCACATATTCACTTAAAACCATTTCCAGCGTCATATTAGACGAATATAAACTCACTGACGTCAGATAATAAAACTATGAATTTGTCACTCATGTAACCTGTGGTGAACAAATCATATTAAAAAATCATAAATGCTTCGCATTTGTTCTGAATTACCCGTTGCCAAAACAGTAGTATAAATTATGTAGTCCACGTACACTGTCCTGTCACATTAACGTGACCACTTGCCAGAAACCTGAATAATTACCTTTTGCAGCGCTCGCTGCTGCGAGACATCCAGGTAGAGAGTTAATGAGATTCTGGAAGGTACTGGAAGAGGTGGCGGATCCACGACTCTAGTACAGTAGGCAACTTATCTAGGTTTCTCGCCTGAGGATACATGGTGCAAACAGCCCTATCGAGGTGGTCACACAGGTTCCCGATTGGGTTTAAATCCGGGGGTCTGGTGGTCTTGTGCTCTTCGAACCACGCACCTACATTGCCACCTGGGTGAACATTGCATTGCCCTGTTGGTAGACGCCACCGTGCCAAGAGAAAACAAACTGCATGTTGGGGAGGATATGACCAACAAGGATAGATGCATACTTGTGTTGATCCATTGGGCCATCAAGTATGACGAATTCAGCCAGGGAATGCCACGAAAACATTCCGCAGACCGTAACATTCCCTCCTCGGGTGTGGATCCATCCGGCGATTGTTGGAGGGTATTTACTCTCAGACGTTTCACGCCTTACACTCCAACGGCCATCTGCAGCATAGAATTTGATTCATCTGAAAAAGCCACTTATCAGTCAGTAGACGTCTAGTTGCGGTACTGCCATACAAATTTCAGCTTTTGTCGCCTTTGAACAGCAGTCACCATATTGCGGGTGCCAATAAACACACAGTAATATTCGCTGAAAATAAGTTGAGGAGACGCTGTTGGAAGACCCTTCGTTATATGGGAAATCAATTGCTCAGTAGCTGCAAGTCTATTCACCCCGCACATCTTGGCCGCCATTGTTCACTCGTGTCATCTACGGCCCTTGGTGTACCACAGTCGCCTTGGCTCCGGTGTTGGATAGCGCAGTTTTGCCACGCACAGTACACCTATACGTTTACCTCGGCGGAACGCGAACCGTTGACAAACGTAGCCGTTTCGGAGAAGCTTCTGCCCTTGGCACGAAAGCCATTGACCAAGCCCCTTTGGACATCAGATAAATCGGTCCTTTTCCTCATTAAGAAAACGACTGCATTGCTCCCTGCCCCCCCCCCCCCCCCCCAAGACGCGCTTTCTATAACCCTCCATTGCTATTGCTGCACCTATGGCCTGTGACTGATTATTAGGCAATGACGTCGAAGGTAGGAAGTGGTCACATACATGTGACTCGACCGTATGTAAACTGTGCCAGCCAGTGCAATCTTTCACGTTACATCAGCAATCACTGTTGCCGCTGTGAACGGATGCATATCATATAGAACCGACTGTACAGGTTACCAGTGTTTAGAGGTAGATCAAAAGATAGTCAAAGAAGTATTCATACATCTATAATGACTAGTATTTTGTGATTATACAAGCCGTGAGTCGTATGCTACGGTAAGTTAATGTGATACTCGTAACAGATAGTCTGTGTGATGCATAGAGAAGCGACTTATCCGTGTAGAAACATAGTTGCGACGACAGAAATAAATGCGTAAAAGTAACGACTTACATACGCACGTAGACGCTAGTGTGGAACAAGCTACAACCACATATCATATGTACACTGCTGCTGTTGTGGTTGGCCGGAGAGCCACCACAGGGTTACTAAAGGAGGTCGAAATGCACGCGTTTTAGCTCACGCAGGCTGGCGTGAGGTCTGAAACATGACAAGGAAATTAGAATTGAGAAAAACGCACGTAGCTGGTGGAATACTTAACTTTAATCCATTAATGACGAACGTCCTTCTTGACGGTACATGATTTACAATATCAATAGAAACTGATCATGGCACCTTGCTAGGTCGTAGCAAATAGCGTAGCTGAAGGCTGTGCTAACTATCGTCTCGGCAAATGAGAGTGTAGAAGTCAGTGAACCATCGCTAGCAAAGTCGGCTATATAACTGGGGCGAGTGCTAGGAAGTCTCTCTAGACCTGCCGTGTGGCGGCGCTCGGTCAGCAATCACTGATAGTGGCGACACGCGGGTCCGACGTATACTACCGGACCGCGGCCGATTTAAAGGCTACCACCTAACAAGTGTGGTGTCTGGCGGTCACACCACAGCTGTCATACAGTAACATTTAAGGAACGAGCGGTACAGGTAAATAAAATGCGTGCCTAACCGACTTGCCTGAGTATAATATACGGGGTGAGTCACTAACTATTGTCACCAAGAACAGCTCCGAACGTATGATAGCAGCTGAAAAGTTTGTGGGACAGAAGTTGCAAGGACAACGGGGGCATAATGTGATCTTTGTTTTTTGTTGCCAGGTCGGGTCGCTTGAGAAATATGAAGGTCAACGTTGTCTTTTTAAATGGGAAGCTATAAATTGATACATATTTTCTGATAGCGGCTATCGAGACGAATCCAATAAGGTCTTTGAAGGTCAACGGAAGTCGCAAAGGTGACATGAACGTCCATTTACAGAAGGTGTTCGAAATGATGACCTTTGGTATCAATGCAGTGCTGCAATCTTCTAATCATGGATTGAGTGGTATTCCTTATCATTTATCGAAGCCCATGCTCTGACAACTCTTTCGCGCATATCTTCAGGTGTAGTTGGAACATCTTTATAAACAATGTCTTTTACGAATCCCCATAAGAAGAAATACAGTGGTGTCAAGTCTGGCGAACGAGCCGGCCACGACGCATCTCCTCCGCGTCCAATCCAACGATTTGGGAATTGTCCCTGCAACTCATTTCTAGCCATCATCGAAAAATGCGCCGGACACACATCGTGTTGGTACCACATTCTGTTCCTTGTTCCTAAATGTATTTCTTCCAATAATACACCTAATGTTTCTTGTACGAATGTGGTGTACTTCCTAGCATTAAGATTCCGTTCGATGAAATAGGAGCATATAATTCTGTCCTCCAGAATCCCACATCATAGATTCACCGACGGTGTGCAACTTGCCGCACCCAACATCGAATTTCTGTTGCCCAATGATGCATGTTATGCAAATTAACATTTCCATGTTTCGTGAATGTAGCCTCGTCAGTAAATAAAATCAAATTAATAAATGGGTCATCCCTCTGAATCTGAAGTTGAGCCCATCGGCAGAATTCAATGCGACGCATACAATCCGCACCAGTTAATTCTTGGTGGAGACTGAAATGGTAAGGGCTATATTTATGACGATACTGAATACGAACAACACTTCTCTGACTCATGCCAGATTCCCTTGCGATTTGATGCGAACTAAGAAAAGCATCTCGAACCTCAGTGAGAAAGGTACCAATTTCCGTTTCCTCGTTTGTAACTTTCCTTTGCCGGATATGTATCCGATGCGTTAAAGATCCATTTCTTCTCAATTCATCATACACGCATTTAAATGTACCACGTGTAGGATGGGTATGTGAGAATATCTTTCAGTGTATAAGTCTCTAGCTTTCGCTGAGTTTCGTTGGCATTCTCTGTAAATGAGAAGCATATCGATTAGTTCTTCGAAGGAATACAAATCATTCACATTCGCTTGATTCGTCGATACTAGTCTTACCGATCCTATTAGTGTCGTATTGCGAAACCGTCGAATGGTGTTTACTCATCAATGGCACGTTAGATGGATACGCCGTATTCGGCGAATATTTACTATTTGCACGATGTACGAGACAGAATTGTCAGATGATGTGCTTCGATAAGGGCCACAGTGATAAGGAATACCACCCAACCCGTGAGAAGAAGATTGCAGCACTGCATTGATACCAATGGTCATCACTTCGAACACCTTATATAAATGGACATTCGTGCCACCTTTTTGACTCTCGTTGACCTTCAGAGACGTTACTGTTACACATCATTGGATTCGTCTCGATAGCCGCTATCAGAAAATAACTACCAATTAAAAAACACAAAGTTGACCTTCATATCTCTGACGCGATCCCACCTAGCAACAAAAAACAAACGTCATATTATGGCTCCCGTTGTCCCATGCAACATTTGTCCGACAAACTTTTCAGTATCTATCATACTTTCGGAGTTTTTGTAGGTAGCAATAGTTAGTGACTCTCCCTATAGTATAACAGATGTAACGCGTTCGATGTCATAGACAATTTGATCAACATCTCACATAACGAACTGAAGTAACACTTCGGTCTAATGTATGACCAATTAAAATTTTTACAGAGTAATAGAGACGTTTACTCAATGTAAGCAATTTTCTGTGGAGGGTATAGCTAATGTAAGTTTACTAAACGTTCTACACTACAACTTGCGTAATTTGAATCCTTATGTAGACAGGCATGACACTAGAATGAAGCATATCAACAACACGTCAGATATAATGAGCGTCTGAATGTAGTCATGTTCAACATGTATACAGTGAAGTAACATGGCGACACATATACTGCAGCTATTTTTGTAGACGTTTGAAAGCGAATAGAAACAATACTGCAGCAACTTTACAGACGTTTTAAAATAAATAAAAACAAAGATATATTACGCGAATAGCTACAGAAACTGTTATTCAGCGATCTGTTTTAAGCGCGAAAAGCAAGAAAACCATGTTCGAGTCCCAGTACAGTATAAATTTTCAATGTAATCGTTCCCTTATACAGCTGCTGGGTTTTCATATTCGAAACTGCGAAAACATTCCATAACGGCTGTAGTCGTCGCACTGCCTGGTCCTTTGGACATCCGTAAGCACTGTAGGTCGTGTGGTATACAGGTATAAAGTCCTACCTACTACAAAAATTTTGCCACAGATTTATTAAAAGTACATATGTGTATTTGCAATTGAAAATAACATGAATACACAAGCGACATCTAGCGGCACTTAATGTCAACATGTTCTCCAGTAACTGTCTCCGCTTCTCAGTTCAGCAACGGTCCCGTACAGGGATGTACCCTGCGATATGTATTATGGGACGGATGCACTTGGGGAAGCGTATTGTAAATAATGATTTTAACTTTCACGTGTCAATGCATCTTACATCAACTATCCGACTATGTAAGATGTGGAGTACATTTATACTAGCTCTAGTCGGGCACTTGTATTAACCTTCACAGATGTATGTGTAATAATAATTCATTCTTTGTATTATATTTATGACAGTGTACGATATTTTGTATAGCATAATACGCTTTACTCATTATGTACACTGCTGACAGATCAGATGTTAACACTCTTTACTGAAACCGGGCATCGTAAATTAAGGTTTTACAAATGCGATCTTGGATGAAATATTGCCTCCCTTCAAATGTCTGCAATTGTTTGATTGTTCATTTCATGTATTTCTGAGACTTCTGTACGATTGTTAGATGTGCGTTTCCCATCCCATCCTGGATGGCGATTCTAAAAGCTGCACACCCAATCGTATTGAGAGTCCGATTTCTCATACATGAGTTGCATACCTAGTTGGGGCGACACCTGCTCCACTAACAAACCATCTGCCATCTGCATAACTACTTATCACATTTCTTAAGGAAGATACATATCAGCACAACACCTTCGTATAGCCGACCTTCTCCAACAACTGCATGCATAGATCATCTTTTAAAACCAGATACATATCTGCACGATACCTTTGTATCAGCGAACGTCTGCAGCAACTACAAGAAAGAAACATCGTAAAGGACAGCAGTATTGGATGTTTCAACAGAGCACTATATAAAAAGATCAAATTGTGTTTTAAAAACTATCCGTGCCAAGAACTGTCAACTTCTATGAATCGTAAACTTGTACGATAAACAAGTAATATTTTTGGTGGCTTAAGACCCCGACCCGGTTTTCTTTGTTTTTCCTAGGTTTCTCGTGGAATATACCTGAATAGGGGGACAAAATAATAAATTGTATCCCAGATACAACTAAACCCCAACCCCATAATAACAGGCAGCTATTAAGGTGATGTATCTAGTGTCAAAATAAACTTCAGGCAGTCGGTCGGTATTGTGAGAAGTGTTACAAAATCAGTAGGCATATCTTGTTATTCGATGTCGTGAAACAGTATAATGTAAGACAATAGCGTATTAACTTTACTGGAGGCTTACCCCATCTGTAAATACAGAACATCACGAAAACGAATGTGAACCAAAAATAGCACACATCTAGAAAAACAAAGGTAGCATCACAACTGCTAATTAAAATAAAAGTCTCAAAGTAATATCATGATCCTATGAAAAATGGAATTAATAAAAATGCCACAAAACACAGTGAAACGGAAGTGAAACTAAAATGGTAACATACTTGGTTACTCAGTAAATAAAGGGTCTGTACAACGTATAATTTTATTACGTGTCTTTGTTTTCGCTATTTTCATATCATGGAGTATCGACCAGATTAGATTCCAAAGACGCTTGCGCACACAGTTCGAACACCGCTGTAACCATTTTCGTTCTATTTGCTGACTTAAAACATTATGAAACCCAGTTCATATTATGAAACCCAGTTCTGCTATAGCTCACTTTTGCGATAGAGCTTGCATAGGTTTCACTACAGCTTTACCGCTTATAGAGTCAATTAATGAGTATATGTGAGGATAGTTATGTGGAGTTCATTGTAAGATAATGTCTGTGTGAAATGAATAAAAGAATCCATAGTTCGAGCTTATTTATACCTGAAAATTATTTACCAATTCTTATCATTGAAGTACTTAAGAAATACTACTAGTAAATCAACCGTGATCAAAAGCATCCGGTCACCACCAAAAACATCTTTTTCATATTAGGTGCATTGTGCTGTCACCTACTGGCAGGTACTCCATATCAGCAACCTCAGTAGTCATTAGACATCGTGGCAGAGCAGAATGGGGCGCTCCGTGGAACTCACGGACTTAGAACGTGGTCAGGTGATTGGGTGTCACTTTTGTCATACGTCTGTACGCGATATTTCCACACACCTAAACATCCCCAGGTCCACTGTTTCCGATGTGATAGTGAAGTAGAAACTTGAAGCGACACGTACAACACAAAAGCGTACAGACAACCACGTCTGTTGACAGACAGAGGCCGCCGACTGTTGAAGAGGGTCGTAATGTGTAACAGGCAGACAACTGCCCAGACCATCACACAGAAATTCCAAACTCTATCAGGATCCACTGCATGTACTATGACAGTTAGGCGGGATGCGAGAAATCTTTGATTTCATGGTCGAGCGGCTGCTCATAAGCCACACATCACGCCGGTAATTGCCAAACGACGCCTCGCTTGGTGTAAAGAGCGTAAACATTGGACGATTGAACTGTGGGAAAACGTTGTGTGGGGTGACGAGTCACGGTACACAATGTGGGGATACGGTGGCAGGGTGTGTTTATGGCGAATTCCCAGTAAACGTCATCTGCCGGGATGTGTAGTGCCGAAAGTAAAATTCGGAGGCCGTGGTGTTATGGTGTGGTCGTGTTTTTCATGGATGGAGCTTGAACCCCTCGTTGTTTTGTGTGGCACTATCACAGCACAGGCCTACATTGATGTTTTAACCTCCTTCTTGCTTCTCACTGTTGAAGAGCATTCCGCGGATGGCGATTGCATCTCTCAACACGATCGAGCACCTGTTCATAATGCACGGCCTGTAGCGGAGTGGTTACACGACAATAATATCCCTGTAATGTACTGGCTTGCACAGAGAACTGACCTGAACGCTATATAACACCTTTAGGTTGTTTTGGAACGCCGACTTCGTGCCAGGCCTCACCGACCGACGTCGACACCTCTCCTCTGTGCAGCGCTCCGTGAAGAATGAACTGCCATTCCCCAAGAAACCTTCCATCCCCTCATTGAACATATGCCTGCGAGAGTGGAAGCAGTCATCAAGGCTAAGGATGGGCCGATACTACTTTGAATTCCAGCATTCCGATGGAGGGCGCCACGAACTAGTAAGTCATTTTCAGTCAGGTGTCCGGATACTTTTGATCAGATAATGGAGGTGTAAGTTTTGTATCTGGCAGGCTAGAATTTCATAGGCAGTTTTCAGACTTGTTTTTACTTTGTGATTGATGAACCTATGGAACATACCAAATCTCAACGATCACATTAAAGCCGGCAATAATTAGAAAGCTTGTCCAGTACCCGTTGCCACCAGATGAGAAGGGAGTAATTGTCGCACTGAATACTCGGAGCCGGAAATAAAACTCAGTTATCGCTACTCTGCACGTAGTCTTCCTTTTATAATAGTGCCTGGCGAGCGTTATTATAATATTCTGTGTTTTCCCACTGGTGAAGTATAAGTACTCAGGTAGTGGGAGAGTTTTTGTTGTATGCAGATGCATAATGATATACTTTTATTCAAATATCAATACTCGTTGTGTTAAGGTGTTCGGAGCCAGAGTAAGGCCTTACTTACGGTTGTGGTAAGGATCTGTAATTATTTTAGTCCATAGCAGCGCTATATTCTATTAACCAAGAGAAAAGTTAGATAGTCTCGGTTTCAGTTCTCTTCAAACTTACGTATATGCGCCAATGGGCACGCATCACGGTTCATCCATTTTTGTTACTTGAACATGGTCTTTTCTAGTAATGTTAAGGTTAATATTCTACGGGGGTTCCTGCTGTTTCGCCATAACTGAGAACCATGGACTGCTGATGAATAGCCTCACGTTGTGTTCAGCGATGAATAACGGTTCCTCACTACCTCAGATGACCATTTTCGATTTTGTAATCACTGGACTAACGTCACATACCGGCTGATGCGATGAAGTTTCATTTCGCTTCCTCCTCTTATTTTTGGAGTTTTACTTTTTTGTCGGTTCCGTATCTATTCATTCTCGTTCGAAAAAAAAATTTCTGGGACTATACTGTTTTAATCTGTAAATGGCTCATTATAAACAGCAACGCTGTATCTGAACAATCTACAGGCTGTGTGATTGAGCAAAACGATAGTGTTCAGACATTAAAAAGAAGAGTCAAATTATTGCAACAGATGAATTCGTAACTAGTAAAGGAAGACAAGTAGATGAAAATTTAATGTACCGTCAACAGCATTGTCGTTTATAAACGGAGCACAGTGTCGGATTACGAAAGGATGGGGAATAAAATCGGCACTGCTGTTCTCAAAGCAGCCATCCTTGAATATACCTAGAACGGTTTAGGGATTTCACGGGTGAGACAAATTTGGAAAGCCGTACAAGGGTCTGAACTGTCGTCCACCCACATCACCATATTGGTTGGTAGACATTTGTATCACAACTACGCAATAATAAACCTCCCATGGAAACGATTAACGCTGCACTGTGTTAAATGTTTCTGAAGAGAAACATCTATTTCTTTGTTTCCGAAAATCCTTTCAAGTTTTTAGTCTGCTCAGTGGAACCAGGAAAAGATAAATGACTGTTGGGCGAGTGTTTACCCAACACAAGCATTCAGGTAAACCACAGACAGTCATCTAGCAACCATCACACTTAAAAACTGCTAACTATGGCCGGCAGCTGTGGCCGAGAGGTTCTAGGCGCTTCAGTCCGGGACCGCGCTGCTGCAACGGTCGCAGGTTCGAATCCTGGCTCGGGAATGATGTGTGTGATGTCCTTAGGTTAGTTAGATTTAAGTAGTTCTAAGTTATTTAACCTCAGATGTTAAGTGCCATAGTGCTTATAGCCATTTGAATTTTGATAACTATGCCTTTCTGCAATCTCATCTCATTTTAGACCACTAACCTCTACCTACGTTGAGTACATTGACTTAAATTTTTATTTAATTCATAATAATCTGTGTTATAGCCCGCCTCCGTAGCGTAGCTGTAGCGTTTCCACCTACCATGCAAGGGGCCCGGGTTCGATTCCCGGCAGGGGTTCAAAATGGTTCAAATGGCTCTGAGCACTATGGGACTTAACATCTATGGTCATCAGTCCCCTAGAACTTAGAACTACTTAAACCTAAGTAACCTAAGGACATCACACAACACCCAGTCATCACGAGGCAGAGAAAATCCCTGACCCCGCCGGGAATCGAACCCGGGAACCAGCCCGGCAGGGGACTGGGTGTTGTGCGTCCTTCATCATTTGCATCATCATTGACCGGCAAGTCGCCGAAGTGGCGTTAACTGAGACGTACTTGCAATATGGCAGCCGAACTCTCCCGCATGGGGCCTCCTGGCTAACAGTGCCACACGATCATTTCGTTTCAATCTGTGTTAAAGAAACTGGTATTCGAACACATATTTTTTTTATTCAAGCTCAAGCTTATACTGGTACTAATGACGTTCCCTTACTATAACTATCTGTGTCCTTCAGCGTATGTTTACCTCTGCATTTTCACTACCCCGGAATGAAATTTCATGCTGATTCCAACCACTAGATTGAAAAACTCTCCAGCAGTTTTATAAGCGTGTAGCTTCATAAAATACTGATTTCCATATTCCCTAAAACTAACGAACAGAGGATTTCAAAAATGCATGACTTGAAAACAGACCTTAGGTCTCCATTATTCGTATTCTTTTCGTTTTTAAATAATTTTCAATAGTTTTTCGCAGTATATACTATGTATTACAAAGCGAGACAAATGTTTTGTAACGTATATCCATGGTTTAGACTGATGGCGAACCTTCTCAAATTTGCAATCGACGCAAAATCTGTTCTCAATGCACATTTTACGTAAATAACGTTTCATCTGATCTCAAAGCATTGCGGCTTGGCCATCTTGCTTTACCTGTAACTCAGTATAAACTGATTACCTTTCACTGCCAATGGGGAAACGAGCATCGGTCAAAAACTTAAATTTTTTAAGAAAAGAATTTTCCCATTCTCGGCTGAAACACGTATTTTTACAGTGATGTGTGTTTATAAAGTCTCCCGCAAAGCGGGAATGAGCGCTGGCTGCATCCATTTTGTTGCTGTGTTAATACTGAGATGAATGAAGCCAAGATAAACATGACTGCAAAGTTATTCCGGCGAAATAACACAGCAATCCCGTTTGTGCAAATATTTTTGGAAGCAGCGGGGGCAGCAGACACCGGGCTAAGACGACTGTGTGAGTGTTAGCTCTGCTGCCGCAGAAGGCTGAGCAAAACGAAAAGTTTACCTATCTCCAGCTAACTTTCTTCTGGGCATGCTTCAACACGTTAAGCATGAAATGTAAGGTTCTGCTTCATTTTACGTGAAAAGGACGGAAACACTGCGTGTTGTAAAGTAACGTTCCGTAAACGAAAAGCCTGTCTCGATGCTCACTGCCGTTGTTTCTTCAAGTAACCTACTTTTAACACTCCCACACCAATTTCAGCTTCTGCTACTCCTTTTTGCAGAAAATGAATTAAGAGCACACGGTTCAGTCCTCCTTCACGATATCCAAAAAATTTAGCCTTAGCCAAGCAAGATCAAGAACTATCCCTATTTCAGCCTTCATAACGTTGTAACATTCTACGTGGTGTCTGTTGTTCTATGTCGTGTCTCCCTACCACTTTCGCGCAACGAAGGTATGACATGCATTTAGGCACTCTTGTGTTAGTCTGGAGTATTCCATTTGCTCACTCGTTACTCGTATTACTTTGGTTAATTTAATGTCACTGTTTATTCGGAGCTACGTGCCTTACTACTGAATTTGCTTATCATGTCAGGGTTTTCATCGATGGTGTTGGATTTGCCTGAACCTTACAATGTTTGCAATGTTAGGTGAAAAAATAGTTACACTGTTATGAGCAAATGAGTCAATAAAATTTCGCAATAATCGGGTGCGTGCTGTTTAGCAGTGCTGTCGGCCACGATACTTAGTGCAGCATAGCCGCCCCGAGGCACCTAAAAATATGAAGAGTCATAGCGGTCCATGACGTCACTACTACCGCCACAGTTCACGGAGGTTGTTAGAACTGGATGCAAGCTCCGCACATCTCGCTCGATGGTGTGCCAGATATATTGAATACGTGACCTGGGAAAGTTGGCGTTCATATCTACGAAATTCTCCCCGAAACACCCTGACGCTTTTTTCTTCTCAATGCTATTATTTGTTTTCGAGTTTTTTGATTTCGATACATAACCAATGGACATACATAGATAACCTGTACATGTAGAGCATATACATTTAGAGATAACATATGCCACAAATGAAACAAATATCAGGACCAGAATACGTTAACACAGAAGTTCCTCAGGATAGGATAATACGACCAGTACTGTCCCTGTTATACAGCAACTACTTTTCCGATGACAGCAATGGTTTGTTCAGTGAGCAAACAAGAGAACTTCTTTCAGAGAAAACAAATGAAACTCTCATAGATGTTGAAAATTGGTCAATGTGCAATAAAGTGAATCTGAACATAAAGAAAAGAAACGCCATGAATTTCAGTTTCAAGAAGGAAAATGATACTGTTAAATTAAATGCAGATGATGTATCTGTAAAATGCGCAACAAACACAAGATTTCTAGCAATAAATAATGATTCTCAGTTGAAGAGGTTTGAACAAACAAAGACACTTGCAGACAGAATGTCATGAGCACGTTTTGCACTAAGAGTTCTTTCATGACTGTGCAACAGCCAATGTCTTTTAGATATATACTGTTCATATGTCCACTCAGTTCTTAGTTATGACATTCTATTCTGTGGGACAAGTGCACAAAAACGAGCAAACTTCAGAAAGTAGCCATAAGAGTAATAACCAAAAATAACAGTCTAGTTTATTTTAAACAGCTGTTCAAAATACTTGGTATTTTAACTGCACCATTTGACTACGTTTGACTGTCAAATGTACATGTGAAAAACAACGTTGATAATTACTACACCAAGGGCTGTGTCGACCACGGAACAAGATCTAGACTTAACTTACATTTACCAAGAAAGAATAAACATAGAACTCAGAACAGTAATTTTTTTTACTAAACCGTACAATATATTGTCTAAGGAGATTAAAGGGATAATTAAAATAAACATATTTATAAAGGTAGTTAAAGAATGTTTATTAAGCAATAAATTTTATACCTTGAAGGATTACTCAGATAACATAGATTAACGATTTGGTTAAAAATTATACACATGAATATAAATAACGGTAATAAAATATATATCATTTCACATAGCACTTTCACACTGTTTTTTTCCTTTCTTTCTTCTGGGATGTAATATATAATATAGTACCTTATTCTCTTTCTGATTCATGTGTGACTTTCACCCCAATGCGAAGTTGCAGTACACAAAATCGAAACACACATTATCGCTATTACAGTTTCTTCAGTTGATGCAGGGTATAGTGTTATACGAAAAACAATGTGTATACAGGGTGGTCCAGTGATCGCGACCGGGCCAAGTATCTCACGAAATAAGCGTCAAACGAAAAAACTACATGGAACGAAACTTGTCTAGCTTGAAGGGGGGAAACCAGATGGCGCTATGGTTGGCCCGCTAGATGGCGCTGCCATAGGTCAAACGGATATCAACTTGGTTTTTTAAAAATAGGAACCCCCATGTTTTATTACATATTCGTGTAGTACGTAAAGAAATATGAATGTTTTAGATGGACCATTTTTTTTTCGCTTTGTAGTAGCTGGCGCTGTAATAGTCATAAACATATGGCTCACAATTTTAGACGAACAGTTGGTAACAGGTAGGTTTTTAAAATTGTAAATACAGAATGTAGGTACGTTTGAACATTTTATTTCGGTTGTTCCAATGTGATACATGTACCTTTGTGAACTTATCATTTCTGAGAACGCATGCTGTTACAGCGTGATTACCTGTAAATATCACATTAATGCAATAAATGCTCAAAATAATGCCCGTCAACCTCAATGCATTTGGAAATACGTGTAACGACATTCCACTCAACAGGGAGTAGTTCGCCTTCCGTAATGTTCGCACATGCATTGACAATGCGCTGACGCATGTTGTCAGGCGTTGTCGGTGGATCACGGTAGCGAATATCCTTCAACTTTCCCCACAGAAAGACATCCGGGGACGTCAGATCCGGTGAACATGGGGGCCATGGTATGGGCTTCGACGACCAATCCACTTGTCGTGAAATATGCTATTCAATACCGCTTCAACCGCACGCGAGCTATGTGCCGGACATCCATCATGTTGGAAGTACATCGCCATTCCGTCATGCAGTGAAACATCTTGTAATAACATCGGTAGAACATTACGTAGGAAATCAGCATACATTGCACCGTTTAGACTGCCATCAGTAAAATGGGGGCTAATTATCGTTCCTCCCATAATGCCTCACCATACATTACCCCGCCAAGGTCGCTGAAGTTCCACTTGTCGCAGCCATCGTGGATTTTCCGTTGCCCAGTAGTGCATATTATGCCACTTTACGTTACTGTTGTCGGTGAATGACGCTTGGTCGCTATATAGAGCGCGTGCAAAAAATGTGTCATCGTCCTGTAATTTCTTTTGCGCCCAGTGGAAGAAGTGTACACGACGTTCAAAGTCGTCGACATGCAATTGCTAGTGCATAGAAATATGGTACGGGTACAATCGATGTTGTAGCATTCTCAACATCAACGTTTCTGAGATTCCCGATTCTCGCGCAATCTGTCTGCTACTGATGTGCGGATTAGCCACGACAGCAGCGAAAACACCTAATTGGGCATCATCATTTGTTGCAGGTCGTGGTTGACGTTTCACATGTGGCTGAACACTTCCTGTATCCTTAAGTAACGTAATTATCTGGCGAACGGTCCGGACACTTGGATGATGTCGTCCAGGATACCGAGCAGCATACATAGCACACGCCCGTTGGGCATTTTGATCATAATAGCCATACATCAACACGATATCGACCTTTTCCGCAATTGGTAAACGCTCCAATTTAACACGTGTAATATGTCGTGAAGCAAATACCATCCGCACTGGTGGAATGTTACTTGATACCATGTATTTATATGTTTGTGACTATTACACCGCCATCTATCACAAAGCGAAAAAATGGGTTCCTATTTTAAAAAGAAAAACGCAGTTTACATCAGGTTAACCTATGGCAGCGCCATCTAGCGGGCCAACCATAGCGCCATCTGGTTTCCCCTTCAAGCTAGACGAGTTTCGTTCTTTGTAGTTTTTTCTTTTGATGCTTATTTCGTGAGATATTTGGCGAGGTCACTGTCAATGGACCACCCTGTAAAGTGTGTGTAATGTGCACAGAGTATGGCAATGTAGCACTAGCCTTTTATATTATTAAATAACTTATTTGTAAAACAGTATTGAACATCAGGGATGAACTGGATGGGGTATCACTGTTTTAAACAGGCTGGTCTTATATTTGAAAGGGTGTTGGCTCCTGTCTTCATTTGGCCATCCACATTTAGGTTTTCCGTTGTTTTCTAAATTACTTCAGGAAAATGCCGGGTTGGTATCCACTATATGGTCACGGCTGGCTACCTCCACATCCTTGTCAAACTAGACATGTAAGTACGTAAATGCCTGCATACAGCGTGTCACGACTATAAGTGTAAATAATTTATATGTGCTACCGTAATATGTATAGGAGATAGGCAATATAGTGTGAACAGTGGTAGTAACTGGATGGCTGTGTTGGACAGTCAACCACGCAGGTAAGGCACGTGTTGCGCTGGACTGTGTGTTTCAGTACGGACTAGGCATCAGTGCAGGTTGTTTCAGAGTAGTGCACACTTCATATTTGCATTCAGAGGCCGAGGTCGACGTGCAATGAAAGATCTAACAGATTCCCAAAGATAGCAGATTTTGGGGGCCCTGTTAGATGGAGCATCAGTAACCAAGACAGCCAACTTACTGGATGTTTCAAGAGCAACTGCCTCAACAGTCAAAGCCTACAAAAAATATGGAAAGACATCATCGTGTAAACGTAATAGTGGACGCAAATCAAAACTAGAATGACAGAGATCGTCGTACGATAACACGAACTGAGTCAAAACAACACAAAACTAAAGTGACTGCAGAGCTCAACAGCCATCTTCGAGACCCCATATGTATCGATACTGTCGGCCGAAAACTCCATAAAGCGAACATTCATTTACGAGTTGCTATCCTGAAACCATTAATGATGACAACCAACGCAAAGAAGCGTAAAACATGACGGGAGGAACATAAATCCTAGCCAGCTGATCAGTGGTCCTACGAGTCAATGTTTTCCACCCCTGCAATGGGTGAAACTCACACACGAGGCAGAAAGAGAATAAGGTGCTGGTATTATACATTACATTCCAGAAGAAATAAAGGAAAAAAAGTAGTGTGAAAGTGATACGTGAAATGATTTGTGTTTTACTTACAAGCCTGATTGCTTGATTCTAACGGTTAAGCATGGAGGTGGAAGTGTGATGACGTGGGCAGCCATATCATGGTATTCTGCTGGTCCCATCATTGCAGCCAAACGTTTTAGGCGATACGGTGCACCCCATTATCCAAATGTTGTTCCCCAACAATGATGCTATATTTCGGGGCGATAATGCACTCATTCGCACAGCCGGGGCAGTACAGTCGTAGTATGAGCAGCATGCAACTTAACTGGAGCGTCTTCCCTGGGCAGCACAGTCGCCAGACTTGAACATTACCGATCCCTTGTTGGCGGCATTGGAGCGCAAAATCGTGCGTAGATTTTCGCCTCCCTCGTCACTACGGGAGTTACAAGAGGTTGTGATTGAAGAGTGGCGTAACATTCCACTGGAGATTATATAATTATTATACGCCAGTATTCCAAGAAGAATCGCAACTGTATTACGGGCAAATCGGGGTCCAGCCCCGTAATAATAAACCATTCCCAAGTAAGTACAGATGTTCACATTATCGGTTTGTTGGTTGTTTTTTCACTGTGTCACACAGTCTTTCACAAACACGTCGCAAGCTTTACGACCGTAACTGTTCCACTAAGAGGAGTACGTCTGTCAGTACCAAATCACCGCTTTGCGTCCATATAATACACTTCAACTCCTGACCTGCTGTGCAGGGGAAAACAATCGTTAAAAGCTTGCTCTTGCTGCATGTACTGAAGTTACTAACAAACCTAAAACATTGACACTTCGTACCTATGACCATTAGTGTGCTGATTAAGTAAATACTGGTGTAATCTTGGTCCGTACTCTATCCTCAGTCACCTACAGAAATATATGCACTTATCCATTACACACTGTACATGATTTCCATTATTTTTGCTGTTCTTAACTTTGTAAGTAGGCTGTTTAAGTATTTTTATTGGTAACGCCAACACCACGTAGCGCTCTGTATGAAAAATCACTGGCTGTGCCGTGTGCAGTCTGTGGCTGGTTTGCATTGTTGTCTGCCATTGTAGTGTTGGGCAGCGGCAGCTGGATGCTAACAGCGGGTAGCGTTGCGCAGTTGGAGGTGAGCCGCCAGCAGTGGTGGACGTGGGGAGAGAGATGGCGGAGTTTTGAAATTTGTAAGAATTGGTGTCATGAACTGATATATATATTGTGACTATTAAGGTAAATACACTGTTTGTTCTCTATTAAAATCTTTCATTTGCTAACTATACCTATCAGTAGTTAGTGCCTTCCGTAGTTTGAATCTTTTATTTAGCTGGCAGTAGTGGTGCTCGCTGTATTGCAGTAGCTTGAGTAACGAAGATTTTTGTGAGGTAAGTGATTTGTGAAACGTATAGGTTAATGTTAGTCAGGGCCATTCTTTTGTAGGGATTTTTGAAAGTCAGATTGCGTTGCGCTAAAAATATTGTGTTTCAGTTGAAGCACAGTCTTGTATAATTTTTCTAAGGGGACGTTTCAACTTGTAACACCAAGACATGTAGAACTGTAAAATGATCTATGGATGAATAAATCTGATACTATTGTTGCTTCTGTTACTACAATGGTTCAAATGGCTCTGAGCACTATGGGACTTAACTTCTGAGGTCATCAGTCCCCTAGAACTTAGAACTACTTAAACCTAACTAACCTAAGTACATCACACACATCCATGCCCGAGACAAGATTCGAACCTGCGACCGTAGCGATCGCGCGGTTCCAGACTGTAGCGCCTAGTACCACTCGGCCGTCCCAGCTGGCACTGTTACTACACTTATGAGTTGCAAATTTATGAACGACTACTGGAAGCATTTTGGCCCACCTTTGGAACGCAGCCGGCCGGCGTGGCCGAGCGGTTCTAGGCGCTTCAGTCCGGATCCGCGCTGCTGCTACGGTCGCAGGTTCGAATCCTGCCTTGGGCATGGATGTGTGTATGTCCTTAGATTACTTAGGCTTAAGGAGTTATAAGTCTAGGCGAATGATGACCTCAGATGTTAAGTCCCATAGTGCTTAGAGCCATTTGAACCGTTCGGAACGCAATATAATAGCGATTTGGCGTGACATAGATTCGACGACCCCCTAGGTTACATTCCGAAGCGATGTGGCAAATGTCTATGCACAAGTCACACAGTTCCCGTAAACCATGGGGCGGTGATTTTGGGCGGGGGGGGGGGGGGCAGAACTGAGTCCCAATGTGTTTCACCAGGTACAGATGAAAGTCATCTAACTGAGTTCATTACCGTACCCTTCAAACCACTGTACCATAAAACTGGTCTCGTGACATGGACGGTCATTCTGCACGAAGATGTCGTCGCCGTCAGGAAAGACGTCAACCACGCAGCGATGCAGGTGATCACAGCAGTAAAGCTGACGTAATCCACAGCTATCGAGGTGCCAACATTACTACCACAGGTTTTATAAAAGGAAGGTGAACATCGTGCAACGACAACCACCGGCATGTGTCCGTTGCATGCTGAATATTCCGAACAGCCGTTCGCCTGGATGGTGGCGAATCCTACACGACGATCGACACGACGTAACAAGAAACGCTATTCATCTGATCAGGCGACACGTTTCCATTAACTCACTGTCCAAAATCGATGATGGCGTACGCACTGCAATCGTAGCCGGTGGTTCCAGTTGGGTACCTTGGGAACGGCAGGGGTCGTCTGACGTGGAGACCCATGTTCAACAATGTGCGCTGAATGGTGTGCTGCCAAACACTTGCGCCTGCATCAGAATATTGTAATGCCAAGGATGACCGGTTACCGTGCTCTACAAATCGGGCAAGCTTCCGCCCTCCGCCTTCTGAGATGAGGCGTGGACGTCCTACACCTCTCAGTTACTCGTTGTTTCACCGCACTTCAGTCAGTCTCCATAAATTCTTACCACAACAAGAGAAGAAGAGCCGACCAGCTTTGCCAGACCAGGCGCCTGTCCATGACACTCTGCCCTTTGTCAAAGCCATTTATGTCAGTGGTTTTCCCCGTGTGCCAACTGTCGTCGTCGATGCCATGATTGTCCGTTCGTCTTTCCTCTGTTTTACGCTATTCTTACTGTTTCACGTGTCCGCAGCACCAGGCGTAATAGAGAGAGAGAGAGAGAGAGAGAGAGAGAGAGAGAGAGAGACAAATCGTCTGTAAGAACAGAAATATGTTTTTGCGACGATGACATGTCACAGACAGGTCAGCTACATTTTAACAATTCACCATACAATTGAGAATTGCTATGAAGCCGAAATCATGATTGTGTGAAATAAATGGACACCTAACCCCGAAACGGTGAACGGCCTTGTCGCAGTGGGTGCACCGGTTCCCGTCAGATCCCCAACGTTAAGTGCTGTAGGGCGTGGCCGGCACTTGGATGGGTGACCATCTGGGCCACCATGCGCTGTTTTTCGGGGTGCACTCATCCTCGTGATGCCAATTGAGGAGCTACTCGACCGAATAGCAGCGGCTCTGGTCACAGAAAACCACCAAAACGACCGGGAGAGCGGAGTGCTGACCACACGCACCTCCTGTCTGCGTTTTTATCTGAGGTGACACCGCGGTCGGATGGTCCCGATGGGCCACTTGTCGCCTGAAGATGGACTGCTTAAACGCCAAATGGCGGAAATTTATGTAACGAAATTCTATATGACTGAGGTCCGGCACGAAGGTAAGATCAATAACGGTTTTATGTATTCACACTCTGTGCAGAAATCCATTGTCCTTCCAATAATACAGTAGAGCGTCGATTATCCGAAGTAATGGGGGGACATGGGTGTTTGGAAAACTGGTTTGTTCTTATAATCGAACTGTACATGTTTATTTGCCAAAAAGAAGTACTGTACTGTAAATTTATTCTTAAAAACAGGCATCTCTTTTAGTATTACAAAGGCAACTTCAGTAGGAATATATAGTATGTGGCACAGTTTATTAATCAAAAATATACACATATTACATACGCATTTTGCATGAACAATATACACAGTATACAAAATTAACGTTTTAAAAAATCCTTTTATTTTGGTCTGTCTAAGCAAGTCTACACGCTTACGAGCAATTCTAAGCTGGCGCAGCTGTTGCTGTGAACAGCTTTGATACTGCCGCTACTTCTACTGCCAGTAGTGGTGGGCAGGAAATCACGTATCTGTTAGAAATAACGGTGATTGAGAAGTCACAGATATCACAATAACAACTTTACAAAATCTAACTGCGATTTCAATCACAGTTAGCAGTCGCAAGCAGCATTTCACATTCAAGGCCGTGAGCCATCTGTTGGCCGGATTCCGTACTGGTTTCTGCGATTTCAGTGACAAGTCGCGGCTAGAAGTAGCAAGTAGCAACTAAAAAGCGCAGTTAACAGTGCCATCTGTTGGCCAAAGTTCGTACTACGCTCATCTCTGCGACAGGCTATCGAGTCTAACTGCGATTTCCGTGACAAGTCGCAACTAAGAGTCGCAAGTAGCAACTAAAAAGCGCAGTTAACATTCTTTTCTTAGTGCCATCTGTTGAACGACATACGTACTTCGTTATGAGAACCTTGTGCCTCACGAGATCGGTGTGCTGTGTGTGCATATGAAGGACTTATTTCATTAATGGTACAAGTCCATTTTTGTTCATTTTGAGAGACGGAGTCGTAAAGTTAAATGAGCGCTGAAAAATCTGCAGTTGAGATAGCAGAAATATTCAAGCATACGGCTTCTTGCTAGAAGTGAACCTGTATTAATGTTTGTTTGTATCATTAATTTCAGAAGCATTATAGACAGAAAAGTGGAGGTAATGGACTTGTACTACTATTGAAATAAGCCCTTCACATTATATGACGACATGCACATTCAGCATCAGTTATGGTTGGTCAAACACAGCTGTGACTCTGAATGTAGTATATTAATAAGAGGCAACAATGCCTTTTTCTCCTGAAAATATCAAGTAATGTAACAAATGTGATTCTGCTTCCAATATGACAGTTTTGGTTAATACTCCACATGCCTACAGGACTTTGTAATGTTAACACAGCAGAACTCAGACATCTGTATAAGTGTAGTGAAATGAAAACAGCATTATTGAGTCATATGAATGCCTCACTTTTATTCCGACACAGTTCAAGACTCGGGATACAAGTTTTATACCTGGTGTTCTACATGGCAACTTCACACACACGAACTTTTTGCCGACACTACTACCACCTACATAAGTAAGTTTTTCCTGTGTTACTTTCAAGTACTGCCCTTAAGCTATTCCTGATTTAACTGGAAGATCTGTACTTCCCACTTTCATATCAACAGCCTCAAAATGCATATAGTAGACTTTGGGCTATGTTACAGGTCAGTATCACACCAAGATTGTGGAGAAGGGGGGGGGGGGGGGAGGCGGCATGTCACTCTCCAACTAGTGTTTACCAGTAAATAAGTGGCGGAAAACTACGGGTATAGGATGGCTTAAACATGTGGAAAATGAGATTTTCATTATTCACTCACTCTATTTAACATTTATTATTCCTTTAAAATCGCATAACAACTTCAATAAAACACAGTTTAATCACTCATCTGCACACTTATTTCACAATTATGTCACTTTTAAACTGCAAATCCTCTAAGACCTGTCTTGAATCTTCACAAGTCTCTCTCAACAGCCTTGATGTGGATAGATACGTACAGCAACCAGTAATCAAGAGTTAGAACTGTGTCTGCAAAATCACAAGGATTATTAAACAATTTTTGCTGTCACTAATTACAAGCAATATAATTTCTCCAGATCTGTTGACAATGATATTTTGAGTTATCAATTTACTGAGTGACTGAAATGTAGTTCGGGTACCTGTGAACATAACAATATGTTAGAATTCATTTTCTAAACACGAACTATTACGCTACTGTATGGCTACTTACATATTAATTACACTATTAATATTTTCACAGTTGTTTCTTTAATACATAACTAAAGCCAACGGAAGAACAAACGTGAAACTTACTTACCAATGACAGGTTTGTTGAGATGCAATTTTCTGTGTGGGCAGATGTAACTTTTTCATTCGGTGGTAAGTCGCAGAAATCGCAGGAGTCACAGATATCGCAGAAGTAGCAGAAGTCACAGAAATAGCAGAAGTAGCAGGAATCGCAGAAGTCACAGAAATCGCAGAAGTAGCAGAAGTCACAGAAATCGCGGAAGTAGCAGAAATCGCAGAAATAGCAGTAGCGGAGGGATACACGACCTACGTTGCTTAACTGCGACTCTTAACTGCGACAAATCGCAGTTAAGAATAACACATACTGAAAACTAGCATTCAGAGAAATCACTGATATCGAAAAATCGCAGTTTAGCCCATCACTAACTGCCAGTGCCAAGCCGACAGAAGTGTGCTGATTGTTGAAACACAGCGGTCAGCAGTGCCTTGTGAAGGCCCCATTAGAAGCTTTGTTCCGCCAGCGGTGGCCCAGTGCGGCGACTACTGTGGGAAACTTGGTTTGGGAGTGAGGGCGATGATGGACGGTAGGGTGGGAGAGTAATAGGTGCGAGCGAGTACACAGTTCGGTTAAGCGGTCGTTCGGTTGACCGACGTTCCGATAATCGACGCACTACTGCAATTTTTAATTTTTGCACGTTCGCTAAGCTGTAATTCTTGTTTGACACCGTCTACTGGGATACCTTTGTGCGTACAACTCAACTTTTCTGCAGTCTCTGTAAAGAAATATCACATGTAGATCCTCTTAGATCATGGAAGGCACTTACACTGGAGCGTCAAAGGAACTGATACAGTCATGCTTATTCAAAGACAGATGTATGGAAGCTGGCAGAATACGGCGCTGCGGTCGGCATCGCCTATATGAGACAGAGAGTGTCAGGCGAATTTGTTACATCGCTTAGTGCTGTTACAATGGCAGGTTATCAACGTTTAAGCGGGTTTGAATCTGGTGTAACAGTCTGCGCACGAGCGATGGGACACAGCATCTCCAGGTAGCGATAAGTGCGGATTCTCCCGTACGAGCATTTCACGAGTGTACCGTGGATATCAGGAATCTGGTAAAACATCAAATCTCCGACACTGCTGCGGCCGGAAAAAGATCCTGCAAGAACTGGGCCAAAGATGACTGAAGAGAATCGTTGAAGTGACAGAGGTGCAATCGTTTCGCAAATTGCTGCAGATTGCAGTGCCTGGCCATCAACATGTGTCAGCGTGCGAAACATTCAAAGGATCATCATCGATGTGGGCTTTCCGAGCCGAAGGTCCACTTGAGAACCCCTGATGACTGCACGACACAAAGCTTTACGCCTCACCTGGGCCCTTCAACACCTCATTGGACTGTTGACGACTGGAAACATATTGCCTGGTCGGACGAGTCTCGTTTGAAATTGTATCGAGTGGGTGGACGTGTAAAAATATAGAGACAACCTCGTGAATCTATGGACCCTGCATGTCAGCAGGGGACTATGAAGCTGGTGGAGACTCTGTAATGATGTGGGGCGTGTGGAGTTGGAGTGATACGGGACCCCTGATACGCCTAGATACGACTCTGATAGGTGACACGTATATAAGGATCCTGTCTGATCAACTGCATCCATTCATATCCATTGTGCATTCTGAAGGCTAGGCTGTATCAGAAGGACAATTGGACAACTCACACGTCCAGAATTGCTAAAGAGTGACTCCATGAGCACTCTTCTGAGTTTAAACTCTTAAGCTGGCCACCGAACTCCCCAGACATGTACATTATTGAGTATACCTGGGATGCCTTGCAACGTGCTGCTCAGAAGAGATTTCAATCCCCTCGTACTCTTACCAACCTATGGACAGTCCTGCAGAATTCATGGTGTCATTTTCCTCCAGCACTACTTCAGACATTAGTCGACTCCATGTATGCTCACGGGGGCCTTACACGATATTAGGCAGGTGCAGCAGTTTCTTTAGCTCTTTGGTGTATTTTTCACAGTAATCAGCACTCAACACACGTCAAAGATATAGAAAGAATGAAAGCTACATTTCCTCCGTGGTCCTTTTGTATCGTTATCACTGTAATGCAACGTTTTGTTTCCTCCTTATGTGACGTGCGTACACTGTCCTGACGTGCGTACATTGTCCATATTAGACCACCTGCCAAAAGCCTGACTAATCATCCTTTGCATCGTGAATAGCTGCGGGATGTGTTGGCAGAACTATCCTGACTCCAGTGCCGTGTCCAGCTACCCCAGGTTTCTCGGATCAGTATCCATGGCGCGAACAGCTAGGTCGAGGTGGCCCCGCATGTTCTCGATTGGAGAGTTTGGTGGCCAGAGGAGTATTTTAAACACATTCTGGTCCTCTTAGAACCGCGCATGTGCACTGCGAGCTGTGTTACACGTTGTACTGTCATGGTGGTAGATGCCATCGTTCTAGGGAGTTTGCTTTCATGCCGTACACGCCAACGGCCAGCTGTCCGATGGAGCATAAAATGTGATTCATATGAAGAGGGCACCTATCGCCATTCAGTGAACGTCCGTATGCGGTATTGCAAATTCCGGCCTTCACTGCCGATGAAGAGCGGTTATCGTGGGTGCATGAACAAGATGATTGCGGCGGAGACACACAGACAACAACGGTCGCTGAAGGGTCGTTGAGGAGACATTGTTGGTAGGCTCCTGGTTCATCTGGGTGGTCGGTTGCACAGTAGTTGCACTCGTATTCGCCCATAAACAACTCCACAGCTGTCGGTCACCCATGTACTCTACAGTCAGTGATGCAGTACAACTGCCTCAGTACTGCTCTTTGATAACGCTACTTCGTCATTCATGGTATACCTTCAACATGGTGGCAAGACGCTTTGGATGTCCTTTCACCATTGGCTCTAAAGGAAATGATCATGCCCTGCTCTACGTCAGAAGATCGCTCCGTTTCAGCATTATATTAACGACTGCGCAGTTTTCCACGCTACACTTATATTAGTGCTGTTAGTGGTTAATCCACGTTGACGTCGAACCTCGCAGATGGTGGTCACATTAATATTACTGGACCTCGTATTTTCTTGTTTTGGTATGAAATCAGGAACTTCCGAAAGCAATAGATTTCATACTCAAAACAAGCAAATCCTAAGTTCTAAAAATAATAATTTCTCTGAAACTACCAATCGGATTTTGTATAGTGAAAAGATGTTGAATTTGTCTTCATTAGAGCTATGATACTACGAGTGTGAATTTACTGTTGTTCCATTTGAAAAAAGAAGAAAAAGAAAATAACACGATGTTGATACCATGTCTCTGTAAAATGGAAAAAGACTGTACGTTATTTAGTTAGGGCTATTTCAGAATTCTTTTGGGTGGAAGAATTACGATATATTAAACAGTTCAGGAAATATCTGAGGCGAACATCTTAGCTGAATCTCTCTTTAATAGCTATAGCACACAGTTTTGTTGTAGGCCTAAGAAGCTGCGTAAAGTAAGTGAATGGAACTTCGTTAACTAAGAGTCAAATATAATTTATAAAAGACAAATAGCTACCATTAACCACAAAATAAACTACATTTAAGATCGCAGTTTTACCGTACAGTCACAATGTGGAGTATGTAGGATCTGTATCTATATTTACATCTATATCTATAGTCCGCAAGCCACCTTGCTGTGTGCGGTGGAGGGTATTTTATGTGCCACTGTCACTTCCACCCTTTCCTGTTCCAGTTACGAATAATTCGCGGGAACAACGATTGCTGGTAGGCTAGAATCTCTCTAACTTCATCATCATGCTCTTTCCGTGAAATAAACGTGACTCTCATAGCAACGCATGCACTCGTAACTTTAACGCTAGACCACAGACAATGTGATGCAGTACGCCTCTGTTGCGGCGTCTGCCACTAGAGTCGGTTGATCATCTCTGTGACGCTTTAGCGCTTGCTAACTGAACGTGTAGAAAAACGCGTTGCTCTTCTTTGGATGATATCTATTTCCTCTTTCAGTCCCATCTCCTACCAATCGAATACTGACGAGAAATATTCAAGTAACGGTCGAAAGAGGGTTTTGCAAGCGACCTCCTTTGTCGATGGACTACATTTCCTGAGGGTTCTTCTAATTAATCTCTGTGGCATCTGTTTTACCTTCGATCAGTTTTATATGTCCTTCGATTTTTAATCGCCCCGAACGCCTACTCCTAGATATTTTATAGAAGTAACAGCCTCCAGTGATTGTTTAGCGGTTGCGCACAATAAAGGGTCTTTGTGACGATATATACGTAATAGGTTACATTTGTTTATGCCGAGGGTCAGTCGCCACCCTGTAACAAGAATCGGTCTTGCTCAGGTTTTCCTGCATTTTTCTACAATTTTACAGCGTTGCGACTTCTCTGTCTACAACTGTTTCATCCGCGAAAAGCCTCATGGAACTTCCGATGCTGTCTGCTCGGGCCGGCCAGTGTGGCCGAGCGGTTCTGGGCGCTTCAGTTTGGAACCGCGCGACCGCTACGGTCGCAGGTTCGAATCCTGCCTCGGGCATGGATGTGTGTGATGTCCTTAGGTTAGTTAGGTTTAAGTAGTTCTAAGTTGTAGGGGTAAGCTATACGGAGAGACGGGTCATATACAATATGTAGAGCAACCAAGAGGGAATAATAAGAGTGGACGATCAAGAACGAAGAGCTCGTATTAAGAAGGGTGTAAGACAAGGCTGTAGCCTTTCGCCCCTACTCTTCAATCTGTACATCGAGGAGACAATGATGGAAATAAAAGAAAGGTTCAGGAGTGGAATTAAAATACAAGGTGAAAGGATATCAATGATACGATTCGCTGATGACATTGCTATCCTGAGTGAAAGTGAAGAAGAATTAAATGATCTGCTGAACGGAATGAACAGTCTAATGAGTACACAGTATGGTTTGAGAGTAAATCGGAGAAAGACGAAGGTAATGAGAAGTAGTAGAAATGAGAACAGCGAGAAAGTTAACATCAGGATTGATGGTCACGAAGTCAATGAAGTTAAGGAATTCTGCTACGTAGGCAGTAAAGTAACCAATGACGGACGGAGCAAGGAGGACATCAAAAGCAGACTCGCTATGGCAAAAAAGGCATTTGTGGCCAAGAGAAGTCTACTAATATCAGATACCGGCCTTAATTTGAGGAATAAATTTCTGAGGATGTACGTCTGGAGTACAGCATTGTATGGTAGTGAAACATGGACTGTGGGAATACCGGAACAGAAGAGAATCGAAACATTTGAGATGTGGTGCTATAGACGAATATTGAAAATTAGGTGGACAGATAAGGTAAGGAATGAGGAGATTCTACGCATAATCGGAGAGGAAAGGAATATGTGGAAAACACTGATAAGGAGAAGGGACAGGATGATAGGACATCTGCTAAGACATGAGGGAATGACTTCTATGGTACTAGAGGGAGCTGTAGAGGGCAAAAACTGTAGAGGAAGACAGAGATTGGAATACGTCAAGCAAATAATTGAGGACGTAGGTTGCAAGTGCTACTCTGAGATGAAGAGGTTAGCTAGCACAGGAAAGGAATTCGTGGCGGGCCGCATCAAACCAGTCAGTAGACTGATTACCAAAAAAAAAAAAAAAAAATTGTAGGGGACTGATGACCTCAGATGTTAAGTCCCATAGTGCTCAGAGTCAGCCATGTATGCTCGGTCATTTACAGTCATTTACAGTTCTCTTTGCATTCGTATCAGTTTTCCAACATGGCTGTCGCAGCACGACGGTCTTTTTCATACCTCCCAACTTTGATCGGCACTTACTTGTCTGAAGCATACTGTACAATGCTCTCTAACGTCTTTCATTGATCTCTTCGTTATTAGTTCTGATGGAAATTTCGTGCTGACTGCTGTCATTCTTCGTTTTCCTATTTAATAGTGTATCCAGTGGTTATAAAACTCAAAATCCTGTCAGTCTGATTCACTGTGATGTAAATACCAGGCGCAATTGAAATAAAACCCTTAATCACATTAGCCTGCGTCATTTTGTCACTAAAACAGCTATTAAAATAACGTTTCGTCCATCTTTGCACCGATCATGTTCAAGAAAAATAAGATGGCTCTGAACAGGACCGTTCCAAAGATGGTGGAATCCTCAATTTTAAAAGCTTTAGTTTCGAAATGACTTGACGACTGCTCAAAATTATTTCACTCAGATTGATTCAGTGCGAGTTCGAGGATAACTCTTACCGAACAGCATCAAGAAGCCCGCAGAGCTTACCGTTTCCATCTGACAAACGGATCGCCAACAATAGTGACACAAGCCATCAGTCGATGTCACGCTATGGAGAGGTTTGGAATTTAATGCAGCACATTAGCGGGAAGTTTGAGGATCAGGAATTGTACGCCGCTACTTTTCTGTCCCTTGCCATCCATATACTAGTGATCAAAATTTCAAATACTATCAGGATTTGAAGCGGTTACCTCCACTTTCAGGACACAAGTCTGTGTTAGCGATTTCAACAGTGGAAGTGTGTGTCACAGATAGTGGAAGTACTTGACAGACTGTCAGATGAGGGCGATTTGTCTATTACATACTAGGTTCTCTAGTAGCCTGGTGTTCGTGATACCTTCTGTGCTGAAGAACGGAGGTAATAGAGGGAAGAGGGAGGTAAATCAAAAGTGCTATAATCAAAGAAGCAGCAGTAGAAATAGCATAATTCCAAGTAAATAGCAAGGAAACCACGGTTAACAACAGAGACGATAAATAGTACAGGAGAAAGACGGAAATATAAAAACAAATGAGGCAGGAATAGTTGATTTACAAAAGACTAAATAATCAGTTGAGAAGGGAGACAGAAAAAGCTGGGAAACTGTGATTAAAAGAACACTGTGATTATGTAGAAGACTTGGGAAAAAAGCAATGCAACCTACTTTATGAGAAGGGAATTTCTTGGGTTAAATGAAGAATGAATTCTAGAGGAAGAAAAATTAAGGACGAAAATGGTAAATTCTTGTACATTTAAAAGGAAGGAAGAAAGAGATAGAAAAGTCATGTGGATGTCTTAAACAGAGCTTCAACTCTGAGCTCATAAGTAAGAAAAGTGATAAAGAATGTGAAGAATAGTGGAACTGCCGGGTTTGATGGTTTCTCTGTACAGCTTTTGCAGGGCAGGGATGAAATGGGCATTGAGGAAATGACAACTTTGTGGGGTGTCATATACGAAAGTAGTAAAAAGCCAGAAGACTTTGTCAAGACTGTAGTATCTCCATTACCTTCCCCCCCCCCCCCCCAAAAAAAATATCTGATACCAAGAAATGCAGAGAATTCAAACATAAGTATAATATATCATGCTGCCAAAATGAGGTTGAGCGCATTGAATCGTAGATTGGTACGTATAATGGAGAATAACATAGGGGAAGAGCAGTTTGCTTCCTGAAAAGAAAGAGTTACAAGAAATGCCTTTAGACCAGCAATGATTAGTAAAAGGTGTACAGAAAGAGGAAATGGAATGAGTTTGTGCTTCATAGATCAAGAAACATCCTCTGACAGAGTGAAATGGGGCAAGATAACGGAATTCTAAAATTCAAGAAGGTGCACTGGGAGGACAGGAGACTAATTAAACATATGTAAAGCAAAAACCAATCATGAAGCTAAGAAATTGTAAGAAAAATTGATTTCTAATTGGATGAGGAGCAAGACAGGACTACTGTGTTTCATCAGCTGTGTTTACCACATACATGGAGTAGTTAACAAAGAGGACAATAGAAGTGGAGAAGGAAGGAATAAGCATAGGAGACAAGAATATCATTTGCATCAGATTTGCTAATGACATGGGATTGCTTGCAGATAAAACAGTATCTTTTCAAAGAACATTCTTCAGACTTCAAAAAACACTGCAAGAGTGTGTAGTGGTAATCATCACAAATAAAATGCAAATGATGTGAGTATGTGACAAAGAAGATGTGAATGTGAAAAGAACACAAGGTCAAATTGAACAGGTTGTACTGTAAACGTATTTGAGGAGCAACCTAGCTGTCAAGTGGACGAGTGAAAAAGAAAGGAGATGAAAAATGCAAAGGCAAACAAATTTTTCAGTTAAAGAATCGCTTATTGTATAGAAAATGGGAGTTGAAGTTAAGAAAAAGATTGCTTAAATGCTTCGTGTGGGGTGTATTTATGTACGGCTGGGAAAGCTGGACATTGAAGAACAGAGAAATAGATAAAATTGAAGCATTCGAGAGGTGAGGTTGGAGAGGGATGGAGAAAATCAAATGTTCGGATGAAATGAATAACAGTGCAATACTGGAAAGTGTAAAGGAACAAGGAACTCACGTAAGCCCCTTAAGAAAAAGAGAGCTGACTAGGTGGGATGCATACTGCAAGGAAAAAAAATTCTGACAACAGCAAGCAAAGGTGCGGTGGATCGACAGAAATAAGCAGGAAGGAGAAAAGGAAAAGTACAGGATGACGTGAAACGAAAAAGAAGCGGCTGGCCAAGATCGGTATCAGCTGGAAACAGCAACGGTGTCAGGTAGCCCCAAATACAACACCTAATGAGGCTGAAGATCCTGATTGTGAAGCTTCTGATTCCAATATAGTATATTTCAAGATTCACGATAATATAATGAGATACCAAAAACTCACACCCATAAGATTTTTTTTTTAATTGAAAAGTTGGCCTTTACGCGACTGAGTGTAACAGAACATACTGGAATAAAACAAAATCTGCGTTCTTCCTTCAGAATAAAAATATGAATCAGAAATAATACGAGGGGCACTCCAAAAGAAATGCACACTATTTTTGTAAAAATACAGTTTTCATTCGGCATGTGTGAGAATTTTACAGTGTGTAGATACATCCTTCCCACTTGTTTTCAAACTTAGTTCAACCTGTTCCCGTGAGTGGCGCCGTCACAGCATGTCTTCAAGATGGGTGCTACACTTGGCGTTCGACAGAAGCAACGTGCTGTCATAGTATTCCTGTGCTGTGAAAAGATACAGCGGGAAACATCCACAAGAGGTTGAAAAAGATGTATGGAGATGCTGCTGTCGATCGCAGTACAGTTAGTCGGTGGGCAAGCAGGTTACGTGATGAAAGCGGGCACGGCAATATTGAAGATTGTCCTCGCAGCGGCAGGCCTCGTATTGCACATACTCTAGACAATGTGCAGAGAGTTAACGAATTGGTGACAGCTGAGAGACGCACATGTGACGACACTTTAAAACTTCAAACTCGACTGAGTCGTGTTCGACCACATTGGCAAAAGCAGGATGTTTTGCTGTTGCACGACAATGCACGGCCACATGTCAGTCAAGAAACCATGGAAGCGATCACAAAATTCTGATAGACGACACTGAAATACCCGCCTTACAGTCCTGACCTGGCTCCATGTGACTATCATCTCTTTGAGAAACTGAAAGACTCTCTTCATGGAACAAAGTTTGAAGATGATGACTCCTTTGTGCACACTGCCAAACAGTGGCTCCGACAGGTTGGTCCAAAATCTTACCATACATACAGCCGCTGGTTCCAATATGGCGTAAGGCAGTTGAGAGGGATGGAAATTATGTGGAGAAATGAAAATACTGTTCCTAAAGGATGTATCTAAACACTGTAACTATCAAACATGTAGAATAAAAGATGGATTTAAAAAAAATAGTGAGCATTTCTTTTGAAGTGACCCTCGTATTTGTTAAGACTTTTACTTACGAAACATCTTAAAAGCATTTTATGTGTAAGTAGGCACAGTCTGAACATTAGCGTAACATCTAGTTCTGGTTCATTGCGTTCCAGTTACAAAACTAGGCTTTTCGAACTATACTTTCAAATCTACATCCCAACTTCGCTCTAACCCCCACCTCCCACCACCCCTCCCTCCCCGCCAGAGGCTGTTATAGGCCTGTCTAGAACGTGTTAAGGAAGTCGTCATCTAATCAAAAATAAAAAAGAAATAAATTTATAAGCTGTGAACTGACTCGTTCTACTTGGAGTATATTCTGCAAATAGTCTGTGAAACAGATAAGTAACTGAAGTATTAGACTGATGCCTTAAACGGTTAACAGGTGAAGATAACCGAAATGATTCTCAGAGACCGTGACGTTTAGCGGCGCGTTCGACTGCTATAGATTTTCGTGTGCCAGCTATAGCAGCAGGACGACTGGTTTAATCGAGACCGCCTGCGAGAGAGCTTCTGGTGGCGTCGGGCGTTGGCCGTTCATCACTTGCAGCCGCTGGGAGTCAGTGGGGAGGGTGGCGGTTGTGGAGCTGGGATGATGGATGTAGCCAGAAGGTTGGCCAGCTGGCACAGCAACAGGCTCTCACTGCCATTCACACCACATTTGCTGCGAATACCGTAGCAGCGATGACGTTATCCCGGTGTTATATAGGATGTAGGATAACAACTTGGTAATAAGGCCAGAGATTGTAGCAGGTCTCGAACTGGAAATCTTTGCCAAGTAACCGTAGGTAAGAGACGACCTGTTGTGGAGCTATAGCCACAAACAGGCATGTCTCATCATCATTATCATCATCATCATCATCATCATCTGCAGATATATGTGGTTGTGTAACTAATTTTTCGTATCCATTTCGAACTATACATTACAGTACAGTACAGTAGAATAAACTCTTTCAGTGTTCTGTGCAGATATGCTTACCTTGTCTGCTGCGTCTCATACAAGATGGGTACATGAAATGTCGAAAGAAAGTTATCAGTAACAAGATAATTATTATACTGGGTGATCAAAAAGTCAGTATAAATTTGAAAACTGAATAAATCACGGAATAATGTAGATAGAGAGGTACAAATTGACACACATGCTGGGAATGACATGGGGTTTTATTAGAAACAAAAAAATTCAAAAGTTCAAAAAATGTGCGACAGATGTCGCTTCACAACAATAGCTGCAGTCGAGGAATAATGTTGTGAACAGCACTGTAAAGCATGTCCAGAGTTATACTGAGGCATTGGCGTCGGATGTTGTCTTTCAGCATCCCTAGAGATGTCGGTCGATCACGATACACTTGCGACTTCAGGTAACCCCAAAGCTAATATTCGCACGGACTGAGGTCTGGGGACCTGGGAGGCGAAGCATGACGAAAGTGGCGGCTGAGTACGCAATCATCACCAAACGATGCGCGCAAGATATCTTTCACGCGTCTGGCAATATGGAGTGGAGCGCCATCCTGCATAAACATCGAACGTCCCAGCAGTTGTTTATCAGCCAGGCTGGGGATGATGCGATTCTGTATCATATCGGCGTACCTCTCACCCGTCACAGTAGCAGTTACAAAACCAGAATCACGCATTTTCTCGAATAAAAAAGGCCCGATAACGGTAGATGTGGTATATCCAACCCATACCGAGACTTTCTCGTCGTGCAATGGAGTTTGCACAACAGTTCTATGATTTTCGGTAGCCCAAATTCTGCAGTTGTGGGCGTTGACAGACCCTCGGAGCGTGAAATGAGCTTCGTCGGTCCACAACACGTTACTCAACCAATCTTCATCCCCCGCCATTTTTTGAAACGCCCACACCGCAAATGTCCTCCGCTTCACTAAATCGCCAGGTAAACAGTTCATGATGCCGATGGATTTTCTAGTGCTCGTTCGGCCACTAAGCGGTCTATCGTCTAAACAACCCGTGGCTTCGAACTTCGAAATCATTCTCGCCACAGCTGAATTTGTCAACTTTTACCCGTTCGAATCCCCTTCCTATGGCGATAGGATCGTAACGCTGAACTAGCACATTCCCCATTCTCATAATACAGCTTCACTAAAAGCGCCTTTTCAGGTAACGTCAACATGCTGCGACTCCTGGCGCATCTGATTCTCTCTCTCAATACAGCTCCTTTTATAGACAATTGTCATGCGCAGTCACTGACCTCTTGCTGTCCAGCGCCATCTGTCGGACATTTTGTGAACTTTCTTTTTATTCTAATAAAACCCCATGTCATTCCAAGCATGTGTGTCAATTTTTACCTCTCTATCTTCATTATTCCGTGGTTTATTCAGTTTTCAAATTTATACTGATTTTTTGATCACCCGGTATTTATCGTGTGGAAGAAGTTTTAATCTCAAATTCACTTTCATTCACACGGATTCATACAGTTTGATTTTGGCCGATGTCCTGCATCTTGACAGCGTTCATTTGAGTGTAGTGATTCATAGTTAACTTTAATTAACTATGCACATGTACGACACTCCACCGTTTTTCATTCTGGTGTTCATCGCGTGCTTTGTTGATTCCTGCGGTAAGCAAACATTTTCGCGAGGCGCTGCGTAGCCGCGTGGCTGTCTGTACAGTCTGTGTCTCATAACATTTGGCACGCGAAGATGACTCGTAACACCTTTATTTGAGGTCCACAGTTTTACATCGATTTTAATACTGTCAACAGTTATTTAACGGCTACGTCGTTGCTGCTAACATTAACCCACTATGAACGTTCATATGTTCTATAATCACAGTTATAATCAATTTTCATTAATTTTCTTAATATAAAAAACAGTTTTCACGCTCCCACTAGACTTTCGCACTCCTTGTGAGACACGCTTCACTGTCCTGATTGCTGCTGGTGTTTTGTAAACCACACAACAGACTATCATCTTTACAAATGGCACTTTATAAAATAATGACGTTTTGTTTATGTGCACATTATAATAACATGATAACAATGATCATACACTGTCAAAAACAAAAAAGAGACAAGATGACAGCTAGAATCTTCTACATTGTCCTGACCATAGGATCATCATTGATTTGTTCATTTATACACATAATTCATATTTTTGTTAGGATTATTACCACATTATGGGACAGATGTCCATGTTCGATTCATCTAACAGGAGAAAGGCGCATAAGAGCAGACGGTAAATATGACCACACAAAGAAAAAATGTACCCAGAACGGTACACAACAGGGAAACGTTCCATGAATAGTGAATGCGGATACAGACAGAGACGCAACTCATACACAATTAATATTCGTTACTTGTGTGTGTTTACATAGGTGATGTTCATTGATACATTATTAACTCATTTACCCTCGTACATGAATAAATACATTATCTATCCATATACTTATTTATAGTGGAAATTTCTATAACCTACATAGAATAGATAAAAATTTTACGTTTACTGAGATAGGATTTTCAGTAACTTGTACCGAGTAAATGACCTTTTCAGAATAACTACAATTTTCTATCATAAAATTTTTTTCTCCTTTTGGCATTTATACTTCATGAATACTATAGTGTAACTACTGGCATGTAAGCTTACAGACTAGTGCATATAAATTCATGAAATTACTTATGATAACATTTTCACTATAATTACTATTTACATAATTATAATTGTGATATTGTGCACTAGCACTAGACGTATTATTGTCTTTGTATAGGCATAAAAGTGGATTCGTAATGTAAATATTTCTTAAAGTCTCTATGACAATACAGTCCTTTTAGGTTCCCTGTACTGACATCTTCTAGTACATAACATCCGTCATGTGAGATTGAGATTAATTTAAATGGTCCTTTGTATAATAATTGCCATTTCTTTTGTCCAGGGGACCGAGTATAAAGCTCTGCAATAGACCTTATGGGGATAGACTTTTGTATCACAAACATAATATTTTATGATACTTGGTCGATCACTAAATACTTCGTGGTATCTGCATAACAATGTCATTAATTGTCCAGCCATTGAAGCGTCAATGCAAGTTGCCACTTTCACTTTCTCCTCTATTGTTGCACCGATGTCACTCATGATATTGGGTGCATCATTGTTTCGGTTAATATGACGCTTTTGTGGGTGATCATACGCAACACGAACAATCTTTGTTTGCCGACAGTTACGTTTAATCCTCACGTCAGTGGAAGGCTCGCACAGAACCCCCAATTTAGCTTCAACGTTAATGGTCGCGAACTTAAGTACACGAGTTCCCCGGGCGAGATCTATTACAGCCTCTCTGTCCCGTAAAAACTAATGGCCCAGTAACACCGGTATTGATAAGTTTTCCATCAATAGGAACGTGCAGATACCGCTATCATTTCCAAAGTAAACTTCAACTTGTATCTGGTACATTATAATTTGTGCCTTCTTTCCCAGCGCTCTATAACTTTGCAATTCGTAACAAGCAAAATCGGCAGTCTTTTTATTTGTGTTACCTTCTTAAAAAATTGTGCATTCATCACCGATACACTCGCACCTGTGTCGAGGAGGATAATGGCCGCTACACCATTGATGTTTCCATTGACACTTGCCTAAATTCTTTCGTTTTCTTCCCTATCTGCGACGGCAGATTCTTGATAAAGTTCATCTTAAATTTTCTTACCATCCTGATAGCGAATCATGTTAACATTTTACCGCATAGACCTATTGCCTTCAATCTTAGTCTCGACCTCCTGGCGTAGGACTACAGGGACCGAAAATAAAATTGTTTGTTGACTTTGGTATATTTCATTTCGGCTCCGAGGATACCTCCACGCCGGCCGGAGTGGCCGAGCGGCTCTAGGCGGTACCGTCTGGAACCGCGCGACCACAAGGGTCGCAGGTTCGAATCCTGCCTCGGGCATGGATGTGTGTGATGTCCTCAGGTTACCTCCACTATTTTCACATTTTATGATTCTACAGTCAGAGGTGGTCTACTCGGGTCCCACCATTGTGGACACTAGTTATTCGACACAGATATAGCCTGCAAGTAATTTACTGGCTGACCCGGATTCATAAAATTTTGTTGCGGCTGCTAATGGCTTGACCCTGGTTGTCTCCAATATTCATTGTCACCACGCATTTTTTTTTGATTTATTCTTGTACGGACTGTCCGATTTATCATTATTATTATTGTTGTTGTTGGCATTTTTACGAATACACTCCTGGAAATGGAAAAAAGAACACATTGACACCGGTGTGTCAGACCCAACATACTTGCTCCGGACACTGCGAGAGGGCTGTACAAGCAATGATCACACGCACGGCACAGCGGACACACCAGGAACCGCGGTGTTGGCCGTCGAATGGCGCTAGCTGCACAGCATTTGTGCACCGCCGCCGTCAGTGTCAGCCAGTTTGCCGTGGCATACGGAGCTCCATCGCAGTCTTTAACACTGGTAGCATGCCGCGACAGCGTGGACGTGAACCGTATGTGCAGTTGACGGACTTTGAGCGAGGGCGTATAGTGGGCATGCGGGAGGCCGGGTGGACGTACCGCCGAATTGCTCAACACGTGGGGCGTGAGGTCTCCACAGTACATCGATGTTGTCGCCAGTGGTCGGCGGAAGGTGCACGTGCCCGTCGACCTGGGACCGGACCGCAGCGACGCATGGATGCACGCCAAGACCGTAGGATCCTACGCAGTGCCGTAGGGGACCGCACCGCCACTTCCCAGCAAATTAGGGACACTGTTGCTCCTGGGGTATCGGCGAGGACCATTCGCAACCGTCTCCATGAAGCTGGGCTACGGTTCCGCACACCGTTAGTCCGTCTTCCGCTCACGCTCCAACATCGTGCAGCCCGCCTCCAGTGGTGTCGCGACAGGCGTGAATGGACGGACGAATGGAGACGTGTCGTCTTCAGCGATGAGAGTCGCTTCTGCCTTGGTGCCAATGATGGTCGTATGCGTGTTTGGCGCCGTGCAGGTGAGCGCCACAATCAGGACTGCATACGACCGAGGCACATAGGGCCAACACCCGGCATCATGGTGTGGGGAGCGATCTCCTACACTGGCCGTACACCTCTGGTGATCGTCGAGGGGACACTGAATAGTGCACGGTACATCCAAACCGTCATCGAACCCATCGTTCTACCATTCCTAGACCGGCAAGGGAACTTGCTGTTCCAACAGGACAATGCACGTCCGCATGTATCCCGTGCCACCCAACGTGCTCTAGAAGGTGTATGTCAACTACCCTGGCCAGCAAGATCTCCGGATCTGTCCCCCATTGAGCATGTTTGGTACTGGATGAAGCGTCGTCTCACGCGGTCTTCACATCCAGCACGAACGCTGGTCCAACTGTGGCGCCAGGTGGAAATGGCATGGCAAGCCGTTCCACAGGATTACATCCAGCATCTCTACGATCGTCTCCATGGGAGAGTAGCAGCCTGCATTGCTGCCAAAGGTGGATATACACTGTACTAGTGCCGACATTGTGCATGCTCTGTTGCCTGTGTCTATGTGCCTGTGGTTCTGTCAGTGTGATCATGGGATGCATCTGACCCCAGGAATGTGTCAATAAAGTTTCCCCTTCCTTGAACAATAAATTCACGGTGTTCTTATTTCAATTTCCAGGAGTGTATACTGCCTTTGATTACCATTCCGATGCTGGTAGTCATAGGTTTCCTGGTTATTGTTATTATTATTATTATTATTATTATTATTATTATTATTATTATTATTATTGTTATTATTACAGAAGCAATCATATTTTGCACTACATGATCCGGCCGCAAATCTGTGTGGACTATTTACAACACATCCGCCAGGAAAGCTTGAAGAGTCACAATCATATTTTTGTTTGTAAAGAATTTTACCATTGCTACACTTTCCATTACCATGAATTATGTTTTTGTTTCTCTTGGGTCTGCCTTCGCCCCTATTTCCATTACTTTCGTTCCAGGAATCTTTTCCGTTAGAACAGTTGTTACTAGTTGTTGCGTCAGAATTCTTTCTGGCGTCTTCTTGGACTAAGTCTAACGAATCTGTCACAGATAAAAATTCCTTAAGATCAGTACCTGTGACATTAAACAGCTTCTCCCTAATATGTATTGGCAATGTAGCCTTGAATACTCGAAACAAGCCCCGTGTGGTTACTGGTTCATCCCAGTACCGTGTTATATCAATTTATTTTTCAAAGTATTTTCTCAAAGAGTCTGTCTTCGGATTATATATTTCTGCGTTATATACAGTCTTTCTTAGTCGTTCTTGAGTCGACGCCGACTAGACCTGGTCGAGAAACTGCTTCTCAAGTTCGTTAAATGTTTAGCATGTTTCTACTGCGTTCAACGCCCATAGCGATGCGTCACCGGAAATTTGTGACACCACAAACTGGATTTTCTGTTCCTCCGTCTTAGTCTTTGGAACTCTACTTCAAAAGTTTCTTATAAAAACTACGGGATGAATATGCTTTTTACTCCCCTCGTTATCTACTTGGAATTGACGGTGTTTAATTAAGGCCTCTTCATACATTTAAGTACTTAAGTGCATGGAGTTGTTGTCGTTAGCAGGCGGTGTACTGACTTCATTACAAATACACTGTGCTTCATAATTAGGGTTTCTTGGTGAAACAAAATGAGGGGGTAATATAGGTTGATTACCGAAACTTGGTCTTTCATGCGCTGCAGTAGAGGCCATCGGCAAATTTTCATTGTTCCTTTGCCTCTTACCACCAGTGTCCTTGTTGCTGTGTGCTGACATTGTTTCAAAATTGTGGTTTTCCATGTTCAATATCTTGTTTACTTCCGTTCGGACTTGTTTCTGTACTTCTGTGGGGATGTCATACTGTATTAGCCCCACAGTAGTAGCTAAAGTTTTGAACTGGGTTTCTGATTTATCTACTTCGGTTTGAAGGTTATTCACTTGAGTGGGTGTGTTTGCCAACGGTCAAATATTAGTTTTTATTGCACTGATTTCTTTGTTAAAATAAGGCGTAATTGTTTTATCGCGATCGACTAACAACTGATAAATTCTCTGGACGATTTCCTTATCTCGTTCTCCCTGATCTCTCGTTGCTGTTCTTGTATAGTCTTTTCTTGTCTACACTTTTCCTTTTCACGTTCCTGTTCCCTACGATTACGTTCCTGTTCACACCTCTTTTCCCTTCGCTCGCGTTGCTGTTTCGTGACATTGAACTTTTCAAATAATAATACTAGCATATCCAGTACTGGCATAGCTTGAAAGTTGCTTATTTCTGCTCCTTGCCCAGTAGAAACATTATCATTCACATCTAAAGGTTTAACTGCAGGAATGTCCATTTGTGTTGGCAAGTCGTCAGTTTCATGTTCGCTTGGAATACCAAGTAATAAATTGTCATAATCAATATTTACATTCTCAAGTACTCGCACTGAAGTGCGCGAAGGTTGATCTATTTGAGGGTCTGATGCCTTTTCAGCATCGGCCTGTTCATTCGACTTTACTTGCTTCTTTGGTCTAACTATGTTGGTCACTATATACCCACAAAATGCCTTGCACCTAACACATTCTGAAATGGGCCATCTCTTTAACTAGAATTTGTTGTAACAGGAGGCTAACGAAAAACATCACGGATTGAACATGATATCTCTAACGTTTAATTGATTTTAATTGCCATTTTATAGCCTATTAAGTCATACAGAAGGTGAGATATGCAGATTTGCAGTGACTCAGCAATATCTAAAAGGTGGGTGTGCATGTACAGGGTGCTCAGAAATTCTCGTTTCCAACTTCTAGGACTTGTTGAGAGGAGTCAGTGCGTAATATTTTGAATATGGACCCATGTCCAGAAACGTGCCATGAAGTCAGATGTTGAAGTCATCCACATTATCATGAGGTATTGAATTAGGCATGATGCAGTGCAGTTGTTAGGTAACAATTCTAAAGGAAACATAACGAAACATCCATACCCGTTCTAGGATGCTGTGCTACTGAATGTCCACCAGGAAATAAGGTTTCAGCATGATGGTGCCCCGCCTAAATTTTCATGTGCAGCTTGGAGACATCTGAACAGATGTTATGGTGAAACATGGATAGGGCGAAGTGGCCGCCATGATCGCCAGATTTAACTCCTATGTACTACTTGTACGCACAGTTTTAAGAGACGCCTGTAGAGACAGAGGAAGATATGTTGGAATGAGATCGGTCTACTGTACTACAAACTGGAGAGACACCAAGTGTGGTGGCGAGTGTGTACCAGAACATGCTTCGTAGGTACAATGTCCGTAACAAAGAAAGTGGTCGCCGCATCGAGATTCATCAAGCAGAAGTGGATGAGTTAAATATCTGAACTGAAACCGTCATAGAACAGAAAGTCTGTTCAAAATAGTACGTACTCACTCCACCCTGCAAATCCTAGAAGTTTGTGATGGGAATTTTCGAACACCGCGTGTTTCCCCCTTTTTATGAAAGTAACTTCCTTTTTAATTCTTGTTACAGTTTCAGCTTTCATCGAGATTTGCTTGGGGTTATAAGCGTAGATGATTCTTGCCAGAGCTGAACAGTAAAGAAACAAGGCACGGAGTCTTGACAGTGGACAGAACGAGCCTCTGATACTGATCAGACGGCTTCAAAGAAATGAGTTTATGACAGGGTATGATCAGCGGCCGGCCGAGGTCCTATTTTACCAGTGCTGGGCTGTCGCCGCTATCTGCCTAGACGAATGATAGGAAGCAGCTAGTTGTCTCCCCATGCCACAGCGAATGGCTGGCACAGCTTTTTGCTCCATAATTAACAATTGGCTACAAAGCTTGCGAAACGGAAAACATGCTTTTACTTTTCGTTTTACTGTGTTAGAAAAGAGCTCCTATCTCTCCACAACGAAAAAACTGTGGCAGGTTAGGATCGTAAAAGAACAGAAACGGGATGCCAAAATAGGCTACTATCCAGTACCCACTTCTGAGTTGGTTTTGTCTTTTGGCTCCAAGGCTGAGCGTGGAATACTCTAGCTTTCAGAGAGCACATTTTATACTGGCAAATACATTATGACATTAGAGGAGTGGCTGTCGTGTCCCACCCTTGCACTAACTAAACTAATCATTTGATAGGTTGTCTCTCTTTCTTTATCGTTTTTATGATACCGTTGGGTTGCTCAGACCTGTCATTGGAAAAGAAAAGCGAAAACATAGAAAAATTAAGATGGGTATGAGATTTCGTGATTTCCACTGACAGACACATGCTTCACTCTACTCTTTGGCACCAATCTGGTGTGGACATTCTCTTTTTGAACCCACAGATCAGTCATCTAATTCACCATATCTGATTGCAACAAAGCTTCTGCCTTGTCGTGTGGTCATGGACAATGTCTGATTGGTACTATGTAATCGCGGAATGACCTTCTGCCTCAGCATTCAGTAGAGTGGACAAATTTCTATTTGAGCTCTTTCTTTGTCAGATTAGAATGTTATTAGTCGTGTGATTTTAAGCACTTCTTGTTCAGATCTTTCAAGGCGTAGAAAGCTTAATATATTTCGGTTTTTACAGGAGAGCTTCACTCTAAGTGCGGGTTCGATATGAGCATCACTCAATATTACTTATTTTACTGTACAGTTAAAACATCTTGACATACGCGCACCTTTTTACTTGTTAGTGTTAGTACCCACGTATGTAATATAACCTATCGTGTCAAGCAAAGTAACATGACACATATATCGAGAACACAATAAATCGAATACCAGCGAAACCTGAGAACTACAAAAGACGCACAAACTTAGAACACAAAGCGGCCTTAAATACTATTCGTCGTGATGTTAAATAGGAATAAACCCCTTGCTAGGTGAAACACTCCTCCCTTTAAGATATTTTCACAGCTGACCACGGGAGCAAATCAGCACAGAGCATTGTAAGAGATCAGTGTATCTTACCTAAACATTCTTTGGTTGATATACCTATGCATTCCAGAAATACAGGTATCGCTGATGCAGGCTTATTTGGTTTTGGGCAATGTCGAGACAGTCTACAATGTTACGAATAAGTTAATAATTTTTGGAGTGGGTCGATGAAATGCTCGCCTAAGTGGTAAGTCTTTAAGGAAGCATTGATTTATTTATACAGAAGTTACTTGAGGGGGGAGAGGGGAGCACATATAAATAATTATTTTTTTATGAAGAGTGAAGCTGCTCAAGAACGCGAGGTTGTATGATTAATAGCGGCATAACTTATTTAAGTGACTTATCACTATTTCAGTGACAGTCGCAACTGTATGAAATGTGAACATTTTTGAATGTAGCGCAAATTTACAAGACGCATTATCCTAAAGGCGGTATTGAAAATTTGAATACCTACACTGACGAGAGTTCCTGGCAGATTAAAACTGTGTGCCAGACAGAGACTAAAATTCGATATCTTTGCCTTTCACGGTACGTGCTCCACCGAAATATTTTTTTTCCATCGAAGCACGACGTAAGGCGCTTTTTCCCAGCTAAGATGACGTCTACACAATATTCTTTCTTCCAGGAGTTCTAGTTCTGCATGTTTCGCAGGAGAACTTCTATGAAGTGTGGAGGGTAGGAGACGAGGTATTGGCGGAAGTAAAGCTGTGAGGACAGTGGGTAGGTCGTACTAGGGTAGCTCAGTCGGTTACCAAATCGTTCTCGTCTCCACCAAGTTCACCTTGCCGACTTCTGTCTTTGCTTTTTGTGCGCCGGACACGGATGATCATCGCTTTGTTTGTAGCCCCGCAGTAGAGGTCTGGCGCTTGTTCCAGCGAAATTTGGCCTTTCTCACACGTCCCACCCCTCAGCAACGCACATGATGTTGTTCTCGGATGACTTATCCTTCTCGCTCTGTGCATTGGTTCCGTGGTTTGCAATTCGATCTTTTTTTGCACCTGCGAGAAGAGTATTCTCGATTTTTGGACTTTGCGCCATTGTCCGTCATCCGAAATATAGGGAATACTTTACAGGCTTCCCTTGGAGCGCTTCCTAGGACCCGTCGCGTAGTTGGACTGTCCGTGCAATGAGCAGTTGATGTGATGCACTATTTTTTGATACTATGAACCCCTTTATTTCGAGAAGAGGTGGAAGAATTTCTTTACGGCTACGGGCAGCTTTCATGGAATTCTGTCTATAACCAACAACAACAAAAAAGTTCTTTGTTTACATACATTTGATAGCCTTTTCCTTCCTCCTTTCTTAATTTAGATCTATTACGATAGGCGCAGATAGGGGCCGGCGCCCGAGATGGTGCAGATATTTTTTATGGTAAAAGTAGCAGTGGCAAATACACCACTTTTTTGCAGGTTCCTTATAATCAGGAAAGTGAGATAGGAACAAGAAACAGAACTTAAAAAAAAACTAGTAATGGTCCGATTTCATAAGCATAAAGTGAAAAATTGTTGGTGGAGCACATTCCTGTAAATGACATAGGTATCGAGTTCGAGACTCGGTCCGGCGCACAGTTTTAACCTCCCAGAAAGTTTCATACTATCACCTACTCCGCTGCGGAGAGAATATTTCATTCGGGATACATGAATGAGATCTGAACTTAAGATGATCATTTCAACGACCTTAACTAACAAGAAACGTAGTGTACTTAGACTTCTCATTAAACTAACAATGATGTCTAAACTGAGTGTTGTTTAACTTAGGACACGTACGTGAACTATCTGGAAGCTTGTTGTGGAAGAAAACGATCAAAAAGCCCACTGTTCTCCTTACGTGAAACTGACACCATTTGGCCTTCGCCCTAGTATAAACAAATCACCTATGTGTGATCTTAAATTTTGTTTACACAAGTGGAATTTCTGATTATAATGTAGTCAAACTGTCCATTGCGGTCTTTCAAGTTGCCGCCTTCCTCCTCCCACCATCCGCCAATCCAAGAAGCTCGCATGCGCGCTTCCTACAGTAAACAATTATATCTCTGTTATATTTATGCAGGTATAATTTATGATCCTAACATAATTAATTTAAATTTGCTACAATCTTGCTGATTTTCTCCTAGCATTTATGATACCCACTTTTTAAATCTTCGTCCAGTTCTACACATAGGTTGCCGTAAGTATGATATTTTAAATGTTTAATAATTACCACGGTGCATTATTTAAACAAATACACTATAGATAGTGTCCGAGGCTATTTATGTAGGTGCTTTCCACTCTAATGTATTAGGCCCTGCGCTATCAGGTTGCATTGGAAATAAGGGCCTACACACTATGACGACACTATCAGGATACCTTCGAGAAGTGTGGCAATATAAGATAATAATAAACTTGTAAAATAATGGTGGGATGTAAAAAAATCCGAAAAGAACGTTTCTGCAGATAGGTATGATTAATTAAACTGGTTACATCATCAAGCAAACGTCAAATACATTGCACCACAGAGTCACCAAAGCAGTGGCGTGCAGAAATGGTAGAACATTTTTTAAAAAATCCACTTACACAGAGTTTAAAATGATGGGAAACTCTCTGGTGCAACCTACTTAGTTCTCAAGACTATACCACATCTAACAGCCCTATCACTATTCTACTGTTCTGTTCAAAAATGGCTCTGAGCACTATGGGACTTAACATCTGTGGTCATCAATCCCCTAGAACTTAGAACTACTTAAACCTAACTAACCTAAGAGCTTCACACACATCCATGCCCGAGGCAGGATTCGAACCTGAGACGCGGTTCACGCGGTTCCAGACTGAAGCGCCTAGAACCGCACGGCCACACCGGTCGGCACTATTCTGCCAAATGAAGATCCCACAATACAGATTTTACAACTAATAGATTTTACGTAATTTGTAACATACCTTGTTGTTATGAAAACGAGTCCAACAGCCTTAAAATGCTCCGTTACTACTTGTAGTTAACTAATTAATATTTTGTGCTTAAGTTTAACACACAGTCGTCTTTACAAGGCAACTTGTTAATGATGAAAAGGTAATTCAGTAAAACAGTATTGACAACGGAATAAATAAAGAGTTGAAATCAGTTTTTTCTTGGAGACAATAACTAAGTATCTAGACTGCGACCTAGCTATGACATTGAGTATACTGGAAGTTGCCTGTTAATCAATTAAGCCACATCTACCTGCTTTTCTTTATTCTCCTGTAGTGCAGTTTGTGGCAGAGCAGTACTCATGCAGCTAAGACAGAAGTTGGTACTTAACCATTAACCATTCCACCTGAAAGTTTAAAGATTCTAATGAGTCTGACGAGACTCTTTGGTTTAAAATGCTTAACTGTGTTAGAATCTGGTAGCAGAAGTTAAATGTAACTGTGAAAATTATTGCTGATACTGTGCAAAGAAGCATAAACACCGAATACTTTGAAGAACCATAATGATGTCTTAAAACATCAGAAAACAGTGTCACTGTTGTCTGTATGAAATCCAATTCTATACCCGTGGAAGTGGTATATGTACTTTGCAATACTTTCCAGCATGAAAGTATGTATTGGCAATGCAAAGAATGTAAAACTACCAAAATGTTGAATTCCAAATGGCTCTGAGCACTATGGGACTTAACGTCTGTGGTCATGTCCCGTTGAACTCCAGAGACTAACTAACTGACACAAACAGCTTGTCCAGAATTAGCAATCTGGATATGTACATCGGCTGTAAAGTGTGTAAGAATGTTAATTGTTTAGTTTTATTGAGTAGCTAGCAATCACTTCATTCTTTTTCTACAGCATACTCTCCCACAATAAAAACAGAATCATAAACATCAGTACTGTTCATTAATGAAGGACACATTGACCTTATTTGCGTGACCAGTTAACTGTATACTGATAACTTATAGCGTGTCAGCATTGATGTAAACTGGAACACTACTCTTATAAGATAATTACAGTAAAACATTTCTTACTTTAATTGTGGTGCAAATGTACAGCAAGGAATTCAAATTAATTTGGTTCTTATTTGGATGTTTCTTAACAAATCTTATGTTATGTTGAATGGCTGGAAGCTTTTGGTATAAGGTCCATTAGAAGTACCATGCCAACATAATAATACACTTAATGATAGACACACTGGTATCCAGTACTATGAAGCGGTACTAAAACTTAACATCACAACGTTAGAAAACGAAGTTGCTCACATACCAATGTAGAGTTGCTTGAGTTGAAATATTTACAGGAAATTGTTCATTAAATGACAAAACCTTAATTTTTTAAATTTTCGTCTTATTTCAACAAGTAGTTAATTTCGTCTGGTAGTTTACATGGAACAAATAAAGTTTTATAGATCCTGCCTGGCGGTGGTGGTGGCTGACAAGCTGTGTGCTCGAATAATAGCTGCTTTTTTCTGTGGTTCCATTTCATACAATCATGTATGATGAAGCCAATGATCCTCTTGAAGTATTAACTTGAGCCTTCATACTGCTCTTGCGGTACGTGAAACAATCCATTCGCTGGAGGCGAATAATTAGGATTTACAACAGAGAAAACCTCCACAAAGCCTCTGCTCTGGTATTCAGCTTGCTTTGCGCCGCAGATAAGCCACTTCTTCACGACTCGCACAACACGTAACTATCACTCTCAAATTACATTATATGCACAGTTAGACATCACAGAGCATAGTTAAGTCTTTTAATGTATCCATGCAGATTATATTTACTGTGTTACATTGCTAATTACTCACAGTCCTGAATTTAGAAACCGGCCGCTCAGACGAGATTTACGCAAGTGGAGCCGTATTGCAGACTGTGTCTTTGTTCCCGAGCGCACCGTGATGCGTGCGCTCCGGTTTGGTTCCTTTCACGTCACTAGTACTGCTCCGTAACAGACGCATATAATGGACATCCCGCTGGGATGTCATACTCTTTGACACGTCTTTTGAGAATGTTTGTTAACGCAACCGCAGCATGAAACAGTTCTAAATAACTTGAAAATTTACACGAAATAATTTAAACAAAATGTAAATTTATAAAATTATGTTATGGACTTTTTAAATATACTTTGTAGTTTTATCAGGTGAATTCCTCTATATCCATAACACACTTTTAACTTGAGAACTATGGTCCACACATTATGATGTCACTATCAAACTGTGCTTCCTTGCCGAATTCCCCTGTGTATTCCAAAAAACTACTTTCAACTACTTTTCAATATTGTCATCGATAGACACATGTAGCGCACTGTAAGTATGACTTTTAACCTACAACGTTTAACACAGGACGGAACAAACTGAGACAGGAGTTATCTGTCTTAAATGCAGCTTGATTTATAATGGTTCTTACAAACTATCGCTCCATGACCCACTAACACAGGTGACACCCATTCTCACACTCTCGTGTGTTAATAACATAGAATATTGAGCAAGTGCTACTGTCACAGCTCCGTATGTACTCTAAAGAACCAAGATCTACGTAATACAAGCAAATAATGTTCAATGAACCATCTTCATCCAATTGTTAGCAAGTAGCCCAATTGTGCTCCTGTGCTGCTTTGTTGATGCAGGTCGAGACAGATCGTATCTTAATATGGTGGCTATGATTACTCCAGGAACTTAAACACTTCATTGTAAAACACTGGACACAATTATAGAATCGTTATTTTAATGTCCAAATGTAGAATTGACAGACGCTACCACCGTTTGTCGATCTTAGCAGTCTTCTATAAGGTTAAAAACGTCCTTTTATTACTCCGTTACGTAACAACTATAAATCGTTGTCAATTCTTGCATGTCGGGTCTGCACAATACAGTTGTGTGTCATCCATTATGAGTGCTTTGCGATGTGGGAATAGGAATCTAGAGGTAACTTTTACACTTCTCTAATTTAGTGATAACTAGAGGCTACAGTGGGATGTATACCACAGGGACCATGTGACTCTGTAGTTTACAATTATAATTTGTTTTATACATCCATGTGTCAGAATCCTTTACCAATATTACAGTGACTGTAGAGATATACTTAGAAAAACACCTTTTACACTGGAAGTAATCGGAATTTGTGTAAGAAGCTGTGAGCACTACATAAAGGAGACAAATGATATATATATATATATATATATATATATATATATATATATATATATATATATATATAAAAGACGATAGATTCCAGAGACATGATGTCTTGACGAAACTATCAACTCTCCAACTATTCCACCCACAGTAGGGTAAGGTCCGAAATTAACAGTTGGCAGGCACTTCTCTTTTTTTAGTATTGGTTATTGTATACGTTTTCCTGGGTCAGATGTGGTGTCTGCTTGGTAGTGATATCTCGCATTAGGGCTTTCGTGTTCACCCAAGATTTATTGTTGCAACCGTGTACTTGACATGCCTGAAATGATTACATTTGCTAATAACTAGCACGACTGGTTCTGAGATACCAAGTATCGACTAATACTTAAATACTCACATAGGTACGTTGCGTAGCCTTCACAGGCGCCAATGCAGGCACCAAATAAGGCATCCAGTCGATCTTACAGATTGCAAATACTATCGCTTATTACGTTATACCACTCTTGCTCCACCTGTTCACGTAGTTCTGTAAGAGTTGTTGGGTGTCGTGTCACACGAGTCACTTCTTGTCCCATTATATCCCATACATGCTCGATTAAAGACAAGAACGGAGATAATGCTGGCCAGGCAAGCTGCAACATGTCTTGTGAAGCGCGTTGAGTTTCACACACATGTGTTGCAACAACACATCCTATTACAGTTGCAAGAACGACAAAAGAACGGGTCTAACAACATTCTGCTTATACCAAGTGCTGGTTACCGAGCCCTCCAGAAACACCATGGGTGAACGAGAGTTGTAGCTTATCGCACTACAGACCTTAGCGCCTGGGTTGGGACCTGTGGGCCTTGGACGAATGGACTCTACGATACAGCGCTCACCGTGTCTACCTCGTACGTGCAAACAACCGACACTTGCGTGTAGGCAGAATCTGCATTCATCGCCGAAGACCACGGCGCGCATTCCATATTCCAAGAGATCCGCTGACGGCGCCCTTTGAGCCGTGCATACCGATGCTGTTGCGTTAGTGGAAGAGGACTAGAGGTGCGCGTTGTCGTAGTCTCGCTGCTAACAATCGGTTGGCAACAGTCTGCGTTGACGCATCTGGGCTCACAAGTCCTCTTATTTGTGCAGTGGTAGCTGTACGAACTGCCACTGCTTCGATCAAGGCGGGCGTCTGTGCTGCGTGGAAGTGCAGAACTTAATCTAGAGTGTGAGAATTTTCACGTGAACACTCATACCAACATCGTTGCACAACCAACGCAGCGCGTCCAAGTTGTGTTTCAGTTCTCTGAAGGGACCATCCCTCCTCTCAGAAGGTCACAATCAGTTGGCTGTAGCAAGCGCGAGTACGTCTCCGTGACATGGTTGCCTGTTTGCTTCACACGTTTGCACCACAACTAGGATTCTGGCTGTGAACATTGCCTTTTAAACGATAGACACAGATGACGCTGTGATAGCTATGCCACTATGCTAGCTATTGGTGAACGACATTGAAACCATTATCATTACATCTACTCTGCGGTAGGTGGCATTTGTCGTCATCGGATCACAATCGACGACGTTTTTCCAGGTGAAATATTTTTTGTTTGTTTGGCACAGTTGTATGATAAACATATGCCGCTAAATTTCATTTGTAAGTCGCTGTTTTTAGGTGTAGTGTGATACTACACGTACAAAATAGATGTGTACATTCCATGTTTTATCGATCTTATGAAAATCTCGGATACACCTATTCCTGACGAAAGAACATGGTATTAAGCTACTATTTATAGCTCCATGTTGGTGCCAGTCATATTTTGTACTAATAAACGGTATTTTTTAATAGTCATATTAAAGTGTAGATATGCCAGATGCCTACCTATACTTTAACAGGTATACAACGGTAAAAAAATTTCCTCCATATTTTTGACAAAAACCGACACGTAAAATAGATTATTTTAGCATTTACGGCAGTATCCTCAGTTACACGTAGGCATTTACAATAGAAATGTGACAGTTTTCTCAGTACATTACGACGTTACAGCAAAATTGTGGCTACCAGATAGCAGTAAAATCTTGCGTCAAAATCATTAAGCACATATAGTACAATAATACTCCCACTGCAAATTACAACTGAATTACTGTATGTTGTATGCCGAGTTCATCGCAGTGATGGATCTGTGATAAAAAGAATTGTTACCCTCGTTCTTTCATAAAACTGGGTCATTACAACCTTTATAAGCAAAGGAATCACTGGGTGGGAGGAAATGCTCTATTACCAATAAAACGAGAAATGGATTACTTCGCTTCTTACAACTATTACGGTAAAGAAATTCTACAGAATACACTTTAAACTCATGCTGTATAGTCTGGAATACGTATCTGTGAACCTAAAGCTCTGTGCAGCATGTTTGCACTATTTACATCCGAGTAACTACTTCACCAAGCGTATTAAAAGATAGTAGGCTGACACTGTGTAAGGTGGATCGAATTTGGAAGATGGAACAGGCAACTGACTAACCTATCTACATCAAATGTAGATATTATCGAATTATGTTTGATTCCCACGAACGATAGTACTTCACAGGCCATAGGAGAAAGAACCAATGTGTCAAATCGACGTAGACTGTTCCCCGTTAAAGAAAGATAAACAGTGTTGCATGTTAAGCACATGAAAAATAAAACTAGAAATGGAGTAGTTAACGAAAGCTGAAGCATATGATGAATACAACAACCATAACTAAAGAATGTAAACTGCTACTGCAAAAACAACATGGCAGTTGTAATAAGCAATGTAGAATCAGAGGTGCAGTAGCAAGACCTTTTTAACCATTGACCGAGAATTATTAATCCACCTTTCCCCATATTCTCGCCATCAACAAATATACCATTGAAACTATAGTCTCCGCGAATTTAATTTATCATACCAGCTGTTAGAATAACAATATTGGGAGGGCTATCACCAAACAACTATGTTAGAGAATATGTTGTGGACTGGATATTGTACATATTGTTATTGCATAGATCTAAAGAAGAAAGGAATTGAAGTTTTAATGTCCTAACAAATAGTTTTATTCTACAGCTCTCCTCATACTAGGCTTACACAGCGGAAGAAATCCTGTACTATCCTATTACATTACTACTGGTAACAGCAACTACCGTAAAGTACCTAACAGTAAGCATCCAGAGAGACCTTAAGTGAAATGGTTACATAAAGCAGGAGTGGATGCTTCTCTGAAAGCAATCTTAATCAAATGTGATTCATGCACGAACACTGTTACATAGTTATGTTACTTGACTGGTAGTGGCTGTTAGCATGATTATAAGTAATCTACTGGATTGTTCTGGAGGCTATAGCCACCATCATCCTGTATCTGGCATAGCAATCATAAGAAGAATGGATAAAAGAGGTTAGAGTGCTTACAGAGGCACATAGATATTTTTTCCTCGATCAGCACATGTGTGGAGTAGGAACAAAAATCTACAATACTTTTACGATGTACTCCCAACCATGCACTGTACAGAGACGTGTAGGTGTACGTTTATGTGTAGGCTATTCACAGACGATATGTTGTTCTCTATAGGAGGCTTGTAACGCAATTAAGACGTAGCGATTTACAGGAAGACCTGCAGAGGATTGACGATTAGTGCAATGAATGAGAGCTGGAGCTGAAAATAAAAAAATGTAACATACTGCATACAAGTAGACAAAGAGACCTGCTACTGTTCTACACTCATGCTCATAAATTAAGGATAATTGCAGAATGTCATGCCACACAACGTGGCACTACACAAAACTGGCGCTAATAGCATAGGCACATAGGGAACATACACGACACAGATCTGTAAGTCCACGGTGCTGATGATAAGTTGAGAAAACCGTTCTGAAACGCATGTGCTACAAAACGCCACTGTTTCCTGCGCATGTACCCCGACACCAATATGGGGTATGATCACCATGCACACGTACACAGGCCGGACAACGGGTTGGCATACTCTGGATCAGGTGGTCGAGCAGCTGCTGGGATATAGCCTCCCATTCTTGACGAGTGCTTGTTGGAGATTCTGAAGTGTCCTAGGGGTTTGAAGACGTGCAGAGATACGTCGACCGAGAACATCCCAGACGTGCTACACGGGGTTTAGGTCTGGTGAACAGGCAGGTCACTCCATTGACCTGATATCTTCTGTTTCAAGGTACTCCTCCACGATGGCAGCTCGGTGGGGCCGTGCGTTATCATCCATCAGGGGGAAGGTGGGACCCACTACACCCATGAAAAGGCGGACATACTGGTACAAAATGACGTCCCAATACACCTGACCTGTTACAGTTCCTCTGTTAAAGACATACAGGGGTGTACGTGCACCAATCATAATCCCACCCCACACCATCAAACCACGACCTTCATACAGGTCGGTTTCGAGGACATTAAGGGGTTGGTTACTGGCTCCTGGTTCACGCCAGATGGAAACCCGACGAGAATCATTGTCCAGACTATATCTGGACTCGTCTGTGGACATAACCTGGGACCACTGTTCCAATGACCATGTACTGTGTTCTTGACAGCAGGCTTTACGGGCTCTCCTGTTAATAGGGATCAGTGGAACGCAGCTTTCAGGTCTCCGGACTAATAAACCATGTCTGTTCAGTCGTCTGTAGACTGTATGTCTGGAGACAACAGTTCCAGTGGCTGCGGTAAGGTACTGAGCAAGGCCAATTGCAGTACTCCGTGGCCGTCTGCGGGCACTGATGGTGACCTATCGGTCTTGTTGTGGTGTTGTACACTGTGGACCTCTATTTCTGTAGCGCCTGGACACGTTTCCTATCTGCTGGAATTGTTGCCCTTTTGTCAAGGGATAATTTAGATGGTACAAGATGCTAAATCATTTGCAGTGGTAGAAACTACAAGAAGCCTTTACTGCTGAAAAACATTATGGCAACATATTACTTTCTGCAACATACGTATCGGGAAATAATTACAACAAGAAACTGAAGTTAATAAGGAGGTTTATGAAAATACGTACTATCCACTCGTCATTCGCGTTAGTAGCAGATGCTCAATCTTCAGAACAATATCTAAGTAATATACTTCTTTATAAAACTATTCATGGTTGGTAATAAAGGTATGTTTACTCAGTGGGGGAAGGCCGAGATAACTTCTCTACTGGAGACCCATGACCACCAAGGCCATTGCAGTCACTATCTTGTTACTGTACAGAAGTACTATCATCTGTTTGCGATCGAGCGAGGAGGCGCAGTGGTTAGCACATTGGACTTGCTTTCAGGAGGACGACGGACGGTTCAGACTCGCGTCCTGCCAACCTGATTTAGGTTTTCTGTGATTTCCCTAAATTTCTTCAGGAAAATGGCGGGATGGTTCAGCCTGGGTGGCTGACTAAAGGGATAAGAATATCTTGTAGAGCAAAGTGGCAATTATATCAAAACGTTAGAAACAGTCAAAATCTAAATGCAGCAGCCCATTACAAACAGTATTGTAAGATGCTTAAAAAAGGTATTAGGAAGGCAAAAAGTATGTGGTATGCAGATAGAATAGCTAAATCTCAGGATAAACTTAAAACCATATGGTCAGTCGTAAAGGAAGTGGCTGGTCTGCAGAGACAGGTCGAGGATATAGAATCAGTGCATAGTGGGAATGTCCGTGTTACTGATAAGTCGCATATATGTACAGTATTTAATAATCACTTTCTGAATCTAGCAGGTGAACTAAATAGAAACCTAGGCCCAACAGGGAATCATATAGCGCTCGTAAAAAGAGTGTTCTGAGACTTTGACCTGAAATGCTCCCCCATGATACTGTCAAGAGGGAGATTGAGTTAATTATTAAATCACTAAAGACCAAGAACTCTCATGGATATGACGGGGTATCTAGCAGAATACTGAAGTATTGTTCCATGTATGTTAGCCCAGTACTTAGCCATATCTGTAACTTTTCCTTTAGGAGTGGTCGGTTTCCTGACCGATTGAAGTACTCGGTAATGAAGCCACTTTATAAAAAGGGAGACAGGGATAATGTTGACAATTATAGACCTATTTCTATGCCATCGGTGTTTGCTAAAGTTATCGAGAGGGTTGTATATACAAGGTTAATGGAGCATTTAAATTCACATAATTTGCTGTCAAATGTATAGTTTGGTTTTAGAAATGGTTTAACAATTGAAAATGCTACACTCTCTTTTCTCTGTGAGGTTTTGGACGGATTAAATAAAATGTTGCGAAAGTTAGGTGTTTTCTTTGATTTAACGAAGGCTTTTGACTGTGTTGACCACAAAATATTACTGCATAAGTTGGACCATTATGGAGTAAGGGGAGTAGCTTACAATTGGTTCGCCTCTTACTTTAAGAACAGAAAGCAGAAGGTAGTGATGTTCAGTCCCAATGGGGCACTGTTAAATGGGGCGTTCCCCAAGGGTCGGTGCTGGGGCCACTGCTGTTTCTTATTTATATAAATGATATGCCTTCTAGTATTACAGGTGATTCAAAAATATTTCTGTTTGCTGATGACACCAGCTTGGTAGTGAAGGATCTTGTGTGTAATATTGAAACATTATCAAATAATGTAGTTCATGAAATAAGTTCGTGGCTTGTGGAAAATGATTTGATGCTAAATTACAGTAAGACTCAGTTTTTACAGTTACTAACTCACAATTAAACAAGAACTGATATTTTAATCAGACAGAATGGGCATATTATAAGCGAGACGGAACAGTTCAAGTTTCTAGGCGTTTGGATAGACAGTAAGCCGTTGTGGAAAGCCCATGTCCAGAAACTAAATGCCCCTTTATTTACCATTAGAACAGTACCTGAAATAAGTGACATTTCAACACGAAAAGTAGTCTACTTCGCATATTTTCATATGGTTATGTCGCGTGGTATTATTTTTTCGGGTAATTCTTCTGATTCAAAAAGGGTATTTTTTGCTCAAAAACGGGCTGTTTGAGCTATGTGTGGTGTAAGTTCGAAAACCTCTCGTCGACCCCTATTCAATAGTCTGGGCATTTTGACATTGCCCTCACAGTATATATTTTCTTTAATGTCGTTTGTTGTTAGTAATATTAGCTTATTCCCAAGAGTTAGCAGCTTTCACTCAGTTAATACTAGGCAGAAATCAAATCTGCAGGTGGAATGCGCTTCCTTGACTCTTGTGCAGAAAGGAGTGCAGTATTCTGCTGCATACATTTTCAATAAGCTACCACAAGAACTCAAAAATTCTAGCAGTAGCCCAAACACTTTTAAGTCTAAACTGAAGAGTTTCCTCATGGCTCACTCCTTCTATTCTGTCGAGGAGCTCCTGGAAGAGCTAAAAAATTAAGCAAATTCCAGTGTTACATTCTAGATTTTCTTTACTTAAACTAACGACTTGTCGCCTGAATGTGTTTCTAGTATTTCATTTTATCTGTTTCTACAATCGTGTTATAATTTCATGTATTGACTCGTTCCTTGACCATGGAGACTTCTCCTTAATGTGGTCCCATGGAACAATAAATAAATAAATAAAATAAATAAATAAATAAAAAAGAGCATGGTAGATTTCCTTCCCACCCCTTCACTAATCCGATGGGACCGATGACCTCGCTGTTTGGTCCCCTCCCCCAAATCAACCAACCATTTGTTTGCGACTGACGTGTTTGTGTGTGGAGCTCTGTTCTGGAGAACCTCGCTAGGAGTTGCACATCAGGGTGAATGAATGTTCATGGTAACGTCTAACTCCTGGAAATATTAATTATATATTCAGTATGTGCTCTATACTGGTAGCTGATGCTTCATACATAGAGTGACCTAGCTACATACTGCTCCGGTCACAGGCTGCTGGTGGGGTGGGATGTTGATTATAGACAGAGTGCTATTCATTCAACCCAGTGTAACTGCTTACCCAGTTGTCTGGTACGGCACAGCGCTGTGAGTTTCCCAAGAGTAGCAGTAGCAAGTGGCCCTATCTAGTGATTTGTGAGGTGAGAATTTGCAGCACTCTGGCATGGTATTAAATTTTCTGTGTGCACAGAACCTATTCAGCAAGTGGGAGTAGTAGTGTCCGTGTAGTAATTATTAAATATTGGAAGTGTTACAGTACTCTACGTGTGTCTATGGACGACGATTTTGAAAAATTCGTTGGAAGTGGTTATTTGAAATACAGGAAGAAAATTGGCAAGGGAGTGCAATTTGATGGTGTGTCTTCATCAAACAAGTGGTTTAGTTCTGACAATAATGTAGGGTGTACCAGAGGGTTTCCCATTATTTTAAAGTTAAGGTAAGTGGATTTTATTTAATTATCAACCATTTTTCATAAATCCACTTTTCTGATAACTCTATGGCATCTCGTATTTGCGTTTGTTTAACGTTTTAAGACGTCTGACTGTAGAAAGCTTCCTAATTGGATCATTTTCGATTTCTTTCCAGTATTTAGAAGTTTACTATAATCTTATAGTCTCAGACTTCTCTAAGGCATCCTGATAATTATGTCATGATGTATAGGCCTTCGTTTTGGGCTCACTAATAGTGTAGCGCCAAGTTTCTTACAGTGAAATGCTATACATAAGTGGACTTGGTATAAGAACGAGGGTATTTGTTTAAAGAATGCACAGTGGTAACTGTCAAACTTTTGAAGTCTCATATTTATGGCAAACAATGTGTGGCCTCAGATGACAGTCTGGAAATGGCAGTGTTTGGAATACTGGAGAAAAAATCATTAAAACTGTAACAAAGTTTCCCAAAATTGTAACAAATTGCCCCAAACCGTAAAAGAAATAGAAGTTGGTCATACGTTGGAGTGCTTGCAGGAATGTCATATATGTCGTCATTAAATTATACTAACTCAGCGAACACCTTTCACACATTCACTATAATGCCTAAGTGCCTGATGTCATTTTTGGGTCAGAAATGATAGTGATTTATGAATATGATAATGCCCATTTGAATTTAACATCCTTTCTTTGCCCAAGAGAAAAAGAGGAGTGGAGTCAGAGGTGGGAGAAGGGTGGTGAGTGGGAGGGTTTCAGCTTGATGGAGATCAGAGAGGTAAACATTTGATGATTTGAGCATTCGTGAACAGTCTATTTACACTAGGGTCATAAATTGCTCTTTCATAAACATAACTTAAAAGCGCTCGTGCGTGATTTGTTTCCGTCACAGGCAAGTGATATTATTGTTTACATAAGGAGAACAACGAGCTCTTTGAGCTGGTTGTCTTCCAGCTCAAGTACTAAAATTTTGTATGCTTTCTTTACTAAACACAAGATTTGGTTTATGAGGTGATCATCTCCTTCATTCCTCTATTCGATTACTTTTCTTAACAACTTTCACAATTCCAAAGTTCAGTTGGAAAAGGAAGGGAGGCTGACAGTGCAGAACGATGAATAACAAGAAGAATTTCATTGTCTGCAAATAATGCATTTGGACACAGCCTCTTAGAGGCAGAACCACTTTGAAGAACATTTGGCATACTTGTTAGCTTGAATTACACAAAGTAACGTAGAAATAAAATTTTAAAATCGATTGATACTCCCAATTAATTAGTCACTCCTTCTATGATTTGGATGCCGGTTAAATTTAGTAATAGATAAAAACAAGCATAACTGCAGTAACACATACGATAGACACAAGTTTATCAAATATTCTTGAAATCATGTTTATGTCATTACCTCAATATTTATTAACTGGTTTAATTAACAAACCAATAACAATATATTAAACTGTAAGTAACTAACAAATAATATATTAAACAGGTCAGAAATGTTGACTCATGTTCAGTTGACATCTGAATGGCTGCCAAACAAACCTTGCAGGGGATAATTTTCCAAGGAGGAAAAATTTTTTGTTAGTTATTAGTGGATAGTAATTTTCTCACCAGAAGACCCTTGATTTTTACTCTGTTAATGTTTATCTGAATGCTGGACGAAACATTATACAATTGTTCATGAGTTACAGCTTAGCTACGCGTGATCACGTGTTGCTTATGAAATCATATTACAGAGATTAAATGTACAAATCGTTTATAAGTTGCTGATAGAAACCATAAACATCTTAACAAAACTAGTTTTTCTTTAAAAAAGAAGGAATGGTTAGTTTTTCGTTAGGAACTACGAATTACTGCTTGAATGTGTAACTGGGCTTGTTCTAATAAGGTATTATACAGTTATATGTGCAAATGTTAATATGAGAGGAATCGCAGTAAGCTATAGTTGCATTAGTTTTGAAAAAGAAGCTAACACGCCACTGACAGTAACACTCATTAGATTTGTCAAACGTCTCTGGGTGAACTAAAATTATATGTGTGGCTCGGACTCTCTTGAAAATGAGCTATTGCAATATCTCATATGGACTGGTTCAGAGCGTCAGAATCGCAGTAATTTGGTATAGTTGGGAAGGGGGCAGTGACAAATTGAAATATCAGCTAATCTGTGAGGCATGCTTGAAAAGATATTTTGGAAAATTGTTGCCTTTGAAAAACGAGTTCTTGCTTCTTAGATTTTCTAAGAAAAATCCAAGGTCTGCTTGAGAATAGATCCCCCAACCTCTTGATTTGCAGTCAAGCAATTTACTGCTTTATTTTCGCCTTATCTAACAAAGATTAATCTAAAAAATGGAATGAAAATCATACGTATCCCTACTTGGCACCGCTACTTTTACCCTCCTAAAAAAACCTATCCTTCTTCAGTCATTGTCCCTAAGTATTCCCAAGAATTCTCCCAAAGTGATAGGATCCACAGATAAGTAATTGTTCTTCTTTTGCTATTTTTTAAATTTTTATTTATTTAAATATTTTTAATATGTGATTATAATTAGAAAATGTGTACAAATGGAAGCCCTATGAAACCGAATAAAAATGTTATTTAAAGAATAAAGTAAAATACCTCTGTATAGTACTCGTACTACTTCAGCTAAAAGAATCTTTCTTGAAGAAATGGTGCAACTGAAGTTTCCTTATCCACAGCCCACTGGCGTTTTATCTGTTCAGTAATGCCACATAACATATCTACAACAGACTCATGCTACTTCGCTAATGCAGAGGATGGATAATTTATAAAAACACTGCATAAATAACTTTTAAAGAGCGTGTGGTACCTCAATGTGTGTAGAAGAGCGTTGTGAGCGTTTTGCTGGTACTACCAGTAACCAAATGTAACCAAACTCCATTTTCTCCCCTTCGCCGAAAGTAGCCAATGGTCTTTCTCTTGAACCATGTAAGCGCATGATATTTTTCAAGGGGAAAGTAATAGTTATCTAGACAACTGACAGTTGGTCACTAGGTTTATACCATGTTATGTGGAATTGCCTACAGAAAGATGGTGTAAAAATCTTTTGTCTTCGGTGGGTGCTTTGCATGGAGATCCAAAATCACATAGCTGTATTTGAGAAAGAATGTCGATACGTGGAAATCTGTGTCGCGAATTGCACCAACAACACTTGCGACATGCGAAAGAACCTCCAATACAAGATCCATGAGGAAGGTGTGTTGACTGTTCCATTGTTTCTGCATTTTGCTCATATAAAGGGCAAATGCCTGTGCCTGGACCTTAACCAGTCTCAGCCCGCATTGTGGAGTGGGAGGGTGAGAGTGACATGACATTACACATGTGTCCTCTGGAAAGCAAATAACAGAAGGCAGCCTGACGTCAGCGACCTATCTCTGCTTGGAGGGGAGTAACTGTGCCACGTGATTACGTGATTGAGTTATGGCACTATAACAGAACATTAAGTGAGGAGGTAGGCGTAATACAATAGTTCTAAGCATAATTTTATTGTAACTAAAACCATCCAGTATAATCCACTGATACTCTTAAACCAAAACTTTTAAAAACACCGCGAAATAATTGATTTAAGTCAAAAAAAACTTTACAATGAAGCGTTCATTTTAATGTGGTGCCTTGGACAAGAAAAACCTTACAACGAGAAGTGAATATAACACATACGCTCATCCTATGGCAATTACTGCAGTTACTGCAGGTCCTCATTCGTATATCTTTGCTCAACACAACCATCAGAATTTGTCTCTGGAAGGGACACGAAAATAACCATCTGAATGCAGTACATATAAGAAATATGATTAATTTTCGAACTCCGCCTCCCACAGAGTTCTCTTAGTTAAATAACGCCACGCCTGAACCACATAGAACACGCCCGGTATTCAGACCCCTGGGCGACGTCCGTTCCAATCACCACAGCTCACTATAACTCAAAAAGGATAATGCTCGGTTTTATGCACGGTGTTAGCGATACCGATCAAAGGCATCATCTGTCCGGAACACGTGTAGCAGTCTGACGCAGTCCGGGGCTCTGCTCTTCTGTCTCGCTCCCTGGTTGCAACCGTTCCCCCTGTAGCTGACTCCGACGACCCCTCATGGTAGTCGGCAGAGGGCGACACCTGAGTGGCGCTGGTCGTGCCACACTGTAGTACCGGCGCGGGAAGGTTGCGCGCAGCATTCAAAGGCGTCGGACATGTGGCAGTGGTACCAATGGCACAGACACCACATGGAGGTGCAGGTATTCAGCATGTTGCAGCTGGTCAAAGTCCTAGAACAGGTTTGGATGCACCGTTGCATGTACAATCTGTAGTAACAATCAACAGTTTGCCACAGCAGTTCCTTGCACATATTTTATAAATGTGACTGTCAAATATCTGACTTCAGTAACTGGCCGGAGGGGGCTGACATCCCCTGGTGTGAGACCATGTCCAACATCATCCAGCGCCACTGACTCGTTGATGTGCTGAAGACTGCCTGCAGCCTGCCCATATCAATCAACCTAGTTTAGTACCTCGTGGATTTCATATTGTGAGCGCCACCATGTAATTTATTGAGAGGGATGTTGGCGTCAGTGGAGGTGCAACGTCCTGTGGTGGAAATCATGTGATCCAACATTGGAGGCACTCAGGATATACGTGATCTCGCTATCCGCACTCAGAACACATTTTAGGCTGGCAGTCATTAATAACTATGTCCCGGCAGCCTCCTATTTGGAGAAATGATGGTACGTGTCGTCAGATTTCAATGCTCAGCTCCCGTTCTCCATTGACGAATGGATCCATCTTAAATTTTGTTCACTTTTCTGCCACATGCCCCTGTACTATACTGTAGCAACGGAGCGCCGCCACAACGTCTGTGGCAGGAAGTTCGAAGAGTAGTTCGAATTTGCATAAAGTCCACAGTTCCAGTCTGGAATGATCGACTTTGACGTTGTGAACATTTCTGTGCATGTGGCAAAGGTGGAATCCTTGCTTCATTTCTCGAAGAACCCTGTCACATGAAGCGTTGTTAATAAGTTTCGTGTTACTTACGATCAAAAAGTGGATGTCGATGATATCGGCCTCCGGGATCTTGGCCTCTTTCTTGAAAAAGTCCTGGATATCGAGTACATTTAGTCTGCCAAAGTCGTTTCTAAAAGCGAATTTCAGTGTTGATTTTCGGCATCGATTCGCCATTATCCTCTCGTGCAAAGGCCTCACGTTAACGTCGGTTGGAGGAAGTAAACAAGGCGTGCGTGCTCTGGCTGCAGGTGAAAGGAAGGAAGGAAGAAAGATTAGGTTTAACGTCCCGTCGACATCAAGTTCATTATGGACGGTGCACAAGCTCTGATTTTGCCAAGATTGGGGAAGGGAACCAGCCGTGCTCTATGAAAGGAACTATCACGGCATTTTCCTGGAGAGATTTAGGGAAATTACGGAAAACCTAAATCTGGTGGCCGGATGCGGGCTTAAACCGTTGTCCTCCCAAATGGGAGTCCAGTGTGCTATCGTGACGTCACTTCACTCAGTTCGCAGGCAGAAACACACGGCAGGCTCACTCTGCTCAGCTGCTAAAACCAAACTGCCACCAGGCTCGACAGAATGCTGTAATACACGGCGAACCATACTTTGTGCACTTGGACGCCACAGTGTGGGTCCTTGAAAGATATCACTACAAAAGCGTGTGTAACAAAAACTTTTCTATGCGTATTACCGGTAGAAAATAGAAATAAGGAAATGTAATTTAGTAACATTAACTAAACATACGTAGACTTCATGCTTTGTTCAAAAAGTACTAGTCTCAAGAAAAGCAAGAACGTATTAAGCATGTGGCGATAATAAGCAAGAGTTTGTATCATCAGGTTGTAAGAGCCCAGTGAAGTTTTTTGAAGCTAGAATCAATACTTAGACACTCCTTGCATACTAGGTGAGCTTATTCGGTACTGCTACAAAAAACAGCCGACTAATTACCAGCAATTACTAGTACAAAATACAGTGAAGTTAAAGAAGTATTTAAGAACGCACAGCGTGAACTGGAATTCGGTTTTCACAAGCACAACGCTAGGGAATGAAGGAAAGAGCACGAAAATAACTTCAACAGACCTCCACAGTGCTACAATAACAAGAAGAATTGACAACCTAAAGGACGAAATTATTTCTGCAGACTGTCGGGAGGCGGAAATAATTTTTGAAATCCACCACGGAGAGGAGGTCGGTGCAACTATCACAGTCATAACAATGGCCAGAACAGTGTTAACTCATTCCATGATGAGAGGGAGAAGAAGCAGAAATCATAGATATCAGGTCACCAATTCGCTGGAGTGACAATCAGGTAGCAGATCATCACAACACTGACTATACTTAACACTATGGAGGCTCTGTTGACACCCACAGAACAATTCGGAATGAGCCATGTAAATTTTATCAATTACACTGATATGTCAGAGGTACTACAGAAGGAGAAGAAAGTAGTCATGAGGCATTACATGCATCCAGTAATTTAATTCATTATGGAAGATGTACAAAAGGCACATATGGTCTATGGAATTTCAAAAATATATTGTGAGTTTTCAGTGCCCAGTGATATCATAAAAGAAACCAAGAATGAAAGGAGCTATAGCGGGCAATTTCACAGAATTAAATCGTCAGATGTCGCTAAATTTTGTATGTCAAGGACACATGTTAACCAGAATTTTCTTGTGCTACCTATGTTGGCAATCAGCCCTAATTATGAGGATGGTTTTGTAGAACAGTAGCCAGGCAGTCTTAGATCTTGGTTGAAGAGAAAGCGAAGAAAATAAGCATTTGTTTCGAAGAGCAGCCTGTTTGAGCGCAGTTACCAGCGAAATGTTTCAAATTGTGCTACACACTAGGGCAGTGTACAGAAGAAAACGTTAGTAAGAATTGTGGCCAAGAGACAATGGCAACACATGAAAGAAGTAATCAGGACGAAAATCCATGGTATATGGACGGAACACATGGAAAATGCTAGTTTAGAAGTGAGGGAAAAATTACATAGTATCTTACTCGCTAATCTACATCTACATCTACATGGATACTCTGCAAATCACATTTAAGTGCCTGGCAGAGGGTTCATCGAACCACCTTTATAATTCTCTAATATTCCAATCTCGTACAGCGCGCGGAAAGAATGAACACCTATATCTTTCCGTACGAGCTCTGATTTCCCTTATTTTACCGCGGTGATCGTTCCGCCCTATGCAGGTCGGTGTCAAAAAAAGAAAAAAAAATTTTCGCATTCGGAGGACGAAGTTGGTGATTGGAATTTAGTGAGAAGATCCGTCGCAACGAAAAACGCCTTTCTTTTAATGATTCCCAGACCAAATCCGGTATCATTTCTGTGGCACTTTCTCACATATTCGTGATAATACAAAACGTGCTGCATTTCTTTGAACTTTTTCGATGTACTCCGTCAATCCTAACTGCTAAGAATCCCTCACCGCGCAGCAGGATTCTAGACGAGGACGGACAAGCGTAGTGTAGGCACTCTCCTTAGTAGGTCTGTTACATATTCTAAGTATCCTGCCAATAAAACGCAGTCTTTGATTAGCCTTCCCCACAATATTTTCTGTGTGTTCTTTCCAATTTAAGTTGATGGTAATTGTAAGACCTAGGTATTTAGTTGAATTTACGGTTTTTAGATTAGACTCATTTAGCGTGTAAGCGAGTTCCTTTTAGCACTCATGTGGATGACCTCACACTTTTCGTTATTTAGGGTCAACTGCCACTTTTCGCACCATTCAGACTTTTTTTTTCTAAATCGTTTTTCAGTTTGTTTTGATCTTCTGATGACTTTATTAGTCGATAAACGATAGCGTCATCTGCAAACAAGAGAAGACGGCTGCTCAGATTGTCTCCCAAATCGTTTATATAGATAAGGAACAGCGAAGGGCCTATAACACTACCTTGCGGAACGCCTGAAATGACTTATGTTTTACTCGATGACTTTCCGTCAATTACTACGAACTGTGACCTCTCTGACAGGAAATCGCAAATCCAGTCACATAACTGAGACGATATTCCATAAGCATGCAATTTTACTACGAGCCGCTTGTGTAGTACAGTGTCAAAAGCCTTCCCGAAATCCAGGAATACGGAATCGATCTGAAACCCCTTGGCAATAGCCTCAGCATTTCATGTGAATAAAGAGCTAGTTGTGTTTCACAATAACGATGTTTTCTAAACCCATGTTGTCTGTGTGTCAATAGACCGTTTCCTTCGAGGTAATTCATAATATTCGAACACAATATATGTTCTAAAATTCTGCTGCATATCGACGTAAACGATATGGGCCTGTAATTTAGTGGATTACTCCTACTACCTTTCTTGAATATTGGTGTGACCTGTGCAACTTTCCAGTCTTTGGGAACGGATTTTTCGGCTAGTGAACGGTTGTGTATGATTGTTAAGAATGGAGCTAATGCATCAGCATACTCCGAAAGAAACCTAATTGATATACAGTATGGACCAGAAGACTTGCTTTTGTTAAGTGATTTGAGTCGCTTCACTACTCCGAGGATATTTACTTCTACGTTACTCATGTAACTAATGACGAAGTTTGTTCGCCAAAACAAGAATGATTAAAAATTTCCAATATGCATTTAATGTAAAAGACCACAAAAACTCTTTTACCTCCATACACCATCCCACTTGTCTATAGATGCAAAGCTTATATGGACACTCGAAAAACGTTGAAAGATGATCTAATTGAATATGTTGTTTCAACATACAATAGTCAGTTGAAAGTGGTTAATAAGAGAGAAAAGTCACAATGCCTCGTTCGGCGTTCTTGGCAGATGAATATCATGATTACTCCGGGAACAGACAGGTCTGAGAAGTTAGAAGGGTTGTTGCAAAGGTTTGATGGAGTCACAGGTTTTTCCTCAATAGATCTCAGATCAGTTTTTGGCAAGCTGAACTAGAAAATACGTAGCTTTCCTTGTTTAGGAGCAATGTTAGATTTCACCACTTTCCATTCTAACTGAATATCTCATCTCTGGCTTTTCATCAATAAGGATGAGGAAAGGGCTGAGTGCTTTTCTAGGGCTCATTAACTTTAGTAAGTGTTTGATAGCTGTACACACACTAGCAACACCATGGCTGTGTAAACCTACAGGCAAGAAATTGCCTAGGATATGGGATGAAACAGCTGAGATTGATTCCCAAGTACTAAAGACAGCACACAGGAGAGCACAGCTCGTATTGCAGCCTGATTAAACAAGCCTTTGAAAAAGCGAAGATCAGGCCCATCATTATGATCTTTTAGGAATTGTAACAAGATGGAAGATGGGAAGACAAGAACACTGCATTTGGCATTTGTGTCTTGACTGAGTTACTAAATTGGACCCACTAGCAGACTTAAGGGGCTTCAAGAAATTCAAATACTTCCTGTTTGGGGGCAAGAGTGCAATATATACATATCACAAGGCATTTGAGTTCTTGCTGACAGCAAAATTAACCTATAAAAGACCAACAAGAACCATATTATACTTGCAGGAATTTGATTTTTCAATCACTTGTATAGCATGGGAAAGAAACATTGTAGTGGATGCCTTGTTGTGGTCACCAATAGTGTTAATAGATGAAGTGAATGAAGACGTAAAAGAAAATCATGTCAGCTTGTTGTACTTAAGAAAGGTAGCATTTGAAAATTACGTCAAACCACCTCTCTGAGATAGATAGCGAAAGATCGAAATAAGGATCCAGAACTTTTGCAACTAAGAAACAAAATGGAAAGATGAAAGTCAGACAGCCAGCAGATAATTCTGTTTGCTCAGAAAAGGAATTCTATTCTATATAAGAAGTGTGGTCGATTCACTGTGTGTTCTTTGTTTACCTGAGGAACTAGTAAATAAAGTTGTGGTATACTCACATCGGTTATGTTCTGTTCACTTAGAACCAAGGAAGTGCTTCCTCGAATTAAAAATGTTGTCATTTCAGTAACATGGCAAGACTGCTTAGGAAGGTTCTCTCTCCTTGCAAACTATAGAATAGAGTTGCTGAGGCTTCTTTGTACGTTGTTGTGCCTACGAAACTGAGTCAACTCTGCTTAACTGACTTAATAGTTTCACTCCTCTTTGCACGTCTCAGGTTCTGCTATGGATTCTCTGTAGTAAAACTTACATCCACATTTGTGATATTCACACCAGGATTCAGGATAGGCACTGTGTCAAGATTTGTGTAAGAAGCTCCTCAAGCAACCTGGAAATGCCAAGAAGATGATTTTGGATAATGCTCACCAAATTAGGTCCTAATGATTAAAGGCAACATTGAAGAGACATTGTATCAAACCGATTTCCATTCTTTCATACTATCCGAGTTCAAATCCGCAGAAAGATTATGAAAGATCTTAGGAACTTGTACAGAATACACTGTGGCAAATGACTTACCATGTGATTAGTATTTCAAAGATGTAATTAATGAGATTTCCCACAGAACCTTGTTGCTTTCCCCAATGTCTGTCTTAAAGAATCGTCAGCCACAAGACAACGTAAAAGAAGTAGTATATGATCGACGAAGATGGCGATAACAGTACAAGGAATCAGATTTTGTGCAGAATAAAAGACAATGTACGCAAACAAAAATAATGCAGTGACAAAAATGCTAGGTTGAGAAAGTATCACGTTGGTCAGATGGTACTTACAAAATATTTAAGACTGTCAAACAAGCTAAAGAGGCTTTTGGCAGAAATTCTTTCCGATGTATAACGGTCCACCGATGCTGAGGAGAATTGCTCATGCAAATGAGTCCGAGCTAGAAACAATTATGCCAATGAAATAGGTTGGTGTACACCACATTAGGCAAATCAAACCATTACTAGATATTTCAGAAATAGGAAGAGCAGTGTGTGTAAACGAAGACATTGTTCAGACTAAAATGGAGCGTGCAAGAAGAGAAAGTGAACAAGCTACAGAGCATAGCATTGTTCAGAGGTGTACGATTACCTTAGGTTCTCTGTGCGTTAGGAGCAGTAGACTGCCATGGATGAAAAATACTGAGATAGAAGAAGAACGAAGCCAACACTGCGAATGCCGATGTTCCTGTAACTGGAGAGTAAGCTACACTTGTGAAGAAGATATGTAAGCACTGGGATGCACCGACATTGGCTAAATGTATAAATGAAACCGATGTCAGAAAGTAATGAATCTTGTAATACTATAAGGTAGGGTTTAAATTGAAAAGGTAGTAATGTCCTTCGTATCAGGTTGACTGTTATGTAGAGAGACTGCAAAGTGGCACGTGACAAGTGGTTTTGGCATTTCATGATTTGTTTTGTTGGTTCTAAGTTGGCTGCATTGTGAAACTTGCCAAAGTAGCAGTTGGACGGGATTTATCATGAAGTGAGTATGCTGTATAGTTTACCTTCAGGGTGTGATTGAACTGTAATGAAATTTTGATGGGGACTTTTTTTTTAATTTTTCTTGTCATAGTGTGAAGGAGAAGGATGCCTCAGACAAGTCATCTTTTTTGTACGCATTGCTATTCCGATAACGCTTCAAATGTCATCTTGTTCCGGAAGATGACTGGTGAAAGTAGAAAGTGATCTACCTGCTGTAGCCAGCTGATATTGGGCTTGGCTTTCACGCAGTCCCAGCCCTCGAGCCACGACCTCCAACACACCATCAGCAGCGGTCAACAACAGTCTCTGGAGCGTTAGCAACTATGAAGAAACCCCCTCTCCTGCGTGAACTCCCATTTCTCATGTGACACATTGAACACTCCACATATCTAATGCTGAAATGTCGAGTCCGCCCTCTCCGATCAGATTCACATTTAGTGTTTAGTGTGCATTTCTCTTTCAGCAGAGTCTTATTTTTCTGAATATTTTGTTCCTTAACCGATGCACCTAATTTATATTGTTCTTCCTGTAATAATTATAAGATATGCTTTAGCACTCGAACATTAATACACGAGTATGCAAGTAATATCAGTACATAATCTGGGTATCGTTTGGAGTAGCATTACAAATAAGTTTACACATACAAACATGCAGATACACACTCACTCACTCACACAAACACACACACACACACACACACACACACACACACACACACACACAAAACACAAAATTTCATTAAATTTTCTGGTTTTATGTTTCTATTTATATCATGTTCTAATAGACACAGCTCAGACACAAAACATGGGCAGGTATAAAAGGTCAAGATTCTGTTGTATAAAATGTTTTTGTCTATATCATATCTTTCCAATCCATTACTCCATGACAAATTTGTGTATATTTGGTTAGTTTTTATGGTTTGCATATACCTTGAACTTTTCAAAGACAAAAGAAAATTATGTTTCTGTTCTTGTAAAAATTTATATTTGATGGAAAACAGTTAAGTCACTTGTAAGCACTGCTATGTAACAGATGTGAACATAGTATGTAACGCGTATGACTAGACCGTCAGTTGAGTTATGATCATCACTTCGCTTGGAAGACTAATCACGGGACCACATGTCAGTAAGGACTGAGTTTAATAACGAAGTTCGGAGGACGCTGAGGAAGCAGAGTCTGTTGCACACTCGATTCAAAAGGAGATGCACAAATGACGACAACCGAAGGTTAGTAGAGATTCGTGCGTCTGTAAAAAGATCTATGCGCGAAGCACACAACTACCACAGTCACAACTAACGAAAGATCCGGCAGAGAAGGAAAATTCTGGTCTTACGTAAAATCGCAAAGTCGGTGTAAGGCATCTATTCAATCTCTTGTTGTCCAGTCTGGTGTGCCAGCTGAAGATAGCAAAACGAAAGCTAAAGCTTTAAATTTGAGTCCCCGTATGGACGACATACTGATAAGCCTCGCCTGGGGTACAGAAACAATTGAAAGATTCGAAAGCAAATAAATCACCAGCTCCGGATGGAATTCCAGTTCGATTTAACAAGGAGTACAGCATTGGGTCTCTACCTAGCTTGCATTTATCACGAATCTCTCGCCCAGCACAAAGTCGTAAGTAACTGGAAAAAAGCGCAAGTGACCCTAGTATATAAGAAGTGTAAAAGAACGGCCCCAAAAAATTACAGAACAATTTCCTGAACTTATGTTTGCTGCATAATCCTTACACATATTCTCAGTTCAGGTACAATAAACTTCCTCGAGACTGAGAAGCTTATGTCCAGGAAACAGCATGGTTTTCGAAAGCATAGCTCGATCGCTCGTGCGAAACTCAGCTTGCCTTTTTCTCACACGATATACTGAGAACTTTGGACGAAGGGCAACAGGCATATTCCATATTTCCAGATTTCTGGAAAGCATTTGACACGATGCCCCATTCCACTCGCTAATAGGGCAAGGGAAAAAAAGACTGTCTATATGACTTCTATGAGCTCCAGCCCGCAGCTTGTGGTACCGCGGTCGCGTTCTCTCTTCCCGAGCACGGGGTCTCGGGTTCGATTTCCGGTGGGGTCAGGGATTTTCACCTGCCTCGAGATGACTGGATGTTTGTGTTGCCCTCATCATTTCATCATCATTCATGGAAGTGCCGAGACTGGACTGTAAGGACGCTCTTAACCGCGCAGTTGAGCGCCCCACAACCAAACATCATCGTCATCATCTATGAGCTCCAGTGCCTTATCTTCGTAGACTTACACGAAATGCATCCTGGTGGCAGTGAATCGTTCTCCAGTCAGCTTCAAATGTCAGTTCTCTGAATTTTCTCAATAGTGACCCTGGAAAAGAGCACTGCCTTCTCTCCAAGAATTCCCATTTGAGGAGGAGGAAGGAGCAGATTAGTGATTAACGCCCTGTCGACAACGAGGTCATTGGAGATCGCGTACAAGCTCTGATTAGGGAAGGACAGGGAAAGAAGTCAGCCTCGCCTTTCCAAAGGAACCATCACAGCATTTCCCTGAAGTGATTCAGGAAAATCACAGGAGACCTAAATCAGAATGCGGGACGCAGGATTCAATCATTGAGTTACCTGGAGAGTGTAATCAGACTGCTGGAAAAAAATACTTGCCATGCAATGGGACTCTAATGATCAATTTAATTAATAAGTGAATCAATTCCATATCAATGGCGTGCTACCGGGAGGGTGGAAGTGAAGGAGAGGGTCTCACGGATATAATTCGCGATTGGACCGGCAATCAAGCATTTTCTCGGTGTGGGAGATCTTTCAACGAAGTTTCAATCTCCCACTACATAGGGAGAGGTAAGCATTGTAATAAAAGTATCTATATTAATGAATTTATGAAGCAATATGTAGTGTTAACTTGATGTTTACTACTCCTGTGTGCAGTTCGAAAGTGGTGATGCATCCTGTAACAGAGGATGAGCATGCTCTTGGCATTCTGTCAGGAGCCGAAAATGAGTTTAATATTTTAGTCCTATGTTGCAGGATGTAAGAGATATTAAACTGATAAGAATTTTTTAATGGATGGTGTGCTCCTATTTCTTTTACCTTCAAAAATAACGCACATGAAAGGGAGGAACCCACATTTCATGTGAGAAATTCGGTGTGTGGACAATAACATCCCCATTTTGCATTGCGTAAAGTGGATTTTCTTAAACTGAAGAGTCTCTGTTGGGAGTGGAATTGCAGTTAGAAGTCTATGTCTAAGCTACGGCTGCTTGTCGTGCAGTGTGCTAGGAGTTAGTGAGACCGCGCCGTTGCCAGAGGTAGACATGGTCACAAGGGTTTGCCTAACCAGAAGCCACAACTTAGCCTATCGTGACCCGCAGGTTTAAAGAAAGGCTCTGGCTCTTCAGGTACACAATACTCTTAGTAGATGACTCTGGACTAGACACGAGAAAACCGTCCAGTTTCGTCGTCTTGAGATCCCATATTCATTAAGACAGTGAGCACTACACCATTAAAAATATCGTACGATGTATTTTCCTTGTTTCTGTTGGATAAGGCGTGACTTGCTACTTGTAAATAGGTATAAGTGTGTTTCGTTCCCAAATTCTGTCGTTAAATGACTCCTGTATATAGGGAGCATGGATTTCCAGCAGCTTTGCAACAATGGGTTGCTGTTTTCAATATTATTAATCATCCTTATGTCTCCCCTTGTTGGTGTTCACTTGTAGACTGGAATGCTGGCCCCAGGTATTATGTGCCACGTTTGATGTAGCTGACATCCGGTTTTCCAGAAAGGGCTGGTGAACCCTGGAAAAGACATTCCTGGAACATGGAGCAACATCCAACCTCAGAGGGTTTCACACTGTTTTTGATGTAGCCAGTAACAGGTTTTTTCCTGGAGGACTGGCGAACGCTGACAAAGACATTCCCTGTCTTCCCACCTATGTCCTGTACTTTGATGGTCCAGAAGGAAGTAAAAAACACTCATAGCAGGACATTTGCATCTGTGTTGATGCAGCTGACTGGTAAACGCTGACAAAGGCAATTCCTGTTTCTCCACCAGCATTCTCTATGTGGGTATTCCTAAAGGATGTGAACAATACCTGATGCGTCTTTATCTGCAGGACTTGGTTTTCCTCCTGTACAAACATTCCTGTGGTTCCCACCAATTTCTTCTCCCATAACAACAAAATGTCGAACGCCCACTGGTGGTGTTAACAAGAACTAGGTCTGTGGGTCTCCATGTGTCTAGGTGAGCACATGCACAAGAAAAAAAGAATCTGAACAACAGCTCAGCAGAGACTGAACGATTTTCGAGCCATTGTTTCAGGTATGGTAGGGTATGGAGGAGGAGAAGGGAAAGGTATGGGGGAAATGGGAAGGGACAGGAGAAGAGGAAGTAGATGGGGGAGGGGGATGGGGAGAGTGAGTGGGAAGGTTGGAGATTGGAGGTGGGAGGAGAGAAACCTATGATGTCAGCAATGTGACATTACCACATCTACATAAGAGTGTGGAGGTGGGGTGCAGGAGGGTCTGCCATCTTGAATCATTAAAACTGTCTGAGAATAAACTTTATCCCAGTACAGGTGTGAAACATCGTTGATTCTCGCCAAAACAAAATAACATCTGATCCACATTCATATGACACTATTTTTCAACACATTTAATTTAAATACATTTCAAGAGATAAATTTCTGCAATGGTCATCATTTACGAGCAGTGAAGTATCTAGGGTTATGTTTATGTTCGTAACCATTAGCTCTGCAAGTAGTACTACTTTGTCTAAACACAAGTTGTTATCTTTGAAGTGTGTGGTCCTTGTCTTTGTCAGAAATGGAAGCTTTCAAACAATATTTTTGAATCTAAAATTCTGTGTTTTATGTTCAATCGTCAGACAAGATCATAATATGGCTACAAATACGATAGGAGATAAAGGGAAGAGTAATATCCCTAACAATGAAACTAAGATAGAAGTTGGCAAACTAAGTGTGAAATTTCTTCCATTTTGGAATTAATGAAGAACCTGATACGTTGTTTTGCCAGCCCAAAGCACAATTCACAATCTCATCAATTCAGACAGAAGTAACCAAATTCAGTTTATTGTTAGCACAATTAGAGCATCGGTTGTCGAAAATATATAGGCTGTTGTAGAGAATGACAAAAACAACAGACACTCGTTAGCTAAGGAAAGATTGTTAATCATTTGTAAGAAAGAGTAGACCATCAAATTAAGAAACTAGTTAGCGAATTAGTAATTTAGTATTGGAAAAGCAGTCAATTGCTTCAAAAGATGAAAGGTTCTGGAGGGATGAACGTTTCAGATAAATTTTTAAATACTATCTGGCTAGACAATCTTCCTAGTAACATCCGAAATACCTTAATAATTTCCAAAGAAAATGTACTCAGACTAGCGCAAACTGTTGACTGGATAATGGCTATACTCTAGTGTACAGTTGGTGTTTCTGATTCTGATAGTTCACTCCACACTAAAGGTAAATACCCTGAATTACTTAAAAATTTTCCTTAACTGACAAAATGCACTTTACACTGGGAGAAATTAAATCTGATGTTAAACACTGTATTGTAGTCAGAATGGTTCACCAGTGTGCTCAAAAGTCCTGCAGGTTAGATCCTCATAAACTATATTTGACTAAACAATAATTCCAATTCGTATGAATCATATTAAAATGCGCCCCTTCAAACCCCCAATTGGGCTAGTCCTCTGCAGATTATAGAAGAGATGCATTTTCAGTGGCGCATTGTGGAGATTACAAGTATCTTAATGATCTGACCCTTCATAACTGCTATCAGATCCCTCAGATAAATGGTCTAAATTCAATCCTTGTAGGCAACAAAATACTCTCTAATGTCGAATTGCTCAATTCATATTACCAAATCCCACCAGCTGGAAGTGTTAAGGGAATGATTGTAGTGATCACATCCTTTAGACTTTATGAATTCAATTTCATACGTTTTGGCCTGAAGAATGCACCCAGTACCTTTCAGATCTTTATTAATGAAGTTGTTAAGGATTTAGGTTTCTCTTTTGTTTATTTAGATGATATATTGATATCTTATAGCTCTCTTAAGTACACATTCAATGTTTAACTATCGTGTTTGAATGACTAAATAATTTTTGTGTAATGATTGATTTTGAGGTTCAACAAATTATCTTTTTAGGTCATGTTGAGAGGTGGCACGCCACTCTCTCACATTACTAACATTGTCAGGCAGATTAACATTCTACATTTGGTACGTATGGTTAAGGGATTTTTACAAGAGGAAGTTGTGGGCAGAATGTTCTTATAACTGCTTGTAAAAACTGTAGAGAACTTTTACGTGAGAGGCAACAGAGAACAGGGAGAGAGGTGTAATGGGGGCCATAAATTTTGAGTGCAATGACCAGGCTGTGTGACTGAATCTGGGAAGCAGCACTTAGTAGATCATACCCGCAGAGGGACATCTGGCTGCAGCACTCTCCTCCTTCCGCTTAGGACCAGGTAGGAGGCTGCCAGTTTGCAAAATATTTTAACTGGGCCAAGCAGCAGTCCATTGAAAATGTGGACAGTTAGTTGAAAATGGGTGGAGGAAGCCTTTTAAGACAGACTGCTGTAAACTGAGCCTTTGTCAGACGGTGGGAAGGCCATAAAACTCTATACATTGTCACGTTAGAACATGAGGACGGTATAGACAGAGTAGCTTGTGCACATACTTAGAGGGTGCAAGACTGTAACTCCCCTCACACCAGGAAGTCACCAGGTTCTTTTAGTGAGTGTCAAAAAACATATATATTTCGTGGGCATGGCTGTCTTGGAAACACTACTAGCTAGGGCAGAACCGCCTACGGAAAGCTAACATACACCAACGAGCGACAAACGTCGGCAAGCCCCTGAATATCAGCAACGTTGACTGTACAGAGTGTTACAAAAAGGTACTGCCAAAATTTCAGGAAACATTCGTCACACACAAATAGAGAAAAGATGTTATGCGGACATGTGTCCGGAAACGCTCAATTTCCATGTTCGAGCTCATTTTAGTTACGTCAGTAACGTGATCAAATTGTAAAGTTTCGCAATTAGCATGCGTGGGCTGACGAGAATCCGCACGCAAATGTGCAATCACGTCTTCAACACAGATTTTCTGTGAACATTTGTGCAGGCATTGTTGGTGATGTCTTGATTGGGCCCCATGTTCTTCCACCTACGATCAATGGAGCACGTTATCATGAATTCATACGGGATACTCTACCTGTGCTAGAACATGTGCCTCTACAAGTACGACACAACATGTGGTTCATGCACGATGGAGCTCCTGCACATTTCAGTCGAAGTGTTCGTACGCTTCTCAACAACACATTCGGTGGCCGATGGATTGGTAGAGGCGGGCCAATTCCATGGCCTCCACACTCTCCTGACCTCAACCCTCTTGGCTTTCATTTATGGGGGCATTTGAAAGCTGTTGTCTACGCAACCCCGGTACCAAATGCAGAGACTCTTCGTGCTCGTATTGTGGACGGCTGTGATACAATACGCCATTCTCCAGGGCTGCATCAGCGCATCAGGGATACATGCATCCACGGAGGGTGGATGCATGTATCCTCGCAAACGGAGGACATTTTGAACATTTCCTGTAACAAAGTGTTTGAAGTCACGCTGGTACGTTCGGTTGCTGTGTGTTTCCATTCCATGATTACGCTGATTTGAAGAGAAGTAATAAAATGAGCTCTAACATGGAAAGTAAGCGTTTCCGTACACATGTGCACATAACATATTTTCTTTCTTTGTGTGTGAGTAATGTTTCCTGAAAGTTTGGCCGTACGTTTCTGTAACACCCTGTATATCCCAACTGTTATTAAAGCCGACCAACAGGCTAAATCTAGGGAACAGATGAGCTCGCACACTGACGCACAAACAAATCGCCAACATCACCTTACACTGTGCATCTGATATACGACCTGTCACATATAAATCTATGATGAACCTAAATGTTACAGGTATGTTGACGTTGACCGAGAGATCAACACCGGCACCCAGCGGCAGCCGCCGAGTAACAGCCCCGCACAACGTCAAAGGTATCGACACGCATCATACCTACTACTAACAAAGCCTATCCTCGCATGACCTGTTGCAGGCAGCAAGACATCCACTACTGCAGCAAGACGTCCGCTACTGCTTTTACCACCCGACCTAACTATCACAGAGGTTTTTTTCCCTTGGCTCTTGACTTGGCACTTTTTTTCTTTGCCCTTCAAACCGCCACCCTTCGTTCGACTTTCGACTCAATCTATCTCCAGATGAGCGCGTATTAATAGTTAACCTTAACCAGACGTATGTAAACGTTGCAGTACCCACATCCGGCCACCCTTTACCTTAGTGAAAACTAACCCTTATGCAGACACGGCAGTAGACCTTTTGAGCTGGCCATTATGCCAGTGCGGGCGTGGATGGGCTCTACCTCCTAAAAAGATGAGATCTCTCAGTAAATGAGGGACTGTGGTCCTGTCTAGGTAAATTTTTTTCTCCCAAACATGGCCATGACTACCATCAAACGACGCCTCCCTAGACTAAGTTTTTTTTTTTTTTTTTGCAGAAAAGAAATATTTGGTGTCGCTGATTGGCTGCTCTCAGGATATGGAAAGCAGAGGGTTGCTTCCCCAGCCTCGGGAACAAGGTGGTGTGTCTAGTTTATCTGTCAGGCCAATAGGACAGTCGAGAGGGGAGATTCTATGAGTAGAGGATACTTCTATTGGTTTGTGAAATTTGAGGGTAGTATCGTTTTCGCTAATTCGGCTCCCGTGGCTTGGTGGAACGTGGCTGTCATTCTTTGCATTCTTTGTCTTCTAGTCCTTCCCTGGTGGAGAACTTCAGTTCTTTTCCTAGTGGGTGAGACTTATGGTATGCAACTTGTAGCAGACGAAGAGCAAGAGGGTTTTTCATCTGTATTGGCAGTGGAAATGCGTATCATCTCGAACATATCGTGTGTCATGAGGGTGAACTTATTCGTCCTGAGTCGGTGTCTGATGTCTGACAATTCCAGCATGCACTGCTATGTCCAAGAATCAGACTGGTGTGGCCAGACCAGTGAATGAGTGCACCTTAAACTGAAATCTGCCGGGATTTAAAGGCTCTGATAGGGAACGATTCCGCGTTCTTATAATAAGAACGCCTGTCCACAAGTTTTGCAAATTTTCGTGAATGCCTCAGAACATTACAGCTTCTGCAGCACACCGCTCCTCCCCACTGAGCGCCGTTTTCTGCTGCCGTCTGGATCAAGGGGAAAGGGTGAGGAATTGCTTCTGCAACATAGGGTTGTTAACTGACATTCACAGCTACCTGTTCTCAGGTGAACCACAGTTTGAGGTATACTTAGTCGCAGTTGATTCTATTTGAATAGAGTTGTCCCTCATAGCGGATTGATGTAAACAAATTCAGATTGCGTTGTAATAGGGGTTAGCCCAGGGGACAATTTGTACAGCTTCCACCCCAACATATGCTTCGCCATTCAAACATCATTCGTATTATGATTTGTGTTGGCCATTTTTCTGTAAGATTATCAGCTAGTTGTAGTAACAAAAAGATTAATGAAACTCGTCATTATTTTGTAAACTCAAATACGTCACTGGTCTCATTCAAAATACCTCAACAATTCAATGTTTTTGTTTTATTGTGGCGGTACATGGGTACACCAGCAATTTAAGGCACAATGTTATTAAATTAAATAGTTTGATTATTAATCTTAGTTCTGAAACTGCCTCAGGCACAGGCAACAAAAATGCCACGAGTAAATTCACTAATTTCGTACATACTAATTAAGGGTTTAGCTCGTGATCTGAAGATTATTGGGAAGATTGGTTTTTCTTTATGTAAAGATAATACCTTGTAGCATCATTCAGGTACACATTTATGATTAAAGCAAGTGACGGTTTGCAATGTGATTGCTCCAGAAGGTACTAAACCAGAGACAAAGAGAGTACAAGTGATAATTAATTTCAAACTTCCAGGAATTGTTTCAGTTTTACGTCGATTCCTTGGTATACTTAATTTTTATCTGAAGAATTTTGAGTATGTTGCTGAACATCAATGCATTCTAATTGATTACTTGAAGTCAAGAAGGAAAACGACAGAGAAGCATTCAGTGAAGAGATGATGTAATAATGAAATTTTTGAAATGCAAAATGGGCCTTAAAAATTCAGCCCTTTCAAGACTCCTCAATTAAACAAGGAATTTGAAATATTTGTAGACTTTTCAGATTTTGCATTTGGTGCAATGTTGCAACAGAAAGAAGAAGGAATATGGAAACCAAGTGGCTTGTACTCCAAAAAGTTCCCGCCGGCCCAAGAGAAATATTCAACACACGATAGAAAACTTCTCAGCATGGACATGGCAATAAGGTATTTTAAATTCCGCCTTGAATGACGTCCATTTAAAATGTATACTGCCCATGCTCTTTTGACACTTGCTTTAAAACAATGAAACGGTAAGGCAATCTCCATACAACTGCGTCTCCTACAATTCGTATCACTATATACGATGTACGACAGACATTTCTGGAAAAGAATGTACTGTGGATGACAACGTATCCAGACTAGAAGAAGTACTACGAATTGATTACGAGAAGGTTGCAGATACTCAAGCCACTGACGAATAACTCGAGAAACTACGATCTAGTGCTCATACCTCATTGAAGTTGGAACAGTGCGTAAATCCTGGTGGAAGATTATTGTGGTGCGATGTATCAAAGTCTAACAATTAATCTTATATCCCTCATAAATTTAGATATTCAGCTTCTTAGCACTATCACAGTATTACAGATCCTGGTATTAAGTCTTTTGTGGAATTACTCGTGTGTAGATTTAGTTGGTCACTCATAAGACAAGTGCTTAACGGGAGAAACAATGCTCAGCATGCCTAAAGAACAAATTGACTAGACAGACTAAATACGCTATTGGCCACTTTAGAAGCACAGACTGACTGTTTAAGGTGGTGCTCATCGATATCAACGGCCCACTGCCTCTCTTAAATGAATTATTCATGCCTGTTTAACGTGCACAGATCAGTTCAATAACTGACGGAAGTCATTCCACTACCTAATGTTCCACCAAAAATTGTGGCTTGAGCTTTTTATAACTCCCGAATCACTAGATCTGAGTCACCTAACCAAATAGTGTGTAACTGGTCGAATGAAAGCCGCTCCATGGATTAACTCAAATTTGTCGTTCTAGATTAACCCAAACTACTGCATAATCCACAATCAAATAGGAAATATAGAGATATTCCGTCAAACACTGAAAGCCCACGTAAACAAGATATCCGTAAATGGGCGAAATCATTAATAGCACGCCAAAACAACAAAGTGACTAGACATACTAAATCTGCTATTGGTCAGTTTCAAAATCTAGATGAACGATTTGAAGTGTATATAGCGACATGTTCGGCCCAGTGGCTCCCTCAAATGAATTCATATACTGTTTAACAAGCATCGATCGGTTCAGTAGCTTGACAAAAGTCATTGCGTTACTTTATGTTTGAGCAGAAACAGTGGCACAAGCCGTTCATAACACCTGGATCACCAGATTTGGAGCAACTAACCAAATAATAACTGCGAAAGAAGCACAGTTCCGTCAGAGCCGTTCCGTGGATTAGCTCAGATTTGTGTTTTAAATTAACACAAAACATGGCATATCATTCCTAATCAAATGGGAAGATAGAGAGATTCCATTCAAAACTGAAGGCAGCCATCAGAGCACGTGGAAAAAAATTGAGTGTCGTGTTTCCTACAGTTTTCTAGGACTGTGTTGTTGTGCAAGAGACCGCATCTCGTGGTTGTGCAGTAGCGTTCTCGCTTCCCTCGCCCGGGTTCCCGGGTTCGATTTCCGGCGGGGTCAGGGATTTTCTCTGCCTAGTGATGGATGGGTGTTGTGTATTGTCCTTAGGTTAGTTAGGTTTTAGTAGTTCTAAGTTCTAGGGGACTGATGACCATAGATGTTAAGTCCCACAGTGCTCAGAGCCATTTGAACCATTTTTTTGTTGTGTAAGAGAAGAAAGTAACTCAACAGCTGCTGAGATGCTGTATGGCGAAATTCTGACATTGCCTGTTGATTTCATTTTAAGTTCGAAAAACAAAAAAGAAGCAGAGCTACCATTCGTTAGTAGAGATCTGCGTAACGCGTCTCATTTATTTGTGAGGAATGACAAAGTTAAATCCCAATCAGTGCCTCACTACGAAGGCCCCTATGGTGTCCTGGAGTGATAGCAGAATATTTCACTATAAAAATTCAGGATCTGGCAACTAACATCTCACTTTATAGGCTGAAACTTGGTTACATGGTCTACAGAATAACCGGAAGAGTACCCCACCTGTGAATAAATTCCCCACACTTCCAAGAAAGTCACTGAAGAAAGCTACCCGCTTTGGTCGAGTGGTGAAATTCTTCGAAAAGTACAAGTAACTGATTTATATGCTCGAGGGGGCGAGGGGGAGGAGGGGGTGGGATGATGATGTAGCGATATGTTTACAAACACAACCTTCAGTTCCGTAAATTTTTCTTCTTTGTCTAGATATTTGTTTTTCTGTTTGATGGGTGTGATCTTTGTTTGTAATAAATGGAAAGTTCCAAATAATATTTTTTTAATTCAGATTGTTTTGCTTTGTGTTAAGTTGAACAACAGGACTAAGAAAGAGTATTTGAGAGTTACAGTCGAACGCAGGGTTTTGTTTGCAGATGAATATTTGCATTAATCCAGAATGAGATTTCCACTCTGCAGCGGAGTGTGCGCTGATATGAAACTTCCTGGCAGATTAAAACTGTGTGCCCGACGGAGACTCGAACTATGGACCTTTGCCTTTCGCGGGCAAGTGCTCTACCAACTTCTTTTTTTTTTTGTAATAATTTGTATTGAAGAAACTAAAAGTACATATATATTCACTATGCAAAAGTTCTTCAAGGTACCATTCCATTTAAACATATACAAATAACAGTTAAGCAAAAAAATAAATAAATACATTAAAAAGAAAAAAGCATTAAATACAACAAAGTATAACATATTCTGTCTTTTTGCTTTTTTTAAATTAATTTTTATTATTATTATTATTATTTATTTATTAATTTTTTTTTGTCGATGCATGGGAACGTGGATAAGGGTGTTGCATCATGTGACAGGTATGCATGGTACACCCCAGCTTTGAGGGGGGTCAAGGAAGACGCTGCGGAGATAACCGGCAAAAGTTTGTCGGTAAGATGGTTTTCGGGTGAGGGTGCTATGCGAGGTCACAACTTTGTACCAGAAGTCAAGGACTGTATGCGGACCATTTTGAAAGAGGTATTCTAAAGCCAGTCCTCGAAACCAGATGAGAGTATGGTGCTTAGCAAGAGGGTAGTGAAATGTCTGGGGCAACAACAGGAAATCCTTGGTTACCGTCGTTGGCGGGGCACCGAGGTAAAAGCCCACGATTCGTTGGATGAGGAGCCATACGTTTTGTTTCAGGGGGCACGTAAGACGGTGCTCGTCGGTGTCTTCGAGCTGACAGTCAGGGCAGAGTGGGGAGGTGGCCAGTCCTATGCGATAAAGTCGACTGTCAACCAACTGAGCTACCGAAGCACGACTCACGCCCGGTACTCACAGCTTTACTTCTGCCAGTACGTCGTCTCCTACCTTCCAAGCCATGTCTCCGCTATATCCTTTCTTTCAGGAGTGCTAGTTCTGCAAGGTTCGCAGAAGAGCTTCTGTAAAGTTTGGAAGGTAGGAGACGAGGTACTGGCAGAAGTAACGCTGTGAGTACCGGGCTTCGCGCTGTCCGTCTCTTTCAGGGGCCGCTGTCATATCTACAGTCGAGTAGCCTGATTAAACCCAACTGTTTTGGCAGCAAGGCCCTGTTTTATGATTCACGCAGTTAGAAGGTCAGAATGTGTTGGCCGAGGTGACAGCGGACGAGACTAAGTATGGGTGCGTGGTCGCAGCAGTGAACGAGGACACGGTTACGGAGGTACAAGGCGTTCTGGCTGTTCCACAGAGTGTTGAACAGTATGTGAAATAAAGAATAGTCTAATCTGCCACCTGTCGCAGTCCGGGGCGAAGAGGCTTGAAAAATTATTGCGTGGTACTTAGTCGGGAACTCGCATTCGCTCGCAACTGCTCGGTCGGCTGCAGACGCTCACCAGCAGTGACGTACCACGTAACATCAGGCCGCCGCGCCTACCACCCGATGCAAAGAAAATACTGACGGTGTGCGACGGTGATGTAGACGTGCTCACTCACTCTGCAGAGTGCGTTCAGAGAAACGCTTCGCAGCTGTAAGCCCATAGATAGACATGCAGCCCTATTGTGGTTCTCACTTCTCTACCAGCGCAAATCACCGAGCTTACGACACAAATCGCCGTTTTACGAACGTCGCGTCCTTGTCGAACACACAACGCCATCGCTCGGTGAGGAGACGCAGGTCATCACCGTCAACAACAAAACTCTGTTGGTGCCGTTAGAACTGTAACGTAAGGATGAAGTCACAATTAGACATAAGAATAACAGCTGTCATACATGCCCTAAAATATTTCAGCGAGAAAGGAGTATCTTCTACTCCAGAACACACAAAGAACTGTTACATGTACTAAATATTTTTATTAGATAAACACCATACACTTTCGGTTGAAGTGTGTAGTTTATGACGTTAGAAAAGCCTATATAACTAGGAAGATCCTTACAATGAACTCACAAACTAAATGATATTAATATGATAAACATGAACACATAGTAACCTTTCAAAAGCGTTTCTACATGAGAAAAGAACCCCTAGCGTAACGTACAACAGAATGATGACAAAATAATTTGATCCCGGTGGAGGTTCGAATCCTCCCTCGGTCATGTGTGTGTGTGTTTGTCCTTAGGATAATTTAGGTTAAGTAGTGTGTAAGCTTAAGTACTGATGACCTTAACAGTTAAGTCCCATAAGATTTCACACACATTTGAACATTTTGATCAAAATAATTTACCCTCAAAATATTACACTGACAAAATTTCCAAATGCGCTATTGTCTATACTATTTAAGCAGGAAAATAACATATACAGGGTGTTAAAAAAGGTACTGCCAAACTTTCAGGAAACATTCCTCGCACACAAAGAAAGAAAATATGTTATGTGGACATGTGTCCGGAAACGCTTACTTTCCATGTTAGAGCTCATTTTATTACTTGTCTTCAAATCAGAGTAATCATGGTATGGAAACACACAGCAACGGCACGTACCAGCGTGACTTCAAACACTTTGTTACAGGAAATGTTCAAAATGTCTTCCGTTTGCGAGGATACGTGCATCCACCCTCCGTGGATGCATGTATCCCTGATGCGCTGATGCAGCCCTGGCGTATTATATTACAGCCGTCCACAATATGAGCACGAAGAGTCTCCACATTTGGTACCGGGGCTGCGTAGACAAGAGCTTTCAAATGCCCTCATAAATGAAAGTCAAGAGGGTTGAGGTCAGGAGAGCGTGGAGGCCATCGAATTGGTCCGCCTCTACCAAATCCATCGGTCACCGAATCAGTTGTTGCGAAGCGTACGAACACTTCAACTGAAATGTGTAGGAGCTCCATCGTGCATGAACCTCATGTTGTGTCGTACTTGTGAAGACACATGTTCTAGCAGCACAGTTAGAGTATCCCGTATGAAATCATGGCGGTGAATCGAGGAAGTATAGTACATACTGACGAAACTAAAATGAGCTCTAACATGGAAATTAAGCGTTTCCGGACACGTGTCCACATAACATATTTTCTTTATTTGTGTGTGAGGAATGTTTCCTGAAAGTTTGGCCGTACCTTATTGTAAGACCCTGTATTTGTTAATACATTTCTTGACTTTTAAGTCCTATGTATACATAAACGATATGTGATAAGCATGAACACGAGGGAATGAGAAGAAAATACGTAACAAACTCAAATCTACAGTAGAACTGAAATTCACACACACAAGATAGTGACTCCCTTACTGAGCGCCTGAGTAAGCGTGATATTTACCATCCATTGTCTGCTGCTGCTGTGGTTGGCAGTGGCATATGATGACTGCTATATGACGACGCTATATGGACTTGTAAACATCAATACTATTTCGGCTTTGACTGTGTCCACAGCTGGAAACTGCCTTGAGGTTTCGCGAGGCAAAAAACTGTGTTTCTCCGTAGCTAAACTATTAGCAACATCCACTCGCTGTGACTTGGAAACATGTACACCACTTCCCTTTGTTATTATTCCACAGAACGTCGCTGCCTTGGGTCGAAATCCGTAAACTCCACTCTGGAGATGTTATTAGATTTTCGAACCCTGTGAATGCAAGTGTTCACTAAAACGCTTTTCTAGGCCTACAGAACAGGAAGTGTTCTGTCTACACATGGCCCTGGTATGAAGAGAGCTCTCCATTTCCATCACGAGACCGGTCTGTATATCTTTTTTGTTCGCCCCAGTGTACCTTGTGTTCATCCCTACCACAGTCCATAGCGGCCATTGCCGATTGTGGTACGACTTGTGTCGTTTCTTGGCCCAATGAAGATTTGGAAGCAATTTCGGGTGGAAACTATTTTATTCTGGCCTATAGCATTCATGTTTCGCTCCTACTCCGTGACTTTCAGACTCTGCCCATACATGAGCTGTCCACGTGCACCCTCGTGTTCTCCACTTCTTCATCACGTGATATGCGAGTATTTGTTAAAAATAGTGGTGATTTCCACTGTGGCCTGTTTCCTGATTTGAAAAAAAAAGATGTCCCTTTGTGATTCTGAAAACGTACCTTTCCCAGAATCATTCCCAGACATCTGGTGTGATCTTTTTATGTGTGTTCTGTCCCGTCGTCTCTGCTGCGCTGTTAACTTTGTTTTGTGCGACTCAACATTTTTTGTAGCTGCTAATTGCATATATTGGTCTCCTAAGTCCGGTCACGTGGAGCCCTGCTATGCTAAGATATTTCTTTCCGTTCCATGCAGGCGTGAGTCAGAGAGGCTCTCTTGATGGCTTATTGTTAGCGAATGGTGCCTGCCTCCCTGCTGCAAGGGCTCGGCTTTTATTGCCCCTCTTGAAATGTGTTCCATGTTCTACTTCTCTTGACGGCTGGGAACATAGTATGTCCAGTACAGTCCAAAGTGATTTTGATACTACATGACTATTAACATGCAAAGTAGGGAACGGTTTTTCGTCTGTCACGTATGAATGATTACTCTCTGTACTATGCAAATTAGTGTCACTTTACGTGAAGTAGGGAATGCGTGATATTAAAATCTTCAGCTTTATGAGTAGATAACGTTTTTGCGTTTAAAATAGTTTGTTAAGGGGCAAAATTATACCACCACCTAACAAAAGTGAGAGAGAGCAGTGTTTCGGAATTTGATAACAAATAAGCGTTTGAACCTGTGATGCTCTAGGTGTAATGTTTTAATTTCCTAGTTTTGAATTGTATGGTATGGTATCTGGCTTCTTAATCGTTATACAACAATTACAGGAGCTCTTCTGCAAAAGACATCTAATAGCTTAGATGTAACATGAAGATTAGAGGATATTCATTTTCATTATTCTACCTTTAAGTGAAGAGTTAATTGAAACATAATACAGATGCATAGAGGTCGACTCAAGCATCTGTTTTGAAGAGACTGTATATTTTGTATAGCACAGGCTGTCACTGTTAGTGTATTTAAAATATTAGAACTGAATATATTAAGTCTGTTTAACATTTCCACATTGATAAGTTGTGTAATTATTCGTGTGCTATTATTTTTAACCGATTTTTACTCTTGATTAACATTTCTGACATCTTTGACCAATAATTATTTGTTGGAAACACATTGTCTAATAAACAGCATATGCTACTACATTATGGGGCAAATCAAAAATAAAGATATATACTTGGACCTGGAATAGAGTTTACAAACTTAAGTATTCTAAAGCAAAATTCAGGCCACTGTCGTAAATGGGACACATGTATGAATTTCTTGAAAGAAAATTAGTGTCGGTCATGTGATTACCATGTTGCCAAACTGGCTTTCTTTGGTGTTCATCCTAGACATTAGGTGCTACACGTTATGTCCGACGTCAATGCGCAAGAAACACTCACAGACTGCAGGTCGCAACACTAGTATTGGGAGTGGGGAGGGTGAGATATAGAGTGTGTCGGCAGATACTGACGTCAGTGCAGTCGTTGTCTTAATGCGGAAACAGATTTAACTAACTTACAGAAGGGCATGAACATTTGGGTCAAGACGAGAAGCATTTCCGAAACGGGTAAATGTGTTGACTGTTAGTGTGCCACCGTTGTTAAAGCATACCGTGCATAGCATGGGTATCCAAAACTATCGCCAAGGCAACTGTGGCGAACCACAGACCATAAATGACAGGAGTGGATGACTACTGCGGAGATGTGTACGGGTGAATAGTCGTGCAACTGATGTGCAACTGATGACCCAGATGAACAAAGGGTCTACCAAAAGTGTCAACGTCCAGTGAACTTTGCTGCGTATGTGCCTCCACAGCAGTCGCCTACTTCATGAACCCCTGCTGATTGATGTTCACTGGCGACGACGTCTCAAATTTGCACGCCAACACCACAAGAGGACACCCTCTGAGTGGCGACAGGCGGCCTTTTCAGCTGAATCACGCCTTATGCTCTCTCGAACAGACGGCTCTTGGCATCTGCGCAGTGAAACGTCTGAAAGCAAACACTCTGCAACAATCGCCGGGAGGATCCAGGCTGCATGGCATTCCCTGGGTGATCTCGTCATTCTGGAAGCCATAGTGGGTCACCAGGAGTATGCGTCTATCCTTGGGGACCAATTCCGGCTCGCCATGCCGTTTGTTGCGCGGTGTGGCCGCGTGGTTGGAAGCGTTATGTCACGGATTGCGAGGACCTACCCGCCGGAGTTTCGAGTCCTCCCTCGGGCATGGCTGCGTGTTGTGACCTCTCAATGTCATTCAATACGATCACGACGACATCCCTCGATCGACGTTAGCACTCGTGGTGTCACTCGCCTTCATACATGGCAGTGGACCGCCCAAGGATAGGATTCTCTTAATGTTCCGCGCACACGCGTTTCACAGTTTTATAAAATGCAGAATTAAGTAAACTATAGCTTTTCGTTGCATACAACTTTCGTGGGTTCCACAACCATAATAGTTTCCTAAGAGCATTTTTCGCAGCTAACTCAAAGTTCGAATTATGTAGTCGGAATCATTTTCACTTCACTCGACAATAAACGTCTCTGATCACTTCGTCATACGTAATGCATTTCAAACGTGCTTGAAGAGTCTTTAAATAATCTCGTTAACGAATTGCGCAGTCGCGTACCACTTTTTCATCTAGTAGCCCGATAGGGATAACTGAAGGTAGAGAGCTGAATAATGTGTTACATGTTCTTTCATATGTATTAAAAAACAAACGGGCCCTTATATCTTTCTGTCCCGCTTGGTCTCTGCTACTTTGCTTTTTATTACTTTTCATTATATTCCTTCTTATTAATACTGTGCAGTTATTAAAGTTTCGTATTATTTTCCCCTTTCAATTCTTCCAAAATAAAGTCTATTTACCCCCGATTTTAATTAATATAATGCTAATTGACACGCCTTCCCCCCAAAGTACCGTTATAGTGTGTTGTTCTTAACATAATTTAGTTTAAGTTACTTTAAATAGTGTGTAAGTCTAGGGAACGATGACCTCATCAGTTTGGTCTCTTAGCAATTCACCCAAATATGAACATTTCTACATGCCGTTTATTTTTCATCGGTACGACGGTATCTCCTAGCTGAAAAATTCAGTGTTCCACACAGCTCGTAGTGTACATGCATAGTTAAAAGACCAGCGGGATAAGTTTACTGTACTCTCCTTGCGACTATACTCGCCAGATCTAAACTACTTTCAATGACAGAATAGTTTTGAAACATGTATGTATTTTGTATCATTTATACATAAACTGTGTCACTAATAAAAATTCCAAACCTCTTCTACCAGTTTAATTTATGCATAGTACCAGTCATGGATTTATCTACGTGCATTACTTTTGATTATCACTTATCGGTTTACAGCAATGTGTTCAGATAAACCGTGTCCCTTGTTTCGTATTATGGATAAGAATCTAAAATAATGATAAGAATTCCCCGCTCTCTCAATCGTATACTTAATGAAAAAACAACAAGCGATTGCTGCATGTTCTACCATAGTTCACTGGTCTGTTCGTAACTATGAAGCTCTTAACTTTCCATGCAAAAAACAAAATAAGTTCTCATGAATCTCTGTGAATAAAACCACAGCAAACGTCAATATTCCGCATGCAACAGCTGCGTACATGGGAGAGAGAGAGAGAGAGAGAGAGAGAGAGAGAGAGAGAGAGGAACATCCTTTTGTTTGTTCGTTTTTGTTCGTTTATCTCATTGCCGAAAACGGCACTCTGCGCACCTGCTTATTAAAGCATGGGATCTGTGAAGTTCCAACAGCGACATTCATTTGGCTATAACGTTATCTGCCATTAATTTCTAGCCGCAGACCGATATTATGAAAGCTATTTACAGTCGGGAATAGCTGCTGTACGCTGTATATATTGCCCGTTATTATACCTTTACGCGGGAGATCCATTACTTAAGGTTATCGCAGGCATTGAGGACAACGGCTGTATTTAAAGGTAGTAACGGTCTGTTTGAACCACTAGCGCTGCATAAAAATATTCTCCCTTATCTTTATGGGTTCCTGATGGTTTTTTCGTTACTGTAAGGTCCATATTGAAGACATCGTTCCGATACCACTTATAGTATGCAGTTTCGTCTGTGACATTAACTCGTATTCGTGCTTAATGAAACTGCCAAAGAGTTCACCACTAATGACGAAAAATAAGCACACATAGTTTAAAGTTAATGTTTTCGTTACAAAACTTTATTTTGAATAGGTTTTATGAAGAAAATGCAGCAGGTGCCATGTGTTGACAATCTGTTTAACTAACGTGCACGACAGCTGTTGCATCTCTTCCGATTCTTTCAGAAAGTGTGCTCTGTCACGCGATTTCGGTCATACAAGTCGGTGTTAAGAATTTAGAATGCGTCATCTTCTGACAATCTAATTTTACTATTATTCACCACAGCAAAAGGAGTTGTTTACTTTCTTCAAGCAAGAGTTGTGTACTGCGTAAATCAAATTAATTATATCAACGTTCATCAACAGAGATAGGCACCGTTTACTTTAGCAGAATCTTTCGTCGCTTCCTGGTAGAAGAACATTATAATAAACGAAAAGCACCAGATTGCTTTTGTTCTACAATATTATTTTTGTATTATGCATTTACTTGTTTTATTATGTATTTACTTTGTTTATTGTATTTATGTACTTATATTGATAATTATTTCTTCTTTTAATTGGTTTGTGTATCACTCTCTGTGTTTCATATATCCTGATGTAGCCTTGCCTAGTACTAATTTTATTTTATTTTATTAGTTTTATTTACTAATAGAATCTGTCACGAAGCCATGCTGTTCCTATTATGTGTTAAAAGTTTTCCTGTCTACTCCATTGTTATTTATTTACTGATCAATTTTTTACTTTTTCGTTGCATTACCATCACTCTGTCAAATATGTTACTCACTGTATGTTTCTGCTTCAGTCTAGACGTGCTACTTCTCTTCCATTGTTGTTTGCAAACACTGTAGCTTCTTTGGTGACAATGCTCAGTAAATGGGTGAAGATAGTCTCGCAAGCCGAAAACCAGTTAACACACAAAAGTAACATTGTAGAACAAAGACAAACTGGTGCTTTTCATTTATTAAGTACCGTTTACTTTTATATCATAATTTATCACTTTTTTCGACTTGTAATTTGTCATTACTTTACAGTGTTTGCAATGTTACGTTACACTTCTCGAAACTTCAGTACCATTAGTCTTCATCGTCAGGAAAGGTAAAACAAACATTTGCTATCGGCATTATTTATTTCTTATTAATTTTCTTGACAAATAAGTGATTACAAAAACCACAGACAGTAGAACTCTGTTTAAGGATTTCTTCTGTATTTCGGGTTTCCACCATACCACGGGCCACAACTTGCAGACCGACAGGGACACATGCAACAAGAGCGTGTTCTACATCAGTGGAACGTTTCACAGACCGTAGAAGAAGAACTGCCAGATAAAGTGACGAACAAAGTCAACTTCCGACTTCAAAAAGCTAGCAAAGGTCAGCGCAATCTCAGACAAGATCGATTCAATGCTCGACGGCAACAATTAGTACAAGACAACGACTTTGTGTCAGCACCTTACCTACTTCAACTCCATCAAAACATAAGTGCAAGGAAAGAATTACATAAACTTCGAAAAATATATTGTTCTGCCCTTCTTTTCCCTAGAGACAATTAAATGCAATCATAGTTTTGGTAATATGGACCAAACATACGTAAGTTGCTCTGCGAGTTTGTTTGCGGATAAGTTCCGTGACAGTTCAGCTATCATATGTTGCCACAAGCGAAAGGTAACTTAGATCCCATTAAAATAGCTGAAGAGCTTCAAAACCACAGAGTAGGATAATGACTACACTAAGAACTACCTCTAAAATATTACACAATTTAACAATGCTCTGGCATTTGCTACAGATCTTTTTTACTCGTTCAACATTGTTGGTAGTGGTCCACATTGTTTTAAAGTAAGGGGCAGGTGTATCATATGGTAGGAGTTCCTCAAACTTTCTCTGGACTTATCATAGAACATAATACTCCATTACAACATCGTATGTAGAACAAAGCCAATAGAAACTGTTGCAGGAAAAAATGGTAACATTGCAAGCGTGCTTCATACATGTAATCCTTATGCACGGTTGTTAAAATACGTAACAATTGTAACTCACAATATACACGATACGGATTTTTACAATGTGACTAAAATTTGCCACTACTGTTCAAAATTTGACATATTTTATTAATAAATACTTGCATTCACTTATTCCTCCATTGCTACAACAATATTACCTATTGTTTTAAAAATATGGGAGCAGGTGTACCATACAGTCGGAGTTGCTTCAACTTACGCTGCCCTTTTGAGCATAGAGTTTGATGCTGCATTATAACATCGTATAGAGAATAAAGCCAGTGGAACCTGTTGCAGGAAAAAATGGTTACATTGCAAGAGTGTTGCGACACTCATAATCCTTATGCACAGTTGCTTAAGTACAAAAAACACCTAGCTCACTATGTACCCGATACAGATGTTTACACTGAGACTGATATTTGTTATTACCATTCACAATTTAACACGTTATTAATAAATACTTGCCTTTACTTATTTCTCCATTACTACAAGTATATTACGTATCAGTGACTAATCAGGCCAGAGTGAGAATTATTTGTATGGGTCAACTAGTATTTTTATTAAAGCTAATCACAATGCCATTCTTAATCAGAGAAGCTGAACATCTGTTTCTTCTATTTGGCCACTTATTCAACTTGAGAGAACAAACCCGTTCAGCAAATGCATTGGAACCCAAAAACAATCAAAATAAAAACATTAACTTCTCTAAATGTTTTAGGTTAGTTGCACTGTGTTTCTTTAAAATAATATTCTATTTTTTTACCAGACTTAGTTCTCACCCACAAATATCTAGTGGTGAAGCGTTTCAGAGGCTTTTGGGCTTGGCCTACCCAATAATTTGAAAAAAAAACTTACAATTAGAGTTATGATATAAGAATGCATTGTAAACAGTGTAAGCTTGTTTTGTACGTTAGTACAGTTTCATTTAGGCCATCCATGAGTTGAGAGTTCACTGTGATATATGCGCTATCCAGTTCAATACTGCACTGGAAGCTGGTAGAAATAACCTCTTTGTTTCTATGCGGAAGCTGGCAAGACAGCAGACGGTCATGTGTGTCGTAATAGCGTAGCATTAAGGCTTGCCTCAGCTGTGTTGTTTAGCGTGCTGTTCAGTTCCAATTTAAGAAAACTTGTTTTCGTAGTATAATTTGCGAATGCATGCCATTAAATGGTTATGTTACGGCTTGTGGTGTTTCGCGAATTTGATGACAATCCATTTCCATGCCGAACTTACAAAACCATGTGAGTTATGAGGATAAGCGATTCACAACACACTTAGACATTAGAATAGTCGACTGGAAACTGTGGTATCGATAGTTCCGATGCCACAGCGTAGGTGAACGCTCGTAGGTTTGGCACTAAGAGAGAGGACGAACTTCGCCGACCACAGCGCCCTCAAGCTGACGCTGTGGAGCTCAACGAGCGCCGCTCTGTTTTCGGCCCATTTCATCAAGAGCAGACGGCCTGGAAACATCGCTTCAACTTCAGAGTGTGTTGTCTTGCTATTGAGACTTTGTACTACTTACGACGGGAATACGGCTTCGCACCTTAAATTCTCATCATCGCAAAGTTATGTAACGATTTTTTGAATTGTTTTTGCCTATAGTAAACATCTTTAAATTTACACGCAGTACCGAAGTGCTTTACCTCTTCTGCTCCTACTCGCTTCCTTCATTCGGCCTATTTTACATATCACAGAAGCAGACTCACGCGCCGCCTTCCAGGCGAGATACAAAAGAAACAAAACAGGAAATTTAAATTTCCTTGGGATAAAAAGCATCTCAGACTCACAAATAACTCGTATTTTGACGCATGTGTTTTGTTTGGTGAATCTGGGACTGAAAAAGAATGGACGTCAACTTATTTTGGAGTATATGTGCCAAAACGTTTGACAGAAAAGCCGAGAAACCCTAGAATTCAAGGCACCTTTAGAATCAAGAGAGTTTCCAGTAGTTGGGTTATGAACGAACTTAACATTCAGTTTATGAAGGAGCCAAACTTCTAGTTATAAAATATAATTCGATTGTGAAACAAAATACATTCATAATGGAGAGACGTATCGATGATGCTTGTTTCTTGGGCAAGCAAGAGCTTGCATTCAAAGAACACTAGAAAGATGAACGTTTCGACAACAAAGGGAATTACTTTGAATTATTGGAACTTTTGTCTAGACAGGAACACTTTATTTACTATCACCTGAAGGGCACTTCTCGTGTTCAAAGGAAACTAAAGCACAATTCAAGACGAACTAAATGAGTCGGTTACAAATGTCATTAATTATCACATTAAAAGGAGTTTCTGTGGTGTGAGTTTGATGGAGTACAAGCTGATGAAACTCTGGGTGTTTCTTCTAAGTCACAAACGTGTATTGCTCTCAGATTTTGTACACGTGACTGTGCCATAGAAAAATATTTTGGTTTTCGCAATGATTCTAGTGACGAACCTGCTGAGTGAACTTGATGTTTGGTGAGATGTAAATTAGTGAGCGAAACATATGATGAAACCTCAGTAATGGCAACTTAACATAGAGGTGCATAAATTTTGTTAAACAAGAAATCTGTAAGCAACATTTTGGCACTGCGATGCTCATAAACTTTATCTAGTGCTGTTACAGGGTTCTAAAGATATCAAAGCAGTTAGACTTCTGATTTATAATATTGTAGCATTCCATTCATTTTTTAGCAAGTCGTCAAAGAGAAAATTACACTTATGAAGTAGAGGATTCACATTGCCTCAAACACACAGGAATTACAGTTCACGAGGTGTCCAGAAAATATAACTTAAATACCATGAGTTTAAAGACATTTTCCGAAATATCACCACAGACGGTCAAAGTTGGTATGTAGAATCGTTCAACAGTGCCTCTAACTTGTTTAGTATTCTGAATGAAACTCAATTCTTTATCCCACTCTTCCTTAACAAAGAAATATTTGAATATGCTGACCATCTCTGTGCACTTCTGCAACACCAACTGGCATGTCAGGTTATTATCTGCAACGCTGAAATGAAGGAGACAATCATTTTGTTAAAGGACACGACATCAGAAAAAAAACTGTAAGTTCATGCGCTGAAAGCTGTAACAAGAAATTTCACAGCGGTAGGAGAGCTGGTGAGCGTGACTTCCAGTCCCTTAAAATGGGATGTTAGGTAACGTCATAGTGCAAATGGAAATGCATTTTGTAGGTCTTCAGAACATGCAGTTTACAGAGTTGCTGGTTAAAAATCAGTTTACGATATTGAAAAGTCTGCGTTGTTCAGAAATACGATGCAATCTTCCTCCAGACTAGCATGCATGCCCGAAGGTGCACTCACTGCGGTGACTACAGCCATTAGGAAATACTTGAAATATATTCTCAGTTGCGATTGTGGACAACCATCAGCTGTATAATGCAATAACGACAGTGAAAATTTGTGCTAGACCGGGACAAGGACCCAAACATCCCGCTTAGCTTGGATGAAACTCCATATTCTTTTACTTAGTCGGTCACCGTCCATCCTCATGAGATCGTAAAATAACAATCGTCTCTTCTTAATGGCTGCTGTGATAGGTTCTGTCTTGCTGTACAAGTCCTCATTTCCTCTCTGTACAAATCCTCATTTCCTCTCTGTACAAGTCCTCACTTTCTCTCATTCGCCATTGTCCAGTTACCTAGAACGTTACTTTATATCCTACGCTCTCGCTTTTCCAGCTGCCCAACTTGACCTTCTCTATTCATGGTCAAAGTTTCGGACTCATATAAGCCCTTAGGTTTTACAACTGTATTATAATGTCGGAACTTGCCCCTACTTCTCATAGACTTTTTGTTAAGGTATTCTTTGTCATTTGGTATGCATAATCTAAGTCCCTCATCCTGGCATTAATTGCTTCTTCTTCTAATCCATTCTCCTGGATGACTGCACCGAGATACCTGAAATTCTTAACTCGTCCGATTTTTCCCAGTTTGGTGATTCTGTTTAGCAAAAGTGACAAAAAGCAGATTACAGAATACCTAACGGCTGAACACAAAAGTTTTGTCTCAAGTACAGATAGTGTTGAGGATCAGTGGTCAAAGTTCAAAACCATCGTACAATATGCGTTAGATGAGTATGTGCCAAGCAAGATCGTAAGAGATGGGAAAGAGCCACCGTGGTACAACAACCGAGTTAGAAAACTGCTGCGGAAGCAAAGGGAACTTCACAGCGAACATAAACATAGCCAAAGCCTTGCAGACAAACAAAAATTAGGCGAAGCGAAATGTAGTGTGAGGAGTACTATGCGAGAGGCGTTCAATGAATTCGAAAGTAAAGTTCTATGTACTGACTTGGCAAAAAATCCTAAGAAATTTTGGTCTTATGTCAAATCAGTAGGTGGATCAAAACAAAATGTCCAGACACTCTGTGACCAAAATGGTACTGAAACAGAGGACGACAGACTAAAGGCCGAAATACTAAATGTCTTTTTCTAAAGCTGTTTCACAGAGGAAGACTGCACAGTGGTTCCTTCTCTAGATTGTGGTACAGATGACAAAATCGTAGATATCGAAATAGATGACAGAGGGATAGAAAAACAATTAAAATCGCTCAAAAGAGGAAAGGCCGCTGGACGTGATGGGATACCAGTTCGATTTTACACAGAGTACGCGAAGGAACTTGCACCCCTTCTTGCAGCGGCGTACCGTAGGTCTCTAGAAGAACGTAGCGTTCCAAAGGATTGGAAAAGGGCACACATCATCCCCGTTTCCAAGAAGGGACGTCGAACAGATGTGCAGAACTATAGACCTATATCTCTAACGTCGATCAGTTGTAGAATTTTGGAACACGTATTATGTTCGAGTATAATGGCTTTTCTGGAGACTAGAAACCTACTCTGTAGAAATCAGCATGGGTTTCGAAAAAGACGGTCGTGTGAAAACCAGCTAGCGCTATTCGTCCACGAGACTTAGGGGGACATAGACACGGGTTCACAGGTAGGTGCCGTGTTTCTTGACTTCCGCAAGGCGTTCGATACAGTTCCCCACAGTCGTTTAATAAACAAAGTAAAAGAATATGGACTATCAGACCAACTGTGTAATTCGATTGAAGAGTTCCTAGATAATAGAACGCAACATGTCATTCTCAATGGAGCCCTCATCTCGTGGTCGTGCGGTAGCGTTCTCGTTTCCCACGCCCGGGATCCCGGGTTCGATTCCCGGCGGGGTCAGGGATTTTCTCTGCCTCGTTATGGCTGGGTGTTGTGTGATGTCCTTAGGTTAGTTAGGTTTAAGTAGTTCTAAGTTCTAGGGGACTGATGACCTAAGATGTTAAGTCCCATAGTGCTCAGAGCCATTTGAACCATTCTCAATGGAGAGAAGTCTTCCGAAGTACGAGTGATTTCAGGTGTGCTGCAGGGGAGTGTCATAGGACCGTTGCTATTAACAATATACATAAATGATATTGCGGATGACATCGGAAGTTCACTGAGGCTTTTTGCGGATGATGCTGTGGTGTATCGAGAGGTTGTAACAATGGAAAATTGTACTGAAATGCAGGAGGATCTGCAGCGAATTGACGCATGGTGCACGGAATGGCAATTGAATCTCATTGTAGACAAGTGTAATGGCTCTGAGCACTATGGGACTTAACATCTATGGTCATCAGTCCCCTAGAACTTAGAACTACTTAATACTAACTAACCTAAGGACATCACACAACACCTAGTCACCACGAGGCAGAGAAAATCCCTGACCCCGCCGGGAATCAAGTGTAATGTGCTGCGAATATATTGAAACGTAGATCCCTTATCATTTAGCTACAAAATAGCAGGTCAGCAACTGGAAGCAGTTAATTCCATAAATTATCTGGGAGTACGCATTAGGAGTGATTTAAAATGGAATGATCATATAAAGTTGATCGTCGGTAAAGCAGATGCCAGACTGAGATTCATTGGAAGAATCCTAAGGAAATGCAATCTGAAAACAAAGGAAGTAGGTTACAGTACGCTTGTTCGCCCACTGCTTGAATACTGCTCAGCAGTGTGGGATCCGTACCAGATAGGGTTGATAGAAGAGATAGAGAAGATCCAACGGAGAGCAGCGCGCTTCGTTAGAGGATCATTTAGTAATCGCGAAAGCGTTACGGAGATGATAGATAAACTCCAGTGGAAGACTGTGCAGGAGAGACGCTCAGTAGCTCGGTTCAGGCTTTTGTTAAACTTTCGAGAACATATCTTCACCGAAGAGTCAAGTAGTATATTGCTCCCTCCTACGTATATCTCGCGAAGAGATCATGAGGATAAAATCAGAGAGATTAGAGCCTACACAGAGGCATACCGACAATCCTTCTTTCCACGAACAGTACGAGACTGGAATAGAAGAGAGGACCGATAGAGGTACTCAGGGTACCCTCCGCCATACACCGTCAGGTGGCTTGCTGAGTATGGATTTAGATGTAGATCCATTCAAGTCCATCACAGATGTTCGTAATATATTTTGTCCTTTGAATAGAGATCCAGAGTCCAATTTTTGCAGAAATTTCTGACAGCCTATTGATCTTGTTGACTGCTGACTCTATGTTGTTAGCAAAAATGGCCAGGTGATCCGCAAAGGCCAAGCAGTCAATGTACACCCCTTTATTCTTAGGACCAAATCTGAACCGCTCTTCTTTTGTTTCTTCTTGGGCTAACATCATTCTCCACTCTCGAATGACCATTTCCAAGACGCAGTTGCAAAGGGGTGGGGATAGTCTGTCTCCTTGTCTTACGCCCGTTCTGATTGTGAAGGGTTCTGATGTCGCTGTCATAAATTTTATTTTTGACACTGTGTTAGTGAGAGTTTTTTTGATCACTTTCTTGATCCCAAATTCTTCCAAAATATTCATTAATGTGTGTCGGTCGACGTAATCATACAAAAACTAAACTCCTCCCAAACTGGCCGTGAATGCCCAACGAAACCGACCGGCCATCGTGTCATCCTCAGCCCATAGGCATCACTGGATGCGGATATGGAGAGGCGTGTGGTCAGCACACCGCTCTCCCGGCCAAATGTCAGTTTCCGAGCCCGGAGCTGCTACTTCTCAACCAAGCAGCTTCTCAGTTTGCCTCACAGCGGCTAAGTGCACCCCGCTTACCAACAGCGCTCGGCAGACCGGATGGTCACCCATCCAAGTGCTAGACCAGGCCGACAGCACTTAACTTCGGTGATCTGACGGGAACCGGTGTCATGGAGTCATATGCTTTCTGAAAATCAACAAACACGACCACGTAGTTATTTCCTCCAGTTTTTTGTACCTGGTGATGTTCTTCGGGTTAAAGATCTGTTCTGGCCAATAACGGCCCTTTCGGAAACCAGTCTGACATTCTCCAATCAGATGGTCAAGACGACCTTCTATTCCGTTCTGTGGCGCTTTGGAGAGAATCGTACATGGAACAGATACTCATGAGATGCCCCTATAGCTATTGACAATCTTTTTATCGCCTTTTTTGTGTAGAGGATGGATTAACGCTGACTGCCATTCAGTTGGGGTATCACCCTAGTTCTCCTCAAAAAGTTGGACTAGTACATCTAAAGTTTCATTATTTGCCAGCTTCAGTAGTTCCGCCACTGTTGAATCCACTCCAGGTGCTATATTGTTCTTAAGGTTCTTGATGATATCTTTGATCTCCTCTTTACTAGGTTGAGATGAGTTGGGTAGTTTGTGGATCGGGGCACACACAGGGAGTCTCTCTTTCGGTTCATCAGAATTAAGTAGGTTTTCAAAATAATGAGACATCATGGTGCAGCTTTCTTTGTTGGCCAGGCCGAGCTTTCTAAGTCTAATATTTAGCGCCTTCAATTTTTCTTAAAAACGTGGACTCTGATCGAAATATTGCTCTAATAACGTTGGGATTTGTAGCAGTTAATTTTGAGATACATCTGCACGTTATAACTAGTTTCTGGCAAAATATTGACCTAATCAATCTGATACCTGACAGTTTAAACATTATTACACTAAAGCATATGTTGACAAAGTTTGAAAAAGCAACGTTAATTTTCAATTTTATTCTTAATTATGATGCAATACTTGTGTGCTACGCACAGTCACGTTATGGCGATGTGACGCTTCTAGCAGTGAACTGGGGTAAGTCCGAGCACACTCTCTTGCCTCTGTATCTCTCAAACGGTACAGCGCTTTTTTCGCCACTCTGCGTTGTTCAGAAGTACAATGCCATGTTTCTTCAGATATGCCGACTACGCGCAAGCGTATGGAACTACATATTGATGTACGAGTGCAGATTGTAAACACTTGGTTGACGACATATGGAAGTTTGGGTCTGGCCTGCGAAACGTGCTCATGTAGCGGAATGGTAAGGCGACCGTCACTGTCACTATTCCATTACGCAGCTGACGGTTGTCTGTACTCGCAAGTGCGAATATACTTCATGTAGTTCATAATGACTACAGTCGCCGCTGCGCTTGGTCCTTCGGACATGTGTGCAGATTATGACGCATGGACGACGTCATGTGGAAATCTGCGTCTGGCCGTGGGCCGTGCACGGATAGCCGAACCGGTTAAGGCGACCGCTTGCATAAAGCGGACAATTCTGGAAGTCCCGCTCCGGCACAAATATTCATTGTCGCCATTACATTATACAGCTGGTGGTTGTCAGTATTTGTAACTGCGAATACAGTGCATGTAAATTTGGGATAAAATCGCACTCCTCTCTCCGAATCTCACTCATGATCACCCTCTCAATGAGACTAGCTCACATATGTAAGAGAGCCATAAAAAGGACTGTAAATTAAAACACAAGTCAGACAAAAGGATAACTGAAATACATCCATAACTGTGGCTTGCTGATCGTTTATAAAAGTAAGACGGATGAGGTAGCCACTCCGGTAAATTATTAAAATTGTCGACCTAAAATTTAGCGAACAAGGCGGAAATTGCCGGTAACTCAAAAAGACGTACCACAGACGTTTTTTGTCATTTGAAACAGAGGCCTGATTGATTGACAAGTAAGCTATTACTGTCTTGTATGGATACAAATATAATCTAATAAAACGTGACGCACCGTGGCTTGCACCCCACAAGTATCACACGTGGGAGGGTCCTCTCGTCGGAGCATGAAGAAATGCGTCATAGGGCTGTGTCCTAGGCGAAGGCGAGTGAGAACGACCTCATACCACCTGCGTGGCCGGAAGGAGGTACAACACGGCCGCGTTGTCGACTTAACTTGACGCAGCTTAACGTGTGTCTCTTCCAGCCACTCTTATTCGCAACGACGTATGACTATGCACTTCATCAACGAGGCGATAGCATTTAGGGGTATGAAATGCACAAGAATAGTTTTGTGAACTTTGTTGCCTTACCGGTCATTCTGAGGTCTAGGATACGTAATTTGTTGCAATTTTCCATAGTCAAATATCGGTATCAAGTAAAATTAAATCTTTGTATGACTTCAGACGGCTTGGCACATAGAGGAACTGGAAAATGAGAAGCACTGCCTGCCTGAGTCAGAGAGTAGAGAAGCTCCACCAGTTCTAAGTTATATCGCAAAAGCTCGTCCCACATTGAGAGAAACGAATTCAATTGCCAAAATACATGTATATAAAAATGCGTGAGTAGCTTTTAACTTTTCGAATTATAAGGGAGAGTGAAATGAAATCGAGGCAGGTGAAAAATGGTAAGTAAACTCTTCATTATTTCAAAAGTAATCGCCATAAATGTTAATACATTTATTCCACAGCGAGACGAGACTGTTAATACCTTCATGGAAAAATGTTTGTGGTTGCCTATGTAACCGTCATAGATCCCACGCGTAAAACCCTTCGTCTGAAGCAGATCTACGGCCACGACTGTCATTCTTCAGGGCTCCGACAATATGGAAATCGCGTGGGAGAGATCGGGTGTGCGTGGAGGATGTGTGGTGGCCTACTAGCGAAACTGCTGCAGGGCACTCGAAATAACCATACCAACATGGTGCCTACCATGAACATTTGTCCGTGGAGGCATTGGCCGTTTCTACTCACTGTGGGACAAATGAATTAAGAGTTACGGCGATTACTTCCGAAGTACGCAGTAAACAATGTACTTACTTTTATGCTGTGTATCGTATTCATTTTACTGCTCCTAATACAACAGCGGATAAGAGATATTTCAGAAAAGGTAGAGGTGTTGTCAGCGAAGACCATATAAGAAATGAGTATATGAGATATCAGCAAGTTATTTGTAACACTAACGAAAAGACTTTAAAAAAATATTATTGAAGCATCACGTAGAAAGATTAAGTATACAGAAAATTCCACGTCAGGCCTTCCTGTACCAGTTAAGAGGAAGAAGAGAAATTAGAAATCCCAGAATGAAGTAGCAGTGAGAAGCAAACAGGCAGAAGATCCTAAGCCACAAAGCGTAGAGGAAGAAGACCAACTACTGTGATCAGCTGATGCTACCACCCTCTGCCTCCTGGTAAACAGAATACATTTTGTTTTGAGGACAAGCTGAACCAGGCGCGCACGTTTAGCGTCTTCATTTCCGAGATTTGAGGAAACTTTTCATATTTTCCAGCAAACTAAAAAACAGCATGACACGAATGAAAATGAATTTTTTTTTGATAATTCACTAAGCCATAAATGGAGGTCCACTTATGTGAACCTCAGGCGTCACTTTTGATGTAAACGTACCAGTCTTTCCTTTGTATTGTTTATCACATTTCTTCACGAAAATCAATGTATCCAGCAACTGTATATTTTATTTGAAATGTAAACTGTATTTCCTAATGCACACAGAACATAGGATTCTTAACGTTATTATTTCTGAAATATCTCATTTCCGATATACGTTTTTGTTGATGCTCTAAAACAACTTCATAATTGCAAGAAAATAATAATCATACAGTGATTTCTGGCAAGGAATAATTTGCCATTGTCAGGAAATGAATCTTTACGGCACTTTTTATTATAACCTTCGAAACAATGGTTTTTCAAATGGTTCAAATGGCTCTAAGCACTGTGGGACTTAACATTTGAGGTCATCAGTCCCCTAGACGTAGAACTACTTAAACCTAACTAACCTAAGGACATCGCACACATCCATGCCCGAGGCAGGATTCGAACCTGCGACCGTACCAGCAGCGCGGTTCCTGACTGAAGCGCCTAGAACCCAGCGGCTACAGCAGCCGGCAGTGGCTTTTCACAGTACATAAATATATTCCACATTTATTGCACGTCTGTGATATTGGAATTGCCGCAGGTTTACTACATTTTCAGGCATTTACCTCAACAAATTTCGGTAGGTGGCCAGTATAGTAAAACATAACTACTGAAACAGGTTGCAGCACAATTCTTCTTGGCTTCTTATGCCCATTTTCTACATCAACTACAAATTTAGTGCCAGAGATTTCCATGTAGAAGGACGTCCTCTTATCCACGTCATTGTTACGACATCATGTAGTACTTATTATTTACGATTCAGTTTCATTACGTTCAGCAGGACAACATTCAGTCTAAAATGAGAATTCATCACCTTCCAATCAGATAATTCCGCAATGCTGTCATTAAGAAGAGTTTGTGATTGTTCATCAGTTAGTATTTCAGAGTATTGCTGTAGAGCGTAGAACAAACTGTTACTTCAATATTCCATATTCAATATTCAATATATTCAATATTCCATCAGTTAGTATTTCAGAGTATTGCTGTAGAGCGTAGAACAAACTGTTACTTCAATATTCCGTTGGATGGACGTATGGATGGAGAGGTTTGTATGGGCGCACGACGGTGAGGTCTTCGGCGCCCGCTCAAAAACAGATTGCGACGGGTATCAAGAAAATACCCAGAACATTAAGATAAAACAAAACGTAAAACACAGGTAACAAAAGTTGGAAAACTATTTGCGTACCCATACCGAAGCATGGGATGAAGCATGGCGTCAGCAATAAGGATCTAAAAAAAATAGCAGATGGTAGTGGCTGGCTGACTGCAAGGAAAAAAAGGGAGGAGCCAGCCACTCTGCAATATACTAGAACCTCCAGCCTAAAAGTCAGGCCAGGGTTCAGACACATCGCAGATCTTTAAAACCCTAGTTACACTCATTATCATCAGTTAAAATAGAGTGCAGATCCCCACCAAGTTTTGCTTCTGCCCATGTGTCACGGTATAAAATGCATTCAGTTAAAATTTGAAGGACAGAGATGTGCACACCACAAGTATCACAAAACGGGATATCCTCCCGCCGTAAGGGAAAACTATGTGTGACAGAATAGTGCCCAATCCGAAGGCCCGTGAGAGTCACTTCTTCCCGGCTGAGCAACCGGCAGGAGGAACGCCACGGCCGGGTTGCTGACTTCACCAAACGCAGCTTATTGGCCGTCACCGCCAGCCATTCTTCCTCCCATAACTGTATGCACTTCCTGTGGAGTGCAGAAGTGACAGGCGGCAAGGGAATACGACATTGTGTCACATCCTGCTCTCTCCAGGCCACCTTGGCAGCCCGATCGGCCTGTTCATTGCCCCGTATTTCGACGTGACCTGGCACCCAGCAGAAGGACTCCTGCTTACCCCGCCGTTGGAGCAAGTACAGTTGGCCGTATATCAGCTGGACCATCTCCTCAGCTAGGTACAGATCCTGCAATGATTGTAAGGCACAAAGGGAATCGGGGCATTTGAGAAACCGATTGCCCCGAATACGATTCATCTGCTCCAGTGCCTTACGCATCGCGTGGAGCTACGCTGCGAAAGCGATATATTCAACAGGCAGGCGAATCGTGGTGACATGATCAGGGAACAGCCAAGGAAATTCCCTAGTTGGTAAAACTTCCAAAATATTAAAAAACAGAGATTGGAATGTAAAATCTGGCGTACTATCTTCCTTAAGGTTAGTCTAAAATAAGTCTGGGTCTCTGGAGGAGCCAAGATGGAAATCTGCTCCAGCGACGACGTAGAACATTGAGACCAGCCACATCCATCTCAGAAAGGCAATCCTTTGCGCGAATCCCATAGGGGCTCGTTGCTCGTTGCCGATTATGAAAAAGCCGTGCCAGAGGAAGCTGAGCAGCGGTATGGTATGTTGGTATGCATGGTTTGGATAAAGTTTTATTCCCTTGGCGCACCGTAAGTAGCCGTCGCCGCATATGAAGGGGCGGTTCACCAGCCTCTGCACAGAAGCATGATATGGGGCTTATTCTGAATGCCCCGTGGCCAACCTAATCCCTACATGGTGCACAACTTACAACATCTTTAAATAAGAAAGTCTTGCATGACCATGCACCAAGCACCCATAAGCGAGCCGAGATCGCACAAATGCCCTATAAAACTGGATCAGACAGGTTCTGTCTGCTCCCCATGTACTGTGGCTCAGACATTTTAAAGTACTTAAAGACTTAAGTGATAGTTGTTTCAGGTATCTAAGATAGTAGCCACCTAAGCTTAGAGTAAAAAGTGAGCCCCAGAAATCTCACTGTCTTTAAAAGTAAGGACAGTGTCCCTCATCCTCAACCCAGGAAAGGTTGAAATCTATTGAGAACGATGGAAAAGAACACACACGGACTTCTCGGAGGAAAATTTAAAACCACTCTTCTGCGCCCATTCATCCAAATGTCGAAGAGTGAGTTGCAACTGACGTGTTGTCGTGGGAAGGCTGGAAGAGGAGAAAAACACAGATAAGTTGTCCACAAACAAAGGACACTGGACAGGACATTGCACTGCTGACGTAATACTATTAACAGCTACGGAAAGACAGAGACACGTAAAACGCTACCTTGAGGGAGAATGTTTTCCTGCTCAAAGCGATCAGACAAGAGGTCACCAACTCGGTATCTAAAATATCCCGGCGAGATGAAAGACTAAATAAAAATGGGAAGACAACCACGAAAACCCCATTCGTGAAGCTTCTCCTGGATGAGACGCATCCAAGTAGTATTCGAGGCCTCCTCGATGTCAAAAAAGTACACCTAGAAGGGGATGACGGCGTAGGAAAGCTTGCTGTATAGCCGCCTCCAGGAGGGAAAGGCTATAAAATGTGGGAGGAAACCTCCTGAACCCATACTGAAAGCGACTAAGAAGTTGCCGGGACTCTAAGATCCAGACAAGGCTGTGGTTGACCATCCGCTCCGAGGTCTTTTCCATGCAACTAGTGAGAGCTACACTACCGTAACTACCTGGGCATGTGCGGTCTTTTCCAGGTTTTAAATGAGGAACTAAAACTACCTCACGCCACAAGTCAGGAAAGCGACCTAACGCCCAAATGGCATTAACAAGTACGAGGAGGATATCCTTGTTGCACCTTGTGAGGTGCCTTAGCATACTGTAACGGATCCTGTGTTGACCAGAGGACGTGTCATGAGCTGCGGACAATACAGAATCCAGCTCTAACATGGAGAATGGGCAGTTGTAAACTTCATTAGAGGTGGAATGGAAGTCGAAACTACACCTCTCAGCAACCGCTCTCCATGACCAATTAGAAATTAGCAAAAATGCTTGATCATTTGAGGTTCGCGTACGAGGACCTCTAGAAAATAGGTTATTTTGTAGTAACGAACAAATTTATACAAATATCAACTAATTCTAAACATCTAGAGTAAATACGGAACATTAGGTAAAAAGAAAAACACAGGTTCTCAGTCTGACATTAAGAAAAATAATTGTTTTCATACCGTTTCGATTTGTAGAACAACCTCTTTCTGCCTACGGCCAGCTGTAACCTAACACATGAATCGTTCTTTGCAAGATGCTGTGCCCTGGTTTTAATACTAAGAACTAGAAGGACCACATTCGCGGACCAGCAGTCTATAAACGGAAAAAATGCAAATGGCTCTGAGCACTATGGGACTTAACATCTGAGGTCATCAGTCCCTTAGGACTACTTAAACCTAACTAACCTTCTGACATCGCATGCAGCCATGCCCGAGGCAGGATTCGAACCTGCGACCGTAACGGTCGTGCGGTTCCAGATTGAAGCGCCTAGAACCGCTCGGCCATACAGGACCGGCGATAAACGAAAAAATACACATGCTTAGAGAGAAAAAAAATGAGGGAGGGTCCACATGGGTGACCGAGGGACCGAACAGGTTAGAGTGAAATGTCATTAAATTATGTAACTATTCGAATTTACACATGGAGATTATACCACAAATGATGAATAATACCGATAACTTGCTACATGTTTGCTTGTGTTAAGATTGAGCTCATATTCACTGTGTAATAGGAAGATGTACTACTATTAAAATGCTGTCATATTTAACTTCGCTCTATCGGCCTTTTCCTTTTTGGGTGCAACTGTAATCGACACTTAGAGGTAATTACCAAGAAATCATTGAGCAGCTGAAGATGGAATTTGGCGTAGTTGCTGATCTGTGTCTTTGTGGGTATGGACAAAACATAAGCTATGTATAGTGTGGCTATAATTAAATTTTCGCTACCTGAGGGGGCCTCCATGAAAAACGAGTGATTCTAGGACAGTGAAAGTTTGTAGAAACATCTGTAGGGACATGCAAAAGAGAAATAACGAATATACCTTTTAAAAAACACATTTTAGTTTCAGTACGTTAATTGCGTACCATGTTTACGTCCCAGGTTACAAAAGTTGCTCAATATACGACTAGTGCATACACGACAGACTGGAAATTTGTACAGATGCCATTTCACACTTGTTCGCAGCACTTTCCTGTCGGTGGACCATGGAGTATTCAGCTGACGTGACACAGCTGGTTCACTGCTTGAAGATCGCATCTTGCGTCCAGCTGTCTCAGCCGTGGCAGCAGTAACTTCTTCAATCATTTGTGGTACAACTGGACGTCGGGATCTCGCAGGAACAACTGCCAAATCGCCATTTACTTCGAACTTCCGAGTCATGTTCATCAAACCCAGTACCTCACTGTGTATCCTTAATGTGTCGATGCTCGCGAAGAACAGCAGCTCTATTGGTGTTGTTTTGAAAAAACTGCTTCACGAATAAACCCCTGCTCACATTGTCCATGTTGACTATGTACAACTTTAAATTACGCTGATGCTTGTGTTTGAACCCTATTAGAACCGTATCAGCACCGCCGCCTAGCGGCAAGTCGCGACACTAGCACTACTAACAACTCAAATCCTTCAGCTCACAGTCTGAACAACATTGCTACAAAGTTGGATAACCATGAGGTAACTAGTTTTCCATTCACATTGGCTCAAGTAGCGAAAGTTTAATTATAAACAACCACTATTAATAAATACGGGAAAAAGCTGGAACACAGAAACGAAATAAATACCGAAATTATGTAGGTAAGATAAAATAAGTTTCTAAAATATAAGAGTGGATTGTTTTCTGCCTAGCTAATTGCGAGTTGCATTTTGTACCACTCCACATGCATACCTAACGGGAAATCGTTTTCACTAAACGCTTTGTAGTTTTGGGCGTAAAAAAGACGTCACCCCATCATCCATGTTCTTTGTCGTTTGTGGGATAGCTTGCGTGCCTCAGCAGTACAGATAGCTGTAACGTGGGTCCAACCGCAACGGACGGGTGCTGTTGAGAGGCTATACAAACGTGTGGTTCCTAAAGTGGGGTAGCAGCCATTTCATAGTTGCAACGCCAACAGTCTATCCTTGTAAAATCAACCAAAATGGCCTTGCTGCGAAAGGATGAAAGCAAGGAGAAACTATAGCTATAATTCTTCCCGAGGGCATGCAGCCCTACCTACTATGTAGCTGGATGATGATGGCATCCTCTTCGGTAAAATATTTTGAAGGTGAAGTAGTCCCCTATTTTGGATATCTGGCTGGGGAGTACTCAGAAGGATGTCGTCGTCGAGAAAACCAAAGCTGTCGTTCTACAGGTCGGAAAGTGACATGTTAGATCCGATAAATTGGCAGGTAGATGGCATTTTTTAAAAAGGGAAATGGATAGGTTGAAGTTATATATAGAAGGAATTAGTGTAATTGGAAGACAGGTGGAGTGGGATTTCTGGTCAGGTGAATACAGGGTTGTAAATACAAAATCAGATCGGGGTAACGCAGGAGCAGGTTTAAAAAGGAATAAGAAAGTAGGAATGTGAGTAAATTATTATGAACAGCATGATGAACATATTATGATAGCCTAGATAGAAACTAAGCCCAAAACCATCGCTGTTGCAAGATGCCGCTGGAGTTAAGGCTCTAGTGAATTTCATTTGCCAAGGACAAGCACTGAGTTTCCCTGATCAAGGTGGAAGTGCCCTATTATCTGTCCAAGTGTACGTAAAGGAACGGTTCGAAAGGAAATGGGAGGAAAGGATTGCCCTAAATGTGAACCGTAACCGATGCCGTAAGTAGTGACAGGGTCTATCAGCTACTGCAATAAAACAAAGGTTGCAAATCACGCACATTTATTGGTTGTAAATTCAAATGACTCCCCGGAATAAATACTCGTCACGGGAGTATGAGTGCATATACACTCGTATGAACACGTGATAAACATAAATTTTGGGGAAGGAAAGGACTGGAGAAGTTCTCATAGAATAGACTGCATGGATAGGAAATCGTGTTAACTGGCTGCTAATCGCAAAATTAAATTAACGACGATGATTGCTTTGGAAGTTTAGTGAGTGGGAGGAAAGAGTGAAATCACGGCTGAGAGGTCACCGCACAGTGATTGATTAATTAATATGAAACAACATGAGTATCATTCTGCACGAATTTCATGCGCCATTTCGCTTCAAAACTTGGGTCGATTGCGGGAGACAAGGCGTGACGAGACAGCAGGCGGAGTCGGGCAGTGGCGCGATGCCGTCCACTTCCTCGCAAATCGACTGCTCCTATCCAAGTCCAGACTTCGACTCTCCATGAGCTCCAGGCATAGATTATCTCTCTCATGCTCCTAAAACCGAACTACTTCATTCTTTCAAGTTTCTAACCTCTTAGTGAAGATGAAACTTGTGCTCTCCTGTTCCGTCAGGGTGTGAGCCTGCCGAAACTGCCATTTGTACCCCCGTATTCACCTGACACTTTGAATTACAGGCCCATATCACTGACTTCAATTTGCAGTAGGAGTTCGGAGCATATACTGTACTCGAACATTATGAATCATCTTGAAGAAAATGACTTATTGGTACATAACCAACACGTATTCAGAAGATATCGTTCTTGTGCATGAAGTAGTGAGTGCTGTCGACAAGGGATCTCAGATCGATTCCATATTCCTAGATTTCCGGTCCTCACGAGAGACTATTAATGAAATTGCGTAAATGTGGAGTGTCGTGTCAGTTGTGTGACTGGTTCGTGATTTCCTCTCAGAGAGGTCACAGTTCCTAGTTATGGACGGTAAATCATCGAGCAGAAAAGAAGTGATATCTGGCGTTCCGCAACATAGTGTCACAGGCCCTCTGTTGTTCTTGATTTACATAAATGATCTAGGTGATAATCTGAGCAGCCCCCTCAGACTGTTTGCAGATGACGCTGTAATTTACCGTCTAGTAAAGTCATCAGACGATCAATTCCAATTACAAAATTTTCTAGAGAGAATTTCCGTATGGTGCGAAAAGTGGCAATTGGCACTAAACGAAGAAAGGTGCGAGGTCATCCACATGGGTACTAAAAGAAATCCGATAAATTTTGGGTATAAGTCGCACAAATCTAATGCCTGCCAATTCGACTAAATACCTAGGAATTACAATTACGAGCAACTTAAGTGGAAAGACCACATAGTTAATATTGTGGGGAAGGCGAAGCAAAGACTACGCTTTGTTGGCAGAACACTTAGATGATGCGACAAACTCACTAAAGAGACAGCCTCTTCTGGAATATTGCTGAGCGGTTTGGGATCCTTACCAGGTAGGATTGACGGAGGACATCGAAAGAGTGCCAAGAAGGGCAGCTCGTTTCGTGTTATCGCGCAATGGGGGTGAGAGTGTCACTGATATGATGCGCGAGTTGGGGTGGCAGTCTCTGAAACAAAGGCGGTTTTCTTTGAGGCGATATCTATTTAAGATATTTCAATCACCAACTTTCTCTTCCGAATGCGAAAGTATTTTGTTGACTCCCACCTACGTAGGAGAAATCATCATCATAATAAAATAAGAGAAATCAGAGCTCAAACGGAAAGATTTAGGTGTCCCTTTTCCCCACGCGCTATTCGAGAGTAGAGTGGTAGTATGAAAATGGCTCGATGAACCCTCTACCAGGCACTTAAGTGTGAATTGCAGAGTAACCATGTAGCTGTAGATGTAGATAGCGTACTTTAATTACGTGAAAATCACGTTGAGTGAAAGCAGGAGGGAAATCCATGTGACGGAATGTGATCAGATTTTTCGGTTTTGGGATTGTTAACTGTGAGCATGCGTAGGAACCATCAAGTTATAAATCACACATAGTGGATAACAGGGACCGTAGTCCCTCTGTAGTCGAGGGTTCCAGTGACGCTGTACTAGCAAGTAGTGACTTCAAATCCTGGTAGTGCAAATCTCGATTCGTAATAACTTTCCACCAGCGGTATTTGACAGACAAGGTGACTCGACATGCATTTTTGACAGACGTATACAGTGAACAGATATTTTAAGAAACCATTGTGAGGGAAGAAATAAAATCTTTCTTATGGATGTATTTCAGTGAAGAGTGTCATAAAACGTTACTTTTAATGATGAAGACCGTTGACTCTCTGAGTGTGCTTCGTAGTTCTCCTCGTAAATGGATATAATAAGGACTCTCTGTGTCTCTATGGTGGAACTGTTCTGCTCACAGGCAATACCTGGTAATGAATGGCTCAGTATAAAATCGATCCTGAACAGACAAGAAAATCACTCAGATTCACTGCCTGAAAAAAGTGAAATATACGAAAGACACAGACGGATGTGACAGTAGCTTCGCTCGCGAACGCACTACCAGCGAGTATGTACACTACTGGCCATTAATATTGCTACGCCACGAATATTACGTGCTACAGATGCGAAATTTAACCGACAGGAAGAATATGCTGTGATATGCAAATGATCAGCTTTTCAGAGAATTCACACAAGGTTGGCACTGGTAGCGACACCTACAACGTTTCCAACCCATTTCTCATACATAACCAGCAGATGACCGGCGTTGCATGGTGAAACGTTGTTGTGATGCCTCGTGTAAGGAGGAGACATGCGTACCATCACGTTTCCGACTTTGATAAAGGTCAGATTGTAGCCTATCGCGATTGCGGTTTATCATATCGCGACATTGCTGCTCGCGTTGGACGAGATCTAACGACTGTTAGCAGAATATGGAATCGGTTGGGTTAGGAGGGTAATACCGAATGCCAAGCTGGATCCCAACGGCCTCGTATCACTAACAGTCGAGATGATAGGCATCTTATCCGCATGGCTGTAACGGATCGTGCAGCCACGTCTCGATCCCTGAGTCAACACATGGGGACGTTTGCAAGACAACAACCATCTGCACGAACAGTTCGACGACGTTTGCAGCAGCATGGAATATCAGCTGGGAGACCATGGCTGCGGTTACCGTTGACGCTGCATCACAGACAGGAGCGCAAACGAAGGTGTACTCAACGACGAACCTGGGTGCACGAATGGGAAAACGTCATTTTTTCGGATGAATCCAGGTTCTGTTTACAGCATCATGATGGTCACATGGGTGTTTGGTGACATCGCGGTGAACGCACATTTGAAGCGTGTATTCGTCATCGCCATTCTGGCGTATCACCCGGCGTGATGGTATGGGGTGCCATTTGTTATACGTCTCGCTCTTGTTCGCATTGACGGCACATTGAATAGTAGACGTTACATTTCCGATGTGTTACTACCCGTAGCTCTACCCCTCATTCGATCCCTGCGAAACCCTACATTTCAGCAGGATAACGCAAGACCGCCTGTTGCAGCTCCTGTACGGCCCTTTCTGGATACAGAAGCTGTACGACTGCTGCAAGCACCTTCTCTGGATCTCTCACCAATTGAAAACGTCTGGTCAATGGTCGCCGAGCAACTGGCTCGTCACAATACGAAAGTCACTACTCTTGATGTACTGTGGTATCGTGTTGAAGCTGCATGGGCAGCTGTACATGTACACGCCATCCAAGCTCTGTTTGACTCAATGCCCAGGCGTATCAAGGCCGTTATTACGACCACAGGTGGTTGTTCTGAGTACCGATTTCTCAGGATCTATGCACCCAAATTGCGTGAAAATGTAATGGCAGGTCAGTTCCAGTATAACATATTGGTGCAATGAATAACCGTTTATCATCTGCATTTCTTCTTGGTGTAGCAATTTTAATGGCCAGTAGTGTAAATGATTCTGTGTGGCAGGTAGAACGTCCACCAGAGACTACTACTGTTATTCGTGTTTAATGTTGTTATCAAACCTGACAGGCTATGTTAGGGGCCTGAACAGCGTCTTATGTTGGTGGTCATTTTGAGGGACAACGAGATGCTACGTATATGTGTGAGGCAGCGTTATCAGAATCTGACAGAGTTTTAAAAGGATCTCATTGTGGGTTCCCCCTTGGCCGCTTGGTTCACTCGTGCAGTATTTAGATTTTCTGGTTATTCAGACGCGATAGTGGCCAGATTGGGGCCTTCATGCGAACGTGTGGGCAGGAATACTCGTCGTCAAGTTCCGCCAGACCATGTCTGACCGCCACAAGGAAAAATCGCCATATTGTGCCCTAAGCAAGTCGCAACCCTTTCAAACCTGGATCTGCCATCCAGGGGCAAGTATTGGACACCTTGCAACATGCTGTGTCATCCAGCACCATTATCAGAAGACTAGCAGCAGCTGGACGAGGGAATTGCTGAACAAAATCACAACGCAGGCAGCTGTGTGTGTTTGGGGTAGTGCCGCGATCAGGAGGCGTGGACTGCTGATGACTAGAGTCGCATAGAGTTCAGCAATGAATTACCCTGGATTACCATCATCGGTGAGTATGACGGCGGCCTCGGGAGAAGCCAAGCTATTCCGAATGTTTTCAACAGCAGAGTTACTCCTGGCTTGATGGTGTGGGAAACCATCGCGTATGACTTCGGGTCATAGCTGGTCGTGACTGAGGGAATTTTGGCAGCACAACGGTACGTCACAGTATCCTGCGTTTTCATGTACTGTCTGTCATACGACAGTACCCTGTTGCCATTTCTCACGGTACGTGTCTCCATGAACTATGTACATAAAGCTGAAGTACTCCAATAGTCAGAATGATCCCCGTATCTGTCCCCGACAGAGCACATTTGGTACCACTCAAAGTGAAGTCTGTGTCACTAACAGAATTCAGGATGTCTGTGACCAATTACAACAGTTGTGTTAAACTAAAACTTAACTGGGAAGGCATCGAAGGTGACCTTGGGTTCACTTTAGATAAGTCTTTATCATATCCCAAACACTGTCTCAGTATCAAGTTAACAGAGTCAGCTCTGAAAAAAAAAACATCACCTGGGATATTACTGACTGCTGGGGAGCCAAACCACAACTCATCAGAACCTCCACCTTAGCACTCTTGTGTCTTTGCAAGGGAGTATGCGTGCCGGCCGCGGTGGCTGTGCGGTTCTAGCGCTGAAGTCCGAAACCGCGGGGCTGCTACGGTCGCAGGTTCGAATCCTGCCTCGAGCATGGGTGTGTGTGATGTCCTTAGGTTAGTTAGGTTTAAGTAGTTCTAAGTTCTAGGGGACACATGACCTAAGATGTTGAGTCCAATAGTGCTCAGAGCCATTTGAACCTTTTTTTTGTGTACGCGTACCGCATATGGTAGAGTTCTCCCCACATAAAGCAAGTGTTCGTCACACTGAATGAAACTGCGTAGCCCCCTACCGCATGTTTGAAACCTATACCTACATACGAGGTTAATCACGTGACAACCCGCATTAAAATAGGTCGTAAAGTAGTTGCGGTTGTTGAAAGAAGAAAGACTGAACTAAATCGTTTACTCTCTCTCCATGGCCATCAACAACCAAGATCTAGGTTGAAAACCAGAAGTAGTTTGCTTAGTTCAGCGTCAGCACTAACTATATCTTAATATGATGCCAGAGGCCAACTGCGAACAGCTAGATGTAACCAGCTTCAAATGCGGATGAAACCCGCTGAGTGTCAACCAATGGAAGTGCCATTGGTTGGCGGGGCGTGGTGGCCGAGTGGTTCTAGGCGCTACAGTCTGGAACCGCGTGACCGCTACGGTCGCAGGTTCGAATCCTGCCTCGGGCATGGATGTTTGTGATGTCCTTAGGTTAGTTAGGTTTAAGTAGTTCTAAGTTCTCGGGGACTGATGACCTCAGAAGTTGAGCCCCATAGTACTCAGAGCCATTTTTGCCATTGGTTGATCGACCTGGAGATCACTGAACAAACTAAGATCAGGTATACGTAAATCCAGGGACAAACTTGTCAAAGGAGGACTTTTCGAAGAACCGACCCAGTATGAATGAGAAGTAGAACCAAGGAGGGATCACTTGTGGCACTCTCAATGCTGTCCTGAATCATGCAGTGATGAAGAAGTGATGAACGCTGAAGGCCGTGCAATTGCAGTTGCTCAGTTCCGTGCGAAGATCATTTAGTTCATACTGTTAACCACGCAAATCGTGAATTACTGAAAATTCGTGTAATTTTGTTTCATATGGCCCCTGACTCGAATAACTAAAAACAACACTAGTTGGTCAGTTAGACTCAGGAGACGATAAAATGGCTTTATGACACTATTCCTGACCGAAAAAGTACATGCATGAAGGCCAGAGCGGGTGCGTAGTCCTACTGGTAAGAGGGCTCATATCTCAAAGTAATTTGTAGATTTGACTCGATTTTGCAATCACCGAAAAAATGTCGTATACCTTCCTAACCCACGAAGCTTCCTCTTTCCTTCTTGGGTGCTTCAGTTCTTTTTATCAGGGAGTGTATAATTTGCTGGAACTGAATGATCCCAATAGAGTTATCATGACAAATTCATCTTCATGAGTAAAAGCTCCTCTCTCCGGCTGTATTTTCCAAAGCGTTATAGTCTTTGACTGTACGCATCCATCTTGCATCTGCGTATTTTCTAATGTCATCTGCCTTCCCTTGTATTACCGTCTCGGTCTTCCATTATAGCCTGGAATCTAATAAAGAACTTCCTTCCTGCCTCTGCCATCTATTGTCTGGCTACATTTCCTCTCCATCTTCATTTCATTTGCATTACGGTCATAGTTACGCTTACCGCACCAACCTGCTAGACGACCTCCCGCCCCCTCCCCTCTCCCACCCCCCCTCTCTCTTTCCAGTATGAGGCCCACAGAATTGCAGATTAACATCCCTCACGTCGGTTTGCTACATAATTATCGAGTGTATTCTAAGTTAGAATGGAAAATTTTTTGTCAGATAGAACGGTTTTTCTCCACTAAGCAGCGCGGATGTAGAAAACATCACTTATGAGGAACTCAGTTTGCCTTTCTCTCGCACTATATCGTGCGAATTATGGATGAAGAGCAACAGGAAGATAACATACTCCTATACTACCGAAATGCTTTATACACGGTGCCACGCTGCAGACTACTGAGCATATGGAATGGGTCATTAGATATGTGAGTGGCTGGAGGAGTTCTTAAAAATAAAACCCAGTTCCATATATGAAGATAGTAGCTGTTCCCGAAAGAACAGATACCATTGATGACCGTGCAGCTTCTCTAGAATGAAATGATAATTAAATCGACACCATAGCTGAGAAGCTGCACGGTTATCAATGGTATCTGTTCTTTCGTGAACAGATACTACCTTCATATATACACTCCTGAAATGGAAAAAAGAACACATTGACACTGGTGTGTCAGACCCACCATACTTGCCCCGGACACTGCGAGAGGGCTGTACAAGCAATGATCACACGCACGGCACAGCGGACACACCAGGAACCGCCGTGTTGGCCGTCGAATGGCGCTAGCTGCGCACCATTTGTGCACCGCCGCCGTCAGTGTCAGCCAGTTTGCCGTGGCATACGGAGCTCCATCGCAGTCTTTAACACTGGTAGCATGCCGCGACAGCGTGGACGTGAACCGTATGTGCAGTTGACGGACTTTGAGCGAGGGCGTATAGTGGGCATGCGGGAGGCCGGGTGGACGTACCGCCGAATTGCTCAACAAGTGGGGCGTGAGGTCTCCACAGTACATCGATGTTGTCGCCAGTGGTCGGCGGAAGGGGCACGTGCCCGTCGACCTGGGACCGGACCGCAGCGACGCACGGATGCACGCCAAGACCGTAGGATCCTACGCAGTGCCGTAGGGGACCGCACCGCCAATTCCCAGCAAATTAGGGACACTGTTGCTCCTGGGGTATCGGCAGGGACCATTCGCAACCGTCTCCATGAAGCTGGTCTACGGTCCCGCACACCGTTAGGCCGTCTTCCGCTCACGCCCCAACATCGTGCAGCCCGCCTCCAGTGGTGTCGCGAGAGGCGTGAATGGAGGGACGAATGGAGACGTGTCGTCTTCAGCGATGAGAGTCGCTTCTGCCTTGGTGCCAATGACGGTCGTATGCGTGTTTGGCGCCGTGCAGGTGAGCGCCACAATCAGGACTGCATACGACCGAGGCACACAGGGCCAACACCCGGCATCATGGGGTGGGGAGCGATCTCCTACACTGGCCGTACACCTCTGGTGATCGTCGAGGGGACACTGAATAGTGCACGGTACATCCAAACTGTCATCGAACCCATCGTTCTACCATTCCTAGACCGGCAAGGGAACTTGCTGTTCCAACAGGACAATGCACGTCCGCATGTATCCTGTGCCACCCAACGTGCTCTAGAAGGTGTAAGTCAACTACCCTGGCCAGCAAGATCTCCGGATATGTCCCCCATTGAGCATGTTTGGGACTGGATGAAGCGTCGTCTCACGCGGTCTGCACGTCCAGCACGAACGCTGGTCCAACTGAGGCGCCAGGTGGAAATGGCATGGCAAGCCGTTCCACAGGACTAGATCCAGCATCTCTACGATTGTCTCCATGGGAGAATAGCAGCCTGCATTGCTGCGAAAGTTGGATATACACTGTACTAGTGCCGACATTGTGCATGCTCTGTTGCCTGTGTCTATGTGCCTGTGGTTCTGTCAGTGTGATCATGTGATGTATCTGACCCCAGGAATGTGTCAATAAAGTTTCCTCTTCCTGGGACAATGAATTCACGGTGTTTTTATTTCAATTTCCAGAAGTGTAGTTAAAATATGGCTACCCGGCCATTGACCTTCTTGTGCGAACGTACACGGTATGCCCCAACTCGTACGGGACTTGGTATATTGAACCCAGTTCGTTGGCCTGGACGGTGAGTGTTCCTGAGAGACAACGGTGTCGTCAGGACTGTCCCATGGAAATGTGACAGGGCCACTCTGGTTCCTTACGTACATGAATTATCTGACGTGTGGACTACGGGTGGTCACTGATGACACTGTGTTATAGGGGAAAGAGTCAGCATTGAGGAAGGATACAGGACGGGTTAGAGAGAATCCCTGTTTGGTGTGATGCAGGGCACGTTCCTCTAAGAGTATAAAAAGGTAAATTAATGTAGGTGAATATGAAAACCATTCCTGTAATATTCCAATACAGTATCAGTAGTGTCTCGCTGGACACAGTCAAGTCGATTAACTATTTAGGTGTAACGTTGCAAAGCGATATAAAATGAAACAAGCTGGTAGGGACGGTAAGAAAGAAAGAGAGTGGTTGTCTTCGATATACTGGCAGAGTTTTAAGAAGGTTTAGCTCACCTACAAAGGAGACCAAGCGTAGAAACGTGTGGGAACCATAACCTAAGGACAGCACACAACACCCAGCCATCACGAGGCAGAGAAAATCCCTGAACCCGCCGGGAATCGAACCCGGGAACCCGGGCGTTGGAAGCGAGAACGCTACCGCACGACCACGAGATGCGGGCAAGTTAAATTGACATCTGGCCATGTCACCCAGGCATTTTACTTATTTTGTCAGGCAGTACTTCGCATACTTCGTGTTAAATGTGTTCAGAAGGCCATACATCAATTCCTTCTCCCTCACAGTGATATTCGAGTAAGGTGGTAGACTTGCAAAACCGACGCAGAAACTGACATATTCATAAACTGATGTCTTTAGTTGTATCGTCCGATAGGACATTGGTACAACCTCCGACCACAGCCTCATTCTATCCTTAAACACTTAGGGACGCCACGTAGCTCCGCAGCTGTCTTTCAGCTTATGTTAATACTTCTCCAGTAACTAGGATGTAACCACGGATCTCTGTTTAGGAGTCTCACATGTTGATTGTAAATGATGCAAAATACAGGTTGTTTCAAAAAGAGTTATCTTGTTTGGCAGGTTTGTATTTCTGAAACTGACTATCATATACAGTGAATTTGGTTTTTTGGTAATTGGAAAACTCAAAAAGATTTTTTTCATACCTTTTCAAATTTGTTCAATATGCCCCCCTTGAGATGCACGTCAAATGTCATTGCAGTATTCAAATTGTTCCCACACACCAGCGAGCATGTCTTGAGTTACAGCTTCCACAGCTCCTGTTATGCGAGATCTCAGTTCGTGCATTGTTGGTGGTGAAACAGGCACATAAACAGAGTGTTTTTAAACCCCCACTAGAAATAATAACATATACAGGTGTCCGGTGACCTTGGAGGCCAGTAATGAAAGGCTGACTCATTTGGTCCAATGCGACCAATCCATCGTTTAATAATCCTTTGATTCAAAAATTCCCGCACATTCAGACGGCAATGTGGCGGTGCTCCATCCTGTTGGTAAATGAAGTCCTTCGAATCAGTCTCAAACTGTAAGAAAAGGAAGTTCTCAAGCATATCGATGTATGTGCTTCCTGTGACAGTGTTCTCAGAAAAGAAAAATGGACCATACACCTTTTCCTGTGAAACTGCACAAAATACATAAAATTTGGGAGAGTCCCTCCAGTGTTGTACAACTTCATGTGGTTGTTTCGTACCACTTAATCTCACATTGTGACGGTTCACCTAAACATTAAGCGTGGAAGAAAACTGTCATCCTCCATCTTGCCATTAACGAAATTACAGAACTCCACACATTGTTGTTTGTCATCTTCCTGAAGAGCTTGCAGTAGCTGAATTTTGTGTGGTTTCATGTGTAAACGTCGACGCAACACACACCAGAGAGATATCGGGGGCATGATGAGCAGTCGAGCTGCGCGGCGAACGGATTTCTGCCGACAGCTCTTGAAACTATGGCGGATGCGTTCGACGCCTCTTGCCAGACTCTCGGGGACGGCCTGGCGATTTGCCTTTACACAAACGACCTGTTTCTCGGAACTGTTCATGCCCTCGTCTAATGCTCTGTGCTGTAGAAGGAGCCACACCGTACTTAGTACGAAAGTCACGCTAAGCAGTTATTACTGGCCCGCACTGTGCAAAACGTACAACACAATTCTGTTTTCCCGACACCATTATTACTAGAGCTCAACTGGGTGCATACTGCTGCTACCTAGCAGGAACCTTGTAAAACTCGACAGTTGGCTTTTTCGACCAGTATGTTGTTCATGCACATATCTCAAATAACATAATAGTTATGATTTTTTAAAATCGGGTGATTGCTTATGATACACCCTGTATATTATTCTGGGGGGAGCGGTCATCAGTTTTCTGACAGGTTTTATGTGACCCGTCTTCAGTAATAGGGAACTTTTATTGCAGATGTACATCGTGCTACTTTAATGCCTTCTGCAACGTCATTTCGTTGATAACTGTTAATTGATCTCCCTTTCAGGGATAGTTTCCCACCCCACTGGCAACAGAGTTCCCTGGATCTCTTTCACCGTCTCGGCTCTCTTTGAAAACGCTGTTGTGCGGATGCTGATGGCTTCTTTTACCGGAAGTCTAGCTTCGTGACATACAGTCAAAATTAGAGAGAGGAAGCCTAGAATTTAATGTGTCTTTGCTAACAAAGTCACGAGAAGCGAATAATACGCAGGAAGAGGGTTGAGGGGTATTCGGTTGTGATAAGCAGTGAAAAGAAACATTAAATAAGAATACACAGATGACTATATGGATAGCTGAACATAGTATAATCCGAATATAATTGCGGTGCCTGAAGAGCTGTTCAGCCTCTGTCTCTAATATTAAAAGTACATAATCTTGTGTACAGCGCTTGTACGAGTCCTTGTTAACAGCGAGGAACTCATTGCTGGTATTATAGATAGCATAAGGAGATTAAAAACGCATTGTACAAAATACTGTATGCAAATTTCGTTAAAACTGTCAAGGGGATTGAACTAAACAAGTTTTGTATCTAGATATCTAACATAGAGTCAGTCTTTCGCGATTAGTTGTTGGTACCGACACATTCACGTGAAATTGTAATGGACAATGGGGGAAGAAATGACGTCAGAGCACATTTCCACGGAAACCAAGCTTAGCATTCTCGTACTCCTATATAAGGAAACACGCTGAGAACTTTGGGCAGAGTTTCGGAGACAGACCGCTGCGAGCAGACAGAATGCTGCAGAAACGAAAATTTTCGGACGACTGCCGCCTTGTACAAATCGCTGGAAGTGCAAAAGCCGAGTTGAGGAGGTGGAGTCGTCGGTGCTCTTTTCGAGCTACACGAAGGTATGCTGTGGTATCTGAGCACGTTCCAGTTCCCAGAACTTGCAGTAACGTTTTTCTCGTGAACTCCTTTTTTTGGAACCTCGGATTTATCTGAGTACGATGACGACACAGCCACCGCGTACAATTCGCTGGGAGCACAAAAGCGAGAAAGATGGTGCCGTCGTAGCTGTTTGCAGATGACACGAAAGTACTCTGTGTCGACTAATAGCTTAGGCCATTACAAGCTCATTTTGTTATGACTGATGCAGCGGTAGATATTTGGAAGATATAAACGCACATAATTTTCACCAAAGACTCAAAATTATTTCTTCTCTTTTTATACAGGGTGTCCCATTTATCTTGACCACCGTAAATAACTGTTTGTCCAGAGGCAAATTACAAAATATTTCAAGCAAATGTTCTTTAGCCGTCAGGGGGACATCAATCAGCATGATAGTCTTCGTTCTAGCTTTGTTTTTTAGAAATATATGAGCAGCGGTATGATGTTTTTAAATGGTATTCTGTATTTTTTTTATTCGGTAATTCATTTACTCTCCCAAAGACCTACTCAAAAATGTATCACAGAGTACCATTCACTGAAACACAACGTTATTAATTACATAACACAACACTGACGTTGACGCTCCCAGCGCTTAGTGTATGTACTAGGGGTAATGGAACACATCCACGTACAGACGTTGACGGAGGAGAAATGTAAACATAAGTACATTGCACACCCGTCGTTTTGCCGACCATCGTCAATTGAAGAGTTGTGTGAGTAGAATGTACACCAACGAAGAGAAGGTAGAAATACTACTCATCTATGGGGAATGTAAGCTAGCAGAACAGTAATTGCAATTCCGTTTTCTTATGTACAAGTAGATTTACTACAATAGTTTAGTCCTTTTAAATACTGTTGAGTAGAGTAGGCACACAGTAAAGGCTGTTCTTCCTACAAGCTGCGTTGACATAATGTTTCTTATGTTGTTGTTCTTGAAGGTAGGCGAAATGCTACGCAGGCAGCGGACCTGTAAAGAGAGCGATATCCAGACAAGAACCCACCTTCCCGACAGATGTTTTCATGTCTTGTCGCGATGCTTCAGGAAACGGGAAATTTCAACCCACTAGAACGCAGTCGTCGTAGCACTCCCACAGACCGAGCTGCCGAAGGTCCTGTTCTCGCTTCCGTTGCTATGAATCCACATGTGAGCACACTACAGCTTGAACACGAGATTGGCATTCCTGAAACCAGTGTACACCGTAGTCTTATACGTCACTGTTTCCATCGTTACCATGTAAACCTACATCAAGAATTGCATGGTTATGTGGTATCAACACGACGGATATCCAGCACATAATGCCTTACGCGTACGTCGTGTCTGAACCGAAGGTATCCTGCCAGATGGACTGGTCGAGGAGGAACAGTTACTTGGCCTCCTAGGTCTCCTGATTTAAATCCTCTGGAATTTCTTATTTGGGGATGCATTAAAGACGTTGTCTATCGCGATATTCCAACAACTCTAGAGGGCATGCAGGAACGTGTCGTTCTTGCTTGTAATTCTCTTCAACAGGCAATACTGGAAGCGGTAAATAATTCTTTCACTCAACGAGTGCACAAGTGTATTGGTGTCCAGCGTCACCACTCTGAGCACCTTTGACTCTTCTGCTCCTGCGCAACGGTACAGGAGAGTGAAAGTCAATTTTGTGTTATGTTTTTGCTTAGCTTTCATTTGTTTCCTGACAACTCCAGAAAGTGGACGAGTTTGTGAACCCGGGCTTAAAGTCAATGTTGTGTTATGTGACTAATAACGTTGTGTTTGAGTGAATGGTGCACTGTGATACGTTTATGAATAGGTCTCTAGGGGAGGAAATGAATTACCGAAAAAATACAGGGTGACATTTAAAAAAGTCATACCACTGTTCATATCTTTGTAAAAAACAAAGCTACAACGAAGACAATCATGCTAATTGATGTCCCCCTAACAGTTAAAGAAAATTTGCTTGAAAAAGTTTATAATTTTCATCTGGACAAACAGTTATTTAGGGTGGTCCAGATAAATGGGACACCCTGTATATACCTAAGGCCTATACAAAAACGTGTTAAGCTAAAATATGGAAACTGTATTTGTTCTGCCTTCAATAGCGGTAGAGGAATGGGCTCATGATTGATACTAGAAAAGCAAAACTAATTTTCCAGTCTCAAGAAACCTTAAACCCCATACAGTGGAATGGATTTTTAATGTACTTTGATTACTCTGTATCACTAATTAATGTCCTGCCGTGAAAGTATCCCTTAAAATCATTTTACAAGTTGTTTTGATTTTATGATAACTTAACTTGTCGTAAATGACAGTGTCACCTGCAAGCAAACTTAGACAGCTCCTCACATTGTCTCCTAAACCGTTTATAGAGACTAGGAGTAACAGATGGCATGTAATACTACCTAGGGGATTTTTATCTTTTTCCATCAATTACCACGAACTGTGACCTCTTTGACAGTAAATCACGGATTCAGTCATATAATTGAGATGATATTCCATGAGTACACAATATGATTACAAATATGGATTGTAAAACACCTATTTTTGAGCAATTATTTGCTGAAAAGTTTTTAATGTAGGCTTGTGTATGTAGTGTGGTGAAGAGAGAGCTAGCGCTTTTTTTGTGCAGGGTGCATACTTCTGAGAGCGAGCATACATTTGGGGCCAAATTATCCCCCTCCCGCTCCTCTTAAAATTTTTATGCTAATTCAGTTAATGACCGCCTTGGGGGTTAATTTACGACCCCAGGCTATAATCTGTTCTCCTGAGAAATGCCTCACCACTTTTCCTCGCCCTCCTCCCCCAACCTCTAGGAAAAGAAACACATTTTTTATCATCTCCTCCCCACTTCCATTCCGAGTCACTTTTCTTCCTCTTGGAAAATCCTGCCGCCTGTCCCCTCCCGTCCATCATACCCCATACCTCCCTATCCCATCTGGAAGTAGTCAGAACACTCAGTCCATGTTGAGCTGCAGGAGAGGAAGATCCTTGTGACACAAAATTCAAAGCAATGTCAACTGACATAGTAATTTGTTCAATTCTATTTGCATAGTCTTTATTTAATCAGTTTGTGGGATGCAGGGCTCATCCCTTCCCCCTCCACTGTCAATGATGTAATAACAATAAACATCATGTAATGGAGTAAGTGCGATGTATTAGTCGCTATTTTTGGTTACCCACATGTGTATCAACTGCGTGGGAAAATTTATTTCAATACCCACTATGCTAATTTGAAGCTTAGGTCATTTTCAAGTGGTTGCAGGTGCAGCAAATACAATCAGAAATAACAGGAAATAATCCATTTGCAATACCCTATCAAATTAATTGTTTAACGTTTTTCAGAGGACAAGACAGAGAAAAATTCTGTAGTAGGTATAACTCAAATCGATCGCTTAAAACACTCACCACGACGTTACAATCATTCTTCTTCTTTATAAGAAGACACACTTTCAGCGTTTGAGAATGACACACATACATGTTGCAAATTAAGTAATTAAATTTCCTCCACAAATAGATCGTAGTGCTAAATACGAGTGTCATTCAATAATTAAAAAGACAAATTGGTCTGGAGAAAAGAAATTGGTGTGGAAAATGAAGCTTTTATTTTTACAAAACAATACTTTTTCTTCTTTTCAGTATAATCTCCTTAAATATTTATGCACTTGTTCCAAAGGGCTACAAGCTTTTTTAATCCAGCTGCAAAGAACTCTTAACCTTGATGTTTGAACCAATTCCCCACAAACTTTTTCACGTCCTCATTGTTCTGAAACCTTGTTCTGAAACCTTTTCCCTCTTAGTGCCTCCTTCACTGCATTAAAGAAATGGAAATCACTACGTCGTAAATCGGGATAGTAAGGGAGATGAGGCAGTACTTCCCCCGCTCATATTGTCCATGGTTTCACGGGTTAGTTGAGCAGTATGAGGACGTGTGTTTTCTTGCTAGAGAATCACATCTTTCCTCTGAGATCTACGACGTCTCTCTCTCATGGCTGGCTTCATCTTGTTTAAAAGCAAATCCGAGTAGTACTGGCTGTTCATTGTAAGCTGCTCTCCAGAGATAATCACAAAGAACTGGAGCTTCAGCATCCCAAAACACCGTCAGAATGTCTTTTTCTGCGGACACTTGAGTTTTGAATTTTTTGATGAGAGGTGAGTTGGTGTGCTTCCAGTTCGTGCTTTATATGTTTGATTCTGGCCCATAATAGTGAACCAAAGTCTCATCACAAGTTAAAATTTTGTTGAGGAAGTGCTCATCTTCTCTTTCATAACATTCCTTTAGGTCTATGCACACTCTCAACCTTGTTTCCTTGTGTAGCCGCATCAACTCCTTTCGGACCCATCTTGCACGTGTTTCGTGGTACTTCAGCTTGTTACAGATAATGTTGTGAACTGTACCAGTACTAACTTCAATCTTATCAACTATCATTGCCACAGTCAGACGGTGGTCGGCAAGACCAATGTCATCAATTCGACTTTCGAGTGAGGGAGCTGAAACTGCAACTGGTCGACCAGAACGGTGTTCGTCAGTCACTGAGTGGAAACCATTTTTTTAACTGCTCTCCCCTCTTGTAAAAATTTGCACGTTTCATAGAACCTTCACCATAAGTTTTAGACTTTCTTCAGTATATGCTCACTGGTTTCTCGCCTTCAGCAAGTAAAAAACGAATAACAGAACGTTGTTCAACTACTGTGGACGTTTCAAGGGCTCATCCCAGTGAAACGAACTTAAAGCCATAAAAGTACCAAACTTGCCCGACTAACAGTTTTTTCCCCCAGATCAGTTTGTCTCTAATTATTGAATGACCCTCGTATATCCGAAGTCTTGTATGCACTGACATTTGAGAAGACAACACTCTCGTCTACCACAACGTTCCGGTAAACATGTCTGTGACAAACGAAACCAGACTAGTGATAGCGAAACGCAAATTATACACTGACATTAGGCGTGCCAGGACCTGATGCTGTGCTAGCTAGGAGACGACTAGGGACCCGCACCTACATTGACAACACTGGCAGTCATGTGTCCATCTCCCAGTATCCACACGACATCCGTACCAGATGCTCAGAGACCAGTTACACTGTTACTGTGCCAGCACAACCATCAACCGATCAATTTACATGGGGGAAATATGCGTCTGCTGCAGACACTCACCAGTCGAATCTCCTCAAATTTCCATATAACAGTCGGAGAATACACACAACACATGTATCTTCTTCTGTCGAAACTCAACCGGTATACTGATTAGTTCACCATTCAGTCACCCAGAGGCCACCGCTAGCGCCACCACTGGGACCTGTCCCCACAGCTGCAGGCAAGAGCCAACTAACCAAAGTCTTTGTAACTAACTGATTGGTACAGGCTAAGACAGAGTTTCGGGTCTGCCAAGCCCCTTTGACTGACCCTGCTGCTGGTTTTAGCACACAGGTAAGCAGGCACAGCTTGGACATACAGTTCTAACTGCAGTTCGATCTGAGAAATAGACACTCTCCAGTTTAGAAAATCTATTTTACACAGTCCAAGACAAGAATGTTGTTATCGATACACCTCGAATTTCTCACACAAAATTTAGATTCCTTTTATACGAGTTATTCTCGAGGACAGGAAAAATTGGAGCACATACGTGTTTTCACATCGCTAATGTATCGTTACTTGCTGCGAAAACCTTTACAACAGTATGACATAGCCTTTATTTCCTCTATGTAATCAATACTCAGGAAAAAAATCTGTTCTAATCAGCTTAATATCTGTTATGCCCTGCAGCAGAGGACTACAATATTGAACTCATTTTAGGCCAATGAAAAGATTGGTAAGAGCACGCTCTACCTCTGTTACAGGGTGCCTCCTCATTTTTAAACTCTCTTAATCGAACCAGATGCTATATCATCTACGAAGACTCTTAAGGTAGGAAAGTGGTAGCACAGAGGAGTTCTAAATATCAGGTTAATACCACATATCAGTTTTTAAATTTGGTTACATAGCTGATTTTATTATGATGGATATCCCTCGCTGTGTAGGTGGGAGATCTTCACCCTTAGGTATGGATAATATAACGCATCAAGTAGATAGTGGAGAATAGTACTACAACCAAACATGGATTTTGACAGAGTGGTACAGCTGACTAGTTGCCGATGTAGTTAGGTACCCGAACTTTGTTTTACATGGATTGGTGGTGCACACCAGTCAGCCAGCAGACTATAGCGCTGCTTACAGATGCGGTTTCGAGTGGGGTTTTAAAGTGCGTTAGACAGATGACATAGTGTAACACTGTAGCTGGAGGCACTGTGTGATTATGCAGTACCGAGCAGGGTGAGGCTCGCAAATGGCAGTTCATCCCTACTTCCCTCACTGCCCTAGATACAGTGTTTGTGTGTGGGAGTGGGTGTTTGGTGTGGGTGTTGTGAGGGTCATGGAGTTCACTTCTCCAGTATCCAGGGTGAGCCATATAAGGTGTAACACCCCTTATATTTCACATATACGCATATGGAAAATGGTTTTCGGAAAATGATGGAGCATTAAGGGACACGTGCGGTTTTGTTTGGTTAGTATTTTTAGCAAATGGTTAACGTTTAAATGAAGCAAGTATGTTTTTTTGAAAAGGAACTGTGTACTTTTTATAACTGCATTTGATAGTTCTTGAGAAAAAATTACAGTGATATAACGTTTGTTAATGTTGATGTTGAGACCTGCGGTTAAAAAAATTCGAGAAGAGTCCTAGAATTTGTGAGCACCTTTGTCGGAATCGGAATTACTGTGCAAACACCGCCAAGCAGAGCTCTCGTGTTAACACTCAGAATCTCAGCACATGTGTCTGTTTACTTGTCTGCCCTGTATACCGCTCACTTCCACATTCGTTCCCTACAGACATGTACACCAGTGAGGAAAACTTGGATATACTACTATTGTATGGTGAATGTAAAAGAAATGACTTAAAAATAGTACAGCGGTATTGAGCTGTCTATCCGGATCGCCAATGTCTGACGCGCCATGCAATTGCAGGAATTATTAAGAAGTTAATACAGACAGGCGGCTTTTATGTCAAAAAGAGTACAACGAAGAAGATTGCAAGTTACAGTGAACGTGAAGAAGCTAATCTGACTACGACGCTGACGAGTCCGCACAGTGGTACAAGACGTATTGCCAAGGAATGTGAAGTCAGCCAGACGAGTTCCATTCGCTTCCTACATCGACAGAATTTTCATCCCTACCATCTGTCACTACGTCAGGCAGTTGACGACCGTGATTTGGACCGTCGCAGAGAATTGCTCTACAGCAACTGCGACATAAGCAAACGTTTTTCCAGCGTATGATATTTACCAATGAAGCAACATTTACTCTCCACGCTAATGTAAATTTGCATAACAGGCACTACTGGATAGCCGAAAATCGACACTGGATTCGTCAGGTTAACATCAACGGCCGTGGAGCATAAATGTATGGTGCGGCGTGATAGGAAATTACTAAAAATGGTTCAAATGGCTCTGAGCAGTATGGGACTTAACTTCTGAGGTCATTAGTCCCCTAGAACTTAGAACTACTTAAACCTAACTAACCTAAGAACATCACACACATCCATGCCCGAGGCAGGATTCGAACCTGCGACCGTAGCGGTCACACGGTTACGGACTGTAGCGCCTAGAACCGTACGGCCATTCCGGCCGGCTAGGAAATTACATTGTGGGACCGTACTTCATCTGAGGCGTTCTAAGTGGACATTCCTAATCTAGACGAGGTACTACTGGATATTCGACAGTGCATGTGGCTGCAACACGACGGTTATCCAGCTCATTCGTCCCATGTTGCAACGCAAATACTGATTGAGAACTTTCTAGGGGCTTGGATAGGACAAAATCTGTTGTCAAATGGCCAGCGAGGTACCCCTATTTGTCTCTTCTTTATTTTTTTCTTTGCGGTGCACTCAAAGACGCAATCCATGACGAAGCCCCAACTACTCCAGACGATATGTGTCGTCGAATCGCTGGTGCGTGATTTACTATATCATCCAATGTAATTACATCTGTTCATCGTTCTTTCGATAGATGACTGCAAATGTGCGTTTCAGACCGTGGTCAACAGTTTGAGCACATGCTTAAAAAAAGGATACAAAATTTATGTTATGTGATTTGAGTGATTAGCGAAGCATAATTAGTGTATTGTTTATCTCATCGGCATGTGTACGAAATTGCATTGCAATGTTAAAGTCGACAGCGTGTATTGCACATAGATGGTAACACGGTCAATATGCTCTTACTTCCATGAAACGACGTTTCGTTAAGAACAAGATTTATTTTGTGGGGTGCAGGTGGTCGCCAAAATACTTTCAATAAAATGTTCAACGAATGTGTCTCATACGATGCAATTTAGAGCAGTGTAGGTACAGACAATTGTCAGACAACATGTATTTAGCTCTAAGGAGCACACAGATCAAATCTACCTTCTAACATTTAGATATTTCATACAGTAATTGTTTTTTGCTGAGTGTAAGATATCTTTATTTTTGAAGAAGGAACAGTTTGAGCTCACGTAAGGCTAGGAGGATACACAAATGTAAAATAGTTTTCCTAAGCCCTGTGTGATTCGCTAGCTTCTAGTCTACGTCGCATTTCCATGTACAGCACTCGTAGGTGACCCTGCACGTAGGTCGTAAGTTGGTTTAAGTGGAAATACAGCTTTATTCTAGTGGTGCAGGCTTACCTTACACTATGAAACTACGCAGGTTGGTCCTAGACGCCTGTTGGCACTGTTTTCTCTGCCAATGCCGTTTACAACGACCCTGCTCTCACAGTCTAGGACATTTCTCGGAATTTTTTACGACGGATTTCAGCTTCAGCATTGACAATCTCTAATTGTCTTCTCAAGAGCTATCGAATGTAATTGTAAAAAGTATACAGTTCTATTAAAAAAAATTCTTACTTCAGTATCTCAGTTGATGCCAGTGCCAAAAACATAACCCAAACAGGAAATTACATGTCCCTCTACACTCAAATTTGCCGAAAACCGCAGTTCTGTATTTGTAATCATTTACGACATAAAAGGGATGTCAAATGTTACGTGCTCACCCTGGATATACATGTCTGTGATTCGTCATGTTTGCTTGTTCTGCTCTTAACTGTCTAGCAGTCTTCAACTTCTTGGTAGAAGGAGGAGTCCAACTGCGAACTCTTTCGGGTCTGGGTGATTGCTTTAGCAGCTGTCTGCACGGTAAATTTCTCAAGTTTGCCGCGAGGGTGGCCGCGCGGTCTACGGGCGCCTTGCCACGATCCCCACTGCTGCCCCCGTCTGAGATTCTAGACCTCCCTCGGGCATGGGTGTGTGTGTGTTGTCCTTCGCGTAAGTTAGTTTAAGTTAGATTAAGTGGTGTGTAAGCTTAGGGACCGATGACCTCAGTAGTTTGGTCCCATAAGTTCTTACCACAAATTCCCAAATTGCCAAAAAGTTTCTCCAGTTTATCTCAGTGAGGGCTGAGAAAACACATGTCCTACATGGGGATGACAATGTGGGGGCACTGGGAATACTAGATGACATCAGCAAGAAAGTATCTAAAACCCATGATAAAACCACATAAGCCGGCCGCGGTGGTCTCGCGGTTCTAGGCTCGCAGTCCGGAACCGTGCGACTGCTACGGTCGCAGGTTCGAATCCTGCCTCGGGCATGGATGTGTGTGATGTCCTTAGGTTAGTTAGGGTTTAAGTAGTTCTAAGTTCTAGGGGACTAATGACCACCGCAGTTGAGTCCCATAGTGCTCAGAGCCATTTGAAAACCACATAAATTGAAAAAGGCTGACTTTAAAAATTACTGTTTTTTGGAATAGCAAAGTAGCTCCCACTGCCTACAATTCCTTTTACTATAGCTTATGCTGTTCTGGCTACTACTGACACTTGCAACGTGTCGTTGACGTCGCATAGCGCCGTTCATGGTCAAATACAACAACGCAGCCTTCAGGGTGACAAGCATCTGCAATATGTTAAAGCTTCCATATCTCAAGGTGTTTCTGTAACGCAACAGCGCTCACGAGCAACCTGCGCGTTATGAAGGTCGACACCAGGATGTGCACTTACGATGTCTCCGTCCCACTTAAACGTCGGCACTTTATTTATTTATGTTTTTCTATTTTCCTTTAGTCTCCTATCTAGATACAATAAGAGGCCAAATGTTTCACAAAAAATTGGTGTATGCTAGTATAACACGTAGTATTGTAACATAATTTGAAACGTATTGTAGAACTAAGCATTATGGTCAGTAGAACAAAGAACCAGTCCAAAGTCGGAAACTTTTACTTTTTATTTACTTGATGACGAGTTTCGGGCCGAGGCCCATTTTCCAATCATCGTAACATAATCGAATATGGCATTTTCGGAGATATCAAAAATGTGCAACGAACATTTAGAGTGCATAAGGATAACTGCAGTAACTGTTCATTGCACATTTTTGACATATTCGGAAATGGCATTTTCAACTATGTTACGATTGCTTGAGAATGGGTATCGGTCCGAAACTTGGCATCGCGTCAATAAAAAGTAAAAATTTGCAACTCTGGAGTGGTTTTTCGTTCTATGATTAGCAGATGTTGCTGACCCAAGCTACTCCAGCATGTTGGAAGTTCGTAAGCATTGTGGTGTTCAAGGAGAAAGGTCTGCAAAATATATCTACTTTAAGAAATGATATAAGTAACTTTAAATATCTACATACCACCGTTTACGATCTAGTGAACAGATGTTCACTGCTCCAAAGAATTAGGGACCATGACTTTGGGCATCTGTCGTACTGCATTGACCAATGATGAAGTACTGAGCTTATTGTCAAATTGTGCCCTTACCTTTCACAAATTAAGTACATAACAAAACATCATTACATCCCCGGTGGTTTACATAAAAAGACCTGAAATGTCCGACACATGTCGAGAACGAAGTGGAAACAATCATTCGTCCCCGTGCTCGTGGGTGCTTTTCACTGGACTTTGGGAGTTTGAATAAAGTGTACGCTCTCCGTGAGCGTTTATCATTGCCTGGCAACTACGTGGCATGCTCCATATAAGTCTACAGAGGTGACTTGCTGGTATCCGTTACCATTCTTCAATTAGAGCCAATGCGAGTCATTGGAGAGACTGTCGTAGAATAAGACGACCACTAACACGTCTTTCGAACATGTCCCACAACGACTGGGTTTAGTTCGGGACCGACAGCCGGTTATTTCATTATTTCAATTTCCAGGCTTCGCAAGATATCGCTACTGACGTCCGTCACACAGGCCCTGGCATTAGAAGGAATTCAGGACCATCGCCGTATGCAGCAGGCTCCACATGGTCCAACAGGATCTGTTCGGTGTACTATCTGGCGAAAGACGTCCATGGACAACGATAATATCCATATGCCTGTCCAAATTACAACCTCTCCATAACATCACAGAACCCGAGAAATCTGTCGGTTTTTCCTGGACAACATTTGGCAACTACCGCTGACCATGGGTTTCGACAGACGAACACGGCCGTCACATTGTGTCAGGGTATATCTGGACTCGTCTGCGAATAACAGGTTTCACTGTTGACGAAGGTGTCAGTTGACGTGGAAACGGCAGAACTGCAGGTAAGCTGTGATGATTTGTACCAGCTAGTGTACTCGAAGACGACGTCTGCGTCATAAAGCTCTTTCTCGCAACTTGCTCATAACGGTATCATCGGACACAGCGGCTCCAGCCGCCTTTATGAGATCGTGTTACAGTGCTCTGGCGGTATCTGTACGACGCAGCAACGCAGAGATGGCCAGATATCAATCTTCAACGGGGCTGTAGTGCATCGCCGTCCTGTCTAACTGGCCTAGTGCGTCGACCAGTCTCCCTGTAGCGTGTCAACAACCTATGGATGAGGCCGGCTGGTGTGGCAGTGTGCGGTTCTAGGCGCTTCAGTCTGGAACCGCGTGACCGGTACGGTCGCAGGTTCGAATCCTGCCTCGGGCATGGATGTGTGTGATGCCCTTCTGTTGGTTAGGTTTAAATAGTTCTAAGTTCTAGGGGACTGATGACCATAGATTTTAAGTCCCACAGTGCTCAGACCCATTTGAACCTATGGATGACACATGGAGAGTCAATGGCATCTGCAGCAACATGACCAGAAGTCGGTCTACATCTACATCTACATTTATACTCCTCAAGCCACCCAACGGTGAGTAGCGGAGGGCTCTTTACGTGCCACTGTCATTTTCTCCTTGTCCTGTTCCAGTCGCGTATGGTTCGCGGGAAGAACGACTGCCGGAAACACTCCGTGCTCGCTCTAATCTCTCTAATTTTACATTCGTGATCTCCTCGGGAGGTATAAGTAGGGGGAAGCAACATATTCGATATCTCATCCAGAAACGCACCCTCTCGAGACCTGGACAGCAAGCTACACCGCGATGCAGAGCGCCTCTCTTGCGAGTCTGCCACTAGAGTTTGCTAAACATCTCCATAACGCTACCACGCTTACCATTTAACTCTGTGACGAAACGCGCCGCTTTTCTTCGGATCTTCTCTATCACCTCTGTCAACCCGACCTGGTACGGATCCCACACTGAGGAGCAATACTCAAGTATAGGTCGAACGAGTGTTTTGTAAGCCACCTCCTTTGTTGGTGGACTACATTTTCTAAGAACTCTCCTAATGAATCTCAATCTGGCACCAGCCTTACCAACAGCTAATTTTATATGATCATTCCACTTCAAATCGTCCCGAATGCATACTCCCAGATATTTTACAGAAGGAACTGCTACCAGTGTTTGTTCTGCTATCATATAATCATACAATAAAGGATCCTTCTTTCTATGTATTAGCAATACAATACATTTGTCTATGTTAAGGGTCAGTTGCCACTCCCTGCACCAAGTGCCTATCCGCTGCAAATCTTCCTGCATTTCGCTGCAATTTTCTAATGCTGCAACTTCTCCGTATAGTACAGCATCATCCGCGAAAAGCCGCATGGAACTTCCGACATTATTTATTAGCTCATTTATATATATTGTGAAAAGCAGTGGTGCCATAACACTCCCCTGTGGCACGCCAGATGTTACATTGACGTCCGTAGACGTCTCTCCATTGAGAACAACATGCCGTGTTCTGTTTGCTAAAAACTCTTCAATACAGCCACACAGCTGGTGTGATATTCCGTAGGCTCTTACTTTGTTTAACAGCCGACAGTGCGGAACTGTATCGAACGCCTTCCGGAAGTCAAGGAAAATGGCATCTACCTGGGAGCCTGTATGTAATATATTCTGGGTCTCATGAACAAATAAAGCGAGTTGGGTCTCACAGGATCTCTGTTTCCGGAATCCATGTTGATTCCTACAGAGTAGGTTCTGTGTTACCAGAAATGACATGATACACGAGCAAAAACGTGTTCTAAAACTCTACAACAGATCGATGTCAGAGATATAGGCCTATAGTTTTGCTCATCTGCTGGCGACCCTTCTTGAAAACTGGCAACTGCCTGTGCCCTTTTCCAATCATTTGGAACCTTCCGTTCCTCTGGAGTTTTGCGGTACACGGCTGTTGGAAGGGGGGCAAGTTCTTCCTTCTTGGGTCAAACAGACCGCCCGTGCGACTTGCACTCCGTGAAGATGTTGCACTGCAAGACCTTGGTTGAAATGTCAAGAAATGAAAACAACCGTCTGTGTACCATTCTAGAAAATACTATGACACTAGTACTCACTTCCTTCTGATGGGTTAGCTGACACTATAAGGCATAACGCAACCAATAGATCGTGAATGAATTTAATTGTTGCCTACGCTGAGAGCGAATATCTCAAGCCATGTAATAAGACCACACGAATCCCGTACGTCAAATAGATTCCACATACCGGACGTAGATGCACGTTTTCTGATTCTTTTGAACAGTGTATATTCATTTGGAATATGCTATTGGCCTGATCTACTATGCTTTCTGTTTTTAGACTACTCTGTGCTTCAGAACACTACACTCACTACACTACATCGCACTAAGCTACTCTTCTTGTTATCAGAACGAAACTAAATCTCTTCATTGTCTGAGTATATATCTCCTGCCGCACTCCGCACTGAGCGAAGACTCATGATTTACAGAGCCTGTGTTGCATTGGCATCCAAGGTACGGAGTTGGGACACGGCTGTCACTGTCTCAGGAGATCCTTCCTTGTCCTCCCCGAATCTCATCTCCTGTCTACTTCCGTGTATGTTAGATCGTGGTGCCTATCGTCGTTATGTTACGTGGCCTCTTATTGGTTTCCTCTATGTCCTTCAGATTAGCGGTTCGTAATCAGATATTTAGGCTGTCATCAAGTTCAGCTTGTGCCACAGCTCCTCATTCCTTATGTTATAGACTGGTGTACCGGCAAAGACGTTCCCATCCTGGTCTGAAACATCTTACCCAATGGCATAGGCCCAGGCGATGTGTTCCATGTGCCGACTGCTCCACATCCGCGGTGTCTGCAGTGTGTTGGCGTATTTGCATTACGTAGCTGGGATATGGACCAATTCCGTATAGGCAGAACACAGCTCGAAACTTCCTGGCTGATTAAAACTGTGTGTCGGATCAGGACTCGAACTTGAAACCTTTGCATTTTGAACTCAAGTACTTTACTGCCTGACTCATCCAAGCGCGACTCACGAACTTTCCTCACAGATTTACTTGCACTAGAACCTTATCTCCTACTTACAATCTTCGCAGAAGCTCTCCAGCGTATCTTGTGGGACAAGTCCTCATGGAAGGAAGGATTCTGCGAAAACATGGCTAAATCACAGTGTAGGGGGCTGTTTCCAGGGCACTTAATCTACCAAGCAGTTTCAAATCGGCCCACACTCTAGCGCTGTTTGAAAATTCGTCCGAAATTTATTGGTACTTTGGTTGGACGCAGGTAAGACATTCTTAACCTTTATTCTATGCTAAGAAAAAGTGGGTAGTTTCTCTTCACCATTTCTGCTCCATATCAAATTTCTTGCCATTCTCTATCAAATCTCTATTTCAAATCAGCCCACACTCTGGTGCTGTTTGAAAATTCGTCCGGAATTTATTGGTCCCTTGGTCGGACGCAGGTAAGACATTCTTAACCTTTATTTTATGCTAAGAATAGCGCCTTTACCTTATCAAATTCACGCTTGTTAACCAATATTGTGCACCTCTATTTCTTATGTGGTAGTGGTAATGGTAATAGTAGTAAACCCACTATACATTAGGAGTGTCTCAGTCAGCGTTGTTCTATATATATATATTCTAGGGGAAAGACAGATACGACCTACAGAAAAATTAAAGAGGCCTATGAAGATAAGAGAATCAGCTGTATGAACATCAAGGTCTCACATGGAAAACCAATAACAAGCAAAGAAGGGAAACCTGAACAGGTCTGTACAAGGAAAATGACGTTGAAGGCCACATTACAGAAAGGGATGAAGAAGTGAATGAAGATGCGATGGTAAACTCGATACTGCGAGAATTTTGACAGAGCACGAAAGACCTAATTCGAAACAAGGCCCCAGTAATAGACGACATTCCGTCAGACAGCTGACATCCTTGCGAACTCCAGCTGCTATAAAACTATTTTATCTGCTCTGCAAGATATATGAGACAGGTGAAATGTCTGCAGACTTCAGGAACTATGTATTAATTACCACTACAAAGAAAGCAGGTGCTGACAGGTGTGAATACTATCGAAGTACCAGCCCCATAAGTCATGGTTGCGAAATATTGACACGAATTATTTGCGGAAGATTGGAAGAACTGATAGAAGCCTATCTCAGGGAAGATCAGTTTGGATTCCGGAGAAATGTAGGATACGCGTAGCAGTACTGGGTGAACCTACATTTATAGCATTTGTGGACTCAGGAGAAGCTTTTGATAATGTTGGCTTTGAAATTCTGAAGGTATGGGGGGAGGGAGTAAAGTACATGGAGTGAAAGGCTATTCACATATTGTACAGAAACCAAATGGCAGCTATAAGAGCCGAGAGGCATGAAAAGGAAGCAGTGATTGAGAAGGGAGTGAGACAGGATTCTAGCCTATTTCCGATGTTATACAATCTATACATTGATCAAGCGGTAAAGCAAGCCAAAGAAAAATGTCAGTAGGAATTAAAGTTCAGGAACAAGAAGTAAAAACTTTGAGGTTTGCCGATGACACAATAATTCTGTCAGAGACAGCAATGGACTTGGAAGGGCAGCTGAACAGAAAGGAAAGTATCTTGAAAGGAGGTTAAAGGATGATCATCAACAAAAGCAAAACAAGGATAATGGAATGCAGTCGAATTAAATCGCGTGATGCTGAGGAATTAGAATAGGAAGTGAGACACTAGACGTAGTAGATGACTGATATTCTTTTGGTCGAAATAGAGGGGATATGAAATGTAGATTGGCAATGCCGAGAAAAGCGTTTCTGAAGAAAAGAAATTTTTTAACATCGAGTATAAATATAAGTGTTCGGAATTTTTTCTGAAGGTAGGTGTTTGGAGTGTGGTCAAGGATGGAAGGGAAACATGGACGACCAATGGTTTATAAAAGAAGTGAATAGAGGAGTATGAAATGTGATGCTACAGAAGAATGCTGAAGATTAGATGGTAGATCGCGTAAATAATGAGGAGGTACTGAGTAGAATTGGGGAGACAAGAAATTTGTGGAACAACTTGACTAAAAGAAGGGATCGATTGATAGGACAGATCCTGAGACCCCAAGGGATCACCAGTTTAGTATTGGCGGGTAGTGTGTGGGCGTGTTGGAATGGAGTGACCGGTACACGGGGGGGGGGGGGGGGGGGGGGTGGAGATCGTAGAAAGAGACCGCACACGACAGTGCAGTATGAAGAGCTGAATCAAACCAGTCTTCTCACTAAATACCACAACAACGAGTTACGATATAAGAATTAGATTGTCAGCCTGATTCGTACGCCAGCTAATGGGATTTCTAGCTATCATGTTGGGTGGCAAGTGGTAGGGACTTTATAAACGTTTACCTTAGTTTTTCATAAAATCGTTACACGAAATAATTGGTTAATATTTATAATTATACTTTTACTTGCTGTAGCTATGCTTCATAAATTTTTTACTGCTAACGGAGATACAAAAATGGTCTTTAGGTTGAAAGGTTGACTACCCCTGCACTTGAAGAACGCACAAAATGCACAGGGAGTTAATACAGTATGGATTTTCTCTACTTATCTACAATTTAAACTACACAGGATCCTCAAAAGCCTGTAAAAATCTCTTCACTTAAGCGCAAATTTTGCCGTTGGCTATGCACTGCTCCCTCTTGTGGAAAAGGCTTTGACACACGTTTTTTCCTAGGCCGGGAGCCGTTATCTGCCCTCCAATATTTTAATATACCGAAGGATGTTCTCCGTTACGCACATAAAAAGAACAAAGAAGAACAATGAACCAGTTTCGGCTAGACCCTTTAGCGTGCCATCGTTTATCTGAACAGCAGTTGCCACAGACTCGCTTTTGAATGAAGCATGTTAAGGCGCATTAATGAAAGGTCTTTGTTGTGGTTTGGCGGAAATAATGTAGCGCATCAGGGACGATATTAATGAAAGGGACCACCATGTTGCTCGCCACTGGAGGGCGTACATGCACAAAGAGATAGCCTCGGATATGTGGCTTCTGTGTGGGTTCATGCCAAACAGGTTTAGTAATATCAGATGAAGTCTTAAAAGCTCTGCGCTGTGAGAATTATATAGCTATTCTAAATCTCTCCTCTACAATGACCCGCAAGTCTATCTTTCGCAGTATTGAACTTTCTGCGTTTTGTTTCCGGGTAGCGGATACCCAATCCCTGAAGTTCACATGTGCATGCTGCCACAGTACCTGGATCAGGTATTTTATGTTGCACCGTCTAGGCTAGTGGTATTTCACGTTTTAAAGTGTTTATTATCGTTAGGAAAATGGGATTCTGTGTTGAATAAAGTTTTACCGAAACTGGCAACATTTTTCTATTGAATTAAAATGTCACTCTGAAGTACCTGATTTCTTGAGCGTATCGGATTTCCAGTGTTCTCGCCCGTAAATTACCTTAGTCCAGCGTTAATAAGTACACGTTTCATGTTTTAGTCCTTGTCAATCTAGTGTTCCATTCCATCGTTCGTCTCTTTCCTTTATCCTATGATAACTGTCTCAATTCTATATACCAACTGCATCTATTGTTCTAAAAAATATATGTATATCTACCAATGTGTCTCTCCCTCTGGAGTTTCCCCCTTTCGAAAGTTTCCACATGCTCTGTATCAGCTAATCTTTTGTATCTATGTGAGGACAGTTTTTTCGGACATATATATAACTAAGTCGAGACTGGCCAGTGATTACTTCAGTCCAGATACACACTACGATCGAACTCTTGCGGGACACGGCCCAACGCCGCGAATAATGAGCATAATGGACAGGGGCATTAGGCCAGTAGTGTGTGGGTAAGTTGAGAATTTGGGTTTGACGGGAGCCCTGCTAGAGCAGTAGCGCTACCAACGTGTCCAGATGGCTTTGTGGTCAGAGCATCCTCCTAGTAAACAGGAAACCCAGGTTGAGACCTGGCTTTCTCCATTTATGTACATCAGCGCACACGATGCAGCTAAATGTCGTTTATTTCTTTGTGTCTTACTTGATTTAGCACCAGTCGATACCGCAACAGATAACCCTCCCCTATCATTTCAACACATTTCTAGTTCGTGCCTTGAAAATGGAAACGACCTGTCGAAATATCGGAGTTTCTAATGAGTTTAACCTGCTAGAGTTTCGCGAGTTATTGGCATCGTTACATGCTGGCAGGATCATAGCTAGAGGGGGGGCAGAGATGATGTCAATCCCCCCCCCCCCCCCCCCCCCCAAAAAAAGTAATCATAACCGAATTTTGTATGTCGTATCTCTATTTTACGATATTTTAATAACGTAATAATGTAAGTGAGCTACTGAGAGAAGATACACAGTATTATGCGCCATTAATTACACTAAAATAACTCTGTCGGAACAGGCCATGAAGGTCTAACGTACCGACCGGCCGCCGTGTCATCCTCAGGCTCAGGCGTCACTGGATGCGGCATGTAGTCAGCACAGCCGCTCTCCCGGCCTTATGTCAGCTTACGAGACTGGAGCTACTACTTCTTAAACAAGCAGCTCATCAGTTTGCCTCACAAGGGCTGAATGCATCCTGCTTGCCAACAGCGCTCGGCAGACCGGATGGTCACCCATCCAATTGCTAGCCCAGCCCGAGAGCGATTAACTTCGGTGATCTGACCGGAACCAGTGTTACCACTGCGGTAACGACGTTGGAATTAATTACACTCCCCAAGAAAAAGAAAACTGTTACCTTAACTTTATGAATCACTAGTTTTGGTTCGAGTAAAACGAATATGGCTAACAAAATTTATATTAACTCTAGCTTCTGTGATACACGAGGTTAAGATAAGAGAATACGATTTAACTGCAGATATCCACAACATTTCAAGTCCGTTTCACATTGTTTAATGACAGCTAAGAATTCTGAAATGATGAAGAGTATCTGCCAGATGGCTGGGCCTAAAGAGAATCATATGGTGGGTTTAAGAGATCGTTGTCTTTTATGTTTGCCTCTCGTGAGTGAGTTCCAGTGCACAACGACACACAGACTGACGGTTGTGTAACAAAACAGATTTCAAAATAACCTTCTTTAAGTCTATCACAGCTTTCCGTCGGCTGCACCAAGATCCATATTGAGATATTTCATGAAGCCAATAATTTCGCAGGAAACGTGAAGTCGGATATTTATAGAGTGAACATTAATAAAACCGACGAACAGCAGTGACGGATTCCTGACTGGAAATGGACGAAACAAGGTCCATGAACATGTGTCAGGAAATGCATCGTCGTTGCCACTGTAGATGGCGCTGATTAATGACAGTTACTCTGACCAAGTGCTGTGTGTTCCTTGTGGGTTGCAGGTGATAGGGATAGCAGCGAGTCTCATGCAGGATACACATAATCGTGCTTTGGCTTACACCATGTTGACTGGCTACTTGCCTGGAGCTTATATTAGGGTTTGTCTCAATATCTTTCAGAACCCGGTCCTCCAGATCAGATGCAGGCATAGTCCGCTATCTTCTTGCACCTTCGTCTGTATGAAAGGACTCGTGATCACACAAATACCCAAAAAGGGTTTGAAATGTTGTGTAATGTGATTGGTGTGTGTGAGGGTACTTGTCTCGGGGTAGAAGTGTTGCTTCTCGACCGTTTTCATCTGTTTGGCCGTACACCAACACCATCTCGGCCTGTTACCGACATGAACACCGGCTCATTCTGATGCTTGCAGTACGCTACGTCACTCACACAGCTTCCACAACATACGAGGAACACACAGGACGTGTTAAGAGGGACTGTCATTCGTTTCTGCGTCAGCAACACCTACCATGACAACGGTAAATTTTTTTTCTTTGTGGGACAGGGGTTGGCTGACAGTAGCACACCTCGCCTCTCTTCAGCGGAGAGATTACATAAAATATGACATTGGACGCTTCTCTTCAGCGGAGAGATTACATAAAATATGACATGGGAACATTGTATACATAAATATGCGGATAAAAGAGGAAATAAACAATTGAGAAGTGGGAAAGCAATTGGAGTTGTTGTTGTGGTCTTGAGTCCAGAGACTGGTTTGATGCAGCCCTGGATGATATACTATCTTGTGTACGCTTCTTCCTCTCCAACTAAATATTGCAACCTAAATCCGTCTGAATCTGCTCAGTGTATTCATCTCTTGGTCTCCCTCTATGATCTTTACCCTACATGCTGCCCTCCAATACTAAATTGGTGTCTCACTTTTTCTCCGCTCCCTGCTTGCTGCCGCGCCTTTACTGATGTGTTCCCCCTCTCTCTATCTCCACATCCTCCACCTCTTCTTCCTTCCAACTCTGACCTTCCTCTTCCCCTTTCTTCCTCCCTTGGGTTTCCTATCCTTCCCTACCCCTCTGCTGTTTCCTCCCTCCTCCTCCTGTACTTCTTACTTCTCCTTTCCCAGTCCTCGCTCTCCCTCGCCATTTCCTGGAGTTAAAATATACAAAGAAGGGGTAGCTGGACGAGGACATTTACATAAAAGCCACATTCAGTTAAAATGGCACTCGATGAAGACGTAGCATAGAGACACTGGCGGCACGAATAACACATTCAAAAACGCTGTTCACAGTATGGGACGACGACACTGAACACACACTGCACTGATGTTACATACACGGCGAGCACCAAAACATGACAAAGTAACTTCAGTAAGATTTGAATGTCCTGCCAAGGGAGGGGAGGTCAGAGAGGAGGGAGAGAGGAATGCAAGATGGGGGATTGACGGAGGATAGGGGGCAGGCAGGGATGAAGGGGTGGAGTCATAAGCACCTCAAGGGCCAGGAGATGGGGATGGAGCACAAGGACTGGGAAAGGAAAAGTAAGAAGGACAGGGGAGGAGAGAGGAAACAGCAGGGGATGGGTAAGGATAGGGAACGGAAGGGGGGAGGGGAAGAGGAGGGTCACCGTTTGAAGGAAGACGAAGTGGAGGATGTGGAGATTGAGAGGGGGGAGGGAACCACTTCAGTAAAGGTGCAGAAACAGGCAGGGAGTGGGGAGAAATGGAGACACCAGGGGGTGAGGGGAATTGAGGTCGTAGCTGGTGTACAGGAAATGGATGTGTTCAAGGAAAAGGAGGAGATGTGGGAAGAGGACGAGGTCATAGAGGATCCTCATGGGGGGACAGTAGACGAATACAGAAAGCGAGGCAGAGCAGATGGTGTTCGAGGATTTGGAGGGCTTTATGGAATTTAGGAGGGGCAGAGATCCATGGAGCACTGGCATAACAAAGGATGGAATGGATCAAGGATTTGTAGGTATGAAGGATGGTGGAAGTGTGCAGTCCCCATGTCTAGCCAGACAGGAGTCTCAAGAGGCGGAGCCTACTGTGGGTTTTGTATCGGACGGTAAGGAGATGGGGAGTCTCGGTGAAGCCATGGTCAGGGGTGTGGCCAAGGTATTTCAAGGTGTGGGTAGTTTTAATAGGGCGGTCATTGATTGTGAGGTGCAAATCATGGAGCTAGAAGGAGATGGTGGTACCTGCTGTCATGGTTGCCTGGGTTTTGGAAGGATTGATTCGAAGGAGCCACTGGTGGTAAACTGGTTTAGGTAGGTTTGTAGGCAGCGCTCGGACCACTGAAGTGTAGCATGAAGGGCAAGGGAGTCAGTGTTAACATACTGAAGGAGATGGATGGGTGGGGGTGGTTTGGGCATACAGTATTGCACATGATATATAGGAAAGGAGAAAGGATGGACCCTGGAGCACACCTGCAGTAGGGTAGAAGGTAAGAGAATTGGTATTACGATTGGTGACATAGGAAGGACGGCAGGAGAGGAAAAAGACAGCGAGATGGATTAAGTTGATAGAACAATGCATTTCTGGGCACATGTTCATATCATCATTTTCCCTCCATTTCCAGTCAGGAAGACGACCCAGCAATTTTTCAGTTTTATTAATGTTCAACGGTCTGTAGTTTGACACCCTGGCGTCATTTTGGAGAAAATTCCATTATTGTCTTCTTGACCCTATAAATTCTGCTTTCTCCCTCGACAAATCAAGGTCTCCAATGATATAGCTCAGTTCCGCTTGACGCCATCTGTGCTGTTATAAACCTTTCCGTCAAAATCAGACTCATGGTATGGGGGAGGTATGTTGGGTTCCTCTTCTTCCAAACAGTCTTGATATTCTAATTGAAGGTCATAATTTTGAGGTGGAATAGGGACTGGTACTCTAGTATTTGAAAGTGGAATAGGTCCAAATAGCAGCTGGAAGATTACGCTACTGAACTGTTCCTGTTCCCCTCTTCATCACTGACAATCCCGCCTTCACGTGTGAAGTTATACAGAACAAGCACTTACCTGTATGGTTTGTAGGCACCCACCAAAACACAGACACAGCAAAAGCCGTAGATTGCTCTTTTTAAAAAATTTCATGCTGTCTCGTACAATTATACTGGAGTTGCAAGATAAAACGAAAGCCCCTCACTTATCATGGTCACCTACCTTCACTCCTAAATAACACTAACAAACAGTCTTCACAAGTTGTATCAGATTACATTTCAGTCACCAAAATGTTATTTCAACAAAAATGTAACAATGATTTTGTCTGGATTTTCACATTTTTGTGGCGATTTGATTTAACAACCCGTACACTCCAAAAACATTCGAAACCCAGAAATTCGGCACAAACAATATGAAACTCACAGGTGCAGCAACAGAAGTAACGTTTGTAACCTACAAGCAGATGGAGAACGTTGCGCTTTTTAAGTTAACACATGAGACAACTCCAAAAATACGATTACTCCCAAACTAAAAATGTGAATCGGGAAAAATAACATGTCCTTGTATCTCTAAAGCAAGAGTTAATCCATTAGTTTTATGATTATTTTTTAATTCACCAAGTAGAAACAGAAATACATAGGAATAGGCTATTGTGAACCATCAGCTTTTCCACTCTTGGGAAGTGTTACATTAGACAATAATAGGATTCTGCCTTCAAACTGTAAAGTTATCTAAGCGAATTTTCGTAATTATGCATCCGAGTAAACTTTTATAGTGCAGGTATAGTCTGTCCGCTATTAAGGAACTGACGGTTAATACTATTAATATGGCTACACTTTTGTGTTTATTATATCCACAAGTAAAATTACATAAGTGTAATCCTGACATGCCCGCATGATTTTGGAAATGCATTGGTATGAAAGCTTAATATCGTTTAAGTTAATGAAGATGATTGCTTAAATGATAGTTGTTTATGTTGGTAACACCGACCTAAATCCGTGGAATCTAACTTTTGTCGTGTTGTGCTTCACTATCGCTGACCAATAGGAATGTTTTGCCTCTGTTTTGTAGACAACAGTCAGCTGGTTGCCAGCTGAGCTGGGGGAGAGTGTTGCAAGAATTTCCAATGCGAAGCTGTAAAATGAAATGAGGACACAGCTCATTACTGAACTTCCTTGCATACTCATCTAGAAAATGATTGTCATTCAATCACATCAACAGCTGATTGTATGAAGGCTACTACTTCTGTTTTGACAGCAGGAGAATGAAAGATCTGTGAAGTCAAAGGTAGATCTTCCTCTCCTGATTTAATGTGTGATAAGTTCGATGTTGCTGCTTGCATAGCTCACAGACCTGTTTTACCATGAACTGACAATGAAGATTTTTACTGAGTCTAACGATTCTGCTTTTGTTTGGTCACGGAATCAAAAAGAAAGTTGTTTTCCAGTGACAGAGGTTAAAAAACTAAATTCGGTTGCTGTACTTACTGAAACTAAATGGGGGAAGGGGGTTGGTCTGGGCCCTGTGCAAGTATTGTATCGTGTTCGGTGAAGAATAGGCGGGAAAGGGTAGCTACCAAAACCTTGGTCCGCTTGTATGCAGGGGACTTACAAATTGGAAAGATGCACGTGGAGTGTTTAGAAAGACGATGAAAATTATCACCACAAAATTAATATCTTGGCATCTGATAATTTTGTGGCCAACTTTACTCACAAAGTGCAAAAAAGGAATATGTCATGCCTCAGATTAACTTCGCACTTAAAACAAAAATACAAGGCTACAGGCGAAGATTGGTGCACAGAGCAGATACCATACCTCTCTTGGCAAGACAGAAAATATCACTTCGGGGAACAAGTGATTCAGGATCTATACCAGACTGCAATGACGGCAACTTCAGAGCGGTGCTAGAAATGTGCGTGAAATGTGGAGCCGGGACTTGCTGAAAGCACGTAGAAACTGTTCCATTAAATGCACTTTATTGAAGTCCGAGTACCCAGCATGAAATAATATCCGTTTCTATATATTTAAATCAAGAAAAAATAATCAGTAAATAAATAGGTGACAGTCCTATTTTGGTAGATGAAATCTGTGATATATCAGGGACACAGCAAATGGGAAGACCTCTCAGATTTTATTCCAGTCCGTGACCTAATAGGTCGAGGGTTAGCGATTGTAATCGTGGATAAGCTTGAAAGATATGAAACTTGATATGTCGTATCTGTGTGGCCAGGGGTGTGATGTGGAGTCCGCAATGAGTGGTTATCTTCGAGGGGCACAACCTCTGATTTTCCAAAAGTTCCCTGAAGCTAAATCTGTACACTGCCGCACTCACAGTTTCGATCCGGCTCTGTCTCTTCCTTGCTCTGTTGAGCCAGTTCGCAGTTGCAAAGGTATAGTATCCTCAGTCGTGAATTTCTTGAATGGTTTTTCATATCGTTCAAATATTCGAAAAGAAAAATTTACGGAGTTCTGTGGTGACACATCAGAAGGGTCATTCTTTTGCCCATGTGTGAAACCAGATAGGTTGAAAGAGACGGTTTGAAACGTCCCCTTAGAAAAATTATACAACACTGTGCTTAAACTGACACACAATATTTTTAGCGCAACGCAATCTGACTTCCAAAAATCCCTACGAAAGAATGGCCCTGACTAACATTAACCTATACGTTTCACAAATCACTTACCTCACAAAAATCTTCGTTACTCAAGCTATTACAATACAGCGAGCGCCACTACTGCCAGCTAAATAAAAGATTCAAACTACTGAAGCCACTAACTACTGACAGACATAGTTAGCAAATGAAAAATTTTGATAGAGAACAAACAATGTATTTACCTTAATAGTTATATATATATAGCAGTTCATGACATCCAGTCTTACAAATTACAAAACTCCGCCATCTCTCTCCCCACGTCCACCACTGCTGGCGGCTCACCTCCAACTGCACAACTCGCCCTGTTAGCATCCAGCTGCCGCTGCCCAACACTACAATGGCAGACAACAATGCAAACCAGCCACAGACTGCACACGGCACAGCCAGTGATTTTCATACAGAGCGCTACGTGGCGGCGGCGTTACCAATAAAAAAAAAACCTGAACAGCCTACTTACATAGCCCCCATGCTCCCCACAAAAAAATTTACAAATTGTTTTGGGCAGTGGCCAATACAGATTTGAAATTTTTTTTCATAATTACAATAACAACGAAATGAAATGCACACACTTATCGATACAATGTTGGTCTAAAGCTAAAATTTTCTCACAGTCCATAAAGACAGTCCTGAAAATTCATCAAAGTAAAGTTGCAGTGTTTTTTCTCAAAGTCTGAGTAGTAAAAGAAAATGCACATAGAAGTAGTGGATTTCCATGCAGTCTTGAAGAATTAGTGTTGTCCTTCCAACGGAAAGACAGTGCTGACTCTTGACATGCAGACAGGTAATGGGCCACAACAGAGGAAACCCACAGCAGAGTCAGTCGAAGATTTGAAGAATGTTGGTAGGTAGGTCAACACAGAGTAGACCCACTGTAGTCCTGGTAGAAAATACGGTATTGGTGGGCCACCAGAGGTGCAGACCCACTGCAGTCCTTGTAGAAATAATGGTATTGGTGAGTCATCAAAGGTGTAGACCCACTGTAGTCCTTGTAGAGATGGCTAGCAGCCAACTGTTGCGACTGTGCAGGTGCACAATCACCATCGAAGAGTCTTGTGGACAATAGAGCAAGTCCATAAACCACCACTTGTGCACTCACAAAGAATTTGTTTGAAATGTCCTTAGAACCAGCAATGCTGTTATCCAGTCCCTTGCTGAATTATTAACACATGTGCAAACACTATCAGTCCGTACTTCTCTCATATTGTCCATATACTATGACCAACAGAAACGTGTGCCGTGAAATGTAACTTACAAGTTACTTAATTCGATGAACTGGTGTCAATTACAATTTTATAACATAAGAATACAATAACAAAGGTACAAAATATATCATTAAAGAACATAATAGTACAGATAACATTTGCAGTAATACAGGCTTTACAAAAGAATCGAAATAACAAACACATCAATGTTACAGGAATTATGACATAAGTACATACATAAAGATCAGAATAACTTTTGAAACATAAACTTCACACATGACCATTAAAACAGATCAGAATTTATAATGTCTAACATCTTTACAATGTAAATAACATATTATTAATGCAAATTATATTTGAAGATAACAGTATTCCTCACCATAGTTCATGTAGCTGAGTATTAGAAAAATTCTGCAACATAAGTCTTATAAGATAAACATATAAAGACCGGTAGAACATAAATACACAAGGGTACACAAACACACGGTGGGATAACAAAAGAAAGGACAGGGTTTGTTTTCAGTGTAACATTTGGTACTGCAGTCCAACCCTAAACCTCATTATGTAGATCTTTTGTCATATCTCAACATTTGTTTCCACCAAAAATATCCTATCCAAGCATGCTTTCTGTATTTTGTTCACATCCTCTTTCAAAAATAGTTTTTCTCCACTGTACACTACTTTTTTGGCCAAATCATTTCTTATAGCTTCTCAATGCATTTCTTCCAATTCACCACAACTCGTTCTCTTTTATAGCCTACCCCATCTTAAGCTAACTTAAAGCTACAGAGCTCAGATGCTAAACTAAGGGACGAGGCAATGCAGCAGCACAAAACAATTAATACAAACAACAATGAAGAAAATGGAAGTTGTCAAAGCAAGCAGCAATATTAAAACTCATATAAGGCAATGCGCAGCAAACAAGAAAAATAAATCCGTGTTAAAACTGGCTTAACAGAGTAATAAAAAGTCAAATTCAGTAACATTATGCCTGGCACACAGCAGCAGCAAATGCAATAGCTTATAACTAAACATGACAAAGCTCAAGCAGAAAAAATACTACAGTAAAGACAACAATGCAGAAAAGGGAAATGTCTATTCACACATTAATATCTATGTCATTAAAGGGGTGCACCACAAGAAGTTATTCTACCGCAAAAATTACCAAGTACTTGAAAAGAAAATTGTGTATGCAGTTCCTGTGAAAGGAAGTCTTTTTGTGCTCCTTCGTTTTTTTAAGTACATCATAAAGTTATTATTTACTGGATCTGTAGGCATAAAACATCTATATTAGTACATCCATTAAATTTTATTGTAACCAATGCTGCAGTGCAGCTAGAAACTAGATATTAAACAAAATAGGCAAAGCAAGGCGTGAAACGCCATTCACTAGCCATAAGTCATTTCATAATGCAGTAAACAATCTTCCAACTAGCAAGACAATAGACATGAAATGTTTCTCACAATTTCATTTAATTAACTATCATAAATTAAGAACTCCAAAGTGTAATAATATGTTTTCAAGTTTGAGCGTGTCGTATTTGCGTCGCTTTCTACAAAGAAATGTCAATAGCGAGGATAATGGCACTTTTTTTTCTTGTGCCTCTGAAAGGCACACACTAATGGCTTGTTTCCAGATGGCTGTCGCGCATCTGGGTGCCCAGGACGCATTACGTGCAGGTGGTCACTTAACTTTCTTATCGAAATATTTACGACACCAGTTTCCGTTACAGTGGCAGTCTCACATAAAAAATTTCACAGGTCAAGCATTTGCGTTACAAATCTGTAGAAACAAAATCCTATTGATATAACAGTGTCCAAAAAAGTTCCGTCGCCATTCACGCATTTACATACATTTCATCTCTTAAAGTACGATTCTTGGTTTCCAACCACCTTTTTCACAAACCAGAGTCCCTAACCACTGCTCATTATTCCTTACCTTATTACACATATACATATTCGTCGACACTTCTTCAATATTTCATCATAACAAATAAGTAGCATATCAAATTCCTCACACAGCATCAGCTTATTGATCATAAACATACCTCAGCAGCATAATACACATAGTCATCGTAATAATAACATCATAACACCTCAGTCAACTCTCAAAATCGTCGTAGCTTCCTCCAATAATTTCAAAACCCCCCCAAAAAATTCTCTACTCATGTCAAAAGTGTCATCTGCCTCAAACGTACTTTAAAAATCAAGATCCCATAACAAATACATCATTCAGACCTCTCATAGGATCACAATGGTTCCGAAAAAATATGAACATTTCACAAAGTACAGACAAAATAGAATTTCATAAGTGTGAAGTTATCCACCTGTGTAATTGCTTAAACATGTGTCACTGACGTAGTAAAAAGATGTTTGTTTCTCTGTCAAATAATCAGATAGCTGTGTAATTCTGTGGTAGAGAAATATGGTACCGATGTGTAAAGTTGTATAAGCAAATACCATATTAGCTAGGGCTCCTTGTGCTTGCCATACACATGGTACACAAAGTAAGAGTGTACCCCCCTGGGATTAATGTAATTATATCCTCAGGTGTTGCAGATTACAGCAATGGAATGAAATGTATCACGGAAAACCTTTGTATCATCGTACTTCAAATATCTTTAAAAATAAATGTTTTAAGTACAAAATTAATCACTCAAGTACGCGTACTGTAGCGCTAAACTGTGCGTCGTGTTGTAAGATAATCTCTGTGGAAGTGTCTTAGTTATCATCCTCCGAAAGCTAAGTTCTGCAGAAGTCAATGTACTTACCTCATGATAAACTAAAGTGAAATGCTTTGCGTATAGATATCGTAGTTACTACGCTTATTGCCGTGAGGAAGTAAGTACTGTACTGTAACGTATTGTTGTGCTACAGAAAAGGCTGTCTCATTGTAGCTATACCACAAAGTTACTAGTAAAACATGTTTTACTTTCCAGAATAATTCAGAGAAACTGTGCAGATATAAAACAGAACCGAAATATTTACGACACAACAAAAGCACAATGTAAATTGTGTCACACATTTGTAGCGTCGTGATATAATCGTGAAGCTATCAAAGAAACCAATTGCTAAGTCATCTTTATTCTCACAGAAAGTACTTCAAATAAAGAATGTCTTTTCAACTAAACCAAAATGTTGCATTAAAATCGCATTAACAGTATATGTTCTAAGTATGTAAGCCTTATAGTCGTTACGTAATCGTGCAACTAACAAGCAAGAATGTACAAATAACAACAATATGTCGTCTGTTCACTATAACAATGCATTCATAGTTTCTGTTTAAATATGTTCCCTAGGTTCTAGACTGGATAGTTAACTTCAAAACATTGTTGCATGTTAACAGTTTCTCAGTGTGACAAAGCATACTAGAAATGTGAAGTGAAATGTTTTATACAAAGACAAAGTTAAAAAGCAGATTATATTTCAATAAACGGTTTTACATGTGAAATGTGGTGTAAACCTTTACTGTTTCTAGTACGCAGAGTTTCAACTTCAACGTAATTATCATGTGGTATACGTCGGATTCTGCAAGGTCCATTGTAAAATAGAAAGAATTTGTGACTCAAGTGTTTCTTCTTATGTGACAATGAATGAGCTTTACTGAGAACTTTCTGACCAATATATAATTTCTTTGCATTTGCTTTACCGTGTAATTTTCTCCTTTTGTCTGCAGCAGAATTTATATTTTTAATAGCCAAATCAGTTATGTCTTTGTGTCGAAGTTTACGTGTATTCGCAAAAGGTACAAGCTCTCTGATTCTGTTCGGTGGTTCTTTATTCTTCAGTACAAGAACAGGTGATAAAACAGTGGAGTCATGAGGCATTTCATTCAGCACGTTTTGAAATAAGTGTAAATATCTGTCCCAATGCTGATGCTTTCTGTGACAATAAAGTCTGCAAAGCTTATTGATTTCTTTCATAATCCGTTCAGACGGATTACAATGTGGTGAGTACAATGAAATAAAAACAGATTTGATTTTATGGTTACGAAGCATGCGTGACCAAACAGCAGATCTGAATTGCGGTCCGTTATCTGAAATGACTTTACCAACGTGTCCAACTTCACGTAAGAAATTTTTAACAAAGGCGTTGGATACAGAACGTCCAGTGGCTTGACGTAACGGAGTGAAAGAAACAAATTTTGAAGTAAGTTCAACAGCGACTAGAACATATAAAAATCCATTAGATGTTCTGACAAGCGGACCCAAGAGATCAACAGCAGCAAATTCTTTTAATTTAGAAGGAATGATAGGAAACAATGGACCACGATGCGAGACAGTAGATGGTTTCGCCTTTTGACAAAGTTTGCAAATAGACAAGACTCTTCGAATTCTTTTTTCCATATTGTTAAAATAACAAGTCGTCCGAAGAATATGATAACTTTTTCGTGGACCAAAATGTGCATAGCTGAAATGAATGTACCAAATGAGCTAATTAACGAAATCGTCTGGAATGCAAAGTACCCATAGCTTGTCATCAACAGTGCAGTGTTTGAACAGTATGTTGTTCCTAACCAGATAATAATGCCGAATCTGTGTGTGTGTATCTTTTCATGCCATTTACTTTTGATGTCTTTCCAAATCGGATCTTTATCTTGTTCATGAGCAATGTCCTTTAAAGATGTGGTGATGAAGTTTTCAAAGGCGACTTTCTGAATGTAAAGAATACTGAAATTTTTATCGATGTTGCTTTCTGTGTTACTTTTCTCGAGTCCAGCCGGTGCGCGTGACAGTGCGTCTGCAACAATGTTCTCCTTGCCGGGAATGTAGACTATTGTGAAGTGGAATTCTTGCAGAAACAATGCCCAACGTTTTAACCTGTCATGGTTTAATTTTGAAGACATAATAAATTGTAATGCACGATGATCACTGTATACATTTACGTGCTTACCATAAAGAAAGAAACGGAATGTGTTAAATGCCCATACGATAGCTAAAGCTTCTAATTCAGTAACGGAATAATTTTTTTCAGATTTTGTTAGCACTCGGCTAGCAAAGTCAATGGTTTTCTGAACAGTAATGTCATTTTCTGTGGCTTCTTGAAATAAATGGGCACCAAGACCGACTATAGAAGAATCCGTGCTAAGGCAAAAATCTTGTGACAGATCTGGATGAGCTAGTACTGGCGCGTTAAGTAGCGATTCTTTCAAAGAATTGAATTCCAACTGTGCTTGTTCGTCCCAGTTCCAAATAGTATTTTTTTCCAGTGAGAGAACTAAGTTTTGTTGTAACTAAAATTTGCATATTCAGAAAACGACGGTAAAAATTTACGAGACCTAGAAAACTGCGGAATTATTTTTTGTGGATGGAACTGGAATGGCTCTGATTGCTTCTAACTTTTCAGGATCTGGCTGAATGCCTTCAGAAGAAATAATATGTCCCAAAAACTTCACCTTTGTCCTACCGAATTCAGACTTTTTCACGTTAACTGTAATTCCAAATTCTGCAAAAATATGTAACACGCTGTTGAGGATGCGATTATGTTGTTCCCATGAGGCTTCTGTTATCAGAATATCGTCCACATATAAGGTGATGTGACGTTTTAAGAACTCAGGTAATATGGAATTTAGCCCGCTAATGAATGCTGCCGAAGAAATGTTCAAACCAAAAGGAAGTTTCCTAAACTGGTAACAAACGCCGAAACAAAGGAAAGCTGGGTATTTTCTACATTCTGGATGAAGTTCGTACCGATAAAAGCTGGATCTGAAATCAATGGAAAACAAAATTTTCACATCATTAAAATTTTGAAGAAGTTCTTCCAACGTTTGCGGCCTGTCTGTTTCAGGAATAATGATAGTATTGATTTGTCTCGAATCTAAGACAAGCCTGATCGATCCATTTTTCTTCTCAACAACATGTAAAGGATTGTTGTATGAGCTTACTGCAGGCTCAATAATGCCTTCGTCAAGCATAGATTGTATTTCTGTTCTAACACGGTCCCTATAATGTGCTGGAATTACGTATGGTCTAACACAAAATTTAGTATGCTCACGAACACGAAATTGGTACTGAAATCCCTTGATTGTTCCTGTTTTGTGAGTAAAAACTGTGGAATGTGCTTGTAAAATCTCAAAAAGGTCCTGCCTATCAGTGTCATTACAATTATCAATTGTTTGAATTTTATTTTGAATTAACTCATTAGTTTCAAATATGCCGTCGATATCATCCCTGTCGGTACTTGCAGAGTGATTGTTAGTGTCTAGTTCCGTAGAAAGTTCCGAACTGTTGTCTAACAGAAGGTAAAGCCGATTAATTTCCTGGTCATGGTTTGAGACCCAATCTTCAAATTTCAAAGCTTTTGACTTACCTTCTTTCTCTAAACTTATTTCAGCATCGTGAAAGTTTAAGATTGCTTTGTATTCATTCAAAAAGTCTACTCCCAGTATAATTTCCGTCGACAATAATGGAACAATAAGAAAGTTCATAGAGAAGCTGTGGCTTTGACAACAGAATTCTAAGTTGGTTTGTTGGCGTACATCTACACTTTATCCAATGACTGCACCTTGTAATTTAATCTTGCGTAACGGAAGTGTGGGGCAATCGTTCGATTTGTTGCATTTGCTAAAAGATGTTTAACTAATTACTGAAATGGGACTGCCTGAGTCAAGTACTGCCGTAAATTTTACGTCATTTACAGTAATGTGAATCACGGGATATGCAATGCTGTTATGTGTTACGCCTTTTTCCTGGAGTAAGATGTCTCTAATGTCTTCCATTTTCACGTAATTACTAGCTACGGCAGCTGCGTCGTCAGTTTCATGCGTACGTTTTGTGGCTGCCAGCGGTATGAGTCATTGCCTATTGTGTCATTGTTGGCGAGCGTCGTTATTGGGATTTGGAGACCTAACTTCTACAAATTCACCTTGTCCAGAGGGCCCCGCCCTGTTTGAATCCCGCCAGTTCTGATGCAATTCAGGTCTGTCGTTACGATCATATCGTCTGTCGTCATGTCGGTAGATTTCATAGTTTCTTTCATGTCGGTCACGTGGTGGTAAATTTCTTCCTGAATCGTAACTGCGCGCTGGACCGTTGCGTCTAAGGTTATTCTGTCTCCCTTGATAATAATTATTTTGGTTCCCATATTGTCTGTTTCTCTGATTGTCTCTGTGATAGTCATTATCGCTGAGAGGTGATCTTTCCCTGTAATTATTACTACGCTGCCAACGGTTGTCATACGGGTGGTGTCTGTTTTGGTCACGATTTACGTTGTACGAATAGCCATGTCGTGTATTATTTCTGTCATCGCGGAATTGTGACAGGTGTGACCTGTAATTGTTGTGCTCCTGTTTTCGCGTTCCGCGATTGTCAGTGTCAATTTCCAATTCTTGTAACAGTCCCTGAAAAGCTTCAATGTCCACTTTGCAACGTCCTGCCAAAATAATATGTCGTAAATGTTCAGGCAATTTGATTAAGCAAATACAGATGAGTTCTGAGGAGCTGTATGGGTTTGAAAGATACCGATTCTTATGTAACCTGTCTTCAAAATATTTCACAAGACTGGAAAATTCAGATTGTTCGAAATGTTTCATCATAATTATGCTATGTTTTACTCGATCTTGTGTAGCTTGAGACCAATATGCTGAGAGGAAGGCATGATAAAATTCTCCTTCACTGTGACAATCGTGAATGACCGATCGCATTCTTACAGCTGGTTCATTCTCCAAGTAGCCACACACAAATTCTAATCTGTGCTCTAATGACCAGTTGGGAGGAAAACAATTAGAGAATTGATGAAGCCACGCTTGTGGATGAATGTCGTTGCCAGAATTCTTAAATGTTTTGAATTTACGTGTAGTAATGAACAGTTTATAGTCAAAATCATCAAGTCGGCGAGTCGCATGTCGGTCATTGTTACATCGTTTCGGCTGTTCCATCTCAAAATTCAGTGTTGCCAATTTCTTTCATGATTTCCGAAATGTCCTGTGTTATTATTTTGTGGTTGTCCGGTATTTCTATGTCCCTCTTCCCGTACTGGGGCGCGAGTGTCCTCTGAAATATGTAATTCTTGTATTACTTGAGCCAACTGATCTTGTACTTCCCGCATTTCTCTTTTGTACTGTGTGTTGATTTGATTTTGATTCAGTTTGAATTTTTAAATTTGTTCATACTCTTAAGTGTCAATGAAGGCTACAGGTTTTGTGTCATTCAGATCATCATCTACCTTTGTAGATAAGTTTCAGTGTCAGTGAAGGCTACAGGTTTTGTGTCATTCAGATCATCATCTACCTTTGTAGATAAGTTAGTGAACTGATCTGAAAGTTCGGCTACTTTATCAGATAGTGAAATTATTTCCTCTGTGTGTTTTTCTGAACCAAGTTTCAGAGTGTGCATTTGTGTTGAAATCGTATCTACTGTGTCCTTTAAGTTTTCCTGAGTTCTTGCAAGTTGCGTAACCGAATTGGTAGATGCAACAGAGTCAATTTTAGCTTGCAAGGTCTCATGATTTTCATGAACAATAGTTTGCAGTTCTTTTATGGCTGCTTCGTGATTCTGTAATGCATTTTCATGCCGAGAAAAAATAGGTTGAAAATGCTCACAAATTTGTGTTTTTACGTCGTTACAGACTTTTTGATATTTCGATTCAATGTTATGTAACTCATTAGTTAAATATTCACGTGTTTGTTCAAGCGTGGTGTCTAATTTCCGAAGATTTTGTTCCATTGTGTCTAACTTTTGAAGATTTTGTTCCATTTGTTTCTGATTTTGTTCAAGTGTTGTGTCTAACTTTTGAAGATTTTGCTGTGTTTGTCTCTGGTTTTGTTCCATTGTGTCTAACTTTTGAAGATTTTGTACCATTTGTTTCTGATTTTGTTCAAGCGTTGTGTCTAACTTTTGTAGCCTTTGTCCCATTTGTTGCATTAACTGTAATAACAGTGCACTGGTGTTGAAACATGTTCCTCAGCGCTATTCGGCAGTGCATTTGAACCGGCAATATTTGCATTTTGAAAAGCAGAAAATGTGTCTTGATTTATTTGAGAAAACGGTGAGGACGCAGAATCTGAATATACAGTATTTGCAAGATTGTGTCCTGTCATTTCGGAATCCTGAGGCGAGCTGTTGCCGACCGATCGATCGATAATGCTTCCCTGTTCACTAATTGTTTCACTGCATACACCATTATTTGCAGCCCGCTCCATTTCCCTTTGCACTATTACCAAATTACTACTTTGAACATTAGTTAATTCATTACATGGTGGTGCAAGAAAGTCAAGTTTGTGCGTATGTTAGAGTGACTCGCATAAATAAACGAGCTACAGGGGTTCGGCACGACTCTCGTTTATACTGTGCGGAATATTTTTACTGTTAAGCTCGAGCACAACATCCGCTTTCCTGGTGTTTGCGTTTGGTTCAAATGGCTCTTAGCACTATGGGACTTAACATCTGAGGTCATCAGTCCTCTAGACTTGTTGTTGTTGTTGTGGTCTTTAGTCCTGAGACTGGTTTGGTGCAGCTCTCCATGCTACTCTATCCTGTGCAAGCTTCTTCATCTCCCAGTACCTACTGCAACCTACATCCTTCTGAATCTGCTTAGTGTATTCATCTCTTGGTCTCCCTCTACGATTTTTACTCTCTACGCTGCCCTCCAGTACTAAATTGGTGATCCATCGATGTCTCAGAACATGTCCTACCAACCGATCCCTTCTTCTGGTCAAGTTGTGCCACAAACGTCTCTTCTCCCCAATCCTATTCAATACTTCCTCATCAGTTATGTGATCTACCCCTATAATCTTCAGCATTCTTCTGTAGCACCACATTCGAAAGCTTCTTTTCTCTTCTTGTCTAAACTATTTATCGTCCATGTTTCAAAAATGATTCAAATGGCTCTGAGCACTATGGGACTTAACATCTGTGGTCATCAGTCCCCTAGAACGTAGAACGACCGTAGCAGTCGCGAGGCTCCGGACTGAGCGCCTAGAACCGCTAGACCACCGCGGCCGGCCGTCCATGTTTCACTTCCATACATGGCCACGCTCCATACAAATACTTTCAGAAATGACTTCCTGACACTTAAATCTATACTCTATGTTAACAAATTTCTCTTCTTCAGAAACGCTTTCCTTGCCATAGCCAGTCTACATTTTATATCCTCTCTACTTCGACCATCATCAGTTATTTTGCTCCCCAAATAGCAAAACTCCTTTACTACTTTAAGTGTCTCATTTCCTAATCTAGTTCCCTCAGCATCATCCGACTTAATTCAACCACATTCCATTATCCTCGTTTTGCTTTTGTTTATGTTCATCTTATATCCTCATTTCAAGACACTATCCATTCCATTCAACTGCTCTTCCAAGTCCTTTGCTGTCTGTGATAGAATTACCATGTCATAAGCGAACCTCAAATTTTTTATATCTTCTCCATGGATTTTAATACCTACTCCAAATTTTTCTTTTGTTTCCTTTACTGCTTGCTCAATATACAGATTGAATAACATCGGGGAGAGGCTACAACCCAGTCTCACTCCCTTCCCAACCACTGCTTCCCTTTGATGCCGCTCGACTGCCAACTGGTTTCTGTACAAATTGTAAATAGCCTTAAGCTCCCTGTATTTCACCCCTGCTACCTTTAGAATTTGAAAGAGAGTGTTCCAGTCAACATTGTCAAAAGCTTTCTCTAAGTCTACAAATGCTAGAAACGTAGGTTTGCCTTTCTTCAGTCCTTCTTCCAAGATAAATCGTAAGGTCAGTATTGCCTCACGTGTTCCAGTATTTCTACGGAATCCAAACTGATCTTCCCCGAGGTCGCCTTCTACTAGTTTTTCCATTCGTCTGTAAAGAATTCGTGTTATCATTCGTCTGTAAAGAATTCTTGTTAGTATTTTGCAGCTGTGGCTTATTAAACTGATTGTTCGGTAATTTTCACATCTGTCAACACCTGCTTTCTTTGGTATTGGAAGTATTATATTATTCTTGAAGTCTGAGGGTATTTCGCCTGTTTCATACATTTTGCGCACCAGATGGTAGAGTTTTGTCAGGACTGGCTCTCCGAAGGACGTTAGTAGTTCCAATGGAATGTTGTCTTCTCCGGGAGACTTGCTTCGACTCAGGTCATTCAGTGCTCTGTCAAACTCTTCACGCCGTATTGTATCTGCCATTTCATCTTCATCTACATCCTCTTCCATTTCCATAATATTGTCCTCACGTACATCGCCCTTGTATAGACCCTCTATATACTCCTTCCACCTTTCTGCTTTCCCTTCTTTGCTTAGAACTGGGTTTCCATCTGAGCTCTTGATATTCATACAAGTGGTTCCTTTTTTTTTTTTTTTTTTTTTTTTTTTTACAAAGGACTCTTTAATTTTCCTGTGTGCAGTATCTATCTTACCCCTAGTGAGATAAGCCTCTACATCCTTACATTTGTCCCCTAGCCATTCCTGCTTAGCCATTTTGCACTTCCTGTCGATCTCATTTTTGAGACGTTTGTATTCCTTTTTGCATGCTTCATTTACTGCATTTTTATATTTTCTCCTTTCATCAATTAAATTCAATATTTCTTCTGTTACCCAAGGATTTCTACTAGCCCTCGTCTTTTTACCTACTTGATCCTCTGCTGCCTTCACTACTTCATCCTTCAAAGCTACCCATTCGTCTTCTACTGTATTTCTTTCCCCCATTCCTGTCAATTGTTCCCTTATGCTCTCCCTGAAACTCTGTACAACTTCTGGTTCTTTCAGTTTATCCAGGTCCCATCTTCTTAAATTCCCACCTTTTTGAAGTTTCTTCAGTTTTAATCTACAGTTCATAACCAATAGATTGTGGTCAGAGTCCACATCTGCCCCTGGAAATGTCTTACAATTTAAAACCTGGTTCCTAAATCTCTGTCTTACCATTACATAATCTATCTGATACCTTTTAGTATCTCTAGACTTAGAACTGCTTAAACCTAACTAACCTAAGGATATCACACACATCCATGCCCGAGGCAGGGTTAAAAACTTTGACCGCAGCAGCAGCGCGGTTCGGGACTGAATCGCCTAGAACCACTTGGTCACAGCGGTGGGCTTGCGTTTGGCGTTTCCTCTCTTACTGCTGAATGATTGCTGGCCTTGTCCATTAGAATGACGGACTTCGGATCAAATTATGGCAAGAACTGTTCAGTGAACCAGTTCTTGAGAGTGACAGCCTTCATTTCCGAATGGCAGTCACTGCTGTTTCTCTTACACCTAAAAACAAGTTTGCTCTGAGGCACAAAACTAAAGGAAGAGACAGATTGCAGGATAATTATCCTACTATCTTCTCCTAATGGAACTTTAAAACCCTCAGTACCATCACTCATTTTCCAATAACATTTCATGAAACGGTTCTGATTCACCCGAGGTTCATCAAGATAATACACTGTTCAACAACGTTCATGTCTTATAACGTGCATCTTTGTAAGGAACGTTGGCTGTGCTATAGATGTGTCATTTCTTTCCATTACAATCTTTCTTTTTCATCATTACATAAACTGCTGAAGCGCTACCTCTGAAGCCATTTTTCGCATGCTTATTTGTGAGAGAAACTTTTGAGGCGTCGGAGGTTCACCATTACATAATTTCAAACACGGGGCACTATAAAACATCTTTTCAAAATAATCCATTTGTTTTATAGTTCTTTTGCGCTTTCGATGCCTTCCAGGCGACACGAAAACCAAATTCTCTTTACTTTTCCACAGTTCTGATAATTTCATTTACAATTCTTTGCACAGTTCTTTTGAGGAAATATACACTTCTGCCGTGCATTATAAATGCAGTAAATAATTCCCTCCTCTCACCGTCTACTACCGAAGCACTTCACTGTATTACGTCATCTGACCTATTTATTTGTAAATGGCAATAACAGATTTACAGATACACATTCGCAGCTCTACTGCGACAAGAAAATAACATCGACACTGGAATGAATAATTCAGTTGCTCAGTGAATGAGACTGCATAGCCGTAGAGTACGGCAACAGAGCAGCTCGCGAGACAGAGATTCTCGCTGTATAGCTGTAACTCTCCGGTAGCCGCTCGGAAAGAGGACTAATCTTACTGGCTCCCAGCTACTATTGGAGGGTCTTCCTACCGTATGTAATTTATCGGTATACTTATTGCTGGTGAATATTGAATTTTGCTTGTTGATTTTAATTGTAGTGGATACATCACTCAGTATTGTTTTTTGGCCATAAACGTGGGTGGTTGCTTTTTAATGGGGGTTAAATATATTTATTACATGTACCTCCCCATGCAGGCGCTGTTTCGCGGAATACCTGGCAGAACCACGAAAGAGACCTGTAACCTCATGAGTCATTTGCTTTATAGTACGTAGTTTGGTTGCAAAACTTCGTGACTTTCTTCAGCATGTATGTACTGAAGTTTTTTCAAGATAATTTCAGGGATTAGCATTGATATTTTGAGATCCTTACACATTACTTACAACAGTTTCTATACATTTGAAAAGTATAATAGTTCACTGAATCGAGAAGATATTTTCATTATTATGTTATAGAGTATGTAGTTGACATTTTTTATAGGCTTGACGTAACATCAGCAGTTTCATGACTGCATCAGAGTTTTGAGTTCATAAATTACTACGGAATTATAGGTTCAATAGACAAACGAATTATCAGCAGTCATGAGTAATAGAGAGCTGAGGATATCGAATGGAGAAGTTAGTGGTGCTTGGTTTAGCCAAGAATGTCTCGAGTAGGATCATCATAAGGGTCCAGCGAAGTAGAGTGCGTGCTTGTCTCGCCGACATGTGTGAGACTGCCATGAATGTGAAACAATCTAACGAAATGCAATCAATAAGGAATAATATTTGAAACTTCTATACGTAAGAATTGCAAAACCCGCTAGGTGCTGCCGAGCGCGTCAGTGGGGATAAATCCAGAATAGGAACCCCTATCCAGAAACGTCATCCGACGTCGCTAGAGAGCGTCTAAGTTATAGGCTCCTGCGCCTACCACTAGACAGGGTATCCCAGAAATGTTGTGACAGACTCTGAAGTGTTCCAGAGCATGTCAGGGGGAATAAATCGAGAATAGGAGCCCAGTCCACAAACGTCATTTGACATAGCTGCAGAGCGTCGAAGTTATAGGCGTCTGCGCCTGCCACTAGACAACCCCTTCAGCACAAAACGTGACTTGTATGCTGACAGATCATAGGCGGTACGTCTCGCAATGTTTGTTGTTAAGTGATCGCGACTGATTGCCACAGTTGCTGCTTAGAAACGCCTTCTCTTCCTTAAAGCAATGCTCTGTTGTCTTGGTAGATGACGGTTTCGGACACGGGCTTTCATCTGCAGGGAATTTTTCTCCTGTATACCGACATACATAGGAGATTTTAGAGGATTCCAGGGGAACAATAACTGCAGATGGAAACCAGTGTCTGAAATCGTCCTGTACCATGGACGTCAGAGGAGACAAGGCCTCTCTAAGCAGCAACTAGCTCCGTGTTCTCTACTGGTGATCGTTCCACTCACTTGCGATCAGTAAATAACGAACATCACGTCCGTCAGCGTATAAACTCACGTTTGCTGCCGAACAGGTGTTCTAGGGGCAGGCGCCGGTGCATATTACTTCGACGCTCTGCAGCGACGTTCTCAGACACGAGTTCCTATCCCGGATTTGTTTCTCAAGACACCCCCTACAGCCTTTCGACGTTTGTCGCAGCATTTCTTCGACACTCTGTGTACTCGAGATAGAGGCATTTGTCCGTGCTTTCATTAAAAGTAAAATTCGGGACTAATGTTCAGGAAATGTTGATATTAAAGATTAATGGTCCATAATGAACGTTTCTACTTTAACTGTTTTCCATTCTACTTTCTCCTGTGTCTCCATACAGCACACATTTCACAGTTGTTTTCGTTTTAGTTAGCCCGCAAGCACTCTTGAGCGTCTTTGCAGCCATAAGACAGTCCTTAATATTCTGCAGTAAACGCAAATTTCATCAGCTGATTTGCATTCCACATCGCCAACAACGCTGCCTGCCGGAGAGTGACGTCACTGGCTCCGCCGCAGCTCAGGTCCTACTCCGTTGGCAGCCGCTCTCGCGTCAAGAAGACAAACTGTTTTCCCATGACCGACACAGGATTTTTGTGTTCCTGCCAGGGGATGGCTCCACGCACAAGATTATAAACTCGCAGTTACTTCGTTCAGTCTAATGATGCTGTAAAAGCGTAATTGCAATTCACTCATTGCCTCGTTGGCACACAAAAATTGCTTCTTTCAGCCGGATGGTGTGGCAGAGCGGTTCTAGGCGCTTCAGCCTGGAACCGCGCGACCGCTATGGTAGCAGGTTCGAATCCTGCCTCGCTCATGGATGTGTGTGATGTCCTTAGGGTAGTTAGGTTTAAGTAGTCATAAGTTCTAGGAGACTGACGACCTCCGATGTTGAGTCCCATAGTGCTCAGAGCCATTTGAATTGCTTCTTTCCTTCGTCCATCTCATGTCAGTTTACTAAAGTGTTACTGTTTTACCAAATACTTTCAGTTGATTTACACTTTCAGCGTATATGGACCTCTTGGGTAACATTAAAATCTGAAAATCCTTCTAGCAACCCTGATCCTTGTTGTTCATGACAAGGCTAATTGCATCAAGTTAATTCCACTTCCAAGTGGCTTGTACATTAATACTACAAACTGAAAATGTAAGAACAGAAGTGAGCTCGGACAAGGACACTAGTTTAACGTAACGAGTTTGGAGAAAAATGAAACACAATATCGCACAATCCATGTCTATCGTATAGTGGTATTATGGTATCAAAGAACTATTACCACTGCTTGCCTATGACTAAACGTCTCTCCTTGTAGGACCTGCCAACTTCCGCTTTTCAAAATCCTTCATGAGATTAATGCTTGTAGACGAAAGATGTGTTTACTTATTATTCAACCACTAACTTTTCCTTTCTTTGAAGCTCAAGTAGAGATTCAGTATAACGGTTGCAAAAAAGCAATTAACATTAATGAATTTTTAATTCAATTATGCTACTGAAAAGCTTATAATCTACACAAAAACCTCTCCTTGACCGGAAGCAGATCTTCAGTTTACATACAAGTGTGGCTTTACACTCGGCTCACTCTTAATTCATAGTCTTATTATGGTATCGTATTGTTATGGTGCCGTAACTACTCATGTATTCCTATAGTTTCACTTGGCTGTCCTTAATGCTTCACTTTCAGCCCACGGTTATTTTACTCTGTCTTTCTAATAAATTCTCGAAGCTTCACGCACACTCTAATCGAAGTTTGTCGCCCTAACTGCCGTCTGCTTCACGTCTGCTGTGCAGCGAGCTACCTTAATTTAAGTATTAACTGTATTTTTCTTACTTGTCATTTCTTCTTCCGTGTGTTTTTGCTTTTAGGAAGCTTTAATTTGTCGAGTGCTATTAACAGGGTTCCATAGATTTCGTATTTGTTTCGAATACAGTCAGAGAGAGTCCCTTTAGTCAGCCATAGTGCCAGTAGTGTCAGTGTCGTCCTAACCGCCGTCTGCTTCACGTCAGCTGTGCAGCGAGCTACCTTAATTTAAGTATTAACTGTATGTTTCTTACTTGTCGCTTCTTCTTCCGTGTGTTTTTGCTTTTAGGAAGCTATAATTGTCAAGTGCTATTAATAGTGTTCCATAGATTTCGTGTTTGTTTTGAATACAGTCAGAGTCCCTTTAGTCAACCATAGTGCCAGTAGTGCTAGTGTTTGTTTTCAATACAGTCCAGAGACAGGTAGTGCTTTTCTACAAGAAGTGGCTAGCAATCACAGTTTGGTCAATAATCAGCCGCCTTTAGTGAATTAGCAGTCTAGTTAAAAGTTGATTAACTCTCTTCAGTAAATTGATTTCTTAGGATGGATGGGATGTGTGACTGCTGTGTACGGACGCAGGAGGAGCTGGCCACTGTTCGCGAACAGCTGAACGTGTTGATGGCCGCGGTCAGCAGTCTTCAGGCTACTGCCTCGGAGTGTAGCGGCAGTGGGGAGTCTGGTGTGTCGCATGGTACACCCCAGGTGTTACATGCTTTACCCATTGTCCCTGCTGTCGAGACATCTTCGCAGGTACCGTGCGCGGTTGGGCCTCCCTCTCCCCAAGGGGAGTGGCGGGTTCAGCGGCGTTCGCGGCGCATGAGGCGGACGGTAAATGTGGAGGCTGGCCGTGTGGCATCGCCCGCTCTGCCTGTGAGTGGACATGTGACTGCTCCTTCAGCAAGGTCCGAGCAGGCACACGGGGGGAGGGGTTTATTAGTTATTGGGAGCGTCAACGTTAGGCGGCTGATGGAGCCCCTTAGGGAAATAGCGGAAAGGTCGGGGAAGAAGGCCAGTGTTCACTCTGTCTGCTTGCCGGGGGTCTCATCCGAGATGTGGAGGAGGCCCTACCGGCGGCGATAGAGAGCACTGGGTGCACCCGTCTGCAAATTGTTGCTCATGTCGGCACCAATGACACATGCCGTCTGGGTTCAGAGGTCATCCTCAGTTCGTACAGACGGTTGGCGGAATTGGTGAAGGCGGAAAGCCACACTCGCGGGGTGGAATCAGAGCTAACTATTTGTAGTATCGTTCCCAGAACCGATCGCGGTCCTCTGGTTTGGAGCCGAGTGGAAGGCTTAAACCAGAGGCTCAGACGATTCTGCAGAGATCTGGGGTGCAAATTTCTCGACCTCCGCTATCGAGTGGAGAAATGATGGGTCCCCCTAAATAGGTCAGGCGTGCGCTACACGCTGGAAGCGGCTACAAGGGTAGCGGAGTACGTGTGGAGTGCACATGGGGTTTTTTTAGGTTAGAGAATTCCCTCCCTAGGCCCGACAAGACGCCACCTGAGACGTGGCAAGGTAGGAGTAGGCAAAATGCAACAGGGAATAACAATTTTAATGTGGTAATAGTAAACTGCAGGAGCGTCTATAGAAAGATCCCAGAACTGCTCTCATTAATAAACGGTCACAACGCCCATAGGGACAGAAAGTTGGCTGAAACCAGAAGTAAACAGTAATGAAATCCTAAACTCAGATTGGAATGTATACCGCAGAGACAGGCTGGACAGTGAAGGGGGAGGGGTGTTTATAGCGATAAGAAGTGCAATAGTATCGAAGGAAATTGACGGAGATCAGAAATGTGAAATGATTTGGGTGATGGTCACGGTTAAAGCAGGCTCAGACATGGTAATTGGATGTCTCTATAGGCCCCCTGGCTCAGCAGCTGTTGTGGCTGAGCACCTGAAGGATAATTTGGAAAATATTTCGAGTGGATTTCCCCATCATGTTATAGTTCTGGGTGGAGATTTTAATTTGCCGGATATAGACTAGGAGACTCAAAAGTTCATAACGGGTGGCAGGGACAAGGAAGCCAGTGAAATTTTTTTAAGTGCTTTATCTGAAAACTACCTTGAGCAGTAAAAGAGAGAACCGACTCGTGGCCATAACATATTAGCACTTCTGGTGACAAACAGACCCGAACTATTTGAAACAGTTAATGCAGAACAGGGAATCAGCGATCGTGAAGCGGTTACTGCATCGATGATTTCAAAAAAAAGGTAGGAAGATTTTTCTGTTTAGCAAAAGCGACAAAGTCAGATTACAGAGTACCTGACGGCTCAACACAAAAGTTTTGTCTCAAGTACAAACAGTTTTGAGGATCAATAGACAAAGTTCAAAACCATTGTGCAATATGCGTTAGATGAGTATGTGCCAAGCAAGATCGTAAGAGATGGAAAAGAGCCACCGTGGTACAACAACTGAGTTAGAAAACTGCTGCGGAAGCAAAGGGAACTTCACATCAAACATAAACATAGCCAAAGCCTTGGAGGCAAACAAAAATTACGCGAAGTGAAAAGTAGTGTGAGGAGGGCTATGCAAGAGGCGTTCAATGAATTCAAAAGTGAAGTTCTATCTACTGAGCTGGCAGAAAATCCTAAGAAATTTTGATCTTATGTCAAAGCGGTAGGTGGATCAAAATAAAATGTCCAGACACTCTGTGACCAAAATGGTACTGAAACAGAGGATGACAGACTAAAGGCGGAAATACTAAATGTCTTTTTCCAAAGCTGTTTCGCAGAGGAAGACTGCACTGTAGTTTCTTCTCTAGATTGTCGCACAGATGACAAAATGGTAGATATCGAAATAGACGACAGAGGGATAGAGAAACAATTAAAATCTCTCAAAAGAGGAAAGGCCGCTGGACCTGATGGGATACCAGTTCGATTTTACACAGAGTACGCGAAGGAACTTGCCCCCCTTCTTGCAGCGGTGTACCGTAGATATCTAGAAGAGCATAGCGTTCCAAAGGATTGAAAAAATTGCATAGGTCATCCCCGTTTTCAAGAAGGGATGTCGAACAGATGTGCAGAAGTATAGACCTATATCACTAACGTCGATCAGATGTAGAATTTTGAAACACGTATTATGTTTGAGTATAGTGACTTTTCTGGAGACTAGAAATCTACTCTGTAGGAATCAGCATGGGTTTCGAAAAAGACGTTCGTGTGAAACCCGGCTCGTGCTATTCATCCACGAGACTCAGAGGGCCATAGACACGGGTTCACGGGGAGATACCGTGTTTCTTGACTTCCGCAAGGCATTCGATACAGTTCCCCACAGTCGTTTAATGAACAAAGTAAGAGAATATGGACTATCAGACCAATTGTGTGATTGGAGTGAGGAGTTCCCAGATAACAGAACGCAGCATGTCATTCTCAATGGAGAGAAGTCTCCCGAAGTGAGAATGATTTCAGGTGTGCCGCAGGGAAGTGTCGTAGGACCGTTGCTATTCACAATATACATAAATGACCTGGTGGATGACATCGGAAGTTTGCTGAGGCTTTTTGCGTATGATGCTGTGGTGTATCGAGAAGTTGTAACAATGGAAAATTGTACTGAAATGCAGGCGGATTTGCAGCGAATTGACGCATGGTGTAGGGAATGGCAACTGAATCTCAATCTAGACAAGTGTTGCTGCGAATACATAGAAAGATAGATCCCTTATCATTTAGCTACAAAATAGCAGGTCAGCAACTGGAAGCAGTTAATTCCATAAATTATCTTGGAGTAAGCATTAGGAGTGATTTAAAATGGAATGACCATATAACGTCGATCGTCGGTAATGCAGATGCCAGACTGAGATTCATTGGAAGAATCCTAAGGAAATGCAATCCGAAAACGAAGGAAGTAGGATACAGTACGCTTGTTGGCCCACTGCTTGAATACTGCTCAGCAGTGTGGGATCCGTACCAGATAGGGTTGATAGAAGAGATAGAGAAGATCCAACGGAGAGCAGCGCGCTTCGTTACAGGGTCATTTAGTAATCGCGAAAGCGTTACGGAGAAGATAGATAAACTCCAGTGGAAGACCTTTACCGAGGAGTCAAGCAGTATATTGCTCCCTGCTACGTATATCTCGCGAAGAGACCATGAGCATAAAATCAGAGTGATTAGAACCCACACAGAGGCGTACCGACAATCCTTCTTTCCACGAACAATACGAGACTGGAATAGAAGGGAGAATCGATAGAGGTACTCAGGATACCCTCCGCCTCACACCGTAGGTGGCTTGCGGAGTATGGATGTAGATGTAGATGTAGAAATGTAACTAAGAATACATGAAAACAACACTTCTCCATATACATAAATCAATGACTTTCACTTACAGACGTAGTAAACATCTGTGTTATCTACAAGTACTATACACACTTAAATTCACGAATATATATAATACTACGTATAAGATGCGATCAAAAAGTTTCTGATCGAAGGCTGTATAGTCCGTAATCGTTATGCCAATCAGACAAAATCACCGCGAGCACCGAGGATTAGATTAGATTTGATTAGTTTTTCGTTCAATAGATCCGTGTTGAGGAGATCCTCGTGGATGTGAAACATGTCACATTTTCTTATTTTTTTATTTTTTTAAGCTGAAATAACAATACTAATAGTATAAATATATGCAATACATCATTTGTTTCTATTAAAAAAATCGTCAATGGAGTAGAAGGAGTTGCCACTAGTAAGTCTTTCAGGCTCCTTTTAAACTGATCTCTATTTGTAACTAAATTTTTTATGTTTGCTGGCAAATTATTGAAGATGTGTGTTCCTGAGTAGTGGACCCCTTTTTGAACTAAAGTAAGTGCTTTTAAGTCCTTGTGAAGATCATTTTTGTTCCTCGTATTGTATGTATGAACTTAGCTGTTTGTTGGAAAAAGAGATATATTATTTAGGAGAAATTTCATTAAGGAGTAAATATACTGAGAGGCAGTAGTTAGTATACCCAGTTCTTTGAAGAGGTTTCTACAAGACTTCCGTGAGTTTACTCCACAAATAATACCTATTACACGCTTTTGGACTCTGAAAACGTTTGTTTGACTTGAAGAGTTACCCCAAAAAATTATACCATATGACGTTATTGAATGAAAGTACGCAAAGTATGCAAGCTTTTTCACTTTTATGTCACCAATGCCTGCTAACACTCGAATTGCAAATACAGATTTGTTAAGGCGTTCCTGCAGTTGTGTGGTGTGCTCCTCCCAACTGAATTTATTATCAAGTTGTAATCCCAGGAATTTAAGACTGTCAACCTCTTTTATCTGCTCTTCTTCGTACTTTATGCATATGCTGGGTGGAGACCTCTTACAGGTTCTGAATTGCATATAGTGAGTCTTTTCGAAGTTTAATGTCAGTGAGTTGGCTTTGAACCATTTATTAATATCCATGAAAATATCATTAGCAGATCTTTCTAGAACTACACCCATCGAGGCACCAGGTTGAACATACCTGTTTGGTAGAACACCGAGTCCTGTTGTGTAAGGAAGTCCGTAACTGCCTGGTACACATCGGCGACCCTTTAAGGCATTTTTTATGGGACAAAAGTCGTGATAATCTCACGGGGCGAGATCACGGTTGTAGGACTGGACTTCGAGTGTCTCTCGCTTGTGTTGCCTGTCTCTCGCTTGTGTTGCCGTAATCCATGAGGCTAGCATATAAGATATATATCGTTTTAGCTCCGACAATGTTGCACAAACTCTTCTCTTCTCATCCGTTAAGTAAAGGCGGCCGACCACTACGTTGTCCGTGGTGAGAGGTAGTGACTGATACCTGGTACTCACGGCACAGCCTTGACACTTTGGATCTCGGAATATTGAGTTCCCTAACGATTACTGAAATGGAATGTCCCATGCGTGTAGCTCTAACTACCATTCAGTGATCAAAATGTGTTAATTCTCGTCGTGCGGCCATAATCACGTTGGAAATTTTTCCGCATGACTCTTATATGTACAAATAACAGCTTCGCCTTTTACACGTTGTGGAAGCGATACTACAGCCGTCTGTATATGTGCATGTCGTTATCCCATGACGTTACTGTACCTCAGTGAATTATACAAATAGCATTTTATTATGAGTTTAAACACCGATAACTGATGCCTATATTGTTATATACCCATCTTTCTTAGGTTGGCAGCTTAAGTTATCAAAACAAATAAGCTTGCTTTTTTCTTGATGGTTTCTCTTTTTCTGTCGTCAAAATTCGCCATCACTAGCTGAAACTGTATTTCACTCTCTTAATATCTCAGATTGTTGTTAAGCAGTATTATTGTAACCTGTTAGTCCACAGCGATCGCCAAGCAAAAACAAAGACACGAAAGGAACGCAGGGAGCGTGAAACTAGAACATGTTATACAACGATAGTCCACCAACAAGACAGCGACCTTCACTATGCATGGCTCGTATCGTAAGTACTGTAGGAAAAGTAAATGCACAGTAGAAAGAATGAATAACTGCAATATAGACTTGCAAAAATAAATGCTGCATCCATTAATTACTTTTTATTGGCAATGAGTAGGACCCCCTTTCTAGCTGATCGCGTTAATATGACTAGCTCGGGTTTTCCTTGTACGTTTCGCGGTACTGTCAACTTCCGTCACATAGTGTATGATGTTGCCAATGCTGACTTTTAGAAATAACCTAAAATTATTACTACTCATTATTTGGACTCCAGCATTTTTCCTCTGGACGGCAGGCAGAATACCATTCACATCTAACTTGACAGATTTTATTACACCAAGACGCGGTGTCCCCTGATGCGCTGGGTCCATAGCAGTTGCTAACTTTTGCTGTGTACCTAACCCGGTACTAGATTCAGTGTCTCTGCTACTTACAGCGTATTCCTTGGCGCAGAGCTTAAGCGGTTTGCATTCTCAGTGCTGGCCCTCGACATACTGCTTTACGATTGAGGAAAATCCGCTTTAAGACGCTATATTCGACCTGTGTATGGCACTCACGCATAGCTGGAATGCCTGCCCTCCCACGATGTGGTGGCGTGTCCATAGTGCCATGGCGCGAACCGCTAATAAGACCCTTCCTCCCTTCTGTGTTCGCGGCCGTAAAGTTTCATGTCCGCCTCTTCCAGTGAACGAGGAATTTTAGCAACGGCTCATATAAAATGAATTCTGATAAGAGCTCTATGAAAGCTTCGGAGTAGGCTGTCGTTCCCTTTTCCCAGCAACGTCTTTAGAAAAGAACGAGTATTTCTTTGTGAAAATCTTGAAATACAATATATTAATGACACATTGTAAAATGCGTTAGACTATAAATGAAAAACAAAAAGAGAAATATAGTGATGAAATAAACGATATATTCAAACTTTTTACGTGCAAAGTTTCCTGGATGAAAATATGTTGCGTATTTTGAAATATAAATCTCAAAGACGTAAAACTGAGTTTGAAAAATCCATCCATTAAAAATGAAATCTCCTCCTCGTGTTCTTCCGTCTGTATATTATGGCTGACCTCAGGAACAACTGTAGCGATTTTGCTACTGTTTTTACTAGTAGGAACTCCTCACAAGGAAAGTTTGCATATGTAATTTATATATAATATATGAACAATGAGAATGAAATTATTAGCTCCATATGTCTTTTCCGACTGGAGTGACATCTCGTGGAAATGATAGGAGTTACGAGTTAGTCAGCAGAAGAGGCTGTATCTGGCGCGCAATGCAGGGCGGTCTACTTCCAGAGGGCAGCGAAGCTTGAGCAGATGTACGTATATTTATTTATACGTTCCCATCTCATCCTAAACGACTGGACCGATTTCAACCAAACTTCGTACACATGTCACATACTGTTTGGCAAGACTAGCCTTGGGGGACGGGGACGGAGAATACGAACCACATACCTATCAAAGGAGTGGGGGTGAAAAGGTAGTGTAGAACACGGCGCGTGAATAACCAGATTTTCTTCAATCAGTATTTGAGAATGAGAGCACTTAGAGAGTGGGACCAAACTTTACATAAAACTGAAAATTTTACGGAACATTTCATCTCCGACAACCCACAAATTAATCAAAGGAAAAAAGTTTGCCAGTTACTACGTTTTCGCCACTCATGCAGCAAAACTGCCGCATCAGGCATGACGTTTGAAGTTTTTAGTTCCTAACTGCTAGGTGTATTCGCCACACAATTTACAGAAAGTTAGTATTAGTAACCGTGTCATGTAATATAATGCACCTTGTCAAGCAAAATAACACAATACATGATGTCAGATCGTGTAACATGATACATGCCGTAATGTCATCAAACATGGCATTTGACATTTCTTGCACTATTACAAAACGTGTCTGTGAAGTTTAGCATGCACAGATCCCCTCTCTCATGGACTTCGTATTATGGATGCACACCCACTCTCGGATACTTCCTATCTCTTCTCTCTCTCTTCTTTAGACGCACATAAATTTTGTCTCTCTTTGTTCTTACACCGCTCGCCATACACTTTACATGGGTTTGGTTTCGGGGAGAAACGGTCCCCTCGGGGAGGGCGGGGGGGGGGGGGGAAGTCAACAGTCCAACGGAAATCAAACGTCCCCCTGGGAACAATTCCTCCAACAGAAATTTTATATCCACACAAAAAGTTTTGTAGTTATTACATCTACTCTTTCCAGCAAAATGATATTGTACATTGTTTACTATGACTACCTAATCTTTACGTAGACTGGCGGATCTTCAGGATTTTGGGGAGAGCTTAATGGACTTTAGCCTGTAAATCACAAGGTGTAGGTGTGACAACACCTTGCACCTAAGAGACTTCACTTCACAGCCAAAATTGAAGTAACTCGTAAACATTACGAATATCTCAAGATGTTTTGATTGAAATATATTGAAACTGCCGGATAAGTCGAAAAGGAGGAGATAGTTTGGCAACTGGTGTAAATTTTTGTTACCTCTGACGACGACTGGTACGATTTAGATTCGTTTATTGCATTCCGAACCATGTTGCTTATATCGTAGCAACGGATGAAGCTTTCAAAAAACAACAGAACCATCACTAATCAGTTTCATTTGTCTATCTTCTTATGAAGTCTGTACCAATTAGCAGAAGTTTGAAATATAGAAGTGGTGTATGTAAAAAGCTTACAAAAAGTTTTTTTTGCACGTAAGATAGATTTTTGAAAGTAAGTTTTAAATTTTATAGTAAAATTGCATTTTTTATTTATTTGATTTACTTTAAACAGTTTCCATGCATTCAGGTCACGTAAGAAGGATTTTTATGTGGTACATTTAGCTTGAATTCAAGACATCCTATCTCGAAAGCGGATGGAGAGTACTGGATAAAAAATGAGGTTTTAATTTTATACGTTGGTCTACCTTGATACGAAGTTTGAACCGACTCGTACAAATTTAATCTACAGAAGTGACGCGCTTCAAAAACCTCCCAAAAAATGCGTTTTTTCCATGTTTTGCAGTGTAAAACACGAACGGTGCACATACAAATTGTGCTATTAGCTGAGCAATAATTTCAGACAAATTAAGAGATTTTGTAAAAGAAATTAATGGATTCTCACAGTTTCGCTTGGCGCCAGTTGTGGATCGTCGTTCAAATCTTGCTTACTGTACTGTAAGACAGACGTGCGAATAGCTATAATAATGGCCGTTGGTCCGGGCTAAACAAAAAATTATCCATTCCACGCTCCTAACTCAAACAGGCACCGTGCACCAAGAGAACCCTCACCCCCTCCCCCAAACCACGCCAAAAACCGCGATTCTTCGCGCATCCCTTTCAATCATATTTGTTTGTTACAGCGCTCCCATGCTGTAACAATTAAAGCAACTTTTCGCTTTTTCCTGCCTTTATATAAAGGCTCATGTGAGAAACCACTGTAGAAATTTTTATTTCGTTTTCATTGACAGACAGACTGATTCACGAGGACGGTTTCTATAAATAAACTGTTACCGCTGCATCAGATCACGCATGTAGCTGTACATACTTAAAGCTACCCATATGAAGACTGAGCTTATCGCTAGTAAATAAATAATCCTGAAACTAGGGTCTTCACTTGTTAAATTGGGGATAATGCATCATGTAATAAAATTCATTTTCAGATGGACATTCAATAAATAACGCAACACTTTTTTTTCTGAAAGCATGTTGGTTTAATTCAGGATTTCAGTACACCATATTGTTCCCGACTCTTTTGACTACGACGTGCTGGACGTGCAGACCGCGTGAGACGACGCTTCATCCAGTCCCAAACATGCTCAATGGGGGACAGATCCGGAGATCTTGCTGCCCAGGGTAGTTGACTTACACCTTCTAGAGCACGTTGGGTGGCACGGGATACATGCGGACGTGCACTGTCCTGTTGGAACAGCAAGTTCCCTTGCCGGTCTAGGAATGGCAGAACGATGGGTTCGATGACGGTTTGGATGTACCGTGCACTATTCAGTGTCCCCTCGAAGATCACCAGAGGTGTACGGCCAGTGTTGGAGATCGCTCCCCACACCATGATGCCGGGTGTTGGCCCTGTGTGCCTCGGTCGTATGCAGTCCTGATTGTGGCGCTCACCTGCACGGCACCAAACACGCATACGACCATCATTGGCACCTAGGCAGAAGCGACTCTCATCGCTGAAGACGACACGTCTCCATTCGTCCCTCCATTCACGCCTGTCGCGACACCACTGGAGGCGGGCTGCACGATGTTGGGGCGTGAGCGGAAGACGGCCTAACGGTGTGCGGGACCGTAGCCCAGCTTCATGGAGACGGTTGCGAATGGTCCTCGCCGATACCCCAGGAGCAACAGTGTCTCTAATTTGCTGGAGAGTGGCGGTTGCGGTCCCCTACGGCACTGCGTAGGATCTTACGGTCTTGGCGTGTATCCGTGCGTCGCTGCGGTCCGGTCCCAGGTCGACGGGCACGTGCACCTTCCGCCGACCACTGGCGACAACATCGATGTACTGTGGAGACCTCACGCTCCAGGTGTTGAGCAATTCGGCGGTACGTCCACCCGGCCTCCCGCATGTCCACTATACGCACTCGCTCAAAGTCCGTGTGTGATTATTGCTTGTACAGCCCTCTCGCAGTGTCCTGATCAAGTATGGTAGGTCTGACACACCGGTGTCAATGTGTTCTTTTTTCCATATCCAGGAGTGTATATACGGTCCCGCACACCGTTAGGCCGTATTCCGCTTACGCCCCAACATCGTGCAGCCCGCCTCCAGTTGTGTCGCGACAGGCGTGAATGGAGGGACGAATGGAGACGTGTCGTCTTCAGCGACGAGAGTCGCTTCTGCCTTGGTGCCAATGATGGTCGTATGCGTGTTTGGCGCCGTGCAGGTGAGCGCCACAATCAGGACTGCATACGACCGAGGCACACAGGGCTAACACCCGGCATCATGGTTTGGGGAGCGATCTCCTACACTGGCCGTACACCTCTGGTGATTGTCGAGGGGACACTGAATAGTGCACGGTACATCCCAACCGTCATCCAACCCATCGTTCTACCATTCCTAGACCTTCAAGGGAACTTGCTGTTCCAACAGGACAATGCACGTCCGTATGTATCCCGTGCCACCCAACGTGCTCTAGAAGGTGTAAGTCAAATACCCTGGCCAGCAAGATCTCCGGATCTGTCCCCCATTGAGCATGTTTGGGACTGGATGAAGCGTCGTCTCACGCGGTCTGCACGTCCAGCACGAACGCTGGTCTAACTGAGGTTACAGGAGGAAATGGCATGGCAAGCCGTTCCACAGGACTACATCCAGCATCTCTACGATCGTCTCCATGGGTGAATAGCAGCCTGCATTGCTGCGAAAGGTGGATATACACTGTACTAGTGCCGACATTGTGGATGCTCTGTTGCCTGTGTCTATGTGCCTGTGGTTCTGTCAGTATGATCACGTGATGTATCTGACCCCAGGAATGTGTCAATAAAGTTTCTCCTTCCTGGGACAATGAATTCACGGTGGTCTTATTTCAATTTCCAGGAGTGTATATGACATTTCAGTTTATGACATCCAGTCTTACAAATACGTACGTCCAGATCATCCGCTCATAATAACCTCTCAAAACTATGGTTTCTCTCTCCCTACATCCACCACTTCTGGCGGCTCGCCTTCAACTGCGCAACGCTATGGGCTGTTCACATTCAAGTGCCCATCGCTATACTAGGGAATATTCCAACGAAGTGTCCAACGAGCCACAGACTGCACAGAGCGCAGTCAGAGATTTTCATACAGAGCACTACGTGGCGTTACCAACATGAAAACCTAAACAGCCTACCTACAACCTGTGTGCCTGCATGGTACCACTATACTGATTGACGTCTGATCAACGTCTTGTTGTATCAGTAACCTCCCAATCATCCATGGGTTGCTTCTTGCAGAGTGCATTCCCCACTGGGCCAAACAGATGGAAGTCGGAAGGTGCGAAATCCGAGCTACAGAATGGATGAGAAAGATGATCCGGTGAAGTTTTGTGCGCAGACTTCCGTGAGGCCTTGCGTTGTTACGAAGAAGGTGAAGTTCGTTTGAATTTTTGTGGCGAAGAAACTCATAAGTCGTTTCTTCAATTTCTTGATGGTAATACAATACACACCAGAGTAAATCGTGCTACCATGAGATATGACGGAATAACCCCTTCAGAGTTCCATAAGACTGTCGCCATGACAATGCCGGCTGAGGGTGCGGCTTTGAACTTTTTCTCCGGTGGAGAGGTGGTGTCACCACTCCGTGGATTGCTGCTTTGTTTTCTGTTCGAAGTGATGAAGCCGTGGTCCGCAGCTCGTGGTCGTGCGGTAGCGTTCTCGCTTCCCACGCCCGGGTTCCCGGATTCGATTCCCGGCGAGGTCAGGGATTTTCTCTGCCTCGTGATGACTGGGTGTTGTGTGATGTCCTTAGGCTAGTTAGGTTTAAGCAGTTCTAAGTTCTAGGGGACTGATGACCATAGATTTTAAGTCCCATAGTGCTCAGAGCCATTTGAACCATTTGATGAAGCCATGTCACATCCTCTGTGACGATGTTCGGCAAAAAATTGTCACGATCATCCTTGTAACGGGCAAGTATTCCGCACACGTGGTTCTTTCTTGCTCTTTATGGTCTTCCTCTACGCGGCGAGGATCCCAGTGGGCACCCACCTTCGAGAACCCCAACTGGTGGCCCAGTGTGTGAGCACTACCACACAGATATCCGGTTGAGCATGCTGGAATTTTGATTGTCATCCATCAGTCACCTACATCTACATCTACATCCATACCCCGCAAGACACCTGACGGTGTGTGGCGGAGGGTACCTTGAGTACCTCTATCGGTTCTCCCTTCTGTTCCAGTCTCGTATTGTTCGTGGAAACAAGGACCGTCGGCATGGCTCTGTGCGGGCTCTAATCTCTCTGATTTTATCCTCATGGTCTCTTCGCGAGATATACGTAGGAAGGAACAATATACTGCTTAACTCCTCGGTGAAGATATGTTCTCGAAACGTCAACAAAAGCCCGTACCGAGCTGCTGAGCGTCTCTCCTGCAGAGTCTTCCATTGGAGTTTATCTATCATCTCCGTAATGCTCTCGCGATTACTAAATGATCCTGTAACGAAGCGCGCTGCTCTCCGTTGGATCTTCTCTATCTCTTCTATCAATCCTATCTGGTACGGATCCCACACTGCTGAGCAGTATTCAAGCAGTGGGCGAACAAGTGTACTGTAACACACTTCCTTTGTTTTCGGATTGCATTTCCTTAGGATTCTTCTAGTGAATGTCAGTCTGGCATCTGCTTTACCGACGATCAACTTTATATGATCATTCCATTTTAAATCACTCCTAATGCTTACTCCAAGATAATTTACGGAATTAAGTGCTTCTAGTTACTGACCTGCTATTTTGTAGCTAAATGACAAGGGATCTTTCTTTCTACGTATTAGCAGCACATTAAACTTGTCTACATTGAGATTCAATTGCCATTCCCTGCACCATGCGTCAATTCGCTGCAAATCCGCCTGCATTTCAGTACAATTTTCCATTGTCACAAACTCTGGATATACCACAGCATCATACGCAAAAAGCCTCAGTGAACTTCCGATGTCATCCACCAGGTCATTTATGTATATTGTGAATAGCAACGGTCCTACGACACTCCCCTGCGGCACACCTGAAATCATTCTTACTTCGGAAGACTTCTCTCCATTGAGACTGACATGCTGCGTTCTGTTATCTAGGAACTCTTCAGTCCAATCACACAATTGGTCTGATAGTCCATATGCTCTTAATTTGTTCATTAAACGACTGTGGGGAACTGTGTCGAACGCCTTGCGGAAGTCAAGAAATACGGCATCTACCTGTGAACCCGCGTCTATGGCCCTCTGAGTCTTGTGGACTAATAGCGCTAGCTGGGTTTCACACGATCGTCTTTTTCGAGTCCCATGCTGATTCCTACAGAGCATATTTCTAATCTCCAGAAAAGTCATTGTACTCGAACATAATACGTGTTCCAAAATTCTACAACTGACCGACGTTAGAGATATAGGTCTATAGTTCTGCACATCTGTTCGACATCCCTTCTTGAAAACGGGGTATGACCTGTACCCTTTTCCAATCCTTTGGAACGCTACGCTCTTCTAGAGATCTACGGTACACCGCTGCAAGAAGGGGGGCAAGTTCCTTCGCGTACTCTGTGTAAAATCGAACTGGTATCCCATCAGGTCCAGCGGCCTTTCGCCTTTGAGCGCCGGCTCTGGTAGGCAAGCGGTTCTAGGCGCTACAGTCTGGAGCTGCGCGACCGCTACGGTCGCAGGTTCGTATCCTGCCTCGGGCATGGATGTGTGTGGTGTCCTTAGGTTAGTTAGGTTTAAGTAGTTCTACGTTCTAGGGGACTGATGACCTCAGATGTTAAGTCCCATAGTGCTCAGAGCCATTTGAACCTCTTTTTAGCGATTTTCATTGTTTCTCTATCCTTCTGTCGTCTATTTCGATATCTACCATTTTGTCATCTGTGCGACAAACTAGAGAAGGAACTATAGTGCAGTCTTCCTCTGTGAAACAGCTTTGGTGAAAGACGTTTAGTATTTTGGGCTTTAGGCTGTCTTCCTGTGTTTCAGTACCATTTTGGTCACAGAGTGTCTGGACATTTTGTTTTGTTCCACCTACCCCTTTGACATAAGATCAAAATTTCTTAGGATTTTCTGCCAACTCAGTAGGTAGAACTTCACTTTAGAATTCATTGAACGCCTCTTGCATATCCCTCCTTACACTACATTTCACTTCGCGTAATTTTTGTTTGCCTGCAAGGCTTTGGCTATGTTTATGTTTGATGTGAAGGTCCCTTTGCTTCCGCAGCAGTTTTCTAACTCGGTTGTTGTACCACGGCGGCTCTTTTCCATCTCTTACGATCTTGCTTGGCACATACTCATCTAACGCATATTGTACGATGGTTTGGAACTTTGTCCACTGATCCTCAACACTATCTGTACTTGAGACAAAACTTTTGTGTTGAGGCATAAAGTACTCTGAAATCTGCTTTTTGTCACTTTTGCTAAACAGAAAAATCTTCCTACCTTTTTTAATATTTCTATTTACGGCTGAAATCATCGATGCAGTAACCGCTTTATGATCGCTGATTCCCTGTTATGCGTTAACTGTTTCAAATAGTTCGGTTTGTTTGTCACCAGATCTAATATGATACCACGACGAGTCGTTTCTCTGTTCAACTTCTCAAGGTACTTTTCAGATAAAGCACTTTAAAAAATTTCACTGGCTTCCTTGTCCCTGCCACCCGTTATGAACGTTTGAGTCTCCTAGTCTATATCCGGCAAATTAAAATCTCCACCCAGAACTATAACATGATGGGGAAATCTACTCGAAATATTTTCCAAATTATCCTTCAGGTGCTCAGCCACAACAGCTGCTGAGCAAGGGGGGGGGCCTATAGAGACATCCATTTACCATGTCTGAGCCTGCATTAACCGGAAGAGAACGTCTGCACTTTTCCTAAATCGCAGGAGTCACTGCCGTGTATGGCCGGCCTGTATGCGAGTGACAGGACAAATTTAGGCGAATTTGTTGCAGTGATGACATACGTCTACGCCAACGACTCACCGTGCTTTTGTTCACTGCCAGTTCACCGTAGACATTCTGCAAGCGCTTATGAATATCTGCGACGCTCTGGTTTTCTGCCAAAAGAAACTCAATGACAATCCTCCAGTTGTAACGCTCCTTTGTTACTGACACTATTTTAAAGGGCTGAAGTTTGAATGTTCCACGATGACCCAAAACATATTCACCATTTCTTTCAACCGAAATCAGCAGATAAAAAATTTGTCGCATTACTTATTGAACACCCCTCATAATTTCCCACTAATGGTTAACTTTAGAATGTAGCCTCATAATTTCCCACTAATGGTTAACTTTAGAATGTAGCTTATGTTTTAATCATTGCTTATCTCGAAGAATCCTGCAGCAGAGACACTATGTTCACCGTATTTAAAGAGTTAAGGGTTAAGTTACTGAAGAATAAAGTAGTTGTCCTTCCTAATATTAGTCCCAGGGTCGCTCTTTACCAATGCATTAATTCTGCAATAAAGATATGGAATGTTGGCATTCTGTTCTCTTGGCATAGCGCAATGGATTGCCAGATGACTTTGTCATAGTGTGGCACACTCTTCTGCAGAATAGCCACAGCGCACTAGGAGAGAGGATGGTTGACCTACCATGTCTTCAATTGCATGGCGACCATCATAAACATCCTGGCACTGTCGCTCCGTGAAGGAGTCAGTTGCTATCGATGATTCACAGCATACGAGTAGTTGGGTGCGCACATGCATTAGTATAGTTCCATATGGGAGATATCAGAGGGAAAGATTTTCAGGGGCGGCTGTTTAGTGTCCACGGAAACACGTTCCACCACAGGTCGTGAGAAAACAGACCAAAACCTCTACTACTGTCTAAACGGGTATTAGGGCTGCTGGCGTATCATGCAGCGACAGTATAAGCTAAAGTGAAATGAGGTAATTGCCACAGTTTTTGAAGAGCGGCGATGCTGTCAGGGCCGTCACGGTCGTCTTCTTTATGTAACATCAGCAGAAAGATGAATTTGATTATGAAATGCGTCGCGCAGTATACTGTGTTGTGTGGGTGCTGTTTGTGACGGACAAAAAGATGCTGTGTTCTGCATATCTAAATAGCTGTTTGGCCGTCGTATGCTTCTGTAGGCCCGCCAATCACCGAAAAACGCATGCTTGAACATAATTGCGGGGGTAGCCAATGCTGCAGGTTGCGCTGTTGTATTTCACGACGAACAGCACCTGTGCTCTGGTCTCAACACATTGCAAGCGTCAGTCGTGGTCAGGACACTGTTCAGTGTGAATTCCAGTGTGAGCAAACTGATGGCGCTCGTATGGTGGGTGCTTCGCTAACCAAGGTAGGCGTAATGGTGTAACCTCCCCTACTATATACTTGTTTCTGTATGAAATTTAGCCCAACTTCTCCTCCCACTCTATAAAAGTCATCGTATTACCAAAGCCATGTACTCAAAAACTGTTACCCCCACTTAAACACGTATGCTAACCTTCGACTAAACAGAACCTAATTTTAACTGAACTGTAATTGATCTGAATGCAACTTATATGCGACTGTAGTCTTTCTAAGCGTATTCCAATGATGAATTCTTCTCGGGTTATCAGCCGAATGGTGGCATAACGTTTCGAGTTTCGTACCCATCATCTTCTGGCGAAGTGTCGGAATGCTATGTTCCGCATATGTAAACAACTGCTTGGGCGTCGTCGGCCGGCCAATCACGTTCCTCCGGAAGGGCGTACCTCGTCTGTGGTGCAGTGGTAGTGGCGGTGGTGGGTGCGGGGTGGCGGGCGGCGAGGCCAGGCGTCGAGACCCGGTGGCTATCAATATGTCTGCCGTCGCAGCTGTCTTCAGATCGGAGCCTTCCTGACGTATTTTGTCAATTATGGGAGTCCACGCTGCACTGAGCTGAAAACCGCTATCTCTTTTTACTAAATTGTGTAGACGTATCTCCACAGCCTCTTTGAAGATCGAGCCCCACAGACCGTTCTAGGTGCACAGCTTCTTCGTTTTTTCGAATTCGAAGGTGTGTCCCTTGATAATGCTATGTTCTGCTACCGCAGACTTGTTTGTCTGTCCTAGTAGTACGTTCCTGACGTGTTCAGTACAGCGCTGGGAGATACATCGTTGAGTCTCCCGATATATTCCATCCCACATTCGCACTCAATACTGTAAATGCCCGGTGTTTGCAACCCAACTGGCCTTTGGTTGAGCCAAGTATAATTTTCTCGGTGCGTGTCATTTCGTTCTTCTTTAATATTCTTGCAATCTTCGCTGTCGGCGGTCCAGCAAACGGCAGAAACGCCACAAATTTTGCTTCGTCCTCTTCTGGTTCCCCTCCCGCCTCTTATTTACACGCAAGGCGCGTCTCATTTGTGTCTCGTTGCAGCCGTTCTTTCGGAATATTTCCCGCAGATGCACTAACTCAAGCGGCAAACTCTCGCTATAACAGATCCACCTGGCTCTTCGTACTAAGGTGTTTAGTACTGAGTTACGTTGTGCTGGATGGTGGCAGCTCGGAGCGTTGAGATATAAGTCCGTGTGTGTCTTCTTGCTGTTGAAGGTAACCCAAGAAGAATTCATCACTGAATGCAACTTATCTTTATATTAAATGCGCAAAACAATTATCTGGCCCTAACCAAAATTTCCACTTACCTCCCGCCTTGAGAACATTGGTGCACATTTCTCGAAAGCACAACAGGGGACAGAGAGCAGGCAGCGGCTAAGCTAAATTTCTATTTGTAAATACAATTTCCATACTGTAAATTGCCGCATACCAGATGTGGAAATGTGTAATGCCTAATGATAAATAGTGGGATGGGGAGAGTATATATTCCTATCAAATGGTATTTAAAGATAACGACTTTAAAATGATGCATGTATTCAGAAAGGCATAGGATCCGCACAATACTATGCTTAACAATGTGGACAATGATTTAAAAAGGTGCAATGTTAACAGAGAATTTCTGTAAAAACCAAACATCCTAATCAGTTAATATCTTAATCCATGACTCAGGGATTTGGAGTGGTCCTTCTCTCAGCTCTGAGCAAGTCAACAAAGTTAAGTAGGTGCCAATAATGATTTCTACAAATTAGGTGCGCGGTGCCGCAGTATTACCTTATATTTCTTCTCTTTAAAGAAAATACCCTTTCGCTTTCCGATATATATAAAGTCATATTCACCGTTGCTGTCCTTTAAAGTAAATCTTCCTTCATCTAATAGACGCAATTACAAGCCACAAATCGCTACAGAATATTCACCACCTACCACATTTCTACTAATAATGTATCAGACTGCGTAGGGGCAAAGACTGTGCCACGAAAAGACCAAAGGTTGTTAAATAACAGTAACGTAATCTGCTCTCTCTTTAACGTACGCATCGACAACATACACAAATCAAAATGATGTTGACCACTAAATAGCGTTTGGTGTTTCAAATAGCACCATGTCGAAGAGTTATACCGCAAGGGCGGAAAAACATCATCCGCTAAGTCAGAAAGCGGACGAAATTTCTGTTGAGTGATCGTGACAGACAGTAACTGAAGAGGACTGCGGCGAAACGTAAGAGATCAACTGCTTCAAAAGTCGCTACGAAGTGGAAGTCACGCATGGAACGCATGAAATGGAAGTGTCAGGGCGTGCTGGATCTCCAAAGCTCCTCTTCTGTGATGTAAATGCCAGCAACATGAAAACTTGGTGCCGAAGCTATAAAACGTGCACTATAGAGCAATGGAAGTAAGTCATTTAGTCGGTTGAGTCATATTTCACACTGTTTCCTACTTCTGGCTGAGATGTGGTCCCAAGAGAAAATCATAGCAGGGGTTCGCTGATGTTTTGGGAAGCCATGTCGTGTTATTCCACAGGTATCCTAGTTATTCAGGAAGATCACCGTACTGCCAAGAATAATGTGTTCATTCTTGTTGGTCAGGTCCATTCAGTGGTACAATGTTTGTTCCCCAATGTTGATGTTGCGTCCCAAGACTCTAGGGCCTCTGTACACATTGATCGTCCAGCAATGGTTTTGTGACCACAAGGGTGAGTTGTCGCCTCTCTCTGGTAACCACAGTCGCCGGATCTCAGTATTAAGTATTATCGAGCCATTGTCGTCTACCTTCAGGAGAAGTGTGCTTCATCACTACCGACCTCCATCATCGTTACCTGAACTTTATCGCAGTTTTGCAGGAAGAGTGGTATGAAATTCCCTTGAGAACCATACAGGACCTGTATGTATCCATTCCGAAACTACAGGAACCTACTTTGGATGTCAACATGTTTTCTAAAGCGTATTAGGCACAGGAATATGTCGTGTTTTGGGGGGTTTCCATATTTTTATACAATCCCTGTACACGTTAGCTGCTTCCCTGTTGCAATTGGTTAAGACTCAGTAGCTTGCCCAAAGTGCCTTCTCTAAAATCATTTTTTTTGTTAGCTCGTTATGTTTTCATCTATCTTTGTGAACGAAGTTCCCCTAGAGTCGCTTGCCCAAAGTGTCTTCTCTAAAACCATTTTTTGATGGCTCACTATGTTTTCACCTATGTTTCCCCTAGAGCCAGGTGAGGTGTAGTGGTCGCATGGTGCTATGGCCGCTATGCTCACACCAGTGTGAGCCTGAAGTGGCACACGTGGAGAGCTGTGTGAGGTGATCTCCAGTATTCGCGGCGAGAACGCTTACTCAACTCTTTAATCGATACTTCCATACAGGAGCTCATCGACACAGGAGATAAACGACCGTGGCCTTCGAACCGGCCATCGGTAGCTGACAGAGAGTGAGTACACTGGGGCAGCGAAATTCTGTTGTAGCAGCTTCAGTTGACGGAGCCATAACTGGTGATCAGACGGGACTCGGCTCTGGAACAAGTGTGGTTAGACAGCGGAGTCGGCGTACACTGCCTGCAGCCCAAGGAAGCTCGCAGGAACTTGCACATGCCTCAAGTCGAACCCGGGACCCTCGGAAGTTGGTGGAATGTCAGGCGATGGCTCCCTATAAATGACCTCGCTTTGGCAGATCCAGGACCAAAAGAGCTACCTTAAGGCTCGTAGAGCGGCGGCTTCGTCTAGTTTATGATGCTGCTTGATGAGGCTGTAGCTACTAGGCCTAACCATTGAGCAAAGGTTAGCGTGGTTACTGCGCCTGTCAAATGATTGGCATCAATGTGTGTTCCCTGCCGCCGTTGGGTAAGCAGCTGCAGCAGCAAGTCGTATAATCCTAGCTCACTCATTTGTTACATAGTTTAATTCTTAATTTCTTTGCGTGTTTTTGGGTACTTGCCTTGTTTAATTCCTATATTTCGGGCGTATTATAGTATTTGAGAGTTGTAGCATCGCGTTTTAGTACCTGAATAATGTAAATTCGCGTAGTCGTCTGTCTTCTGTTTTTGTTTTGAACGGCCAGTGTCGGTTGGTCACAGCCAGTGTGTTCCCTGCCGCCGTTGGATAAGCAGCTGCAGCAGCAAGTCGTATACCCCTAGCTTACTTATTTGTTAGATAGTTTAATTCTTAATTTCTTTGCGTGTTTTTAGGTACTTGCATTGCGCTTTAGTATTTACTTGGTAGATTCTTACTTAAATTGCGTGTGAGTTTCGTATAGGAGGTGTAATTTCGAGTTTTAGTTACTGTAATCGTAAATTCAGGCAGATTGTAGCGTAGTTGTTAGGCGTTTGTACAGGTTAGTTGATACTTTCTTTGCGTGTTTCGCTTGCGTTATCTACTCACGGACTCGTGTTTCCGTAACTGTTGTTCAACATCGATTAGAATGGACAGGGACTGCGATTGCTGTGTTCGGATGAGGGCTGAGTTGCCATCCCTTCGCTCACAGCTCTAAGCGGCGCTGACTTCGGTCGCGTTGCCAGTGGGCACCACTGTGGGGAGCCGGACTTGGGTATCACGGGGGTGTCAACCTCGTCCCGTCTGTCCCCAGATCGGTCTGCCGCTTTGGTTGCCCCGGTTGCTGCCCGCAGTGGGACTGAGCCCTCGCCTGTGGTTGATTGGGAGGTCGTTCCAGGGCGTGGCAGGCAGCGAAAGACGTCCCCGGAAGCTGATCAGAAAGCCTCCCCGGTGCGTCTGACAAACAGGTTTCAGGCACTGTCTCTGGCTGAGCCAGGTGCAGCTGTCTGCCCTGTTTCAGAGGATCATTCTCAGCCTTCAAGGTCCTGGCAATCGCAGAGGGTGGGCTTATTGGTAGTTGGGAGCTCCAATGTTAGGCGCGTAATGGGGCCCCTTAGGGATATGGCGGCTAAGGAGTCATTCCTGATGTGGAAAGGGTCCTTCCGGATGCCATGAAGAGCACAGGGTGCAGCCAGCTGCAGGTGGTGGCACATGTCGGCACTAATGACGTGTGTCACTTTGGATCTGAGGAAATTCTCTCTGGATTCCAGCGGCTGATTTGGTGAAGGCTGCCGGTAATGCTTACGAGATGAAGGCAGAGCTCACCATCTGCAGCACCGTCGACAGAACCTACTGCGGACCTTTGGTGCAGAGCCGGGTGGAGGGTCTGAATCAGAGGCTCAGACGGTTATGTGGCCGTGTTGGCTGCAGATTCCTTGACTTGCGCCATTGGGTGGTGGGGTTTAGGGTTCTGTTGAATAGGTCAGGAGTTTATTACACTCAGCTGGCGACTACACGGGTAGCTGAGGCTGTGTGGGGTGGACTGGGCGGTTTTTTAGGTACGGGGTGGGCTGCAATGTCAATGGGTGCATGGCAAATAAAGAACGTGCTTGGATCAAGGAACAGTCGGAATTATAGTTGTAAATTGTTGTAGTTGTGCTGGAAAAGTCCCTGAGCTTCAAGCGCTAATAGAAAGCACAGACGCAGATATCGTTATAGGTACAGAAAGCTGGCTAAAGCCTGAAATAAGTTCTGCAGAAATGTTTATGAAGTCTCAGACGGTGTTCAGGAATGATAGATTAGGCAGAATTGGTGGTGGAGTGTTTGTGTCTGTCAGTAGCGATTTATCTTGTAGTGAAGTCGAAGTAGATACTCCGTGCGAATTGGTATGGGTGGAGGTTAAACTTAACAGCCGAACTAAGTTAATAATTGGCTCCTTCTACCGACCCCCAGACTCCGGTGATACAGTTGCGGAACAGTTCAGAGAAATTTTGAGTCTCGTAGCAAATACATACCCCACTCATACGGTTATAGTTGGTGGGGACTTCAACCTTCCCACGATATGTTGGCAAAAATACTTGTTCAAAACCGGTGGTAGGCAGAAAACATCTTCTGAGATTGTCCTAAATGCATTCGCCGAAAATTATTTCGAGCAGGTAGTCCACGAACCCACGCGAATTGTAATTGGTTGCGAAAACACACTTGACCTCTTAGCCACAAACAATCCAGAGATGATAGAGAGCATCATGACTGATACAGGGATTAGTGATCACAAGGTCGTTGTAGCTAGGTTCAATACCGTTTCTTCCAAATACATCAGAAACAAACGCAAAATAATTTTATTTAAAAAAGTGGTAAATTGTCACTAGAACCCTTCCTAAAAGACAATCTCCATTGCTTCCGAACTGACTATGCGAATGTAGACGAGATGTGGCTCAAATTCAAAGATATAGTAGCAACAGCAATTGAGAGATTCATACCTCATAAACTGGTAAGGGATGGAATGGATCTCCCGTGGTACACAAAACAGGTCCGAACGCTGTTGCAGAGGCAACGGAAAAAGCATGCGAAGTTCAGAAGAACACGAAATCCCGAAGACTGGCTAAAATTTACAGACTCGCGAAATTTGGCACGGATTTCGATGCGACATGCCTTTAATAGGTTCCACAACGAAACATTGTCTCGAAATTTGGTAGAAAATCCAAAGAAATTTTGGTCGTATGTAAAGTACACAAGCGGCAAGACGCAGTCAATACCATCGCTGCGCAGTGCCGATGGTACTGTTACCGACGACTGTGCCGCTAAAGCGGAGTTATTGAACGCAGTTTTCCGAAGTTCCTTCACTAGGGAAGACGAATGGAATATTCCAGAATTTGAAACACGAACATCTGCTAGCATGAGTTTCTTAGAAGTAGATACCTTAGGGGTTGCGAAGCAACTCAGATCGCTTGATAGGGCAAGTCTTCAGGTCCAGATTGTATACCGATTAGGTTCCTTTCAGATTACGCTGATACAATAGCTCCCTACGTAGCACTCATATACAACCGCTCGCTCACCGATAGATCTGTACCTACAGATTGGAAAATTGCGCAGGTCGCACCAATGTTTAAGAAGGGTAGTAGGAGTAATCCATGTAACTACAGACCTATATCATTGACGTCGGTTTGCAGTAGGGTTTTGGAGCATATACTGTATTCAAACATTATGAGTCACCTCGAAGGGAACGATCTATTGATACGTAATCAGCATGGCTTCAGAAAACATCACTCTTGTGCAACGCAGCTAGCTGTTTATTCGCACGAAATAATGGCCGCTATCGACAGGGGATCTCAAGTTGATTCCGTATTTCTAGATTTCCGGAAAGCTTTTGACACCGTTCCTCACAAGCGACTTCTAATCAAGCTGCGGGCCTATGGGCTAACGTCTCAGTTGTGCGACTGGATTTGTGATCTCCTGTCAGGAAGGTCACAATTCGTAGTAATAGACGGCAAATCATCGAGTAAAACTTAAGTGATATCAGGTGTTCCCCAGGGAAGCGTCCTGGGGCCTCTGCTGTTCCTGATCTATATAAATGACCTGGGTGACAATCTGAGCAGTTCTCTTAGACTGTTCGCAGATGATGCTGTAATTTACCGTCTAGTAAGGTCATCCGAAGACCAGTATCAGCTGCAAAGCGATTTAGAAAAGATTGCTGTATGGTGTGGCAGGTGGCAGTTGACGCTAAATAACAAAAAGTGTGAGGTGATCCACATGAGTTCCAAAAGAAATCCGTTGGAATTCGATTACTCGATAAATAGTACAATTCTCAAGGCTGCCAATTCAACTAAGTACCTGGGTGTTAAAATTACGAACAACTTCAGTTCGAAGGACCACATAGATAATATTGTCGGGAAGGCGAGCCAAAGGTTGCGTTTCATTGGCAGGACACTTAGAAGATGCAACAAGTCCACAAAGAGACAGCTTACACTACACTCGTTCGTCCTCTGTTAGAATATTGCTGCGCGGTGTGGGATCCTTACCAGGTGGGGTTGACGGAGGACATCGAGAGGGTGCAAAGAAGGGCAGCTCGTTTTGTATTATCGCGTTATAGGGGAGAGAGTGTGGCAGATATGATACACGAGTTGGGATGGAAGTCATTACAGCAAAGACGTTTTTCGTCACGGCGAGATCTTTTTACGAAATTTCAGTCACCAACTACCTCTTCCGAATGCAAAAATATTTTGTTGAGCCGAACCTATATAGGTAGGAATGATCATCAAAATAAAATAAGAGAAATCAGAGCTCGAACAGAAATGTTTAGGTGTTCGTTTCTCCCGTGCGCTGTTAGGGAGTGGAATGTAGAGAGATAATATGATTGTGGTTCGATGAACCCTCTGCGAAGCACTTAAATGTGGATTGCAGAGTAGTCATGTAGATGTAGATGTAGATGTAGATGGAATGCTGCTAATGGCTGAGCTGGGAGGATACACGGTGGTCTGAAACAGTCTGAAAGGCTTGTAAGAGTTTCCAGGGTAGACTGCTCTGAGAAATTATTATTACGATAAAAACTACAGTACGTTGCGCTGTTTCCGATTTAGTTAGCATTGAAATTAGCCAATCGGACCAATTCAGGCGCGTAATCTTGTGGCCTGCCAGAAGGTGTCGCCAAACGCTTGCTTCGTTTGGTTTCCTAAAATCGATCAAGAGAGTAATACAAAAATTGGATATGGCGTGGTAGTAACTACTGAATCAGTGTCAAAGGCTGAACAGTATCGTGCACTATCATCTACGCTATGAGAACAACTCACCCTAATTATACAGGTTGGTTATAATTAAAGTGTGGCTCCTGACGTCAATCCAGTGGAATTTTCGGATGGCAGCGAAACTTAATAATGAGTTAATGCGGAAACGATTTACACTGGAAAACAATTAGTTCCAATTCTGGTCACCAAGTGCAAATCTGACGATATACAGCATCTCGTCGATATCTCCAGTGTTCACACAGAACAAAGTGTGTGAACAACGGTTAATAATAAAATAAATAGTACGATCTTATCTGTGCACGTCCCATACATAACACATTACATATGGAAACATTTCCATACGTCTTTCTTGCATTTATAGAGCCACATTTGTACCTGGTGGCCAAAATTGAAACTACTTTTTTCCACTTTAAATCGGGTCCACAATAACGCACTAGAATATTTACGAAGTTTCGCGGTTGTACGATAATGATAGCTCACATTTATTATCATAAAGAAATAAATAAGAAACTGTGATTATAGCACACACTGGACCTCTGTGAGTAGCTGAAATTTAATTATACCAAGGCAATAACTGGCGCGCCACTTTCATTTTCTCGAGCAACGGCCTAATTGGCTAACACCAATACAAATTAACTCGGAAATGGCGCAACGTAACGAATTATTTTCTTAAGAATTATTTCTGAGCAGAACCTACCCCGCAACACCCTTGTAAGCTTTTCAGGCTGTTCCTGATGTAGCCGGTAATAGAAACGCTGTGTTACGCTACAGCTTTTAGTGATATAGTCCACCACTGACAGTAGAACACGGAAATGCAGAACACTATGTCACCATTGGTAAAATGCCCAACTCAAGAACTACGCTACCTGCTGTGGCCTCCGCGAAGCAGATGTCGCAATACCGTTCGAATGTATTGAGGTCCTGTGTAATCTTGTGGCGAATTTCGTCAGTACCTCGGGGCAGAATTTATTGATCATGTCCCCTGCCGGTATTTATCGTGGACCATTTCCTATGACTTGTTGGGCCTTGTTCTTCATGAGCTGCAGGTGGTGCAGGGGCTGGAGCAGTGTATGTCAGCAGAAATGTGTCAGTATCAGTGAGTGAAAAACTTAGGTTCAAACCAAATCCGTCAGCATTCTCCAACTGTTAACTCCTCAGCTACCGTGACAATAGTTTTGAACCAAGCCTGAAGAAGACATGAAGGCATGAATATTCAACAGGGAGCCTAATGCAGTTGAAGGAGTGGTGTATCATGGTTTTCTGTATTCAGTTCTGTAAACGAAATTAATCCTCCACGTTTGGCAAAACCGCCATCCGCTTCCACAATCGCTTCCACAGCGTAATTTATGTAAAGTTTCTTTTACCAAATGTAAATAATTTTCCATTGTTTTGCCAACGAGATGCGGACAGTTCATTAGCTTTCACAGTCTTAGGTGAGACCGTAATCGTGGCGCATCTCTGGTTTGAACATTATTCTTGTGTTCGTTTCTTGCGATCACTAGTGATCGCTCAGTTCTGTCGTCCGATACATTAATGGCTGTCAAGTCTGGTTCCATAATTAGTTACTGTACTATCTCAAATATCTTGATTGGCATTACACCAAATGTGCTGGTATCCGATGATTCATGGTTTTTCCACAGACCCAGAAGATTATTATTAAAAATATACAAAATAGCTTAACCATCGAACCAAACAATATGGTATGTTTTTGTAATATTAGCTCAATTCATTGAAAGACTATTTTAAACATTTTGTTTTAAACATTTTGCAGGATTGTAAGTGATCTACGAGAAATCTGATTAGTTATAAAGAGAAAAGGACTTCCGAGATTTAGAAAATTTCTTTAAATATTAAATAGTAATAAAATATTGAGATTTTTGTGAAGTAATACATCCTGACACATATTCTGGAGCCCTTTCTGTGCCGTTATTATCAGTTTCTTGCCTTTTCCTCTGTGTAATTACTCGTTGCTCATTTATTCACTCTCAGTAAACTGCCTGTTTACGCGAATGATATCCGCTTACGATCTCGTAAATTTTTTACATCCTCAGATATAAGTACATTTATAGCCTTGAGTCCAATGAAAGTGTCTCAACACACAGGATACCACACTAAATCTTAAATTATTTATTTAAGCTTAGTGTTTTTTGATGTAACATTGTAACAAACGTTCAGGATTCGCCAAATATTTGTAGATGGGTTTGATTGCTACCTTCACAGCCAAGGGGAAAAAAAGTTTTATGAGGAGTAGATTATGACATGCTGCTCCCGAAAGGCAAATTAGCCTTGAGCACAGAGTCCAGACTTCCCGTCGGCCGCTGTGGCCGTGCGGTTCTAGGCGCTTCAGTCTGGAAGCGCGTGACCGCTACGGTCGCAGTTTCGAATCCTGCCTCCGTCATGAATGTGTGTGATGTCTTTAGGTTAGTTAGGTTTAAGTATTTCTAAGTTCTAGGGGACTGATAACCATAGATGTTAAGTCCCATAGTGCTCAGAGCCAGTTTTTTGAACCAGACTTCCCCATCCTCCAAGCAGCAGTTCGCGCAAGACATGGCCCAGTACTGGGGTAGCGATTACGTATTCGTTCATATATACCATAAAATTCAGCTCATTCTACTTACATTAATGCGAGTAAAGACTTCTAACTTTTAGGGCAATCTGGTCAGTAGCAATTCCCGAGTAATTCTCTGGTAATTCTTAAGTGCATTGAAACAAGTGGTCACAAACTTAAAACTTACCAGTAAAAACATTGACCTGAAAACCACTTTAGTATACCTTTAAAGTTTTCAGAATTATTATGCAAAACGTAAATTTTATAACTATGCAACCTCGCAGGAATATATACAGGGTGATTCAGATGCCCTTGCCGCTGTCGTTTTATGTAGCCCGCAATGTTACTGTTGGCCTTCATAGAGCACGTGCGAGGTTCTTATATTCTCTCGCGCGCTTCGCGCAGACTATTATATTCTAACACGTTGTTCGTGGAATTCCCTCCTACTACTGCACAAAAATTTCCGACTACACGAACTTTTCGCCGCGCGGTATTAACCAAGCGGTCTGAGGCGCTACAGTCGTGGACTGTGAGGCTGGTTCCGGCGGAGGTTCGAGTCCTCTCTCGGGCATGATGTGCGTGTTTGTCCTTAGGATAATTTAGGTTAAGTAGAGTGTAAACGCAGGTACTGATGACCTTAGCAGTTATGTCCCATAATATTTCACACACATTCGAACATATGAACGAACTTTTCCCGATATTCGACCTGCTTCTTTCCCTATTGATTTGGCTCGATATTCGCCCTACTTTGTTCAATAATGAATGGGCTATTACACAACAGACAAAGTTGACTATTCCATTAATATTAATAATTTAGACGTGCCTGTGAGGATAATGAAGAAAAGTAACTTATGTAAATGCTACTCTAACGTCCTGGATTATGTTTTGGTCAACGATCAGAAATTTCTGTGGCAAATCATAGATTTATACCAACTGTAATTGATAGAACTACAGTGAACGTATTTATCAAATAATTCAAATGGTTCAAATGCCTCTGAGCACTATGGGACTTAACATCTGTGGTCATCAGTCCCCTAGAACTTAGAACTACTTAAAGCAAACTAACCTAAGGACATCACACTAATCCATGCCCGAGGCAGGATTCGAACCTGCGACCGTAGCAGTCGCGCGGTTTCGGACTGAGCGCCTTAACCGCGAGACCACCACGGCCGGCTATCAAACAATTACGTAAGATAATCCAAGAAGGCAGTTAAAATATAACATTAGAGTGACAGTCTAAAATAACTTAATAATTAGTACTCCTTGAAATATCAATTATATTCACAATTCGATCCAAACTAAACCATAACGAGCACTGATGTCCGTCGTCAGAAGGTCTGGCGGATACATAACGTAAATTGTTATTTCATTCTGTTAAAATTCACAAAATTATTAGAGAAAAGTCACACAAACGTGAAATTTACAGTTTGTAAATGCTCGATTGTGGCGATGGCGTAATAAAGCCTGTCAGTGAAGACGAAAAATGGACGAATGTGGGAAATAACTTGCGGAATGGGAAATTTTTGTGCAGTGGTCCGAGCGAGTGGCCGAATGTGGGAGAGGGGGTGCGTTTGAAGGTCACTTTTTTACATTTCTCTTTAATAACTCGAAAACTACTGCCTCTAGCGAAAACGTATTCCTCTATTTAACTGCATTAAATTTCCTACAAAAGGACGTGTTCATTTTTTCTGTACGACTAATGGTTTGCGGATAGCGAGCGAGAGAATATGAAAATCTCGCACGTAGTTTTTGACGCCTAGCTATAAAACTGCGTGTTGCATAAGAGGAGATTGGTAGGACCAGTTGAACAGCCCTTTATATGTATTACAACCTCAATAATTAAAAATGATGAATAAACAGAAGATGTCAATACTAAAGCAGGGGTGACCTATCAGTAAAATGAACGGCACAAAACCCAATTTAAGCTGAAGGAGAAATTAAAATCGAATCACATATCATCTCTTGACAATGAGAATAATAGATAATGCTTGTAGCAAACTTCAGTATTTAGTCATGTACATGTAGTCTCAATGTTAGTTGTTTTAGTGACTTCTATTCCGAATGGTTAAATATTCACAGATTCGGCTCAGTCTACATCTGAGTAATACAAGAGTATGGAAGACAGCGCCACATATATCGGGGACTGAAGTGAGTAAAACCACGCGAAAACCACAAACAGAATTCCAAGAGAAATACTGCGGTGGAGAACGTTATTCCGTCCGTAGCTTAAGCGTAAATAACCTTATAATGCACCACAAAGAAATGACCAGCCAATATGAAACCGAAAGGGAAACAGAACGGAACAAATGACGGGTAACTTGCTCCTGGGCACGGCCGCAACAATCAGAATTTATACTTTATCTGTCCGATAAATCGTTTAGCGCCGCCGTGGGGGCGCGGCAGCAAAGCAGCACGCGGAGCATTTTACACCAGAGGTAACGACAATTTATTGCGAATAAACGCTGCCGAATGCTCCACAGACGTATAAAAATGAGCCAAAAACTATAAAACTGCCGTATATTAGCCATTTGCTACCGGCCATGGAGAGGGGGGGGGAGAGAGTGAGTGGAAGGGGCGGGAGGGAGATAGCGGCAGGGGAGAAAAATTACTGATACAGCGTCTGTTTCACTTCGCAAATGGCACAGAACGCCTGGCACCGGGTAGTGGGGCCGTCCGAAATGAATCAAGCTTTTATCTGCCGGTTTCCGCGTTCCTGCACGTGCACGCGCAGACAGAAATGAAAAACGGGCGCAAATGAAAGTCTACTTCGCCGCGCGCAGCGGCGAGCCGCAAAAGAGAGACGCCGTGGCGTGAACGCGGAACCTGCAGGTGTAGCCAGGCAGGTATTCCTGTGTGCGCTAATAACAGAGGGTAGAAGGTGTGACGTCGCAGGCAGAGGGTGCAAAATGGAAGTGCTCGCCGGCACCGCGATACCTCGTTTATTTTTCGCGCCGTGTCGCCGCCACCTGCACGGTCGCACCTGTGGTCGTTCTCAAATATGTCTCATTTAGAAGTTTATGACACCGCAGTCACCACACCTGCTGCGCGGCCGTCCGAAAATGGCAACGGTTGGAAAGCGCTTAGAATCCCGCAACTCCAGAATACTTTATCGCCGCATGTGACTTCGTAGTATTATAGTTATCTTAAAAGCACACAGTTATTGTTTTGTGTAAATATAAACCAGCTACAAATAATTTTAAAATGCATTGTTTCAATGCCATAAACTGTTTCAGTCCATCATTCCCATCTTCAGGTGGCTTACTTTTCCGATAAGCGGATATTTGAGTATTTTGCTCCAAATCATAAGTTTTTGCGATTGAGAACACATGTTAACGTGCTTGCATTAGGTATAAAGTGAAACAGTTTTATAAATTACATCTGTTCTAGAGCACGGGTGTTTGCTTGTTATGGTCCTCAGTTTTTCAGTACCCTGTATAAACTGTTGCACTGTAAACAGCATACATACTCTAAATAAACTATTCTGGTACACAAACACTTTATACTATTATTCATGTCCGTTTGAGCTTGACACATGCGTTTTCCATTCGATGTTTTGTTTACAATGGAATTAGCATTCATTAAGCAAATACATCAGTGATGTCCTATTGAGGAAGGAAAATATGTGGGGGTTGTAATACATTATTAAAAGAAAAAAGCTTACATCCTAAGAATGAAGTCATTATTGAATAATTATAGGACACACTCTTTTCAGGAGTTTTCTTTCCTTTCAACAAACTGCACCGGAAATTTTAACAAAGCACTATGAAGCCATCAAATTTGATACTGTCAGTTAGATGTACCGGATGATTCCGAGATGACGTTACGAACTTGCAGGAATGGTGGACAAGAATACGTGTACTGGTACTTCTGATGCTAGCATTGTACTGTAGGAAACTTCGTGAGGTGGTAGATTGGACCAAAAAAACTAAAATAGACCTGTACCAACTTGGGCTATGAAGTGCATGTCTTAAGTGCTATGAGTACTTGGTCATCTTCGTTACTGAGCAACACATCTCTTCTAGTGAGCAGACACCTCAGCTCTTAAAGTATGCACTTTAGGGCTCAAACATACTTGCCTTTTTTTATTATCATTACCTCCTCCAAAATGCATGGATGCCAAAGAGCCTGCATTAGAAAAGATTTTTGTCACAGTATGGAAGGTAAACAAGTGCCTATAGCTCTTACGGTATTTGTTTTAGAGGCCATGTTTACTAGGCATTGTTTTCTTATTTTGCTCCATAATACCATCACTAAAAGTTGCCTAACGTACAACATTAGCATCAACAGTAGCGGTATAGGTATTCCACTGTCAGATGTTGGGTTGGGGGTGGGTTGTTTGGGGGAAGGAGACCAAACACCGAGGTCATCGGTCTCATCGGGTTAGGGAAGGACGATGAAGGAAGTCGGCCGTGCCCTTTCAAAGGAACCATCCCGGCATTTGCCTGGAGCAGTTTAGGGAAATCACGGAAAACCTAAATCAGGATGGCCGGACGCGGGATTGAACCGTCGTCCTGTCAGAGGTATCAGAATGATTTTCACGTATAACTTTTGAATTGATCGCCCCCAGACCAGAAACCCTTAGCTGAAATTGATACATTTACCCTTCTCCATCCTCTCTGAAATTTCTAATATCTTCAAAGAATTATTCTGTATATGTAGACACATTATACAATTTAGATGAGAGCAATACAAGATCCTAAACAAGTTATTTTAAATATAAATATATACATAACTTTTTTAAATGCTAGTAACTAAAAATGTTTTTTATTAGGCTACTCTGAGTGTTCATTTAGTGTATTGTCTATGGTGTATTCCTTACGTTCTCTAGTAATTGCTAGGTTGTTATGCAGAGCAGATGTTTTGCCGTGTAGCTATTATTGTTAATATTTCTAACTTCTGGGGTTGCCTGTTGGTTTGCTTTGTATGAACAGCTCAAGAAAATTATGTAGAAATTGTTCGTTAGCTAGCTCCAGTTGCTTATTGAGAACGTATTAGGGCGAAGTGGACTGAGAGGTGGTGGGGGTGGGGTAAATGAATATTACCTTTTTCTGTAGGATATTCATTTTCTTGCATTGTTTGTGAAATGTAATATGTGTAACTTCATTTATTCTTATTAATAGTGTGTCGATGTTGATCACTGTGAGGTCGATTGGATGCTTACTTAAAATTTTTGTTGTGGTGTGTGGATAAAGTAGCATTCGGTTATTTTACGTGCCTCTTGAAACATAACAATATCCAGTATCAATAAATTTTAGAGAGCAGCTTAACGCGGACATAACAGTCGCATTAAAAGCAGAGTAATATGATGGCTCCTCTAACACAGGGCTGTATTTAGGTTCTATAAACCCTTAAGCCGAATCTGTGCTACAAGTCCTGTTAAGGGAAATTTTGTGACAGCCAAAGTCCAAAACATTAATTGGGAGCCATTTTCGAATTAAAAGCACATAATGCAATAATTAAGGTTCATTATGCAATCATATAAATTTTGCTATATAGTATATGATTTGATGAATTTATAAAAATGAAAATAACTAAAATCATTAAGACATTCAACATAATTTATTAACATCGTTATAAGCAACTCCATTTTTTAAGAAAAGAACAAACCAGTGAGATCATGTAGATACAAGAGTCAATATTAATGTTTTAAAAAATGACATACATAAGCAAACATGTTTTGGGGCGAAACAAAGAAAACAGATTAGAGCTCAGAATGTTTTGAGAGAACATATATCGAGAGAGAGTAGAGAACAACGTTCTACATAGAGACAGAGTAGGTGGCAGTGTTGTACATAGAGGACAGTTGTACCTAGAACCATATATGTAGCATTTTGATCGGTACTTCAGTCCAGTGACCGATTTTAGAATCAAAGGAAGGAAAATACGGAATAGAGACAGCCATAACCCGTTTTTGCCATTTTCTACAGTTTCTGTTGCTGTTAGACGTTAGGCTGAGTTTTGTGCAGCATATGTAATTATATCGCACTCTACACATTTAAAACCTATATACTACACTGAGCTAACAAAAGTCATTGGATACCTCCTAGTTTCGTACTGAACTTCTGTTTGCTTGGGATAGTCCAGCAGCTCGACATGGAATGGACCAAACAAGTCGTCCATAGTCCCCCACAGAAATATTGAGTCATGCTTCCTCAATAGCCGTTCATAATTGCGAAAGTGTTACTGGTGATGGCTTTTGTGTACGAACTAACCTCTTGATTATGTCTTGTAACGGGCGATCTGGGTGGCCAAATCATTTGCCCAGATCCTCCAGAGCGTTCCTCAAATGACATTGCAGACTGTCATCCATGAAAATTCCGTCGTTGATTAGGAACATGAAGTCATGAATGAAAAATTGTCAGATGATGGGTTTGATTGGACTCTAAGGCGCAGTCCTTTCAATGTAAACACAGCCCAAACCATTACGGAGCCACAACCATTTTGCACAGTGTCTTGTTGACAACTTGGATCCATGGCTTCGTCTAGCCTGTACCACACTCGAACCCTACCATTATCCCTTGCCAACTGATATCGGGACTCATCTGACCATGGCGAGGTTTCCCAGTCCAACTGATGTGGTCACGAGGTCAGGATAGGCGCTGCAGGCAATGTCATACTGTTATCAAAGGCACTCTTGTCGGTCGTCTACTGACATAACCCAATAACGCCGAATTTCGCCCTAACGGAAACGTTCGTCTTGATTTCTGCGTTTATTTCACGCAGTGTTACTCGTCTGTTAGCACTGACTACTCTACGCAAACACTGCTGCTCTCGGTGGTTAAGTGAAGGCCATCGGATATTGTGTTGCCTGTGGTGGGAGGTAATGCCTGAAGATATGTATTCTTGGCACACTCGTAACACTATGGATGGCACAATATTGAATTTCCTAACGATTTCTGAAATGAAATGTCCCATGAGTGATGCTCCAACTACTTTCCCCATTGAAAATCTTGTAATTCCCTCCTTGTGTCCGTAATCATCTCCGACACCTTTTCGTATGAATCACTTGAGTACAAATGAGAGCTCCTCCAATGCACTGCCCTTTAGTAACACATGTATAGTATATTACCGCCATCTACATATGTCCCTATTGCAACTTCATGACTTTTCTTACTTTAGTATACATTAAAATTATTTGGAATGTATTATTGTTTCTTCATGTACAGAATTCTGTCGACAGTAAAATGCTATGTTTTTAGGAACAGTTAAACAATATACTGGCAGTTAATCTATACTTCGTCGGTTGTGCGCCGTCTTGTACTTTGAAACAGAAAAAAGTGTTTTACCATAGAAAATCTGATAATGTCAAATGGACTGAATTTCTTTAATGTCTTAACAAATTTACTTGCACTGAAAATGAATATATGTGTTAGTTTCCAAAAGCTCCTATATCAAAATGTTTTTAACTTGATAATATTTTCACAGTTTAATTTCATTTCCTGATTAGGTTGGAGGGTAGTAGAACAATAATGTAACAGACAGACTGTAAATAGAATACTGACAAGAGTTGCTTGTAAATGTCAATACACTATTTATTACTCGGTGCATGACCATATAATAATTTGGAACGTGTTTTCATATTTGAAAAATAACCTCATTTTCTAGAGTAATTTCTGTAATTTCAGAAAAAGACTGCATGTAGTACATAAAAGTGAATGCCATCGTCTAATAATGGGATATGAAATTATATTAAATTTCTATTACTGAGCTGGTTAGAGGAGATGCTCTCAATCTACAATACTCTGCCCTTTTATTTGGTGCAACCTCATTTTCTAGAATAATTTCTGTAGTTTCAGAAAAAGACTGCATGTAGTACATAAAAGTGAATGCCATCGTCTAATAATGGGATATGAAATTATATTAAATTTCTATTACTGAGCTAGTTAGAGGAGATGCTCTCAATCTACAATACTCTGCCCTATCATTTGGTGTAACCTCAGGACTTTTATCCATTGAAACCAAAGACAATGATGTATATTACGTTTCACATCCAATTTCGCTAAGTGCACATTTTAGTGTAAAAAATATGAACAAATAACTACACCCACAACGAGTCCTATCAAAGGACTCAAATCAATAACATGAAAATCACATATTTCTCGTTTTAGGAGATGACAAATATTCTATCGCAAACTTTTACAATTGTGCACTTTAAGGTTTCCAATATTTTACATCTAAAAGCAGTTCAAACATTGAATAAGGGTTGAGCAAAAAAAATTTTCTGCAATACTGGGTGAGTCACATAACGTTACCGCTGGATATATTTAGTAAACCACATCAAATACTGACGAACCGATTCCACAGACCGAACGTGAGGTGAGGGGCTAGTGTAATTGTTTACTACAAACCATACAAAAATACACGGAAGTATGTTTTTAACACAAACCTAGGTTTTTTAAAAAATGGAACCACGTTAGTTTTGTTAGCACATCTGAACATATAAACAAATACGTAATCAGTGCCGTTGGTTGCATTGTAAAATGTTAATTACATCCGGAGATATTGTAACCTAAAGTTGACGCTTGAAACCTCCGACGTTCAGTTGCGTGTTGTAACAAACACGGGCCACGGTCGGCGAGCAGCATCTGCAGGGACATGTTTACGATGACGACCGTGTTTACGAGTGTGGCTGTAGTGCACTGTTGTGGTTTGGTCTAGCTGTCCCAGTGGCCGCATGTAGCGCTTGCTGCTATTGTTATTCTGCATTCGTCTCCGCACGCAGACCAACTGTAGTACACCGTGTTACCAGACGTCTGTGATAGTGTAGTGTAGTAGGAACTGTGTCCATACTGTATTCGAACTCTGAAAAGGCGGAGATGATACTCATCTACGGCGAGAGTCGACGAAATGCAGCTGAAGCTTGCAGTGTGTATGCAGAACGGTACCCGGACAGAGAGCATCCAACGTGCACATTGCAAAACATCTACCGCCAACTGTATGCAACAGGTATGGTCGTAGCATGCAGACGGTTCCGTAACAGGCCCGTCAGAGGAGAAGCGGGTGCAGTTGGTGTGTTAGCTGCAGTTGCCATGAACCCACACGTTAGTACACGGGACATTGCGAGAGCCGGTGGACTGAGTCAAAGTAGTGTCATGCGCATACTGCATCGTCACCGCTTTCACCCGTTTCATGTGTCGCTACACCAGCAATTACATGGTGATGACTTTAATGATCGAGTGCAATTCTGTAAATGGGCACTAACAGAGAATGCGTTGCAGTTCTACCTGTTTACCGGTGAAGCGGGTTTCACAAACCACGGGGCAGTGAATCTAAGGAACATGCATTACTTGTCCGTGGACAATCCTCGCTGCCTCAGACAGGAAGAGCGACAGCGACCGTGAACTGTAAATGTATGATACGGAATCATTGGCGATCACCGCACTGGTCCTCAGTTCATTGCAGGGGCCCAAACAGCTGCAACATGCATCGCGTTTCTACAGAATGATCTGCCAACGTTGCTCAAAAATGTCCCACTGGAAGCCGGCCGCGGTGGTCTCGCGGTTCTAGGCGCGTAGTCCGGAACCGTGCGACTGCTACGGTCGCAGGTTCGAATCCTGCCTCGGACATGGATGTGTGTGATGTCCGTAGGTTAGTTAGGTTTAAGTAGTTCTAAGTTCTAGGGGACTGATGACCACAGAAGTTGAGTCCCATAGTGCTCAGAGCCATATGAACCATTTTTGTCCCACTGGAAACACGTCGACGTTTGTGGTATCAGCATGATGGTGCACCTGCACATTCCGCAATTAACACTAGGCTGACCCTTGACAGGATGTTCGACGGGCGTTTCATGAGACGTGGAGGACGCATAAATTGGCCAGTCCGTTCTCCTGATCTTACACCTCTGGACTTCTTTCTGTTGGGCACGTTAAAGGAGAATGTGTACCGTGATGTGCCTACAACCCCAAAGGATATGAAACAACGTATTGTGGCAGCCTGCGGCGACATTACACCAGATGTGCTGCGGCGTGTACGACATTCATTACGCCAGAGATTGTAATTGTGTGCAGCAAATGATGGCCACCGCATTGAACATCTATTGGCCTGACATGTCGGGACACACTCTATTCCACTTCGTAATTGAAAACGGAAACCACGTGTGTTCGTGTACCTCACCCCTCATGGTAATATACATGTGAATCAGTGAAAAAGACCAATAAAAAGGTGTTAGCATGTGGACGTAATATGCTGTTCCAGTCTCTTCTGTACCTTCCATCACCGTTCCCTTTGGATCCCTACGTAATTCTGTGCTCTACGATACACACGATCGAACAGCGGAGGAGTGGTACTCAAGTGTCAACTTTAGGATACAATATCTCTGGTTGTAATTAACATTTTACAATGCAACAAACGGCACTGATTACGTATTTGTTTATATGTTCAGATGTGCTAACGAAGCTAACGTGGTTCCATTTAAAAAAAAAACTAGGTTTGTGTTAAAAATCATACTTCCGTGCATTTTTGTATTAACCAGTTACACTAGCCCCTCTCCTCACGTTCGGTCTGTGGAATCGATTCGTCAGTATTTGATGTGGTTTACGAAATATATCCAGAGGTAATGTTAGGAGACTCACCATATATTGGAGATACCACTTTTTATTTACTTATTTTATTTTTTAAATTAATCTCATGTTTAAAGTAATAATTTAAAGTTTTATATCAACATTCGTACAACACTATAATTCATTGCATCTTGGGACAATAAAAGATTTCAGTAAAATAAAGATATTAAGTACTGGTGGAATACTAAATTTTGCCAGGAAGCGGATAATGATGGAGCAACCTGGAAGCACGGTTTTGTTCACGAAAGATAACAAGGGATGTAAACTGCAGCTGCATCATCACATACGGTTACATGTCTGTTTTGTGGCCTCTACTGTATCGGTCCGAATAAGAGCCGCACTTGAGTATGAGACGCTGCTTTAACTTTGTGGGGCGAGGAAAGAGAGTACTAATACGGGAAACTTAAAGTCACATAACCTGTCTGCAAAAGCTTTTCGCAATACGTATAGTTTTAATCACATAAACTAAGTTTTACTGTAGATAGATTATACAGACGTATTAGTCTTGTACTCACAGTCTTCATTAATATCACTGTTCACTTTACTACTGGTATTCGTTTCATCGGTGTAAGAAGTTTCGTCTCATACTCCTAAAGTACGACACTGGACACGCAGCACTTTTAGATCCGTGGTATTGCTGCTCGATTTTGTGCCAAGTAACGTACATTACAGTTGAAGTTCTATGATAATAAACTTTATCAGTGTATATAGGGTTTTGAAGATACGCTGTACTATAACTTGCTTTTGCCAAACATTTTGGGAAACGTGTGGCTTGTATTCTGGTCAGTATGGTACCCAGGACACTGTTCAAAATAATAAGTTGACTTCTTGTCTAAATCTAATCATAACTTCTCTAAAAGACTATATGCATTTTAAATGCTTTGAATAAAAGCGATTTTCTCATTATGTCTCGGTTCATAACCTCGATGCCCTGTTATTGTTATCTTATTCATGGTTAAACTTTGAAAAATGTTGAATTTGGGTTAGTGAATACTAATGTGAGCACGGTTATTGAATTTCAAAGTGTTGATTTAAAAACAAAAACTTATTCGTACTGCTGTGGGCTGAGTAAATCTTTAAGAACTAACATAAAAGTCACATTGCATTCATTGTCTTCATGTGATAGTTATCAATGAGTACCAATAGGTAGTTGAATGCATGTAGTGAATATGTGTACTTATACGACTGTTTGAGTGACCGTGCTTAATTTTGTCTTGCTGGCTCCGCTTGTACAACGTCTGATCGATGTGTTAAGATATTACTACTTAGTGTAATGGCGTCATAATTGTATTGTGGTATTATTGTGTCTGTTTCTTACGTCGCTTGCTAGTGGCAGATTGAGTTTTGAAACTGTTTTTCCAGTTTTGCCAGCAATTTTATGCAATATTATTTTTATAGTCACTCATGAAGCAAAATGGACTCAGCCTGAATTACGTTCTCTTGCGATTGAACCAATGTTGCATACCATTTATGCTGTTTTCCTTTCTATACGATAGATGTTCCTCATTCGTTCAGTATGATATGAATGGCACACACAAAAGTCTACAAATACTTAGTAAAATACTTTGTTCGTAAATATACTGCAGCTCCTCTGTATACCAAGTATGAAGCGAAGCTGGTCAGTTACTTTGTTAACAACTGTGCCTCACCACCACCGCCACCACCACTACCACCACCACCACCACCACCACCACCACCTAACTCGTGCTACGCGTCGCACGTGCGTCACCAGCAACGTGGGAAATTTTAGGCAGGGGGTGGAAAAGCAGCCCGGCCATATGCTCACATCGGAACGGCGGATAAGAGCAGTGATAGTATTGCCCAAACGATAAATATTGCCTTGCTGTATACTAAATTTTATTGCCTTTGGTTAGTCTTTAGTTTTTCGCCATTTAAACGCTCCAGTATTCTTCGTTATTACATTATACTTTCGTTATTTATATCTGTATAGTTCTGTTTTGTGTTGTTTTTCTTCTGTCGAGAAAAATGCATACTTCAGTAACTGTTGAGCCATTGGCCGATGGCATTGTATCATATGCCTCCGCTATGTTTTCAGATCGCAAGAAGGGACACAGGATAGTGAATAACGAAGCAAGGTATATTATAAAATTATGTGATTAAGAAGTTTGGCAGGAAAGTAAAAGAAGGTTATCTTCTCGCTGCCTAGTATACTGGCGTATCTGTACTATCAGTTACAAAAATTTGAAAAGGCATAATCTCCACAGGTGTGATGCCTTTGTGGTTCTGGTGAAAAGCGTCCAAGATCTGAAGTATAGAAGTCTCACTCTGATTACTTAGATATGGATGTAAAAATGTAATACGACACTCTGTACTACATGCATGGGAACATCACATTTCCACTGCAAGCTAGAAGCAGTCACAAATAACAATGTTTTAATGATGGTAAAGAGCATTTCAATTGTTGCACGCAAATTATCAGCATTAATAAACTAATTATACAACAGGCAACACAAGTAAAGAAAATGGTCGGAATTATTATGAAAGTAGGAGTATCCTAAAAGCGTGTCACGATTAGATATATTTAATTTGTTGAAATGTACTGCTGACAAAGACAAATCTACTTTCAAGACAATGTTTTTCGAACTCCAACTCACAAGGCACACATGGCTAGCTTGTGCATTCCTGTCGCCCGCATTATCCTCCGCTGCTGATAATACACTGACCATTGTGTTGTGCAACAGATCAATTGTTTATTTTTCTCAATAACAACTACTTTATTCGCGATCACATATTGTCAGTTTGGCAAGCCGTAGGTGAGTAACCACTATCTGGCATGTGTCTATCATTCCGCCTGAAGGATCGCTCGTCATTATTTTAATACTGCTCAGATCAAGAGATGGAATAAAATCCTTTGGTAAGTTTCCATTCCAGTCGCTCAGTGCTAAAAATAAGATGGGTTACTGGGGTTGCACCAAAATTCCAAGAGAATTGGCAATATATTTTTGTGTGAGTTGTTAACCTTTTTTCATTCGAAGAAGCATCACCGTTTATGAGTAACGGCCACATTTATCTTGGTGATGGGTTTAATTGTACTTCCTTTGTCACAGTGTAATTTCTCAAACTCATCTCACAGCAGCTACTGGGACATAATTCCGAAACGGAGTGCCTCGTTAAACAAGTAATTGGCCATCACAGAGGTCAATAGTTTACGAAAAACCTCGTAGTGTCGGTTTGCAGTAACATAAAAGAAGAAATTTAATGTTCATTTTCATACTAGGAAGCTCTGGTTTCGCTAGCTGTCTACAATTCTTAAAAACTTACAGTCACTGGAGTGAAATAAATAAAAAGGGACATATAAGTACTGATATATCGCCATAGATAAGAATGCTCTTTGTGTTTAAGAATTGGCAAAACACTCTCCTCCTTGTGTGCTATAATTCCCCAAACTTTCGTTTCGACATCTAGAGCGGTATAGGAGATATGAGAGATGTTGGGAGTACTTCATTGTTGCGGGCGTGAGATCAGAAGTGAGCGCACTACTTAGGATCCATTTTCTCTAGATCGGAAACAGATAGAGACCTCCTCCCAAGTCTTAACAACAATTCAACATGTTAGGTAAATTGTGTATTGTATTGGGCACTTAGCCACGAAGATGACGTATAACGCTACAAGCAAGGCAAAAATCAAATATTTTCTGTGAATAGTTTCTGTAAAATCGTTTAAGAAAGATAACAGGGTGCGCTCGCTTCGGTTCTGTCAGCGCAGAGAGTCGCCAGTCGGCGCGTGCGAAGTATGGTGTACGCGTCGCAATATACGCTGCACCCGCGCGACTCGTGCGGCAACGTGCGTGTCACGCTGTAGTGTCGTGTCATGTCACACGCGCTATACGCGTCTCAATTTGCGCCTAGCCAAGGGTAGGCGAAAATTGAGACGCGTATAGCGCGAGTGGCGCGGCGCAGCGCAGCCCGCATTTTTGGAACTTCACAGGTTCAAATGGGACCGCGCAAATTGGAACGCGACGCGACGGGGACGCGTCACGTGCCTGCGCCAGGTCGCGCGGCGCTGTGGTTGTGGCACAGTTTCTCGCGCCGCGAACCACGTGAATATTGCGGGAGGGGTGAGGCGGGGAGCGTGAAGGCAGTCCTGCCGTATGCTCACTTCGCCATGGCGCATATGGGCAGTGGAAGTATTGCCCATCCGAAAAATACGGCTTTCTGTATACTGATTTTTATTATTACTGAGTAGTGCTTCGTTTTTTTGCCATCTAAGAGCTCCATCTCTTTTCGTTAGTACGTAATAGTCCGCTCCGGTAGATTAGTGGTCAGAGTGACAGAATGTCAATCCTACTGATCCGCGTTCGATTCCCGGCTGGGTCGGAGATTTTCTCTTCTCAAGGACTGGGTGTTGTGTTGTGCTAATCATCATCATTTCATCCCCAGCGACACGCAAGTAGCCGAAGCGGCGTCAAATCGAAAGACTTGCACCCGACGAACGGTCTACCCGATGGGAGGCCCTAGTGACATGACACTGTTTAGTACATAATAGTTCTCAGTTACAGGTATCTGTGAAGTTCTTTTGTTTTGTTTATTTTTTGTCAAGAACAATGCGCAGTTCGGTAACTGGTGAGCCATTAGCCACTGGGATTAAATAAAGGTCCACTTTTGCTCATTCTGAGATACAGAGTCCCAAAGTTAAATCAGCGCTGAAAAATCTGCAGTTGAGTTGCCAGAAATATTCAAGTATAAAAATATTCAAGTATGTATACTTGAATATTTCTGGTATCTCAACTGCAGATTTTTCAGCCACATTTAACTTCAATCTGTGTCTCAGAATGAGCAAAATGAACTCCACATGTTCTGCCTCCACAATGTTTTCAGGCCCTAAGAAGAGACACACGATTTATTGTGAGAGTAGTGAATAAGAAAGTATGGAATATTATAAAATGACGTCATCTAGAACCAAGGCAGGAAAATGAAACAATATTACCTACTTGCTGCCTTTTATGCTGACGTATCTCTACGGTACGTTGCAAAAAGTCGAAAAGGCTTATTTCCCTTATTTCCACAGATATGACACCTTTCTGATTCAGGTAAAAAGCCTCGAAGATACGTAGTACATAAGTTTCACTATCATTACTTGGATATGGACGTAATAAGAGACATTATACTATGTACATGTGGACATCACATTTCCACCGCAAGCTAGAAGCAGTCGAAAAGCCCTCACAAATAACAATTTTTTGATTTGCTCGCCATGGCGAGAAAAAGCATTTCAATGGCTGCATACACTTTATCAGCATTAATAAACAAATTATACAACAGGTTACACAAATGAAGAAAATGGTCTGTATTATTACGGAAGTATGAGTATCCTGAAAGAGTGTGGTGATTAGATGATTTTAATTTGCTGAGGTGTATTACTGACAAAGGCAGCTCTACTTTCATGACAATGTTTTTCGAACGATGTGAACTCTGTCTCTCACGGCAAGCTTCCGCATTCCTGCCGTGCATATTACTCTCAGCTGCTGACAACACATTTACCATTGTGTTCTGCCAAAGGTGTGTTGTTTATTTTTATCAATAACTATTTTACTCGCGAATCACACACTGTCAGTTTGACAAGTCGTAGATGAGTTACCAGCATCTGGCATGTGCCTGTTATTCCGCCCGAAGTGAACGCTCATCATTATTTTAATACTGCTCAGATCAAGAGAGGGAATAAAATCCTTTGGTAAACTTCAATTCCAGTCGTTCAGTGTTAAAAATACGGTGGGGTATGGGGATTCAACCAAAGTTCCAACAGAATTGGCAATTGGTTTGCGTGAATTGTTAACCATTTCTCATTCGAAGAAGCATAACCATTTATGAGTAACAGCCACATTTCTCTTGATGACAGGTTTAATTGTACTTCCTTTCCGAAAACACAGTGTAATAGCCACAAACTCATCTCACAGCAGCCATTGCGACAGAATTCTGAAACAGAGTGCCTCATTAAACAAGTAATTGGTAACCAGAGATCTCAATAGCTTACGACAAACCTTACAGTGTGGGTTTGTAGTAACATCTCGTCTAACAATTCCATGTTCTTCACAGGGGGTGGTCACCATCTTAGTTATTCGTCACTCAGACTACGCTAACCTTGTTGGAAGTGTCTATGCCACCTAACGACTGTGACATATCTGGTGTATTGTTGCCCTAGACTGGCAGAAACCAAGAATTAACTATCGCAGCATTGCTCCTCTTAAAAGTCAGAAAACGAATTCCCACACGATGCCCCACTTTATCAATGGTACGCGCCATTTTCTTCTGGCTACTCTATGGACCTAATATTGTAATGTGTGAGGATACCAGAATGTGTACCACAACTGCCGAAATTTACCTACAAACAAACAAAAAATTAAATACTTAACTTCATTATTTGAGATGGCAGTCAACCCTTTAAGCGGGGTAGGACGTCTAACGACTGGAGCAGGAGAAGCATCACAGGACACTTTAATTTCCAGTGTCTATACTTTTACAAATAAATTCATGGAACTTTGTCAGCATCACCAGGAAGGATTCAGGATTCACACTCATTGCAGTGGAAGTTCGAAAAAATAACAAAAGAATTTTTTTTACGTGTGAAATTTCATCATTTTTTCACTTACTAATGGCTGAATTTGTTGCTATAGGTACATTTTTCTTCATAAGCTAGAGAGATTCTTCGATGAATTTTGCACAGCATACATACAATACCTACAGGTGTATGATACTCTAGAATTTATTTAATTTATGAAAAAAAGAATGATCTGTTGTATTTTAAACTTCTTGTTTAGAAAAAACACAAATTTTGTAGTTAATAAGCTCAATTTTTACCACAGTTTTTAATAGATTTGGAAAATTCTAAAGTTTCATACACATTTAAGTATTGTTTGTATGCTGTGCAAAATTCATCGAACCATCTCTGTTACTTATGACGAAAAGTGTACCTATAGCAACAAAAGCTGACATTAGTAAGTGAAAAAAAATGATGAAATTTCACATGTAAAAAAATTACTTCGTTATGTTTTCGAACATTCACTGCTATGAGTGTGGATTATGAATCCTTCCTGGTAATGCTGACAAAGTTCTATGGATTTATTTGTAAAAGTATAGACATTGGAAATGAAAATGTCCTGTGGTGCCTCTCCTGCTCCAAGTCGGCCAGTTTGACGTCCTACCCCCTTAAGAAAGTCCATGAGAATGGTGTTGGACATCAATATACCCTTCAGCTATTCAGCAGACTGAATACTCCGTTGAACTCCGTCGTCGGGTGGAATTTCACCGCTATCGTTGGCTGTAGTGCTAGTGGTTTCATCATCTTCGCAAGTCTATCACAAACGTTCGCTAACAATCCGAATGACTTTTACGAACTGTATTTTTAGCAATAGGAGGAGTACTGTCTGTGGTCCATTAAATAAAAAAATTAAGGCAAAAGTTAGGAAGTGTTTTGTGTTATGTACTATTGTGCTAAATGGAGCACAAACATTGACGCAACTGCAGTGAGATGAGAAATGATAAGGGGCTTTTGAGATGTGGAACTGGAGCAGAATGGAATATGTAATAGACATGTAAAATAAGGAACGAGATTTTGTTACAAACGGTGAAAGAGGGAGGAGAAATGCTGGCAACAGTTAAGAGGAGAAAAGAAACTGACTAGGATACTGGATGAGAAGGGAGTGCGTAATAAAGAAAGGACTAGAAGTAATGAAGTTTGAGAAGAGGAACACAGGATGAATTCTCACACTGTAGTGCACAATGACGCACCTCCATGTCAGCAGCCAACCGACATTAGTGACTGAGATTGCGGAGTTCAGGTGTCCAAGTCCTGCAGAATTAGTGGGGCTGTTTGCGACAGAAACAGAACTCTACACGCTCTGCTATGAGAGGCGTGGGTTTACGGGGATAATTTGACAAGAACTACATATTTTGTGCATAACAACAACCGACTGCCGACTTCACCTCATCACCGACTTTAAATTAACGCTCAATCTATCATAGAAACTTATCTTTTGCCCCGTCCGGATGAGTTATTGGCTACACTCATCGGTAGCCAGTTTTCCAAATTTCATTTATCTGAGGCCTATTTAGAGACTCAGCTGGATATGGATTCTAACGGTTCCTTCGAATTAAAAAACCCTTCTGACCGTACCAATATCAGCGGTTTCCTTTCATCCTGGCGATTTTTCAGTTTTTTTGGAACAATTTACCATGCCATTCCCGGGCTGCACCAACCATGTCGATGACATCGCCGTAACGGGAGCGTTCACGGAAGAACATATACGAACTTGTTCACTTCTAGACATAGTGCAGGGTTGAAATGCAACTTGGCGGCCGCGCCGTTTGTAGCGTCATGTCACGGATTGCGCGGCCCGTCCCATCAGAGATTAGAGTCCTCCCTCGGATATGTGTGTGTGTTTTGTTCTTAGCGTAAATTAGTTTAAGTAGTGTGTAAATATAGGGACCGATGACCTCAGATGTCCTTTTGCCTTTTTTTTTTTTTTGAGTCCTCTGTTTTCTGACTGGTTTGATGCTGCCCGCGACGGATTCCCCTTCTGTCCCAACATTTTCATCTCTGAGCAGCAATTGCACCCTACGCCCCAATTATTTTCTGGATGCAATGCAATTCTTGTCTTCCTCTACATTTTATTTAAACTGCAGCTCCCTCTTGTAGGATGGAAGTTATTCTCTTACGTCTTAACAGAAGCTCTATCATCCTATCCCATCTACTTGTCAGTGTTTTCCATATATCCGCTTCCTCGCTGATTCTGCGGAGAACCTCCTCATTCCTTACTTTATCAAGCCACACAATGTTCAACATTAAATGTATTTCATAACGTTTGTAGTCGCCGCAATGCCTGTTCCTTTGAACATGCGTACATCTCCAAACGAACCTTGCATCGTAATCGGAATAACGCAGGCACTTCAATATCGTCTAATTTTCAATATCTTTCTGTAGGACCACATCTCAAATGCTTCGGTTCTCGTCAGTTTCCACAGGGCATGTTTCTCTAAAATACAATACTGGGCCCCACACGTACTTTCTCCGAAACTTCTTCCTCACATTAAGACCTATGTTTGATACTAGTAGGCTTGTCTTGGCAAGGAAAGCCTCTTTTGCCTGTTCTTGTCTGCTTTTTACGCCTCCTTGTACCTTTCGTCAGCGGTTATTCGGCTGTCCAGGTAGCCGAACTCCTTAATTTCATCTCCTTCTGGATTTACAAATCTGATATTTCCCGCTGTACTCATTTCTTCTACTTCTCATTACTTTCGTATTTTATCGATTTACTCTCAATCCATACTCTCTACTCATTTCATTCAACAGTTTCTGTAATTTTTATTTTTACTGAGGACAGCGATGCCATCAATGAATCTTAACCCCTCTTGAAGCTTTCTTTTACTTCCGTCATTGCTTTTTGAAGTATACACTGAGCAGTAGAGACAAAATACTACATCTCTGCCTTAAACCTTTTTTAATCCGTACACTTCGTTCTTAGGCTTCCACTCTTACTGTTCCTTGGTGCTTATAAATGTTGTATATTACCCATATTTTCCTATAGGTTACCCCTTTTCTTCTCAGAGCTCCGTACATCTTGCACCATTTTACAATGTCTTATGCTTTTTCAACGTCGACAAATCCTACGAACGTGACTTCATTTTTCTTCAGTCTTGCTTCAACCGCAACGTCAGAATTGCTTCTCTGTTGCCCTTACCTTTCCTAAGCCCAAACTGATCGTCATCTAACATATCCTCAATATTATGTTCCATTTTTCTATACATTGTTCTTGTCAGCAACTTGGATGCATGAGCATAAACTTAGTGAAATATCTGCAAATGAATGAAATGCTTACTTTAAACGAGAGTGGTATTGGGATCTTGTTAATAACATAGAAGTGAATGGCATTAACACGAAACTCTGAAATTAACTGTTTACTGTACTTACAACATACTTCAAACTAAAGAGGAGGGTGAATGACAGCAATTAATATTCTTAACAGAAGATCGATAATTTGCCTTGGATGTAAAACGCAGATACTGTTGAAGCAAATGAAATATTTACTTTACAACAATTACGAAGTTAACTATATTCACGTTATCTACATCGATGAGCCAAAACATTATGACCACCTGTTTGAAAGCGTGTTGTCCCACTTTTCAAACACTGTACAACAGAGATTCTGCTTGTCAAGTCCTGAACAGGGTTCAAGGAGTATGTGCAAGAGATGTCTTCGCACAGGTCAAGTAATTCCCGCAAGTTACGGGATGCTGGTTTACGGGCGCATATCTGGCGTTTGATATGTGATGCTATGGATACAGATCAGGCTCATCTGCTGGCCAAGACGTCAGTGCGAGCTCACTATAGCGCCCCCCAAACCACTGTAGCACGATTCTGACCTTGCAATAGGGACAATTGTCGTCTTGGAAGATGTCATCGCCGTAAGGGGAGACTGCATGAACACAATGCAGGTGGTCCGCAATAATGTTGACGTAGTTCACTGCTGTCTTTATGCGTTCGATTACCACCACAGATCCGATGGAAGCCCACCTCAGTGTACCCTATAACATAATTCTGTCCTCACCGGCTCCATCTGTGGCGCGGTGAATGTTTCCTTCAGCCATTCGCCTGGCTGACAGCATCTAAGGGCCCAACAGTTGGCCTGGTGTAACAAGAAATGCAATTTATACGACAGGCGACACGTTGCTATTGATCCATGTTGAAAACTCAGTTGTGCTGTGCCCACTGCAATCACAAATAACCATATAGTTGAGTCAACACAGGAACACGTAGGGGTCGTGTGATGTGGTGCTCCATGTTCAACAATCCTCTTTGAACGATGTGGTCCGAAACACTTGCGCCGGCCCCAGCATTGTGCTCTGTCGTTAGGTCTGCCACAGATCGCTGCCTATCCTGGATTACACAGTGGAGGGGATCCTCCGATCCGTGTGTTTTGTGATGAGATGTGTTCGTCGAATACCATACGGCATACTCGTAATTTCGGCATCCTTCAACCATTTTCCATAGGTTTAAAAATGGTTCAAATGGCTCTGAGCACTATGGAACAAAAATCTGAGGTCATCCGTCCCCTAGAACTTAGAACTACTTACTAACTAACCTAAGGACAGCACACGCATCCATGCCCGAGGCAGTATTAGAACCTGAGACCGTAGCGATCGCGTGGTTCCAGACTGAAGCTCCGAGAACCGCTCGGCTACACCGGCCGGCGTTTCCATAGGTGCTCATGACTGTAGTACGTCAACAGTCGATCAGCTTCGCCGTTTCAAATATTCTAGTTTCCAGCCGCAGCGCCGCAACAATGTGCCCTTCGCCAAAACCGCTTATATCAGTGGATTTCCGCATTTGCAACCCGTATCTTCGCTATGATGACTGCTCATTTGTCTCTCTTCCTCTTACATTCTTTCCTTACTGCGTCAGCTGCCCGCAACACCACCAGGAGGCATTCAACAATTGTCATAATGTTTCGGCTCTTCAGTGTATTTCGAAAACGAAATCATTTCATAAATTACCCTCTGTCATCAGTGACACCTACTCAACAAGTACGCCATAAAAGCTCCTTACTCACCGGCCACACTTTCCCTGCAGCCGACCCAGTCTCCCTGTCCGTCTACCACTACTATAGCCTCTGGTAACCAAAGAATAATCTATCACTCAGTTGTTCAGGCCATAGAGTATAAATATCCTTGGATTGAGCATTCGAATGTGCAAAACGAGAATTCTGCTCTTAACATCTTGTGCTGCTCAAGTTACGTGCATTTCGGACGACGCATTTTAGTTAGTTTAGCACTCAGTGTTTACTGAATGTTAATGCTTCGTGCTACAGACTTTCAGAAGCACTGTGTAACTCTGTATACCATTTTTACATACAATTTGATACCAGGAACTGAAATTAACTTATAATGTGAAGATCAATGGTATTGTGCTTTTCGCAACAGTATAATAACTCAGATTCGACTTCAGTGACGGTTTTTTCGATAATGGGATAAGACGTGACAGCGAAATTTTTTTTTTTACCTTTTCCTTTGGAGTTATTCGTGTTGATGAATCTCTGTTGTAATTAGTTACGCTGCAATGACAATGCAGACGGTGCCGAAGTATCACGGAAACAACAACACATGTGGAACTATGAAACTGTTACAGTAAATATGCTAAGCGGTTCGAACAACATTATTGTCCATTATTATTTTCATTTCTTCTATATTTACCCTTCTGCTTTTCAAAGGAAGATTTCTATAACATTTTTTCGCCATATCGTCAGAAAATTAAAATTATACACCAGCCACAAAAAAAGGCAACTAAACTAAGATCAGTGTTCGAATTATGGAATAATAAAGAGAACTGAGTACCTACAATAGCGTTAGAGGTTTTCTATTGCACTGATTATTATTGTACAATTTCTTCTAATACATTATGTTACAATGACACTATAGGAATCTGTCTCATGCAGAAAAACATGGATAATCACAAGGTTTTAGAACCTGCATCCTGGACAGCCCCAAAAACATAAGTTTTTCATATTAGGTGCATTGTGCTTCCACCTACTGCCAGGTACTCCGTATCAGTCACCTCAGTAGCCATTAGACATCGTGAGAGAACAGAATGGCGCGCTCCGCGAAACTCACGGACTTCGAAGGTGGTCAGGTGATTGGCTGTCACTTGTGTTATATGTCTGTATGGAAGATTTCCACACTCCTAAACATCCCTAGAGCCATTGCTTCCAATGTGATAGTGAAGTGGAAACGTGAAGGGACACGTGTAGCACAAAAGCGTACAGGCCGACCTCGTCTATTGTCTGACAGAGACCACCGACAGTTGAAGAGAGTTGTAATGTGTAATAGGCAGACATCTATCCAGTAATTCTAAACTGCACGAGGACCCACTGCATGTATTATGTCAGTTAGGCGGGAGGTGAGGAAACGTGGATTTCATAGTCGAGCGGCTGCTCGTAAGCCACACACACGCCGGTAAATGCCAAACGACGCCTCGCTTGGTGTAAGGAGCGTAAATATAGAACGACTGAACAGTGGAAAAACGTTTTGTGGAGTGACGAATCACGGTACCCAATGTGGCGATCGGATGGCAGGGTGTGGGTATTGTGAATCCCCGTTGAATGTCGTCTGCCACCGTGTGTAGTGCCAACAGTAAAATTCGGAGGCGGTGGTATTATAGTGTGGACGTGTTTTTCATGCAGGGGACTTGCACTCCTTGTTGTTTTGCTTGGCACTATCACAGCACAAGCCTACATTGATGTTTTATGCACCGTCTTGCTTCCCACTGTCAAAGAGAAATTCGAGGATGGCGATTGCATCTTTCAACACGATAGAGCCCCTGTTCATAATGCACGGCCTGTGGCGGAGTGGTTACACGACAACTGCATCCCTGTAATGGACTAGCCTCCATAGAGTACTGACATGAATCCTATAGAATACCTTTGGGATGTTTTGGAACGCCAACTTCGTGTCAGGCCTCACCGACCGACGTAGATACCTCTCCTCAGTGCAACTCTCCGTGATGAATTGGCTGCCATTCCGCAAGAAACGTTCCAGTACCTGACTGAACGTATGCCTGTGAGAGATGAAGCAGTCATCAAGGCTAAGGGTGTGCCAATACCATACTGAATTCCAGCGTTACCGATGGCGGGCGCCAAAAACTTGTAAGTCATTTTCAGTCAGTTGCCCGGATACGTTTGATCACATAGTGTATAAAATGCCTCGTATCAATATGACGTTTATAATTATGTATTTGTCGTACATACCTATGAAAAGTAACTGGTTCTTCCTTCCAAGAGTTCTTACATCCGCAACAACGATAATACCGCACCACAGCCATTACTAAAACTCAAACTTGCAGAAACGTATATAAACAAGGCGACTACATGTAATATTCAAGTTTCTTTATTACTGCAGACTGTAGACAAGCATCTTCGTTTCAAAATCACGTGACTAGCCAGTTTTGATATTGAGAACATTCGCAACAGCGTATGTTCACTCTGTAGATAGACATCATACTTGCTGCGTGGTTCAGGTCAGTGGTGGCTGTACTATCTGGATGTAGATCTCTGATCTCAGAGCATGGAAATTTGGTGTTCTTGCTGATTCTTGTCATGTACATGGCCCGTTATGTTGCAGTTCGGTAAAAAAAAAAGAAAAAACTCCCACCGATCTGTACGAGATAAAGAATTCGTTACTTATTTTTGGCTTTGAACTTTATATTAATGAGCGAGGTAATACACAGATGTGGGAGCATCGACATTTAGTGGCACCCATGTTGTAATTAGGCAAGAAACGATATACGAGCATCTTTGGTCGGCACATTGTGACAGTTGCAGATTGACATCGAGATGGTATAGATATCACTCGTTCAGGCATCCAAAGGCGCTCAAAATGGCAAAAATTTCATATAAAACTGACACCTGTCGTGATATATATTTACTTTGCGACACAATGTATCAAAAGTCACTCATCTTGTCGCGTGATCCAAGCAACTGTCCGTTGAGATGTGTGGACAGCCGAAGATTTTTAGAAGAGACATATGGTAGTTAACATGTTCTGGAAATAGAGCAGAAGTTCACACGCTGTAGAAAGAGAAAGTGAGCTCTTTCCACCACTTAGAATATATCCGTCATCATCTTTACGGTGGCGTGAACTAGCCAATTCATATTCGAATGCTCTTAGCCACCGGGTTAATGCAAACAAATATGACCCTACTTCAATCGAGGAATGTCAGCGTGAGGAGAAGCGAGATCCAGATTGCTAAGAAATTGTTTCCCAAGCGCTGTTTCTTGGTGGCAAAAGGGTCTATGTATCGTAAGACAAGAGCGGGTAGGCAAGTTGTAGTGCCGGACAGCCTGCGTAGGAAGCCACGTTCATAATTCATTGTAGTTGCACAAAGGAAGGCAGGCCACAGAACTCGGCGTTGCTACCCACTACTGTTAGCCCGCCCGTATACATGATGTAGCACAATACGTCAGGTGCTGCGTACCTCGCTCTAAGCATACTATGATGAATCGACAATGCTCGCTACTACAGGGAACATAGTCTGTCAATAATATGAAAAGCGAGGAGCACCTGTGGTGGAAGGAAAGCACTTCCGCAGGAAGAACGTTACAGTTGCCCTACAGAAATGATCCGAAATAGCTTCTTAGGAGCAGTATCGTTCTACGTGAAGCACGTAATTTGTTCGTGCGATCAGATAATTTTAATTTATCCTTCTTACGATTACTACAATTAAAGAGTGTTTAACATGAGATACATTTCCCTTTTACTTACAAAGTATCTTCTGTGGTCATTCTGGAAATATGAGTATATATTCTGTACGTTTTCCTCTTTATAGTTTAGAAACAGTTATTAGTCACAAATCTGGCTTACAATTTAATTAAGATGTTTTGGCCTTATGTTTTCATCTTCTGCAAACCACTGCTGTTTCCATCGTTATTATCAGAGGTTCGCGTCAAATGACACTTGGTTTCTCAATCGCTTTGGGCAATTTTTCACGTTTTTTAAATACCATTTCTCTTATGCTTATTGGTGTTATTTGCACTTCACTTTCCTTTATAAAACTTCACAATAGAAACAGAACTATGGTTTCACGAGTTCCGCCTACAGCACATTGTTTGTTTTCTGTGTAGGTTATGGGTGTTGCCGAACGTATATACAGTATGTGTTTTGATGTGTGTGTGTGTGTGTGTGTGTGTGTGTGTGTGTGTGTGTGTGTGTGTGTGTGCGAGGGAGAGTAAATTTGTGAAATTAGTGAGTATGTGTTAGATGTGAGCATATGTGAGTGGAGTAGGGGCACAGCATAGTGGTTCAAGTTTTTGTGGAAGGGGGGATGGGTGGCTGTGGTAATAGAGAAAGCAACTGGGACGAACTGCTAGTATTGAATGGGAACTGGTTAGGTGTAGGGATCGTAAAGAGATGATGGTGTTTGTGTAAATGTTCGACAAAAGCTGAATAGTTTGTCTTGTACTTTCCTGCTCTTCCATGCTCTTCCCATCAAGTGAAAAATGTTCTCCAGGTTTAATCCATACAAGTTTTATTCGATAATTGCTTACAACGTACCACAGTGGTGTAGAGGGAGTCGGAATGAACTATTTGATACGGGACACTCATGGTCAATCAAGTCAGGAAACTACCATAAATTGGCGTAAAAAACCATATAAGTTACGACGAATGGGCAGTGCATAAGATTTTCAGTATTCCCTCGCTCTCTGCAGGCAGACTGTTAGTGATAGAGAAATAATGAATACGACCTTTTCTTTTAGGAAATTTAATTTTGTACTGGGTACATTTTTGGTAGAGGCCGCACCTTCCAAATACAAAATGAACGAAAGTGGGCTTCCGATTCACCTCCACACTTATCTCCCATTACTAAGTAATTTTAGTATGTTGTTCATGACACTCGCACCTACAATTGTACAAAATTTTGCTATTACACGAATTATTTCCCATATTCGACCATTCTTTGAAGTAGTAATCTGGCATATTGTGACACCACAGAGTTAGAGTTGTACAAATACATTTTAAAATTGATTTTGTGTAAATTTTCCCTCACAGTTCTGTGAATTTTAGCAGCATAAAGTGAACAATTAAATCGTTTTCTTTTTCTGACCTTCTTAATACGAAATTACTGTTCTTGCAGGGGTTAAGTTGAAATTGAAATGTAAAAGTAATTAGTTTGTGCATAACGTTTGCAAAAGTCTTTTCTTTCGATACTCTGACAGGAAAATAGCCAATTACAAAAGTTAATAAAAACTCGTCCAAAAATTATCATATTCCTTTCCTGTAATATCGATAGTTTGCGCACAGAAAACAAGTGAATACTGAAAGTCTCGCGCAGAGTGTTTAAGTCGGTTTTGTAGATTAGATTTTGGAGTTTCCCGACTTGATGACCTACAAGTGTCCCATATAGAAGTTTAGGTCTAGATTACCTCTACACCAATGTGGTACATTTTAAACTATTGTCACGTATACCCTGTATATTTTCAATACATGGATTACATTTTATTTGGAATATTCCTGATTTATGATTTTTGGAAAGCTAATTTTATACCTTATTTTCTGAAAATATTAGATATTCTGTGTTTGTATTTCTTTGTTATTGAGTGTCCTGTGTACCATCTTTAGCTCTTTTCTCAATTTGTTTTGTTCCTGTGTCTTGTATGTTTGTTTGTGTGGGTGTCCATCCTTTTATTGGTTATAGTTGATCTTTGGCCTCTTCTGTTTCTTGATTTTATTGTTCAGCTTTATTATTGAGTTTTCTTTCTAACCATTTTTAGGCTAAATGCACTTTGGTATTCCTTTTGTTTTTTGGTGGTTGTCTGTGTCGCGAGGTACTGAGTTTAGTCTGTGGAGCACTTAAGTGCTGTGAGGGTTCAGGTGATTTGATGTCTGTTGAGCTTTTGTTATATGTCGAATATGTGTCCGTTCTCTTGAATCTTTTCGATAATGTCTATTTTGATCTTTCTCTACTGAAGAATTTAGCTTATCGTGAAAAGGAATTATGTCTGTCAATTATAGTGAATGGTGTCTGTGTCTGTCGGTCGGACACATGGTGTTAACAATATAAAGGGTGTCTCAAGACGAAAGTCGGATTTGAAAATCCCTTTATTTTTATGTATTTTTGTTGGAAACTTTGTTTTTGTATGTTCATCGTCAGTGATCATTGAAGTTATCCTCTGATTCTGTGTTTCTGTTTTCCAGGTCTGTGCTTGTGAAGTATCGACATGAAAAGATACAGTATGAAATTATGAGTTTCGGTTGTGAAAACATGAATGGTGAAAGCTACGTGGAAACTGCTGTTCGGAAACTGTGTACTGTTGTTGGACACAACAGTGTACCAAATAAACTCACTGTTGTAGCTCAAAAACCCTGCATGCTCTCGTACTGACCACACTGAGGTAAATGTTGCCGCTGTGCATGATTCTGTTACCGGGAGTCATCGAAATCGTGCCGCCGTAGTGTTCAAGAAACGCGCACGTGTCCTGAAACAATGCGTAGACTCTTAACAAAAGATTTGCACTTACACACACACAGAGATCAGTAAACACATGAATTTAAACCAGAGGAAGAAGACGGCTATTTTTACTATGGATCCTGGAAAAGGAACGAGACAGCCATAGTTTCGCAATGTCTTTCATTTTCTCAGATGAAGCTCACTTCCATTTGAATGTCTTTCTGAACAATCATATTGCCGAGTGTGGTGATCAGAGACACCGAGAGTAATTCACGAAAATGACATGCATCCTTATCGCTTGTGGTCTGGTGTGGGATTTGGAGTGGAGTCTTAACCGTTCCTTACTTGTTTGAAGATGAAAAAGGAAGTCCTGGCACAGTGAATGGGTGTCTTTATCATACGATGCTCACTGCTTTCCTTTGGTTCCGTTTGGATCAAAGTAACATCGAGAATATGTAGTACCAACAAGATGGTGCAACTTCTTACACTTCAGGAGGCACAATCGCGCTGTTGCGTGAAAAGTTCCCGCATAGAGTGATCTCTTTAAAGACCTAACTTTCCCACCTCGATCTTCTGACGTAACAACTTGTGACTTTTTCTACTGGATATACTAAGTCTCGGATTTACCAGAACAAACCATGTAATCTGTTAGAACCCAAACAAGAAATTCGATAAGTCCTCGACAAGGTTAATGGGGAATGACTAATTTCATGGATCGAGCGATCATGTGTAGGATAGTGGCGGTAGGGGGCAGGGGGCAATGCCCGATATTGTGTTTTACGTTTATACTTCAAGATCTACGGAACAGTATAATAACATGATTTGTTATGATGACTCTTTCAAATAAAAATAAATTTAAAACATAGTAACTCCAAATCCGTCATTCTTTTTGAGACGGCCCTTGTCTAATTCAGCACAACAAGTTGTCCCTATTTTGTTAAATGTAGCCTGTTCTACATCGTTCATTACCATGTTTGTTGTGGTCTCCGATACTTGGGATCCAATTGGTATTCCTACGCTTTGTAAACTGAATTCATTATTGAACTGTAAATAGTTCTGTTATTTTCTCTAGCAGTTTGGTCGCTTCTTTGCTGAATCCGTGAGGAAGTGAATTGCTGTTCATAAAATTTTCTTTTATAGTTTTCATTGTTTCTGTTATCGGTACTGTAAGATGACATTTTCTCCCTGCTTGCTTTTGTGATAGCTTCATTCGTCCAGCCTCTAGTCAGGAAGAATGCACGTGTGTCTATTTATTTACCTACCTTTGATGCATTTCGTTTCCACCTGGTTGCCCACCTATGCCCGTGTGTGGCTGTGTAATTGTGATGTAGTGATTGTTTTGAAACAAGCTCCTCCGTAATCTGAGAGTATCCTTGTGTCATTGAGCTGTAGTATGAACTTAACTTTTCGACTACTTGGGAGGAGCCAGGGACATAGCTCAGGGACAGGAAATGTATGCTTTGAGGTGGTGCGAGGTGCAGGTATTGGCAGTAGGAATTTTTTCGTTTCTGCTCCAGCTGTCAGGCTTTCAGGTGTGCTGGAGACGAAGCTTTTCACTCACCACCCGACACTCACTGCCCGACCTGGGTTGGTAAGTAATGGATGAGGTTCGTTTGCTCTACTCTTAGATCGCGAACAAAATATTCTGGAAAGCCGTCTCAATATGATATTTCGCTTAGTTCAGTTGCTGAATATAACAGATAATTAGCCTTTTTTGTGTTATCTTAGCCTGTATTTTAGGTGCATTGTGTGGCACGCTTTGTTCTGAACAGTGAACCTTAGGCGCTGAGAGCTTGACAGGACCCGTGATGGGAAGTCAACGACATTATTTGTGGAGAAATTCTACTTTTCTCGTATCCAGGATTTACAAAATAATTTATTAGTAATATCTAAATTCGATCGGAATTTTCTTTGAGAGACTGATGGATTCCGAACACCCACAACAACGTGCTCTCTAACTTAATGCGTATAATTTTTAAACATGATAGTAGCACTGATCGTATTTTCTATCTGAATTTAATGAGTCCTGGCAAGTCTGTCTAAACTAAATTTTGGGGGTGTTCCATTAACTTTACGCAACTGGTAGATTCTGACCCCTGCGACCACGTGCTCTCGAAGTCAGTGATAGCGCATTTGAATCATGTTAACAGCACAGACCGTTTCATTATGAATCTATTGAGTCCCCTCGTCCAAACTCAATCGTGAGGAAGATACATTGATTTACGTAAGTGATTGACTTCTGCCCACCCGCTACCTGTAACCCTAAAGTTAGCACGTAATAAAAGAAGAATTAGTAAGCGAGATGGTTATGCGCATGGGGCATCAGTGGGTTTTAAATCTTGTGCATTTATATGTGGCAGTGACAAATTCACGAGATGAACTAATGAGTCCTCCCTGTTGCTCCACAGTATCCTCTAGTTCTACCAAATGTCCCATCTTCAGGCTTCCATACCTCTGTCAATATAAACGAAACTGTTATAGAAGGCCTATCTATCAGACAATTAAGACCCTTTTTCTCAGGTGCTAGTAGAGGCACCGAGATGAAATGAATGTTACGTACTAAGTTCTAAGGTCTGTGGGTGGTGTGAGGAATTTAAGCTTCTAAGTCAATATAAACAAAAGATAGCGCCATTTATGTCACATATTTCTGTATTCGTATACTCACATGAAAACCTATATGGTACTTCATGCTGACCAGGAATCATGAAATTTAACAAGAGGCAAGGTTTCTCATTGGAAGTAAAGAAACAAAAATCCCCGCACTGCCTGTCTGTAGTTACCTTACATAAGAAAATACATTTTTGTAATTTGTTGTCTGTCTTCCTGTTTGCTAAGACTCTTCACTCTCAGGAACGGGTAAAGGTACCAGCTTGAAATTTATGTCAAATACTAAAGTCTACACACTATTAACACTAAAATCCGTTCGAAAAAGTCTCGAAAGATCCAACGGTACCGACCGAAAGCCTTGTTATACACAGACCACAGGCGCCACTGGATGTGGCCATGGAGGAGCGTGAGGTCAGCTCGTGATCGGAGCCACTACTTCTCATTCTAGTTGCTCCTCAATTTTTCTCAATGGCTGAGTGTACCCCGCTTGTCAGCAGCGCTCGGCGGATTGGACGGTCACCCATACAAGTGCTAGCCAAGCCCAACAGCGCTTAATTTCGGTAAGGAAGTGCCGTGCGGCTACGGCCTCCCATTGGGTAGACGGTTCACCTGGTGCAAGTCTTTCGAGTTGACGCCACTTCGGCGACTTGCGGCGTGTCAATGGGGATGAAAGGATGATGATAAGGAAAACACAACACCCCGTCCCTGAGCGGAGAAAATCTCCAACCAAGCCGGGAATCGAAACCGGGCGTTTAGGTATGACATTCCGTCGCGCTGACCACTCAGCTACCAGGGGCAAACTTAATTTCGGTGATCTAGTGGGAACTGGGGTGACCACTGCGGAAAGGCCGTGGGCCTACAATCTAAACAATCGAAGCATCTAAGTAAATTCAATTAAAAGAAACGGCCGTATATGTCACGTAATTTTAAACTCATGAATTCACATATGAAAACCTAAGATGAACGATATCCTCGTAAGTATAGGCCGAGCCTGGTGGTCAGGCTCTACAGCCATCTTCTTAGAAACCGAGAGACCGTGAGATCGAATCCAGCTCAGACCACCGATTATTCATTTTCGTTTTAACCTAGCCTTCGCTATGTGAGACACCAGCAGCAACACGTTGTTCCGAATTCGCGTTGAACTATAGGTCCCCTTTTCCCTGCAGGTCCTGCGGTTAGAATAGGCCCGACCTTTATGTGATGGTCCCATGTAGGGTTTGACCTCCATTTTTCCAAATTTTCCCGAAGAGCGAGCAAATTGGGGAAGGTCACCTTACATGGTGCATCGTGTCCATCGTGCACTGAGACCTTTAGCATCCTTTATCATCGTGGCTTTGCAGTTCGGCACATTCTCCATCTCTTGGGTGAGGACACCTTACTATGTGCGTTTTCCTCCATCTACTATCCAGTGTCGTTTTCTGCGCCGTCGATGACCATGGACTTCCTTGCACCTCATATCCAGCATGGTAGCCAGTCTGTTATGGTGAAGCCGCCATGTACCCTGTTAGTCGTAGCCCCCAAACTATACAGGAATCGTTCTGCTGATGCCTGCACCATTAATGACACACGTATGACAAGGAGTAGATGCCCGTCATCCTGGAGCATTGGGACTCCTATCAATGGCCAACCTGTCAGATGGCGTTTGCTGCGGCTTGGTGGCGCCTGTGGGGAGGATCATCGGTCGGAGTAGGTGGCATCAGGGAGGATTACACGCCATGAAGCGTACTACGTCATTTCTTAGTGGTGGTCCAACGCCAGCAGTCTCTAAGTGGTCGTTAGCACACTGGACTCGTATTCGGGAAGACGACGGTTCAATCCCGTCTCCGGCCATCCTGATTTAGGTTTTCCGTGACTTCCCTAAATCGTTTCAGGCAAATGCCGGGATGGTTCCTGTGAAAGGGCACGGCCGATCTCCTTCCGAATCCTTCACTAGTCCGAGCTTGTGCTCCGTCTCTAATGACCTCGTTGTCGACGGGACGTTAAACACTAACCACCACCACCACCATCTAAGCGGTCAAGATCTCACTACAATACTAAGAAGTATGACCCCAAATCGTTCCCTTCCCACGCCATGGGATCAACACCAGGATAAAGATGGCAACGAATCTTACTGACTCCAGTACCTCGTATGCTCTACAGTCACATAAGTGGCACCCTTCTCTGGAGCACCTAATATTTTTTAAACGGCTCTGTGCCCGAATACGCCAGCTTATAGAAAGAGGGGTGCCATACGTCATCTTCGCAAGTCTGGAGGAAAGTCAGACGTGTATTTGGGTACCAATCTCCAACAGATGTCCCTGGCGTAAACATGAATGGCGTGTTATCTACCGACACAAACGCGATTGCCGAACACTTTGCTGAGCACTGTTCTCAAGCGTCTGGATCGGAGAATAACCCCTCAGTCTTTCACACCGCCAAATGACGAATGGAGGTGAAGGACCTCTCGGTCACTACACGCCACAATGAATCCTATAACGCCCCATTTACAGAGTGCGAGCTCCGCAGCGCCATTGCACATGACCCCGACACAACACTTGAGCCACATCGGAACCACAGTCAGATGGTTAAACACCTCTCGTCCAACTACAAGCGAAATCTCCTCGTCATGTTCAACTGGATCTGGTGCAATGGCGTCTTTCCATCGCAACGGTGGGAGAGCACCATCATTCCTCTGCTCAAACCTGGTAAAAACCCGCTTGATATGGATAGCTATCGGCCCATCAGCCTTATCACCGTTCTTTGGAAGCTGCTAGAACGTATGGTCAGTCAGCGGATGTGTTGGGTCCAGGAGTCATGTGCCTACTGACCCCAGGCTAGGGTGGTTTCAGCCAGGGTCGCCCTATCACTTATAATCTTGTGTTCCCTGAGTCTGCCATCCAAACAGCCTATTCCAGACGCCAACATCTGGTTTCTGCCTTTTTTTGATTACGAAAAGCTTACGACATGATCTGGCGACATCATATCCTTGCCACATTATGTGAATGGCGTCTCTGGGGCCCGCTCCCGATTTTTGTCCAAAATTTTCTGTCACTCAGTACTTTCCATACCCAAGTTGCTGCCTCCCATACTTCCCCCTATATCCAGGAGAATGGTGTCCCGCAGGGCTCTGTATTGAGTGTATATTTTATTGGCTATTAACGTTCTATCAGCAGCTGTAGGGCCGTCCATCTCACCTTCTCTGGATGCAGACGACTTCTACATTTCGTACTGCTCCGCCAGTACTGGTGTTGCTGAGCGGCGCCTGCAGGGAGCCATCCACAAGGCGCAGTCATAGGCTCCAGTCCCCTGCGTCAAGTTTTCAGCCGCGGACTCGAGTCATGCACTACTGTCGGCGTCGTACTGTTCATCCAGAACCAGAACTTTACCTTAATGACGATCGACTCACTGTAGTGGAGGCATCGAATCTTAGGACTGGTTTTCGATGCTCGATTGACTTGCCTTCCTCACCTTCATCAGCTTAAGTGGAAGTGCTGGCAGCACCTCAATTCTCTCTGCTGCCTGAGCAACACAAACAGGGGTGCCGATCGCTGTAGGCTGCTGGAGCTCTACAGCGCCTTCACTATAGGAATCTGGTTTATGGTTCGGCGGTGTCTTCAGCTTAGCGTTTACTCGACCCAGTGCACCACTGTGGCAGTAAACTAGCGCTGGGAGGTTTTAGGACAAGTCCGGTGACCAGCCTCCTGGTGAAGGCCAGTGTCCCTTCACTGAAGGTTAGGCATGCACAACTGCTCACCAATTGTTCACCAGTTTCTTGCACACATTTGTAGCTATCCTGGGTATCCGAATTACCGTCTCCTTTTCCCAAACATGGCGCTTCATCTCCAGCATCTGCGGCCAATGTTGGCTCTGAGCACTATGGGACTTAACTGCAGTGGTCATCAGTCCCCTATAACGTAGAACTACTTATACCTAACTAACCTAAGGACATCACATATCCATGCCCTAGGCAGGATTCAAACCTGTGACCGTCGTCTGTGGCCAAGGTTAGGGCTTACAATTGCAGTTGGCGTCTGGAACCTTCTGTCTGAATTGGGAGTCCTTCCCTTAACCACCTCTACTCGAGGTCCATTCACGTACACCTCCATGGCGTAAACCTAGGCCGAGGCTTCACTTGGACCTTTTGCATGGCTCCAAGGATTCAGTTAACCGAACGGCTCTCCCCTGTCACTTCCTGTCAATTCTTGCTATGTACCAGGTCTCTGAAGTGGTTTACATCGATGGTTCGATGGCTGATGGTCATTTTATCTTCTCCTATGTTCACACAGGGGAATACTGAACAGCACTTCTTGCCAGATGGCTGCAGTGTTTTCACTGATGAGCTGATGGCCATATCTACTGCTCTAGAACAAATCCATTCATGCCCTGGCAAGTAGTTTCTCGTCTGTACTGACTTCTTGAGCAGTCTCCAAGCTATCGACCAGTGCTACCCCTGCCATCCTTTGGTAGCGACCGTCCAGGAGTCCATCTATGCCCTGGAATGGTCCAGTCATTCAGTGGAGTTCGTGTGGACCCCAGGCCACATCGCAATCCCAGGAAATGAATTGTCCACAGGCTGACCAAATAGGCTACATGGAAAACGCTTCTGGAGATCGGCATCCCTGTAAATGACCTGTGTTCATTATTAAGCCACAAGGTTTTTCAGCTTTGGGAGACGGATTGGCATAATCTCAGTAAGCACAACAAACTGCATGTCCTTAAGGAGACGACGAATGTGTGGAAGTCTTCCATGAGGGCCTTTCACAGGGATCCTGCAGTTCTCTGTTGGCTCTGCATTGGCCATATGTGGCTAACACATGGTTACCTCCTCTGTCGTGAGGACCCACCTCACTGTCGCTTTGGCTTTTCTATGACTGTCGTCCACATCTTGTTTTACTACGGGATTTTAGCCGCTCTGTGGCCGGACTTTTAACCTTCCCTGCACCCTACCTTCAGTGTTTGGCCTCAATGACTCAATGGCAGATTTAGTTTTATGTTTTAATTGTGAGGCTGGTTTTTATTATACCATCTATGGGTGGGTGTTTGGCTTTCTCACCAGGGCCTCCACCCTTCCTCCATTTTAACTCTGTTACCCTTTCTTTGCATTTGTTTCTCCTGGTGTTCGTCTTTCCCTTCACGTGTTTACTCTGCCTTGACTTTTGGGTTGACATTTTAGTGTTTTGCAGAGTGGCTGGCTCATCCTCTTTCATTGTTGTGATCAGCCAGCCCAGACTTTCTGCTCTGTGGTTTAATACCTTCTGCTACTTTAACTTGTGGTGAACGTTTTCTCCGTTTTTTGTTCGTTCCATTCGTTTTCTTTTTAAGAGTGATTCTGCGTTCTTTTTCCTCCTTTTACTTTCCCAAACATATTTTGGATGTTGTTTTACCCTGAGCCTTGTTTGCATCAGGAAAAAGGGACTGATGACCATACAGTTTGGTCTCTTCATACCTCAAACCAACCAACTGGACTATGTTAGGGACATGCAAGTCGCCGAAGTGGTGTCAAATAGAGAGACCTGCACAAGGTCATTAAGCCACAAATATTTTTATTATTATAATCTATATACACAATTAACTTTGTACAGATACTTCAATTCGCTCTTACGTACTTCTTTTTTTTCTTTTTCTTTCTGAGCCAAATCACTTTGGGATAATTCTTGAATACATCCCTCCCTGGATGCATCCCCTGCTAATTGAATTATATTGCTGTGTTCTGCACCTCATGTAAATGTTATGTTACATGAATGATACCAACTGCGAAAGATGTTTGTGAAGAAGTGAGAAAATCATATTATATAATAAATCAGCATTGTAGTGAGGTAGTTTTCTGTCAGTTAACGTTATGCACACTACTTAACCACTTCCTTGTCTCTGTCATTTAATCAAGTCATGAAGAAACAGTAATGATCTCTACAGAAATTGACACGAATAAGAAAGACTGATTCCTGTCCGCATCTCGTGGTCGTGCGGTAGCGTTCTCGCTTCCCACGCCCGGTTCCCGGGTTCGATTCCCGGCGGGATTAGGGATTTTCTCTGCCTCGTGATGGCTGGGTGTTGTGTGATGTCCTTAGGTTAGTTAGGTTTAAGTAGTTCTAAGTTCTAGGGGGCTGATGACCATAGATGTTAAGTCCCATAGTGCTCAGAGCCATTTGACTGATTACTCATTTCATACCTAGTACCGTCGCTCCCCATGTCATTATCTTCCAGTCGAACCTAATTCCCTATCGTGTATTCACTCATGTCCTTGATGTCGTTGTCCATCACATCCCAAAGATTTTTGTTTATTCATTTCGATGGCTAATGCATGCGAAGTACTGTATCCTTCCCTTGTTCATTGGCATACAAGTGACTGAAGATCATGCATGATGGTGAGATCTGGCTACCACAACAATGTATAGCCAGCATGTGCACCCATGAAGTGTTCATGAGATTAATTTTCCATTCAAGAAAAGAGCTCACACACATAGGGGAATCTTTCACTATATTTGAAGATGTATTCCCAACATGAAGTAGAGCAGGGTGGATGTGTCTGGAAGCTTATGTCTTTTATGTGCTGAATCAGTTGTGTGATGTTTGTTATAGTTCTACTTTCTTGTAATTTGTAGTCTTGTGATGACAGATAACGTGTATCCTGCAAGTGGTTATATGTGAGTATTTCTATAATTCACAATAGGTCTGTCACGGACGTCTCTCTTGTGTAAATTTGGTTTGGTTTGGAGGGAGAGTGCACTGGGTGTTGTTTGTAACAGTTTTCTGTTTTCGAATTCTTCTAGTCTGTGTTCAGTGTCTCTCAGAGTGTTTCTCAACTTGTCTAGAACCGGTTAGTTGAATCTGATTTCAGTTCAGTGACTCAGAGTTTTGAAACGAACGCACTTGTTGTATTAATGTATTGTTCTTTATCCATGAGTACCGCTTTGTTTCCTTTATCTGCTTTTGTAATGATGGTATTGTTTTTCTATAGTTTTGTTTTGAGTTTCATTGGTGTTGTATAGTATGCATTATTTAGGTTTCCACTGCATTCGTTCACTTGTGTAATTCAGTTTTTGATTTGAGTAGATGCTTGCTCTGTTGCTGGACCAGTGTTATTACCTCACTTCTCTTGATGCTATTTCCATCCATGATAATGCTTCCTCACTCAGCTGTGAGATTTAAAACGTAGTTTTCGTTTATTGACATTGTATTTCAGACCTTATTCAAGTACTTGTGTTTCTTTTGTATGTGAGATGGTGTCGGTGGTGTTTACCATTATCAGATAGAAATTACATACAAGTGCAATGAAACTGCCCAGAGCAGGTCTGAAGCACAAATTCAGTTCCCAGATGGATGAAAACATGCTTTGAAAACCAAATACTTGAATCAGATGGCATTCCCATAGAGGAAAATAGAAAAGGTGAGACAAACCTTGGTCTAATAAGGGAGCTAGTAAGCACTGAAAACAGAAACATAGTAACACAAGTGAAAAAAAATACTGAGAAACAAAACAATAGGCTCCATAACAGAGACAAAACACAAAAAGAAAATACACAAACACAACACAGACATTAATAAAGCAAATAAAGGAAACACAGTGCTAGTCATGGATAAACAGCAATACATTAACAAGACACAGGAGAATGAAATTTTACCCTGCAGCAGAGTGTGCACTAATTGGAATCTTCCTAACATATTAAAACTGTGTACCAGATAAGGACCTGAACTTGGCAATGTCCCAGTCTGGCACAAAGTTTTAATCTGCCAGGAAGTTTCAAGAAAGAAAATTTCACTACAAAAATGCACTGAACATATAAGCAGAAGTAGTTGATGCTAGTAACTAATATAATTAATGCAGGAAATTAACCACAAACCAATAATATGCTTGTGTGTGTGAACATCTTCTGCATCAGCTGCTATAATCAATCATAACTGTTTTCTCCAACCAACCACACAAGGAACCGAGGTTTATGAAGTTTGGACATTCATGAAATGTTGAAAGTATCTTGGAAAACAAAAAGTCTAATGCTATAGCATTCAGGAATTAAAGAATATTTAGCTAATAGAAATGTTCTCCCGTAAAACTATCATAACATTTAATGAAAGTTATTAACCAACCTATATAATCTGAAGTAGAAGCGGAGAGATTTATCAGCAATGTAATGGATCATATTAGGCTAGAAGGAGGAACCCTTTAAACATAAAATTATGGCAACCCACGAGAAACATCATTATGCATTTGGTCTGACAGTTGTGGAATGATTCCATCCCAGCACTTCAAAGACCGTAAAACTGTGAGAAAGAATATGTCGTTTTGGGATTAGCGTTCAGCCTTGTGTGAAAATAATTTCCTTGTTTGACAGCCGGGGATGTTTTAAGGAAGTTCGTCGTAGTCCCTGCATCCATTTTATTTTCTTAATATCACATACTGATGCTTGCGTAATTGTGGGTCATTTTTAGTTCCAGTTTGTCTTTCTTTGTTTTGATAATCTCAGATCGCAATGCAAATTGCACCTTCCGAATATCTCGTAAACACTGACACGGTAAAAAGCCCTGTTTGCAAATAGGTTTCATCACGTGGAAACTACCAGAAAATATAAACTCAAGAAAATACTACCTATAACGTAAATCCCACTCTGTCACCACACATATCATCATACAAAATGAAGAGAACAAAACGAACCCATTGACGATGTAGAAATTACAGTAAAACGTTTATGGTTTTTAAAGAACAAAATTGTGTTTCCCCAAGGCAGAGGCATAATTCATAAATGTATATTTGAAAGCAAACATGGACGAAAAAGGCGATTCAGCCACAAGATTGGTTAAAGAATCAAGCATTCCAGACTCCACATGTAGTTATGCACACATACCCGTAGTGTCAAAAGTTCCAGAATTTGATTTGAAATAACATTCTTTGAAAACAGGAAAAGTTATCTTATGTACCTTCCTTCTGCCTGTTAGTGTGTTAGTGTAGGAGAGTGCGTGGGGGGGAGGGGGGGATTTGATATGGACTGTCATGTAATTTTTCAGGTCAGTAAGCTGCTCAGTGATGCTTCACTGAGGTAGTTGTTGATACAAGTCACTCGGTGTGATGAAGAAGCCATATACTGTCAACTGTAATAGGTAGCACCAACTGTGTTATTTAATGTTACATTTATGTAAAATAAGAGGAACTAGACATGTGTTTCTATGTTTAAGGTTGTTTGATAAATTGCGTTTGATACGTACTTTTTGTAGCTTATATGGTCTACTATGGCACATTGGAACAATTTGGTGAACAATAGCTGGGCCCTTAATGTAACTCCTTAGCAATAACATATTGACTCACAGAGCCGCCTTATCAGTATGACTTTGCACCTTCTCTAGTTCCGATGCATGGAGTGGTTGATTCGGGGTGGCCAGGTGTCATAGAGCTGTTGACTCTTGTCCTGAAACAAGCTAGCTCACAACTGTCGTAACTGGTCCTTGATATCCTGGCTGCTGGAGCTGGGACACAGTTGATGTCCAAGCTGGTCCCAAACGTGTTATGTCAGGGACAAATGTTCGGATACTGTTGGGCATGGGAGTACTTCAATATGACATGCACAGTCCATAGAGACACGTGCTACCCATGGACGAGCATTGTTCTGTTGAATAGAGGCACCATTACGCTGTGGTGTCTACGACATACCGTTGCCCCATCAGTATGCCCTTGGTCAGTACCAGCCACGCCTTGAGGTCACATCTGATCGCTCCCAACAACGTGACGCCAGGAGCAATGTCACTGTGCCTCTTCAAAACGTTGCACGAATGCTGTCTCTCTCCATGCCACAGCTAAAAATGTCAAGGATGGGCTTCCGTGGCAACGTGAAACCATGATTGATCACTGAAGACAATGCTATGCCATTTATCAGCAACCATTGCTTCCCAGTCATGGCACCAATCCAAACGAAGATATTTCTGTTTTGCTGTTAACGAAATCCTGAAAGTATGATGTAAAATGCCTCGTCTGGCAGCTGATAGTCTCTGGCCAATGGTGCAGTATGACATAACATTGCTGGCAGTCCACTACCAGCCTTCAGATGGCAGTCACAGATATATGGGGGTTACGATGTTCTAGGGTGCACAATACGGCGATCCTCCTTTCTGGTAGCCATACATGGACGACCAGAATGTTGACGACGAGTATGTCTGGCCTTATGTACCTGTTGTGTACATAGTTCCAAATAGTCAGCGCGTAGACAATTTTCCCAGTAGGGCCCATCCTGCTAGGCACAACAGCGCAGGCAATGCGCTCGTCCGTCTCCGCACTGCGAGATGGCGCTGCCATAGAGACAGACCAAATTCTGCTTCCTCCACTCCACGTATTAACATGTAACGCAGCCAGCAAGATTTCTGCATATGTAGAACCTTTTCTCCTCGTGGATTACACTCGTGCAGTGATACATGAACGCGTGAGGTAATATAACAAGTGTACAGACCTCCGATTAGTCAGTCTGCATTTGTCTGCAACAGTCTGTACGAGCTCTACACTTGTCTGTACCAGTCTATAGTCAAATTTCAGGCTGCGCCTAATAAGAATACCATATTCCTGTACATAGCCATGAAGACAAATGTACAGACACTTTTGTCAAGTATCAGAGATATATGTGAGAATAAGATTAATGTACCAATACCAAAGGACCTTTTGATTGTCATTTGTAAATAGCATCCAGAACCACGTTAAGTAATTTTTATGCTTGTTATTAGTTTAATAAATGTGTGTGAAAATTAATCAAGTTCTGTTTAAAGCTGGTCACCGTCAGTCTGCTACTCAATGCGTGCAAGTGGCATTTCTATCGACTGACCTAACGGCAGAAGATAAACACGCTACGATAAGACTATGAGACATATTACTGACACTCGCCTACTTCGTTAGAGCGACAAGTCAAATAATCTGATGGTGTGTGTACTGAAGGTCTTACAGTACACGCAACACAGTACCCATGCAGTCCCATGCCCGACTGTCAAATCCGTCACTACTGGCCATTAAAATTGATACACCACGAAGATGCCGTGCTATAGTTGCGAAATTTAACCGACAGGACGAAGATGCTGTGATATGCAAATGGTTAGCTTTTGAGAGCATTCACACAAGGTTGGTGCCGGTAGCGACACCTACAACGTGCTGACATGAGGAAAGTTTCTAACCGATTTCTCATACACAAACAGCAGTTGACCGGCGTTGCCTCGTGAAACGTTGTTGTGATGCCTCGTGTCAGGAGGAGAAATGCGTACCATCACGTTTCCGACTTTGATAAAGGTCGGGTTGTAGCCTTGCGCGATTGTGGCTTATCGTATTGCGGCATCGCTGCTCGCGTTAGTCGAGATCCAATGACTGTTAGCAGAATATGGAATCGGTTGGGTTCAGGAGGGTAATACGGAACGCCGTGCTGGATCCCAACGGCCTCGTATCACTAGCAGTCGAGATGAGAGGCATCTTATCCTCATGGCTGTAACGGATCGTGCAGCCCCGTCTCGATCCCTGAGTCAACAAATGGGGACGTTTCCAAGACAACAACCATCTGCACGAATAGTTCGACGACGTTTTCACCAGCATGGACTATTAGCTTCGAGACCGTGTCTGCAGTTACCCTTGACGCTGCATCAAAGACAGGAGTGCCTGCGATGGTGCACTCAACGACGATTCTGGGTGCACGAATGGCGAAACGTCAGTTTTTCGGATGAATCAAGGTGCTGTTTACAGCAACGTTATGGTCGCATCCGTGTTTGTCGACATCGTGATGAATGCACATTGCAAGCTTGTATTCGTCATCGCTATACTGGCGTATCACCCGGCGTGACGTTATGGGGTGCCATTGGTTACACGTCTCGGTCACCTCTTGTCCGCATTGACGGCACTTTGAACAGTGGATGTTGCATTTCAGATATGTTACGACCTGTGGTTCTACCCTTCATTCGATCCCTGCGAAACCGTACATTTCAGCAAGATAATGCAGAACCACTTGTTGCGCGTCCTGTACGGGCCTTTCTGGATACAGAAAATGTTCGACTGCTGCCTTGGCCAGCACATTCTCCAGATCTCTAACCAACTGAAAACGTTTGGTCAATGGTGGCCGAGCAACAGACTCGTCACAATACGCCAGTCACAACTCTTGGTCAACTGTGGTATCGTGTTGAAGCTGCATGGGCAGCTGTACCTGTACACGCGATCCAAGCTGTGTTTGACTCAATGCCCAGTCGTATCAAGGCCGTTGTTACAGCCAGAGTTAGTTGTTCTGGGTACTGATTTCTCATAATCTGTGCACCTAAATTGCGTGAATATGTAATCACATGTCAGTTCTACTATAATATACACTCCTGGAAATTGAAATAAGAACACCGTGAATTCATTGTCCCAGGAAGGGGAAACTTTATTGACACATTCCTGGGGTCAGATACATCACATGATCACACTGACAGAACCACAGGCACATAGACACAGGCAACAGAGCATCCACAATGTCGGCACTAGTACAGTGTATATCCACCTTTCGCAGCAATGCAGACTGCTAGTCTCCCATGGAGATGATCGTAGAGAAACTGGATGTAGTCCTGTGGAACGGCTTGCCATGCCATTTCCACCTGGCGCCTCAGTTGGACCAGCGTTCGTGCTGGACGTGCAGACCGCGTGAGACGACGCTTCATCCAGTCCCAAACATGCTCAATGGGGGACAGATCCGGAGATCTTGCTGGCCAGGGTAGTTGACTTACACCTTCTAGAGCCTGTTGGTTGGCACGGGATACATGCGGACGTGCATTGTCCTGTTGGAACAGCAAGTTCCCTTGCCGGTCTAGGAATGGTAGAACGATGGGTTCGATGACGGTTTGGATGTACCGTGCACTATTCAGTGTCCCCTCGACGATCACCAGAGGTGTACGGCCAGTGTAGGAGATCGCTCCCCACACCATGATGCCGGGTGTTGGCCCTGTGTGCCTCGGTCGTATGCAGTCCTGATTGTGGCGCTCACCTGCACGGCGCCAAACACGCATACGACCATCATTGGCACCAAGGCAGAAGCGACTCTCATCGCTGAAGACGACAAGTCTCCATTCGTCCCTCCATTCACACCTGTCGCGACACCACTGGAGGCGGGCTGCATGATGTTGGGGCGTGAGCGGAAGACGGCCTAACGGTGTGCGGGACCGTAGCCCAGCTTCATGGAGACGGTTGCGAATGATCCTCGCCGATACCCCAGGAGCAACAGTGTCCCTAATTTGCTGGGAAGTGGCGGTGCGGTCCCCTACGGCACTGCGTAGGATCCTACGGTCTTGGCGTGCATCCGTGCGTCGCTGCGGTCCGGTCCCAGGTCGACGGGCACGTGCACCTTCCGCCGACCACTGGCGACAACATCGATGTACTGTGGAGACCTCACGTCCCACGTGTTGAGCAATTCGGCGGTACGTCCACCCGGCCTCCCGCATGCTCACTATACGCCCTCGCTCAAAGTCCGTCAACTGCACATACGGTTCACGTCCACGCTGTCGCGGCATGCTACCAGTGTTAAAGACTGCGATGGAGCTCCATATGCCACGGCAAACTGGCTTGACACTGACGGCGGCGGTGCACAAAGGCTGCGCAGCTAGCGCCATTCGACGGCCAACATCGCGGTTCCTGGTGTGTCCGCTGTGCCGTGCATGTGATCATTGCTTGTACAGCCCTCTTGCAGTGTCCGGAGCAAGTATGGTGGGTCTGACACACCGGTGTCAATGTGTTCTTTTTTCCATTTCCAGGAGTGTATTTGTCCAATGAATACCCGTTTATCATCTGCATTTCTTCTTGGTGTAGCAATTTTAACGGCCAGTAGTGTACATGATTCGACGAGCCAATCAACCAACAATGAGGCCCATTTCAAATTATGGTACGTTCTCATAACGATGTCTCACACGAGTAGACGGTATCTCCGTGTCCTTCATAGTGATCGCTCAGCATCTGAGATTTTTCATGATCGTTAAACGCCCTGCGAAGTCTGGTAACGACACCAAACACGACAAAAACTAATGCAGTGTGACGGTCGATCATCCTGTGACAGAATTACAATTTTTATAGTTATTTACAATTCTTCCGTGGTGTTTACGTTTACGAAGGCACATTGATACTGGCCGATATCTTCTGGGTCCTTCCCTTTTTTTGTTTCCGAAAGTGTATTTTAAATATAGCTATGATGATGATAATGAGTCCCATACTTCTTTACAGAGCGTAGGGGAGCGACGCGGGAGACCCGCGCAGCCTTTCTAGGCAAGGTCCTAGTGGAGGTGGTTTGCCATTGCCTTCCTCCGACCGTAATGGGGATGAATGATGTTGATGAAGACAACACAACAACACCCAGTCATCTCAAGGCAGGAATAATCCCTGACCCCGCCGGGAATCGAACCCGAGACCCCGAGCTCGGGAAGCGAGAACGCTACCGCGAGACCACGGGCTGCGGACAGCTGCAATAATAGCAACACATGTAGAAACACAGACAAAGAAAACAAACATTTCACAATTTTGATGGCAACTCTATTCTAAGCGGTTTTGCAAATTGAGCTAAAGTAAAAGAAAATGCAAAAATTGGGGGAAAAAACTAAGAACGAGACAGCACTTCCCGCTAAGAGAAAACATAGTAAGACTTGTAAGAGAAAACTTGAATTCTCGACTGAATCAGAGACAAACTTGACCAATTTATGACAACGAAGATCTACATGATGTTGATGCTGATTCGAAACAAGAAGTTTGTTCAGTGTACGATACTATTAGCTGGAAATCAGACTGAAGTGGATGGGATGTTTCAAACAATTACTTATATGATACATCTATTTGGAACAGTGAATTTCCCAGCATTACGCGTAATGCTTTATTTCTATAGTTCATTTTTGTATGTTCTACTTTTCACAGGAAGCTAAAACAAAATTATACTGCAAAAGTGACTGCATACAGCAGAAATCCCAACAACTTACAATGCATTGTTTAA